>NW_028270177.1:53483563-54083563 GCF_037043375.1 Chiloscyllium plagiosum
TTTCGAGAGAGAGGGGGTTTGAGAGAGCGAGAGAGCGGGTGAGAGAGAGAGAGTATGATGAGGGGGATGAGAGAGAGGGGTTAGAGAGACAGACAGGATTTGAGAGAGCGAGAGAGAGCGGGTGAGAGAGAGAGAGGAGGATGAGACGGGTGAGAGAGAGAGGGTGTGAGAGAGGGGTTTTAGAGAGCGAGGGGGTGTGAGAGAGTGAGTGAGAGCGGGTGAGAGAGATAGTGGAGCATAAGGGGGAAAGAGACAGAGGGTGAGAGATAGCGGTTTTGGAGAGAGAAGGGTTTGAGAGAGCTGGTGAGAGAGAGGGAGGAGGATGAGGGGGGTGAGAGAGAGAGGGTGAGAGAGAGGGAGTTTAGAGAGAGAAGGGGTTTGCGATAGCAAGAGACAGCGGGTGAGGGAGCGGGAGGAGGATGAGGGGGTGAGAGAGAGAGGGTGAGAAAGAGGGGTTTTAGAGAGCGAGGTGGTTTGAGAGAGCGAGAGAGAGCGGGTGAGAGAGAGAGAGGAGGAGGAGGGGGTGATAGAGAGAGGGTGCGAAAGAGGGGTTGAGAGAGAGAGGGGGTTTGAGGGAGCGAGTGAGAGAGAGAGAGAGAAGAGGATGAGGGGGTGAGAGGGAGGGGGGTTAAAGAGAGAGACGGGGTTTGAGAGAGCGAGAGAGAGCGGGTGAGAGAGAGAGAGGAGGATGAGACGGGTGTGAGAGAGAGAGACGGTGTGAGAGAGGGGTTTTAGAGAGAGAAGGGTTTTTGAGAGGGTGAGAGAGATTGAAGAGGATGGGGGGTGAGAGACAGAGGGAGAGAGATAGGGGTTTTAGAGAGAGAGGGGGTTTGAGAGAGCAAGAGAGAGCGGGTGAGAGAGCGGGAGGAGGATGAGGGGATGAGAGAGAGAGAGGGTGAGAGAGGGGTTGAGAGAGAGAGGGGGTTTGAGAGAGCGAGTGAGAGCGGGTGAGAGAGAGAGAGAGGACGATGAGGGGGTGAGAGAGGATGTGAGAGAAGGTGTTTGAGAGGGCAAGAGAGAGCAGGTGAGAGAGAGTGATGAGAATGGGGGGGTGAGAGAGAGAGGGTGAGAGAGAGGGGTTGAGAGAGAGAGGGGGTTTGAGAGAGCGAGAGAGAGCGGGTGAGAGAGAGAGAGGAGGATGAGGGGGGTAAGAGAGAGAGGGTGAGAGAGAGGGGTTTTAGGTGCGAGGTGGTTTGAGAGAGCGAGAGAGCGGGTGAGAGAGAGAGAGGAGGGTGAGGGGGTGAGAGAGAGAGGGTGAGAGAGAGGGGTTGAGAGAGAGAGGGGGTTTCAGAGAGCGAGAGAGAGCGGGTGAAAGAGAGAGAGAGGAGGAGGAGGGGGTGAGAGAGAGAGGTGAGAGAGAGGGGTTTAGAGAGAGAGGGGGGTTTGAGAGAGCGAGAGAGAGCGGGGTGAGAGAGAGAGAGTATGATGAGGGGGATGAGAGAGAGAGGGTGAGAGAGCGGGTGAGAGAGAGAGAGAAGAGGATGAGGGGGGTGAGAGAGAGGGTGAGAGAGAGGGGTTATAGAGAGAGAGGGGTTTGAGAGAGTGAGAGAGAGCGGGTGAGAGAGATAGTGGAGGATGTGGGGGGTAAGAGACAGAGGGTGAGAGAGAGGGGGTTTTAGAGATAGGGGGTTTGAGAGAGGTGGTGAGAGAGAGAGGTGGATGAGGGGGTTGTGAGAGAGAGAGGGTGAGAGAAAGGGGGTTTAGAGAGAGAAGGGGTTTGAGATAGCAAGAGAGAGCGGGTGAGAGAGAGGAGGAGGGGGTTGATAGAGAGAGTGTGAGAGAGGGGTTGAGAGAGAGGGGGTTTGAGAGAGTGAGAAAGAGCGGGTGAGAGAGGGGGTGAAGGATGAGGGCGGTGAGAGAGAGAGGGTGAGTTAGAGAGAGGAGGATCAGGGGGGTGAGAGAGAGATGGTGAGAGAGAGGGGTTTTGGAGAGAGCGAGAGAGAGCGGGTGATAGAGAGAGAGGAGGATGAGAGGGGTGAGAGAGAGAGGGTGAGAGAGGGGTTTTAGAGAGAGAGGGGGTTTGAGAGAGCGAGAGAGAGCGGGAGAGAGATCGGGAGGAGGATGAGGGGGTGAGAGAGAGAGAGGGTGAGAGAAAGGGGTTGAGAGAGAGGGGTGGTTTGAGAGAGCGAGTGAGAGCGGGTGAGAGAGAGAGAGGAGGATGAGGGGGTGAGAGAGGGTGTGAGGAAAGGTGTTTGAGAGAGCAAGAAAGAGAAGGTGCGAGAGAGAGAGTATTATGAGGGGGATGAGAGAGAGAGGGTGAGAGAGAGGGGTTTAGAGAGAGAGGGGATTTGAGGAGCGAGGGAGAGCGGGTGAGGGAGAGAGAGAAGACGATGAGAGGGGTGACAGAGAGGGGTTATAGAGACAGACAGGATTTGAGAGAGCGAGAGAGAGCGGGTGAGAGAGAGAGAGGAGGATGAGACGGGTGAGAGAGAGAGGGTGTGAGAGAGGGGTTTTAGAGAGCGAGGGGGTGTGAGAGAGTGAGTGAGAGCGGGTGAGAGAGATAGTGGAGGATGAGGGGGGTAAGAGACAGTGGGTGTGAGATAGCGGTTTTAAAGAGAGAGGGGTTTGAGAGAGCGGGTGAGAGAGAGAGAGAGAGGAGGATGAGGGGGGTGAGAGAGAGAGGGTGAGAGAGAGGGGATTTAGAGAGAGAAGGGGTTTGAGATAGCAAGAGAGAGCGGGTGAGAGAGCGGGAGGAGGATGAGGGGGTGAGAGAGAGAGGGTGAGAAAGAGGGGGTTTAGAGAGAGAGGGGTTTGAGAGAGCGAGAGAGAGTGGGTGAGAGAGCGGGAGGAAAATGAGGGGGTGAGAGAGAGAGGGTGAGAGAGAGGGGTTGAGAGAGAGAGGGGGTTCGAGAGAGCGAGTTAGAGCGGGTGAGAGAGAGGAGGATGAGGGGGGTGAGAGAGCGTGTGAGAGAGAGGGAGGAGAATGAGTGGGGTGCGAGAGAGGAGGATGAGAGAGAGGGGTTGAGAGAGAGAGGGGTTTGAGAGAGCGAGAGAGCGCGGGTGAGAGAGAGAGAGGAGGATGGGGGTGTGTGAGAGAGAGGGTGAGAGAGAGGGGATTTAGAGAGCGAGGTGGTTTGAGAGAGTGAGAGAGAGCGGGTGAGAGAGAGAGAGGAGGATGAAGGGGTGAGAGAGAGGGTGAGAGAGAGGGGTTTAGAGAGCGAGGGGATTTGAGAGAACGAGAGAGAGCGGGTGTGAGAGAGAGAGTATGATGAGGGGGATGAAAGAGAGAGAGGGTGGGAGAGAGTGGTGAGAGAGAGGGGTTTTGTGAGAGCGAGAGAGAGCGGGTGAGAGAGAGAGAGGAGGATGAGGGGGTGAGAGAGGGAGGGTGAGAGAGAGGGGTTTAGAGAGAGAGGGGTTTTGAGAGAACGAGAGAGCGGGTGTGAGAGAGAGAGTATGATGAGGGGGATGAAAGAGAGAGAGGGTGCGAGAGAGGGGTGAGAGAGAGAGGGGTTTTGAGAGAGCGAGAGAGAGCGGGTGTGAGAGAGAGGAGGAGGATGAGGGGGTGAGAGAGAGAGGGTGAGAGAGAGGGGTTTTGGAGAGAGACGGGTTTGAGGGAGCGAGAGAGCGCGGGTGAGAGAGAGAGGAGGATGAGCGGGTGAGAGAGAGTGTGAGAGAGAGGGGTTTTAGAGTGAGGTGGTGGTTTGAGAGAGCGAGAGAGCGGGTGAGAGAGAGAGAGGAGAATGAGGGGGGTGAGAGAGAGTGTTGAGAGAGCGAGAGGATGATGAGGGGGTGAGAGAGGGTGAGAGAGAGGGGTTTTAGTGAGAGAGGGGGTTTGATAGAGCCTGAGAGTGCGGGTGAGAGAGAGAGAAGGATGAGGGGGGTGAGAGAGAGAGTGTGAGAGAGAGGGGTTTTAGAGAGAGGGGGTTTGAGAGAGCGGGAGAGGGAGAGAGGAGGATGAGGGGGTGAGAGAGAGTGTGTGAGAGAGCGAGAGGACGATGAGGGGGTGAGAGAGGGTGTGAGAGATGGGTTTAGAGAGAGAGGAGGTTTGAGAGAGCGAGAGAGAGTGGGTGAGAGAGAGAGGAGGAGGAGGGGGGTGAGAGAGAGAGGGTGAGAGAGAGGCGTTGCGAGAGAGAGGGGGTTTGAGAGAGCGTGTGAGAGAGAGAGAGGAGGATGAGGGCAGTGAGTGAGAGAGGGTGAGAGAGAGAGAGGAGGATGAGGGGGGTGAGAGTGAGAGGGTGAGAGAGAGGGGGTTTTAGACAGAGAGGGGATTTGAGACAGAGCGGGTGAGAGAGAGGAGGATGAGAGAGAGAGAGGGTGAGAGAGATGGGTTGAGAGAGAGAGGTAGTTTGAGAGAGCGAGAGAGAACAGGTGAGGGAGAGAGAGCAGGATGAGGGGGATGAGAGAGAGAGGGTGAGAGAGAGGGTTTTAGAGAGAGAGGGGTTTGAGAGAGCGGGAGAGAGCGGGTGAGAGTGAGAGAGGAGGATGACGGGAGTGAGAGAGAGAGGGTGAGAGAGAGGGGTTGAGAGAGAGAGGGTGAGAGAGAGGGGTTGAGACAGAGAGGGGGTTTAAGAGAGCGGGTGAGAGAGAGGGAGGAGGATGAGGGGGGTGAAAGAGAGAGAGGGTGAGAGTGAGGGGTTGAGAGAGAAGGGGTTTGAGAGAGCGAGACAGAGCGGGTGAGAGAGAGAGAGGAGGATGAGAGCGGTGGGAGAGAGAGAGGGTGAGAGAGTGGTTGAGAGAGAGAGAGGGGAGGATGAGGGGAGTGAGAGAGAGAGAGGGGGTGTGAGTGAGCGAGAGAGAGCGGGTGAGATAGAGAGAGGAGGATGAGGGGGGTGAGAGAGAGAGGGTGAGAGAGAGGGGTTGAGAGAGAGAGGGTGAGAGAGGTGGGTTGAGAGAGAGAGGAGCTTTGAGAGAACGCGAGAGAGCTGGTGAGAGAGAGAGAGGAGGATGAGGGGGGAGAGAGAGAGGGTGAGGTAGAGGGGTTTTAGAGAGAGAGGGGGTTTGAGAGAGCGAGAGAGAGCAGGTGAGAGAGAGAGGAGGATGAGGGGGGTGAGATAGAGAGGGTGAGATAGAGGGGTTTTAGAGAGAGAGGGGGTTTGAGAGAGTGAGAGAGAGCGGGCGAGAAAGAGGAGGATGAGGGGGTGAGAGAGAGAGGGTGAGAGAGAGAGGAGGATGAGGGGGTTGAGAGAGAGAGGGTGAGAGAGAAGGGGTTTAGAGAGAGAGGGTGTTTGAGAGAGTGAGAGAGAACGGGTGAGAGAGAGAGAGAGAGAGGAGGGTGACGGGGGTGTGAGAGAGAGGTTGAGAGAGGGGGTTTGAGAGAGAGAGGGGGTTTGGGAGAGCGAGAGAGAGCGGGTGAGAGAGAGTGAGGAGGATGAGGGGGGTGAGAGAGAGAGGGTGAGAGCGACGGGTTGAGAGAGAGGGGGTTTGAAAGTACGAGAGAGAGTGGGTGAGAGAGAGAGAGGAGGATGAGGGTGTTGAGAGAGTGAGAGACTGTGAGAGACAGAGAGGTTTTAGAGAGAGAGGGGATTTGAGAGAGCGGGTGAGAGAGAGAGAGGAGGATGAGCGGGATGAGAGAGAGAGAGGGTGCGAGAGAGGGGTTGAGAGAGAGGGGGTTTGATAGAGCGAGAGAGCGGGTGAGAGAGGGGGAGGAGGATGAGGGCTGTGAGAGAGAGAGTGTGTGAGAGAGAGAGGAGGAGGATGGGGGTGAGAGACAGAGGGTCAGAGAGAGGGGTTTTGGAGAGAGAAAGGATTTGAGAGAACGAGAGAGAGTGGGTGAGAGAGAGGAGGATGAGGGGCGTGAGAGAGAGGGGTGAGAGATAGGGGTTGAGAGAGAGGGGTTTTAGAGACAGAGGGAATTTGAGAGAGCGAGAGAGAGCGGGTGAGAGAGAGAGAGAGGAGGATGAGGGCAGTGAGTGAGAGAGGGTGAGAGAGAGAGAGGGTGAGAGAGATGGGTTGAGAGAGAGAGGTAGTTTGAGAGAGCGAGAGAGAACAGGTGAGGGAGAGAGAGCAGGATGAGGGGGATGAGAGAGAGAGGGTGAGAGAGAGGGTTTTAGAGAGAGAGGGGTTTGAGAGAGCGGGAGAGAGCGGGTGAGAGTGAGAGAGGAGGATAACGGGAGTGAGAGAGAGAGGGTGAGAGAGAGGGGTTGAGAGAGAGAGGGTGAGAGAGGGGTTGAGACAGAGAGGGGGTTTAAGAGAGCGGGTGAGAGAGAGGGAGGAGGATGAGGGGGGTGAAAGAGAGAGAGGGTGAGAGTGAGGGGTTGAGAGAGAAGGGGTTTGAGAGAGCGAGACAGAGCGGGTGAGAGAGAGGAGGATGAGAGCGGTGGGAGAGAGAGAGGGTGAGAGAGAGTGGTTGAGAGAGAGAGAGGGGAGGATGAGGGGAGTGAGAGAGAGAGAGGGGGTGTGAGTGAGCGAGAGAGAGCGGGTGAGATAGAGAGAGGAGGATGAGGGGGGTGAGAGAGAGAGGGTGAGAGAGAGGGGTTGAGAGAGAGAGGGTGAGAGAGGTGGGTTGAGAGAGAGAGGAGCTTTGAGAGAACGCGAGAGAGCTGGTGAGAGAGAGAGAGGAGGATGAGGGGGGAGAGAGAGAGGGTGAGGTAGAGGGGTTTTAGAGAGAGAGGGGGTTTGAGAGAGCGAGAGAGAGCAGGTGAGAGAGAGAGGAGGATGAGGGGGGTGAGATAGAGAGGGTGAGATAGAGGGGTTTTAGAGAGAGAGGGGGTTTGAGAGAGTGAGAGAGAGCGGGCGAGAAAGAGGAGGATGAGGGGGTGAGAGAGAGAGGGTGAGAGAGAGAGGAGGATGAGGGGGTTGAGAGAGAGAGGGTGAGAGAGAAGGGGTTTAGAGAGAGAGGGTGTTTGAGAGAGTGAGAGAGAACGGGTGAGAGAGAGAGAGAGAGGAGGGTGACGGGGGTGTGAGAGAGAGGTTGAGAGAGGGGGTTTGAGAGAGAGAGGGGGTTTGGGAGAGCGAGAGAGAGCGGGTGAGAGAGAGTGAGGAGGAAGAGGGGGGTGAGAGAGAGAGGGTGAGAGCGACGGGTTGAGAGAGAGGGGGTTTGAAAGTACGAGAGAGAGTGGGTGAGAGAGAGAGAGGAGGATGAGGGTGTTGAGAGAGTGAGAGACTGTGAGAGACAGAGAGGTTTTAGAGAGAGAGGGGATTTGAGAGAGCGGGTGAGAGAGAGAGAGGAGGATGAGCGGGATGAGAGAGAGAGAGGGTGCGAGAGAGGGGTTGAGAGAGAGGGGGTTTGATAGAGCGAGAGAGCGGGTGAGAGAGGGGGAGGAGGATGAGGGCTGTGAGAGAGAGAGTGTGTGAGAGAGAGAGGAGGAGGATGGGGGTGAGAGACAGAGGGTCAGAGAGAGGGGTTTTGGAGAGAGAAAGGATTTGAGAGAACGAGAGAGAGTGGGTGAGAGAGAGGAGGATGAGGGGCGTGAGAGAGAGGGGTGAGAGATAGGGGTTGAGAGAGAGGGGTTTTAGAGACAGAGGGAATTTGAGAGAGCGAGAGAGAGCGGGTGAGAGAGAGAGAGAGGAGGATGAGAGCAGTGAGTGAGAGAGGGTGAGAGAGAGAGAGGAGGATGAGGGGGTGAGAGTAAGAGGGTGAGAGAGAGGGGTTTTAGAGAGAGAGGGGGTTTGAGAGAGAGCGGGTGAGAGAGAGGAGGATGAGGGGCGTGAGAGAGAGAGGGTGAGAGAGATGGGTTGAGAGAGAGAGGGAGTTTGAGAGAGCGAGAGAGAACAGGTGAGGGAGAGAGAGCAGGATGAGGGGGTGAGAGAGAGAGGGTGAGAGAGAGGGTTTTAGAGAGAGGGGGTTTGAGAGAGCGGGAGAGAGCGGGTGAGAGTGAGAGAGGAGGATGAGGGGAGTGAGAGAGAGAGGGTGAGAGAGAGGGGTTGAGAGAGAGAGGGAGTTTAAGAGAGCGGGTGAGAGAGAGGGAGGAGGATGAGGGGGGTGAAAGAGAGAGAGGGTGAGAGTGAGGGGTTGAGAGAGAGGGGGTTTGAGAGAGCGAGACAGAACGGGTGAGAGAGAGAGAGGAGGATGAGAGCGGTGGGAGAGAGAGAGGGTGAGAGAGAGGTTGAGAGAGAGAGAGAGGGGAGGATGAGGGGAGTGAGAGAGAGAGAGGGGGTGTGAGAGAGCGAGAGAGAGCGGGTGAGAGAGAGAGAGGAGGATGAGGGGTGTGAGAAAGAGAGGGTGAGCGAGAGGGGTTGCGAGAGAGAGAGAGGGGAGAATGAGGGGAGTGAGAGAGAGAGAAGGTGAGAGAGGTGGGTTGAGAGAGAGAGGAGCTTTGAGAGAACGCGAGAGAGCTGGTGAGAGAGAGAGAGGAGGATGAGGGGGTGAGAGAGAGGGTGAGAGAGAGGGGTTTTAGAGAGAGAGGGGGTTTGAGAGAGCGAGAGAGAACAGGTGAGGGAGAGAGAGCAGGATGAGGGGGTGAGAGAGAGAGGGTGAGAGAGAGGGTTTTAGAGAGAGGGGGTTTGAGAGAGCGGGAGAGAGCGGGTGAGAGTGAGTGAGGAGGATGAGGGGGGTGAGAGAGAGAGGGTGAGAGCGACGGGTTGAGAGAGAGGGGGTTTGAGAGTACGAGAGAGAGTGGGTGAGAGAGAGAGAGGAGGATGAGGGTGTTGAGAGAGTGAGAGAGT
Organism: Chiloscyllium plagiosum; assembly: GCF_037043375.1. Lineage (NCBI taxonomy): Eukaryota > Metazoa > Chordata > Chondrichthyes > Orectolobiformes > Hemiscylliidae > Chiloscyllium > Chiloscyllium plagiosum. Next base: position 53,492,108 of record NW_028270177.1, read on the forward strand.
GAGAGAGTGTGAGAGACAGAGAGGTTTTAGAGAGAGAGGGGATTTGAGAGAGCGGGTGAGAGAGAGGAGGATGAGCGGGATGAGAGAGAGAGAGGGTGCGGGAGAGGGGTTGAGAGAGAGGGGGTTTGATAGAGAGAGAGCTGGTGAGAGAGGGGGAGGAGGATGAGGGCGGTGAGAGAGAGAGTGTGAGAGAGAGAGGAGGCGGATGGGGGTGAGAGACAGAGGGTCAGAGAGAGGGGTTTTGGAGAGAGAGAGGGTTTGAGAGAACGAGCGAGAGTGGGTGAGAGAGAGGAGGATGAGGGGCGTGAGAGAGAGGGGTGAGAGAGAGGGGTTGAGAGAGAGGGGTTTTAGAGACAGAGGAAATTTGAGAGAGCGAGAGAGAGCGGGTGAGAGAGAGAGAGGAGGATGAGGGCAGTGAGTGAGAGAGGGTGATAGCGAGAGAGGAGGATGAGGGGGGTGAGAGAGAGGGTTTGAGAGAGAGGGAGTTTGAGAGAGCGAGAGAGAGCGGGTGATAGAGAGAGAGGAGGTTGAGGGCGTGAGAGAGAGAGGGTGAGAGAGAGGGGTTTTAGAGAGAGAGGGGGTTTGAGAGAGCGAGAGAGAGCGGGTGAGAGATCGGGAGGAGGATGAGGGGGTGGGAGAGAGAGAGGGTGAGAGAAAGGGGGTTTAGAGAGAGAAGGGGTTTGAGATAGCAAGAGAGAGCGGGTGAGAGAGAGGAGGAGGGGGTTGATAGAGAGAGTTTGAGAGAGGGGTTGAGAGAGAGAGGGGGTTTGAGAGAGTGAGAAAGAGCGGGTGAGAGAGGGGGAGAAGGATGAGGGCGGTGAGAGAGAGAGGGTGAGTTAGAGAGAGGAGGATCAGGGGGGTGAGAGAGAGATGGTGAGAGAGAGGGGTTTTGGAGAGAGCGAGAGAGAGCGGGTGATAGAGAGAGAGGAGGATGAGGGGGGCTGAGAGAGAGGGGTTGAGAGAGAGAGGGAGTTTGAGAGAGCGATAGAGAGCGGGTGATAGAGAGAGAGGAGGATGAGAGGGGTGAGAGAGAGAGGGTGAGAGAGGGGTTTTAGAGAGAGAGGGGTTTGAGAGAGCGAGAGAGAGCGGGAGAGAGATCGGGAGGAGGATGAGGGGGTGAGAGAGAGAGAGGGTGAGAGAAAGGAGTTGAGAGAGAGAGGGGGGGTTTGAGAGAGCGAGTGAGAGCGGGTGAGAGAGAGAGAGGAGGATGAGGGGGTGAGAGAGGGTGTGAGAAAAGGTGTTTGAGAGAGCAATCGAGAGCGGGTGAGAGAGAGAGAGTATGATGAGGGGGATGAGAGAGAGAGGGTGAGAGAGAGGGGTTGAGAGAGAGAGGGGATTTGAGGAGCGAGGGAGAGCGGGTGGGAGAGAGAGAGAAGAGACTGAGAGGGGTGAGAGAGAGGGGTTATAGAGACAGCCAGGATTTGAGAGAGCGAGAGAGAGCGGGTGAGAGAGAGAGAGGAGGATGAGACGGGTGAGAGAGAGAGGGTGTGAGAGAGGGGTTTTAGAGAGCGAGGGGGTGTGAGAGAGTGAGTGAGAGCGGGTGAGAGAGATAGTGGAGGATGAGGGGGGTAAGAGACAGTGGGTGTGAGATAGCGGTTTTAAAGAGAGAGGGGTTTGAGAGAGCGGGTGAGAGAGAGGGAGGAGGATGAGGGGGGTGAAAGAGAGAGAGGGTGAGAGTGAGGGGTTGAGAGAGAGGGGGTTTGAGAGAGCGAGACAGAACGGGTGAGAGAGAGAGAGGAGGATGAGAGCGGTGGGAGAGAGAGAGGGTGAGAGAGAGTGGTTGAGAGAGAGAGAGGGGAGGATGAGGGGAGTGAGAGAGAGAGAGGGGGTGTGAGAGAGCGAGAGAGAGCGGGTGAGAGAGAGAGAGAGGAGGATGAGGGGGTGAGAGAGAGAGGGTGAGAGAGAGGGGTTTTAGAGAGAGAGGGGGTTTGAGAGAGCGAAAGAGAGCGGGTGAGAGAGAGAGAGGAGGATGAGGGGATGAGAGAGAGAGAGGGTGAGAGAGGGGTTGAGAGAGAGAGGGGGTTTGAGAGAGCGAGTGAGAGCGGGTGAGAGAGAGAGAGGAGGATGAGGGGGTGAGAGAGGGTGTGAGAAAAGGTGTTTGAGAGAGCAATCGAGAGCGGGTGAGAGAGAGAGAGTATGATGAGGGGGATGAGAGAGAGAGGGTGAGAGAGAGGGGTTGAGAGAGAGAGGGGATTTGAGGAGCGAGGGAGAGCGGGTGGGAGAGAGAGAGAAGAGACTGAGAGGGGTGAGAGAGAGGGGTTATAGAGACAGCCAGGATTTGAGAGAGCGAGAGAGAGCGGGTGAGAGAGAGAGAGGAGGATGAGACGGGTGAGAGAGAGAGGGTGTGAGAGAGGGGTTTTAGAGAGCGAGGGGGTGTGAGAGAGTGAGTGAGAGCGGGTGAGAGAGATAGTGGAGGATGAGGGGGGTAAGAGACAGTGGGTGTGAGATAGCGGTTTTAAAGAGAGAGGGGTTTGAGAGAGCGGGTGAGAGAGAGGGAGGAGGATGAGGGGGGTGAAAGAGAGAGAGGGTGAGAGTGAGGGGTTGAGAGAGAGGGGGTTTGAGAGAGCGAGACAGAACGGGTGAGAGAGAGAGAGGAGGATGAGAGCGGTGGGAGAGAGAGAGGGTGAGAGAGAGTGGTTGAGAGAGAGAGAGGGGAGGATGAGGGGAGTGAGAGAGAGAGAGGGGGTGTGAGAGAGCGAGAGAGAGCGGGTGAGAGAGAGAGAGAGGAGGATGAGGGGGTGAGAGAGAGAGGGTGAGAGAGAGGGGTTTTAGAGAGAGAGGGGGTTTGAGAGAGCGAAAGAGAGCGGGTGAGAGAGAGAGAGGAGGATGAGGGGGGAGAGAGAGAGGGTGAGGTAGAGGGGTTTTAGAGAGAGGGGGGGTTTGAGAGAGCGAGAGAGAGCAGGTGAGAGAGAGAGGAGGATGAGGGGGGTGAGATAGAGAGGGTGAGATAGAGGGGTTTTAGAGAGAGAGGGGGTTTGATAGAGTGAGAGAGAGCGGGTGAGAAAGAGGAGGATGAGGGGGTGAGAGAGAGAGGGTGAGAGAGAGAGGAGGATGAGGGGGTTGAGAGAGAGGGTGAGAGAGAAGGGGTTTAGAGAGAGAGGGTGTTTGAGAGAGTGAGAGAGAACGGGTGAGAGAGAGAGAGAGAGGAGGATGACGGGGGTGTGAGAGAGAGGTTGAGAGAGGGGGTTTGAGAGAGAGAGGGGGTTTGAGAGAGCGAGAGAGAGCGGGTGAGAGAGAGTGAGGAGGATGAGGGGGTGAGAGAGAGAGGGTGAGAGCGACGGGTTGAGAGAGAGGGGTTTTGAGAGTACGAGAGAGAGTGGGTGAGAGAGAGAGAGGAGGATGAGGGTGTTGAGAGAGTGAGAGAGTGTGAGAGACAGAGAGGTTTTAGAGAGAGGGGGGATTTGAGAGAGCGGGATGAGAGAGTGAGAGGGTGCGAGAGAGGGGTTGAGAGAGAGGGGGTTTGATAGAGCGAGAGAGCGGGTGAGAGAGGGGGAGGAGGATGAGGGCAGTGAGAGAGAGAGAGTGTGAGAGAGAGAGAGGAGGCGGATGGGGGTGAGAGACAGAGGGTCAGAGAGAGGGGTTTTGGAGAGAGAGAGGGTTTGAGAGAACGAGCGAGAGTGGGTGAGAGAGAGGAGGATGAGGGGCGTGAGAGAGAGGGGTGAGAGAGGGGGGTTGAGAGAGAGGGGTTTTAGAGACAGAGGGAATTTGAGAGAGCGAGAGAGAGCGGGTGAGAGAGAGAGGAGGATGAGGGCAGTGAGTGAGAGAGCGTGAGAGAGAGAGAGGAGGATGAGGGGGGTGAGAGTGAGAGGGTGAGAGAGAGGGGTTTTTTGAGAGAGAGGGGGTTTGAGAGAGAGCGGGTGAGACAGAGGAGGATGAGGGGCGTGAGAGAGAGAGGGTGAGAGAGATGGGTTGAGAGAGAGAGGGAGTTTGAGAGAGCGAGAGAGAACAGGTGAGGGAGTGAGAGCAGGATGAGGGGGGTGAGAGAGAGAAGGTGAGAGAGAGGGTTTTAGAGAGAGAGGGGGTTTGAGAGAGCGGGAGAGAGCGGGTGAGAGTGAGAGAGGAGGATGAGGGGAGTGAGAGAGAGAGGGTGAGAGAGAGGGGTTGAGAGAGAGAGGGGGTTTAAGAGAGCGGGTGAGAGAGAGGGAGGAGGATGAGGGGGGTAAAAGAGAGAGAGGGTGAGAGTGAGGGGTTGAGAGAGGGGGGGTTTGAGAGAGCGAGACAGAGCGGGTGAGAGGGAGAGAGGAGGATGAGAGTGGTGGGAGAGAGAGAGGGTGAGAGAGTGGTTGAGAGAGAGGGGGGGGAGGATGAGGGGAGTGAGAGAGAGAGGGCGTGTGTGAGAGCGAGAGAGAGCGGGTGAGAGAGAGAGAGGAGGATGAGGGGGGTGAGAAAGAGAGGGTGAGCGAGAGGGGTTGCGAGAGAGAGAGAGGGGAGGATAAGGGGAGTGAGAGAGAGAGAGGGTGAGAGAGGTGGGTTGAGAGAGAGAGGAGCTTTGAGAGAACGCGAGAGAGGTGGTGAGAGAGAGAGACAGGTGGATGAGGGGGTGAGAGAGAGAGGGTGAGAGAGAGGTTTTAGAGAGAGAGGGGGTTTGAGAGAGCGAGAGAGCGGGTGAGAGAGAGAGAGGAGGATGAGTTGGAGAGAGAGAGGGTGAGGTAGAGGGGTTTAAGAGAGAGAGGGGGTTTGAGAGAGCGAGAGAGAGCAGGTGGGAGAGAGAGGAGGATGAGGGGGGTGAGATAGAGAGGGTGAGATAGAGGGGTTTTAGAGAGAGAGGGGGTTTGTGAGAGTGAGAGAGAGCGGGTGAGAAAGAGAAGGATGAGGGGGTGAGAGAGAGAGGGTGAGAGAGAGAGGAGGATGAGGGGGTTGAGAGAGAGAGGGTGAGAGAGAAGGGGTTTAGAGAGAGAGAGGGTGTTTGAGAGAGTGAGAGAGAACGGGTGTGAGAGAGAGAGAGAGGAGGACGACGGGGGTGTGAGTGAGAGGTTGAGAGAGGGGGTTTGAGAGAGAGAGGGGGTTTGAGAGAGCGAGAGAGAGCGGGTGAGAGAGAGTGAGGAGGATGAGGGGGGTGAGAGAGAGAGGGTGAGAGCGACGGGTTGAGAGAGAGGGGGTTTGAGAGTACGAGAGAGAGTGGGTGAGAGAGAGAGAGGAGGATGAGGGTGTTGAGAGAGTGAGAGAGGGTGAGAGACAGAGAGGTTTTAGAGAGAGAGGGGATTTGAGAGAGCGGGTGAGAGAGAGAGAGGAGGATGAGCGGGATGAGAGAGAGAGAGAGGGTGCGAGAGAGGGGTTGAGAGAGAGGGCGTTTGATAGAGCGAGAGAGCGGGTGAGAGAGGGGGAGGAGGATGAGGGCGGTGAGAGAGGGTGTGAGAGAAGGTGTTTGAGAGAGCAAGAGAGAGAGCGGGTGAGAGAGAGAGAGAGGAGGATGAGGGGGGTGAGAGAGAGAGTGTGTGTGAGAGAGAGGAGGAGGATGGGGGTGAGAGACAGAGGGTCAGAGAGAGGGGTTTTGGAGAGAGAGAGGGTTTGAGAGAACGAGAGAGAGTGGGTGAGAGAGAGGGGGATGAGGGGCGTGAGAGAGGGTTGAGAGAGAGGGGTTGAGAGAGAGGGGTTTTAGAGACAGAGGGAATTTGAGAGAGCGAGAGAGAGCGGGTGAGAGAGAGAGAGGAGGATGAGGGGGTGAGAGAGAGAGGGTGAGAGAGGGGGGGTTTAGAGAGAGAAAGGGTTTGAGAGAGCAAGCGAGAGCGGGTGAGAGCGGGAGGAGTTTGAGGGGGGTGAGAGAGAGAGGATGAGAGAGAGGGGTTGAGAGAGACAGGGGGTTTGAGAGAGCGAGTGAGAGCGGGTGAGAGAGAGACGAGGATGAGGGGGCTACGAGAGGGTGTGAGAGAAGGTGTTTGAGAGAGCAAGAGAGAGCGGGTGAGAGAGAGAGAGAGGAGGATGAGGGGGGTGAGAGAGGGAGCGTGAGAAAGAGGGGTTGAGAGAGAAAGGGGGTTTGAGGGAGCGAGAGCGAGCGTGTGAGAGAGAGGGAGAGGAGGATGAGGGGGGTGAGAGAGAGAGGGTGAGAGAGAGGGGTTTTAGAGAGAGAGGGGGTTTGAGAGAGCGAGAGAGAGCAGGTAAGAGAGAGAGACGAGGATGAGGGCGGTGAGAGAGGGTGTGAGAAAAGGTGTTTGAGAGAGCAAGAGAGAGCGGGTGAGAGAGAGGGAGGAGAATGAGAGGGGTGAGAGAGAGAGGGTGAGAGAGAGTGGTTGAGAGAGAGAGGGCGTTTGAGAGAGCGAGAGAGAGCGGGTGAGAGTGAGAGAGGAGGAGGAGGGGGGTGAGAGAGAGGGGTTTTAGAGGGAGAGGGGGTTTGAGAGAGCGAGAGAGAGCGGGTGAGTGAGAGAGAGGAGGATGAGAGGGGTGAGAGAGAGAGGGTGCGAGAGAGGGGTTTTATGTGAGAGGCGGTTGGATAGAGCGAGAGAGAGCGGGTGAGAGAGAGAGAGGAGGATGAGAGGGGTGAGAAACAGAGAGAGGGTGCGAGAGAGGGGTTTTTAGAGAAGAGGGTGTTTGAGAGAACGAGGGTGAGCGGGTGAGAGAGAGAGAGGAGGATGAGGTGGGTGGGAGAGAGGGGTTGAGAGAGAGATGGGGTTTGAGAGAGCGAGAGAGCACAGGTGAGAGAGAGAGAGGAGGATGTGGTGGGTGAGAGAGAGAGTGTGAGAGAGAGGGGTTTTAGAGAGAGGGGGCGTTAGAGAGAGCGAGAGAGCGTGGGTGAGAGAGAGAGAGAGGAGGATGAGGGGGGTGAGAGCGAGTGTGTGAGAGAGCGAGAGGATGATGAGGGGGGTGAGAGAGAGAAGGTGAGAGAGAGGGGTTTTAGTGAGAGAGGGGGTTTGATAGAGCGAGAGAGAGTGGGTGAGAGAGAGAGAGGAGGATGAGGGCGGTGAGAGAGAGAGGGTGAGAGAGAGCGGTTGAGAGAGAGGGACTTTGAGAGAGCGAGAGAGCGCGGGTGAGATAGAGAGAGGAGGATGGGTGGTGAGAGAGAGCGGGTGAGAGAGAAGGGTTGAGAGTGAGAGGGTGTTTGAGAGAGCGAGAGAGCGGGTGAGAGAGGGAGAGAGGAGGATGAGGGGAGTGAGAAAGAGAAAGTGAGAGAGGGGTTTTGGAGAGAGAGAGGGGTGAGAAGGAGGGAGGGGGATGAGAAAGAGACAGTGAGAGAGAGAGGGTTATGAGAGAGGGGTGAGGGAGAGCGGGTGAGAGTGAGAGGGGGTGAGAGCGAGCGGGGTGAGAAGGATGGAGAGGGGATTAGAAAGAGACAGAAAGAGGGGTATGAGAGAGGGAGGGTGTGTGTGAGTGTGTGTGAGAGAGAGAGTGAGAGAGGGAGGTGAGAGAGAGGGGAATAAGAATAAGAGAGATTGGGGTGCGAGAGAGAGAGGGGTGACAGAGAGAGAGGGTGAGAGGGTGAGAGAGGGAGTGAGGTGGGAGAGAGTGAGCGGGTTGAGAGATGGGGGTTGTGAGATGGGGGTTGAGAGAGGGGTATGAGAGAGAGGGGTGGTGAGACAGATGGGCTGAGACAGATGGGGTGAGAGAGGGGGTGCGAGAGAAAGCGGGTGAGACAGAGGGGCGGTGAGAGAGAGAGGGGTGAGAGAAAGGGGGTGAGAGAGGGGGAGTGAGAGAGGGGTTTGGGAGAGAGAGAGGGGAGAGAGAGGGGTGAGTGGGGTGTTGAGAGAGAGGGGCAGTGAGAGAGTTGGTTGAAAAAAGGTGTGAGAAAGAGAGGGGGTGAGAGAGCGGGGTGAGAGAGGAGTGAGAGAGAGAGTGAAAGAGAGAGTGGGGGTGAGACAGAGGGGATGAGAGAGATAGGGGGGTGAGAGAAAGGGGAGTGTGGGGGGTGGGGTGAGAGAGAGGGGCGGTGAGAGAGAGGGGCGGTGAGAGAGCGGGGTGAGAGAGAGGGGTGAGAGAGAGAGTGAGAGAGTGCGGGTGAGAGAGAAGGGATGAGAGAGAGAGGTGGGTGAGAGAAAGGGGAGTGTGAGAGGGGGTTGAGAGAGAGGGACGGTGAGAGAGTGGGGTGAGAGAGAGAGGTGTGAGAGAGAGAAGGGTGAGAGAGAGAGTGAGAGAGAGTGGGGTGAGAGAGGGAGTGTGAGAGAGGGGGAGCGAGAGAGAGGGGCAGTGAGAGAGAGGGGGGTGAGAGAGAGAGGGGGTTGAGAGAGAGGGGCGTTGAGAGAGCGGGGTGAGAAAGAGGGCTGAGAGAGAGAGAGGTGAGAGAGAGTGAGAGAGAGTGGGACTGAGAGAGAGGGGATGAGAGAGAGAGGGGGGTGAGAGAAAGGGGGGTGAGAGAGAGGGGCGGTGAGAGACCGGGGTGAGAGAGGGGATGAGAGAGAGAGGGGTGAGAGAAGGGGGGTGAGAGAGGAGCGGTGAGAGAGAACGGGGTGAGAGAGAGAAGGGTGAGAGAGAAGGGTGAGATAGAGAGTGAGAGAGAGTGGGGGTGAGAAAGAGAGGGAAGGTGAACCAGACGGGGTGGGAGGGGGTGAGAGAGAGGTGGAGAGGGGGAGAGAGGGGGCGTGAGAGAGAGGGGGGAGAGAGAGGGGTAAAAGAGAGATGGAGTGAGAAAGAGAGGGGGTGAGAGAGAGAGAAAGGGGTGAGAGAGAGGGGGAGAGAGAGTGACGGGTTAAGAGAGAGAGGAGAGTGAGCGAGAGGAGTGAGAGAGAGGGGTTGAGAGAGAGGGATCGAGAGAGAGGGGGATGAGAGAGATGGGGATGAGAGAGAGGAGGATGAGAGAGAGGGGTATGAGAGACGGGGGTTGAGTGAGAGGGTGTGAGAGAGAAAGGGATTCGAGAGAGACAGGGTGGGAGAGCGATGGGGATGGGAGAGAGAGGGGTGAGAGAGAGAGCGAAGGATGAGAGAGAGAGGGGGTGAGAGAGAGTGGGTGGGAGAGAGAGGGGTGAGAGAGAGTGGTTGGGAGAGAGAGGGGTGGGAGAGAGAGTAGGGTGGGAGAGACAGCGGGTGAGTGAGAGAGGGTGAGAGAGAGAGAGAGAGGGCGATGTGAGGGGCGTGAGAGAGAAAAGGGGAGAGACAAAGGGGGTGTGAGAGTGGGTCAAAGAAAGAGTGGAGGTGAGATAGAGAGGGGCTGGGAGAGAGGGCGTGGGAGAGAGAGGGGTTGAGAGAGAGAGACGGTGTGAGTGAGATGGGGTGAGAGAGAGAGACACTGAGTGGGAGAGAGGGCGGGAGTGAGAGAGAGAAGGGTAAGAGAGGGAGGAGGTTTGAGATCGAGAGAGAATGTGGGTGAGGGGTTGAGAGGGGAGTGAGAAAGGGGGTTGAGAGAGAGAAGGGGGTGAGATAGTGATGCTGAGAAAGAGAGAGGGGTGAGAGTGAAAGAGAGAGGAATGAGAGAGAGGGAGTAAGAGAGAGATAGTTTGAGAGAGCGAGAGAGCAGGTGTGAGAGAGAGGGGATGAGAGGTGTGTGAGAGAGGGGTGAGATGAGAGGGTGAGGGAGAGTGGGGTGAGAGAGAGCACGCGGGTGAGTGAGAGAGAGGGGGTGATGTGAGGGGGTCGAGAGAGAAAGAGGGAGAGACAAAGGGGAGAGACAAAGGGGAGAGAAAGAGTGGAGGTGAGACTGAGAGGGGGTGGAAGAGGGCGTGAGAGAGAGAGAGGTGGTTTGAGAGAGCAGGTGAGAGAGTGGGGGTGAGCGGGTGGGAGGGAGATGGTGAGAGAGAGGGGTGTGAGAGAGATGTGGGGTGAGAGATGGTGTGAGGGTTGTGAGAGAGAAGGCAGTGAGAGAGAGAGGGTGTGAGAGAGGGGAGAGAGTGGGGGGATTGAGGGGGTGAGAGAGAGAGTGTGTGAGAGAGAGGGGAGAGATGAGAGAGGGAGTGGGGTGAGGGGGGTTGAGAGAGAAAGTGGGCTGAGTGAGAGGGGGTTGAGAGAGAGGGGGCTGAGAGAGAGGGGGTGAGAGAGAGGGGGTGAGAGAGAGGGGGTGAAAGGAAAAGAGAGAGTGAGAGAGAGGGGCAGAGAGAGGAGATGAGAGATAGAGCGGGGTGAGAGAGAGGTGGTTGAGAGAGAAAGGGGGTGAGAGAGAAAGGTGGGTGTGAGAGAGAGGCTGTGTGAGAAACAGAGAGAGTGAGAGGTTACGAGGGTGAGAGAGAGAGGGTGTGAGAGAGAAAGGGGGCTGAGAGAAAGGGGGCTGAGAGAGAGGGGGCGAGGGAGAGAGGGGTGAGAGAGTGAACGGACTGAGAGAGAAAGGGGGCTGAGAGAGGGCGGTAGGGAGAGAGGGGGTGAGAGAGAGCGGGCTGAGAGAGCGAGTGGGCTGAGAGAGAAAGGGGGCTGAGGGAGACAGGGGGCTGTGAGAGAGAGGGGGTATGGAGAGAGGGGGTGAGAGAGAGCGGGGTGTGAGAGTGAACGGGCTGAAAGAGAAAAGGGGCTGAGAGGGGGGGAGCTGAGAGAGAGGGGGTAGGGAGAGAGGGGGTGAGAGAGAGCGGGGTGAGAGAGCGAGTGGGCTGAGAGAGAAAGGGGGCTGACAGAGAGGGGGTAGGGAGAGAGGGGGTGAGAAAGAGCGGGGTGAGAGTGCGAGTGGGCTGAGAGAGAAAGGGGGCTGAGGGAGAGAGAGCGGGGTGAGAGAGCGAGTGGGCTGAGAGAGAAAGGGGGCTGAGAGAGAAAGGGGGCTGAGAGAGAGGGGGTGCTGAGAGAGAGAGGGGGTAGGGAGAGAGGGGGTCAGAGAGCCAGGTGAGAGTGCGAACGGGCTGAGAGAGAAAGGGGGCTGAGAGAGAGAGGGGATAGGGAGAGAGGGGGTGAGAGAGTGGGGTGAGAGAGAGTGTGTCAGAGAGGTGGGGAGAGTAAAGGGTGTGTAAGGGAGGGGGGAAAGAGAGACGGGGAGAGAGAGGGTGCAGAGAGAGAGTGGATGAGGGGATGTGAGAGAGAGGGTGAGATGAGAGGGTGAGAGAGAAGGGGGTGAGAGAGAGAGAGAGGAGAGTGAAAAAGGGAGAGAGGGGGAGAAAGAGAGAGGGGAAAGAATGAGAGGGGGTCAGAGAAAGAGTGGAGGTGAGGGCGTGAGCGAGAGGGAGTGGGAGAGAGGGGGTTGGAGAGAGAGAGAGAGGGCGAGAGAGAGAGGGAATGAGAGAGAGAAGGGTGAGAGGGTGAGAGAGAGAGGGAGAATGAGAAAGATCGGGGTGGGGGAGAGAACGGGTGTGAAAGAGAAAGGGGGTGAGTGAGAGAGGGGGAGAGAGACGGGGTGACAGAGACGTAAGAGAGAGAGGGGAGTGAAAGAGAGAGGGGTAACAGAGAGAGGGTGAGAGAGAGAGGTGTGAGAGAGAGGTCAGCGTGGGAGGGACTGGGGAGATAGAGAGGGCTGAGAGAGAGATGTGAGAGAGAAGGTGTGTGAGAGAGATCAGGGTGGGAGAGACTGGGGTGAGAGAGAGGGGTGAGAGAGAAGCGGTGAGAGAGAGAGAGGTGTGTGAGAGAGGGGGGTAAGAGAGAAAGGGGGGGTGAGAGAGAGACAGGCAGAGAAAGAGAGAGTGAGAGAGAGAAGGTGAGAGAGGCGTGAGAGAGAGGGGTAAGAGAGAGGGGAAAGAGAGACAAGGTTGAGAGAGAGGGGTGAGAGAGAGAGAGGAGGTGTGAGAGAGAGGGGTGTAAGAGAGAGAGGGGTGTAAGAGTGAGAGGGGGTGAGAGAGAGGGGGTGAGAGAGAGGTGTGTGAGAGAAGGGCTGAACGAGAGGGACTGAGAGGAGGGGTGAGAGAGGCGGTGAGAGACAAGGGGTGTGAGAGGGAGGTGTGAGAGAAAGAGGGTGTGAGAGAGGGGGGTGAGAGAGACAAGGTGAGAGAGAGGCGTGAGAGACAGGTGGGTGAGAGAGAGGGGTAAGAGAGAGGGAGAGAGAGAGGCGTGAGTGAGAGAGAGAGAAGGGTGAGAGGGAGAGGAGGGTGAGGGAGAGAGAGGGGTGAGGCGATGGAGGGTATGCGAGAGAGATCGGGGTGGAAGAGAGAGCGGGTGAGAAAGAGATGGGGATGAGAGAGAGAGACAGTCTGAGTTAGAGAGACAGGGGTGAGAGAGAGAGGGTGAGAGGGAGGTAAGAGAGAGAGATAGAGATGGGGTGAAAGAGAGAGAGGGGCTGAGAGATGGCGTGAGAGAGAGGGGGTGAGATAGAGAGAGGGGAAAGAGAGAGAGAGGGGTGGGAGAGAGAGAGAGTGTGAGAGAGAGACGCGTGTGAGACAGATTAGGGTGGGAGAGACTGGGGAGAGAGGGATGGGTGCTGAGAGAGAGAGAGAGAGATAGCTGAGAGAGAGGGGTGAGAGAGAGAGAGGGGTGAGAGAAAGGGGGGTGAGAGAGACAGGGTGAGAGAGAGGCGTGAGAGACAGGTGGGTGAGAGAGAGGGGTAAGAGAGAGGGAGAGAGAGAGGCGTGAGTGAGAGAGAGAGAAGGGTGAGAGGGAGAGAAGGGTGAGGGAGAGAGAGGGGTGAGGCGATGGAGGGTATGCGAGAGAGATCGGGGTGGAAGAGAGAGCGGGTGAGAAAGAGATGGGGATGAGAGAGAGAGACAGGCTGAGTTAGAGAGACAGGGGTGAGAGAGAGAGGGTGAGAGGGAGGTAAGAGAGAGAGATAGAGATGGGGTGAAAGAGAGAGAGGGGCTGAGAGAGAGATGGCGTGAGAGAGAGGGGGTGAGATAGAGAGAGGGGAAAGAGAGAGAGAGGGGTGGGAGAGAGAGAGAGTGTGAGAGAGAGACGCGTGTGAGACAGATTAAGGTGGGAGAGACTGGGGAGAGAGGGATGGGTGCTGAGAGAGAGAGAGATAGCTGAGAGAGAGGGGTGAGAGAGAGAGAGGGGTGAGAGAAAGGGGGGTGAGAGAGAGGGGCGGTGAGAGAGCGGGATGAGAGAGAGAAGTGTGAGATAGAGAGTGAGAGAGAGTGGGGCTGAGAAAGAGGGGATGAGAGAGAGAGGGGGTTGAGAGAAAGGGGGGTGAGAGAGAGGGGCGGTGAGAGAGAACGGGGTGAGAGAGAGAAGGGTGAAAGAGAGAAGGGTGAGACAGAGAGTGAGAGAGAGTGGGGGTGAGAAAGAGAGGGAAAGTGAATGAGACGGGGTGGGAGGGGTTGAGAGAGGGGGGAGAGGTGGAGAGAGGGGGCGTGAGAGAGAGGGGGGAGAGAGAGAGGGGTGAGAGAGAGAGAAAGGGGTGAGAGAGAGAGGGGGAGAGAGAGTGACGGGTTGAGAGAGAGAAGAGAGTGAGGGAGAGGAGTGAGAGAGGGGTTGAGAGATAGGGATCGAGAGAGAGGGGGATGAGAGAGAGGGGGATGAGAGAGAGGGGGATGAGAGAGGGGGTGTTGAGAGAGAGGGTGTGAGAGAGAAAGGGATTCGAGAGAGACAGGGTGGGTGAGCGATGGGGATGGGAGAGAGAGGGGTGAGAGAGAGAGAGAGAAGGATGAGAGAGAGAGAGGGTGAGAGAGAGTGGGTGGGAGAGAGAGGGGTGAGAGAGAGTGGGTGGGAGAGAGAGGGGTGGGAGAGAGAGTAGGGTGGGAGAGACAGCGGGTGAGTGAGAGAGGGTGAGAGAGAGAGAGGGCGATGTGAGGGGCGTGAGAGAGAAAAGGGGAGAGACAACGGGGGTGTGAGAGTGGGTCAGAGAAAGAGTGGAGGTGAGATAGAGAGGGGCTGGGAGAGAGGGCGTGGGAGAGAGAGGGGTTGAGAGAGAGACGGTGTGAGTGAGATGGGGTGAGAGAGAGAGACACTGAGTGGGAGAGAGGGAGGGAGTGAGAGAGAGAAGGGTAAGAGAGAGAGGAGGTTTGAGAGCGAGAGAGAATGTGGGTGAGGGGTTGAGAGGGGAGTGAGAAAGGGGGTTGAGAGAGAGAAGGGGGTGAGATAGTGATGTGAGAAAGAGAGAGGGGTGAGAGTGAAAGAGAGAGGAATGAGAGAGAGGGGGTAAGAGAGAGATATATTGAGAGAGCAAAAGAGCAGGTGAGAGAGAGAGGGGATGAGAGGTGTGTGAGAGAGGGGTGAGATGAGAGGGTGAGGGAGAGAGAAGGGGGTGAGAGAGAGGGGGTGTGAGAGAGAGTGGGGTGAGAGAGAGCGCGCGGGTGAGTGAGAGAGGGGGTGATGTGAGGGGGTCGAGAGAGAAAGAGGGAAGAGACAAAGGGGAGAGACAAAGGGGGAGAGAAAGAGTGGAGGTGAGACTCAGAGGGGGTGGAAGAGAGGGCGTGAGAGAGAGAGAGGTGGTTTGAGAGAGCAGATGAGAGAGTGGGGGTGAGGGGGTGGGAGGGATAGGGTGAGAGAGAGGGGTGTGAGAGAGAGGTGGGGTGAGAGATGGGATGAGGGGGGGAGAGAGAAGGCATTGAGAGAGAGAGGGTGTGAGAGAGGGGAGAGAGAGGTGGGATTGAGGGGTGTGAGAGAGAGAGTGAGGGGGTGAGAGAGAGAGAGTGTGTGAGAGAGAGGGGAGAGATGAGAGAGGGAGTGGGGTGAAGGGGGTTGAGAGAGAAAGTGGGCTGAGTGAGAGGGGGCTGAGTGAGAGGGGGCTGAGAGAGGGGGTGTGAGAGAGGGGGTGAGAGGAAAAGAGAGAGTGAGAGAGGGGGGCAGAGAGAGGAGATGAGAGATAGAGCGGGGTGAGAGAGAGGTGGTTGAGAGAGAAAGGGGGTGAGAGAGAAAGGTGGGTGAGAGAGAGAGGGGGTGTGAGAAACAGAGAGAGAGAGAGAGGTTAAGAGTGTGAGAGAGAGAGGGTGTGAGAGAGGGGTGAGATAGTGAACGGGGTGAAAGAGGGTGTGAGAGAGAAAGGGGGCTGAGAGAAAGGGGGCTGAGAGAGAGGGGGTGAGGGAGCGAGGGGTGAGAGAGTGAACGGACGGAGAGAGAAAGGGGGCTGAGAGAGGGGGGTAGGGAGAGAGGGGGTGAGAGAGAGCGGGGTGAGTGAGCGAGTGGGCTGAGAGAGAAAGGGGGCTGAGAGAGGGGGGTAGGAGAGAGGGGGTGAGAGAGAGCGGGGTGAGAGAGTGAACGGGCTGAGAGAGAAAGGGGGCTGAGAGAGAGGGGGTGCTGAGAGAGAGAGGGGGTAGGGAGAGAGGGGGTCAGAGAGCGGGGTGAGAGTACGAACGGGCTGAGAGAGAAAGGGGGCTGAGAGAGAGAGGGGATAGGGAGAGAGGGGGTGAGAGAGTGGGGTGAGAGAGAGGGTGTCAGAGAGGTGGGGAGAGTAAAGGGTGTGTAAGGGAGGGGGGAAAGAGAGAGGGGGAGAGAGAGGGTGCAGAGAGAGAGTGGATGAGGGGATGTGAGAGAGAGGGTGAGATGAGAGGGTGAGAGAGAGAGAGAGTGGAGGGTGAAAAAGAGAGAGAGGGGGAGAAAGAGAGAGGGGAAAGAATGAGAGGGGTTCAGAGAAAGAGTGGAGGTGAGGGGGTGAGAGAGAGGGAGTGGGAGAGTGGGGGTTGGAGAGAGAGAGAGGGCGAGAGAGAGAGGGAATGAGAGAGAGAAGGGTGAGAGGGTGAGAGAGAGAGAGAGAATGAGAAAGATCGGGGTGGGGGAGAGAGCGGGTGCGAAAGAGAAAGGGGGTGAGTGAGAGAGGTAGAGAGAGACGGGGTGAGAGAGACGTAAGAGAGAGAGGGGAGTGAAAGAGAGAGGGGTAACAGAGAGAGGGTGAGAGAGAGGTGTGAGAGGGAGATCAGCGTGGGAGAGACTGGGGAGAGAGAGAGGGCTGAGAGAGAGAGATGTGAGAGAGAAGGTGTGAGAGAGAGATCAGGGTGGGAGAGACTGGGGTGAGAGAGAGGGGTGAGAGAGAAGCGGTGAGAGAGAGAGAGGTGTGTGTGAGAGAGAGGGGGGTAAGAGAGAAAGGGGGGGAGAGAGAGACAGGCAGAGAAAGAGAGAGTGAGAGAGAGAAGGTGAGAGAGAGGCGTGAGAGAGACGGGGTAAGAGAGAGGGGAAAGAGAGACAAGGTTGAGAGAGAGAGGGGTGTGAGAGAGAGGAGGTGTGAGAGAGAGGGGTGTAAGAGTGAGAGGGGGTGAGAGCGAGGGGGTGAGAGAGAGGTGTGAGAGAGAGGGGCTGAACGAGAGGGACTGAGAGGAGGGGTGAGACAGGCGGTGAGAGACAAGGGGTGTGAGAGGGAGGTGTGAGAGAAAGAGGGTGTGAGAGAGGGGGTGAGAGAGAGAGGGTGAGAGAGAGAGTGGTGAGAGACAGGTGGGTGAGAGAGAGAGAGGGGTAAGAGAGAGGGAGAGAGAGAGGCGTGAGTGAGAGAGAGAGAGTGGTGAGAGGGAGAGAAGGGTGAGGGAGAGAGAGGGGTGAGGCGATGGAGGGTGTGTGAGAGAGATCGGGATGGAAGAGAGAGCGGGTGAGAAAGAGATGGGGATGAGAGAGAGAGACAGGCTGAGTTAGAGAGACAGGGGTGAGAGAGACTGGGTGAGAGGGAGGTAAGAGAGAGAGGTAGAGATGGGGTGAAAGAGAGAGAGGGGCTGAGAGAGAGAGGGCTTGAGCGAGAGGGTGTGAGATAGAGACAGGGGAAAGAGAGAGAGAGGGGTGGGAGAGAGAGAGTGTGAGCGAGAGACGCGTGTGAGACAGATCAGGGTGGGAGAGACTGGGGAGAGAGGGATGGGTGCTGAGAGAGAGAGAGGGCTGAGAGAGAGGGGTGAGAGAGAGATAGCTGAGAGAGAGGGCTGAGAGAGAGAGGTGAGAGAGAGAGTGGTGAGAGAGAGAGGGATGAAAGAGAGAGGGGTGAGAGAGAGAGAGGGATGTGAGAGAGAGGGGGTGAGAGAGACGGCAGAGAAAGAGAGGGTGAGAGAGAGGTGTGAGAGAGAGAGGGGGTAAGAGAGAGAGGGGGGAAGAAGGAGAAGGGTGAGAGGGTGAGACAGAGAGGGAGGATGAGAAAGATTGGGGTGGGGGAGAGAGTGGGGTGAGAAAGAGAAAGGGGGTGAGTGAGAGTGGGGAATAGAGAGGGGGTGTGAGAGAGGCGAAGAAAGAGAGGGGTGAGAGAGAGCAGTAAGAGAGAGGGGCGAGATAGAAAGGGTGAGCGAGAGGTGTGTGAGAGAGAAAGGGGGTGAGAAAGAGAGAGAGAGAGAGTGAAAGAGAGAGAGAGTGTAAGTGAGAAAGAGAGATTGTGAGTAATAAAGAGAGAGCGGGTGAGAGATGGGTGAGAGAGAGGGGTTGAGAGACAAGGGGTGATTGAGAGAGAGAAAGTGGGGAGGGGGTAAGAGAGAGAGTGGAGTGAGAAGGAGAGGGTGTGATTGAGAGAATGGGTGAGAGAGGGGTGAGCGAGAGGGGTGAGAGGCGGACGGGTTAGAGAGAGCGCATGGTAAGAGAGAAAGGGTTTGAGAGGGGGTGAGAGAGAGAGGTGAGAGAGAGGGGGGTGAGAAAGAGGGATTGAGAGAGAGGAGGTGAGAGAGTGTGTGTGTGAGAGAGAGTGAGGGGATGAGAGAGTGAGGGGGTTTGAGAGAGGGGGTGGTGAGACAGAAAGGGAGTGAGAGAGAGAGGGGTGAGAGCGCGAGGGGTGAGAGACAGGGGTTGAGAGAGAGAGGGGGTGAGAGAGAGAGGGTGAGAGAGAGAAGCGGTGTGAGAGAGAGAAGCGGTGTGAGAGAGAGGGGTAAGAGAGAGGGATAAGAGAGAGACGGGGGTGAGAGAGAGAGTGGTAAGAGAGAGAGGAGTGAGAGACAGAGGATGAGAGAGAGGTGTGTGAGAGGGAAGGGAGAGTGAGAGAGTGGGGCTGAAAGAGTGGGCGTGAGAGAGAGGGAGTGAGAGAGAAGGGGTGAGAGAGAAGGGGTGAGAGAGAAGGGGTGAGAGAGAGAGAGGTGAGAGATAGAGGGGTAAGAAATGGACGGTTAGGAGAGAGAGAGGGTGAGAGAGGATGTGAGAGAGAGGGGGTGAGAGAGAGAGTGAGAGAGATGTGTGAGAGAGAGGGCTAAGAGGGAGAGCCGTAGGAGTGAGAGAGGGCGAGAGAGAGGGGGATGTGAGAGAGAGGGGGAGAGAGAGAAGGATGAGAGAAAGAGGGGTCAGAGAGAGAGAGGGGTGAGTTAGAGAGCTTGTGTGAGAGAAATCGAGATGAAAGAGAGAGCGGGTGTGAAAGAGAGAGGGGGTGAGAGAGACAGGTTGAGAGAGAGAGGGTGAAAGAGAGGGGTGAGAGAGAAGGGGTGAGAGAGAGGGGATGAGAGAGTGGAGATGAGAGAGAGGGGGTGAGAGAGAAGGGGTGAGAGAGGGGATGAGAGAGAGAGACGGGCAATAGAGAGAGAGGGGTGAGAGGGAGAGAAGGGTGAGGGAGAGAGGGGTGAGGGAGAGAGAGAGGGTGTGAGAGAGAGATCGGGGTGGAAGAGAGAGTGGGTGAGAAAGCGACGGGGGTGAGAGAGACAGGCTGAGTTAGAGAGACAAAGATGAGAGACAGAGGATGAGAGAGAGAGGGTGAGAGGGAGGCAAGAGAGAGAGAGGGTGAAAGAGAGAGAGGGGCTGAGAGAGAGAGGGCCTGAGAGAGGGGGTGAGATAGAGATAGGGGAAAGAGAGAGAGAGGGATGGGAGAGAGAGAGGGTGAGAGAGAGATGCATGTGAGAAGGTGTGTGAGAGAGATCAGGGTGGGAGAGACTGGGGAGAGAGGGGGAGGGGGCTGAGAGAGAGAGAGGGGTGAGAGAGAGGGGTGTGAGAGAGAGAGAGGTGAGAGAGAGAGGGGTGTGAGAGAGAGGTGGTGTGAAAGAGAGGGGGTGTGAGAGAGAGGGGTGAGAGAGGGGTGTGTGAGAGAGGGGGTGTGAGAGAGAGAGGGGTGAGAGAGAGAGAGAGAGGGGTGAGAGAGAGAGGGGTGAGAGAGAGAGGGGTGAGAGAGAGAGGGGTGAGAGAGAGTGGTGAGAGAGAGGGGGTGTGAGAGAGATCGGAGTGGAAGGGAGAGCGGGTGAGGAACAGCGAGGGGTTGAGAGAGAGACAGGCAGAGAAAGAGAGGGTGAGAGAGAAGTTGAGAGAGAGGCGTGAGAGAGTGAGAGGAGTTGAGAGAGAAGGGGTGAGAGAGAGGGAGTGAGAAAGAGAGAGAGTGAGTGAAAAAGATAGAGAGTGTAAGTGAGAAAGAGAGAAAGTGAGTGTAAAGAGAGAGCAGGTGAGAGAGATGGTGTGTAACAGAGAGGGGGTGAGAGAGAGGGGGTGGGTGAGGGGGATGAGAGAGAGAGGTGTGAGAGAATGAGAGGGGTGAGACAGAGGGGTGTGACAGAGAGAGGGGTGAAAGAGAGAGAGGGGTGAGAGAGAGAGTGGTAAGAGAGAGAGGAGTGAGAGACAGAGGATGAGAGAGAGGTGTGTGAGAGGGAAGGGAGAGTGAGAGAGGGGCTGAAAGAGTGGGTGTGAGAGAGAGGGAGTGAGAGAGAAGGGGTGAGAGAGAAGGGGTGGGAGAGAGAGGGTGTGAGAGAGAGGTGAGAGAGAGAGGGGTAAGAAATGGACGGGTAGGAGAGAGAGAGAGGATGTGAGAAAGAGGGGGTGAGAGAGAGAGAGGGTGAGAGGGAGAGAGAGGGGTGAGTTAGAGAGCTTGTGTGAGAGAAATCGGGGTGGAAGAGAGAGCGGGTGTGAAAGAGAGAGGGGGTGAGAGAGACAGGCTGAGAGAGAGAGACAGGGTGAAAGCGAGGGGTGAGAGAGAAGGGGTGAGAGAGAGGGGATGAGGGAGAGGAGGTGAGAAAGACGGGGTGAGAGAGAGGGGGTGAGAGAGAGGGTTAAGAGAGAGGGAGAGAGAGAGAGAGAGAGACGGGCAAGAGAGAGAGGGGTGAGAGGGAGAGAAGGGTGAGGGAGAGAGAGGGATGAGGGAGAGAGAGGGTGTGAGAGAGAGATCGGGGTGGAAGAGAGAGTGGGTGAGAAAGAGACGGGGGTGAGAGAGAGACAGGCTGAGTTAGAGAGACAAAGCTGAGAGACAGAGGGTGAGAGAGAGAGGGTGAGAGGGAGGTAAGAGAGAGGGGTGAAAGAGAGAGAGGGGCTGAGAGAGAGAGGGCCTGAGAGAGAGGGGGTGAGATAGAGATAGGGGAATGAGAGAGAGGGGTGGGAGAGAGAGAGGGTGAGAGAGAGAGAAGCATGTGAGAGAAGGTGTGTGAGAGATCAGGGTGGGAGAGACTGGGGAGAGAGGGAGGGGGCTGAGAGAGAGAGGGTGGAGAGAGGGCGGTGAGAGAGAGAGGGGGTGTGAGAGAGAGGGGGTGTGTGAGAGAGAGAGGGGTGAGAGAGAGGGGATGTGAGAGAGAGAGGGGTGAGAGAGGGGTGTGAGAGAGAGGGGTGTGAGAGAGAGGGGGTGTGAGAGAGAGGGGGTGTGAGAGAGAGAGGGGTGAGAGAGAGTGGTGAGAGAGAGTGGTGAGAGAGGGGGTGTGAGAGAGATCGGAGTGGAAGGGAGAGGGGGTGAGGAAGAGAGAGGGGGTGAGAGAGAGACAGGCAGAGAAAGAGAGGGTGAGAGAGAGAAGGTGAGAGAGAGGTGTGAGAGAGAGGGGGTAAGAGAGAGAGGGGGAAAGAGGGATAAGGGTGAGAGGGTGAGACAGAGAGGGAGGATGAGAAAGATTGGGGTGGGGGAGAGCGCGGGTGAGAAAGAGAAAGGGGGTGAGTGAGAGTGGGGGAGAGAGGGGAGAGAGAGGGCGGGAGAGAGAGAGAGGAGTTGAGAGAGAAGGGGTGAGAGAGAGAGGGGGTGAGAAAGAGACAGAGTGAGTGAAAAAGATAGAGCAGGTGAGAGAGATGGGGTGTAACAGAGAGGGGGTGAGAGAGAGGGGGTGGGAGAGAGAGGGGGTGAGAAAGAGAGAGAGTGAGTGAAAAAGATAGAGCAGGTGAGAGAGATGGGGTGTAACAGAGAGGGGGTGAGAGAGGGGGGGTGGGAGAGAAGGGGTGTAAGAGAGAGAGGGGTGAGAGAGTGAGAGGGGTGAGAGAGGGGGTGTGACAGAGAGAGGGGTGTAAGAGAGAGGGGTGTAAGAGAGAGGGGGGATGAGAGAGAGAGGGCCTGAGAGAGGGGGTGAGAGAGAATGGGTGAGAGAGGGAGAGGGATGTGAGAGACAGCGGGGGTTGAGAGACAGGGTGAGAGAGAGGTGTGTAAGAGAGAGGGGTAAGAGAGACAGGGGTGAGAGAGAGGGGTGTGAGAGAGACAGTGGGTTGAGAGAGAGGTGTGTGAGAGAGAGGGGGGTGTGAGAGAGAGGGGCTGAAAGAGAGGGTGGGAGAGAAGGGGTG
Source organism: Chiloscyllium plagiosum (assembly GCF_037043375.1). Taxonomy (NCBI): domain Eukaryota; kingdom Metazoa; phylum Chordata; class Chondrichthyes; order Orectolobiformes; family Hemiscylliidae; genus Chiloscyllium; species Chiloscyllium plagiosum. The sequence goes on from NW_028270177.1 coordinate 53,513,126, forward strand.
AGAGACAGAGGTGAGAGACAGAGGTGAGAGACAGAGAGAGGTGTAAGAGAGAGGGGTAGGAGAGAGATGTGTGAGAGTGAGGGGTAATGAGAGAGAGGGTTGAGAGAGAAAGGGTGAGAGAGAGAGGGATGAGAGAGTGGCGGGGTGTGAGAGAGAGACAGGCAGAGAAAGAGAGGGTGAGAGTGAGAAGGTAAGAGAGAGTCGTGAGAGAGGGGGTAAGAGAGAGAGGGGAAAGAGAGAGAAGGCTGAGAGAGTGTGAGAGAGAGAGGGGATGGGAAAGATCGGGGTGAGAAAGAGAAAGGGGGTGAGTGAGAGTGGGGGAGAGAAAGGGGGGAGAGAATGGGGGAGAGAGAGGGTGTGAGAGAGGGGGTGAGAGAGAGGGGTAAGACAGAGAGGGGGTGAAAGAGAGAGGGGTAAGAGAGAATGAGAGTGGTGAGAGTGGGAAGGGTGAGAGAGAATCAGAGTGGTGAGAGTGGGAGGGGTGAGAGAGTGAGAGGGCTAAGAAAGAGAGGGTGTGAGAGTGAGGGGGTGAGAGAGAGGGGAGAGAGGGAGAGGATGACAGTTAGAGTGGGGTGAGGGAGAGAGGGGGTGAGAGAGAGAGAAGGGTGAGAGAGAGAGGGGTGTGAGAGTGAGGGGGTGAGAGAGGGGGTGTGTGAGAAAGAGGGGTGAAAGAGAGGGGTGTGTGACAAAGAGGGGATGAGAGAGAGGGGGTGAGAGGGAGTAGAGAGAGGGGTGAGAGAGAGGGGGTGAGAGAGAGGGGGTGAGGGAGAGGGGTGTGTGAGGGAGAGGGGTGTGTGAGAGAGAGGGGTATGTGAGACAGAAAGGGGTGAGAGAGAGAGGGGTGAGAGAGAGGGGGGCCTGAGAGAGAGGGTATGAGAGAGAAGGGGTTGAGAGAGAAAGGGTGAGAGAGATAGAGGGGTGAGAGAGTGAGAGGGGCTGGAAGGGATAGCCTGAGAGAGGGGGATGAGAGAGGCAGTGAGAGAAAAGTGGTGAGAGAGAGAGTGTGTGAGAGAGAGGGGGGTACGAGAGAGGGGTGAGAGAGAAAGGGTGAGAGAGATGTGTGTGAGAGAGAGAGGGTTAAGAGGGAGAGGGGTTAGTGAGAGAGAGGGGTTAGAGAGAGAGAGAGGGTGAGAGAGAGAGAGAAAGGTGTGAGAGAGAGAAGGGGGTGAGAGAGAGGGTGAGAGAGAGAGGTGTGTGAGAGAAGTGGGGTGTGAGAGAGAGAAGGGCTGAAAGAGAGAGAGAGAGACGTGTGAGAGTGGGGGGGTGAGAGGGAGAGGTAAGAGAGAGAGAGGGGTGAAAGACAGTGAGAGGGTGAGAGAGAGAGGGTCTGAGAGAGAGAGGGGTGAGATAGAGAGAGGTGTAAGAGAGAGAGGCGTGTGAGAGAAGGTGAGTGAGAGAGATCAGGTTGGGAGAGACTGGGTAGAGCAAGAGGGTTCTGAGAGAGAGTGGTGTGTGTGTGTGTGAGAGAGAGAGGTAATAGAGAGAGGGGTGAGAGAGAGAGGGATGAGAGAGAGCGTGTGTGAGAGAGATCGGTGTGGAAGAGAGCAGGTGAGAAAGGGAGAGGAGGTGAGAGAGAGACAGGCAGAGAACGAATAGGTGAGAGAGAGAAGGTGAGAGAGAGGGGGTAAGAGAGTGAGAGTGCAAAGAAAGAGAGGGTGTGGGAGAGTGAGAGAGGGGAGAGAGAGAGGGGGGAGAGACAGATAGAGCGAGGTGAGGGAGAGAGGGGGTGAGAGAGAGAGGGGTGAGAGAGAGGGGGTAAGAGAGAGGGCGTGAGAGAGAGAGGGGTGTGAGAGTGAGGGGGGTGAGAGAGAGGGGGTGTGAGAAAGAGGGGTGAAAGAGAAGGGTGTGAGAGAGAGGGGGTGAGAGAGAGAGGGGGTGAGAGAGAGGGGTGAGAGAGGGGCAGTGAGAGAGAGTATGAGAGAGAGAGGGATGAGAGAGAAAGATGTGAGAGGGAGAGCGGGATGAGAGAGAGGGGTGAGAGAGAGCGTGATGTGAGAGAGAGAGGGGGTGCAAGAGAGAGAGGGGGCGAGAGAGAGGTGTGAGAGAGAGGGCCTGAGAGAGGGGGTGAGAGAGAATGAGTGAGAGAGAGAGAGGGTGAGAGAGAGGAGGGTGAGAGAGAGAGGGGTGAGAGAGAGAGAGGTGAGAGAGTGAGAGCGGCTGAAAGAGAGGGCCTGGGAGAGGGGTGAGAGAGAAGGGTGAGAGAGAAGGGGTGAGAGAGAGGTATGAGAGAGAGAGGTGTGTAAGAGAGAGAGATGGGTAAGAGCGAGAGGGTGAGAGAGAGAGGAGTGAAAGAGAGAGGGGTGAGAGAGAGGGGGGTGATAGAGAGGGTGTGAGAGAGAGGTGTGTGAGAGAGAGAGGGGTAAGAGAGAGAGGGTGCGTGAGAGAGAGAGAGGTAAGAGAGAAAGGGTAAGAGAGAGGTGTGTGAGAGAGAGGGGTAAGAGAGAGGGGATGAGAGAGATAGAGGGTGGGAGAGAGAGAGAGAAGGGTGTGTGAGAGAGAGGGGGGATGAAAGAGAGGGCCTGAGAGAGAGAGGGGTGAGAGAGAGGGTTGAGAGAGAGGGTGAGAGAGATAGAGAGAGAGAGAGAGAGGTGTGTGTGAGAGCGACAGATGGTTGAGAGAGAGGTGTGTGTGGGGGGGGTTGAGAGAGCAATGGGCTGAAAGAGAGGGCTTGAGAGAGAGGGGTTGAGAGAGAGAGTGAGAGAGAGTGGGATGAGAGAGGGAGAAAGGGGTGAGAGTGAGAGACGGGTGTGAGAGAGAGAAGCAGTGTGAGAGAGAGGGGTAAGAGAGAGAGAGGGTGTGAGAGAGAGGGTGTGAGAGAGGAGGTGAGAGAGAGGTGTGAGAGAGAGTGGGATGAGAGAGAAAGGGATGAGAGAGAGAAGAGCTGAGAGAGAGGGGCTGTGAAAGAGAGGGTGAGAGAGAAGGTGTGTGAGAGAGAGGTGAGTAAGAGAGAGAGATGGGTAAGAGCGAGAGGGTGAGAGAGAGTGGGATGAGAGAGAAAGGGATGAGATAGAGAAGAGCTGAGAGAGGGGGCTGTGAAAGAGAGGGTGAGAGAGAAGGCGTGAGAGAGAGAGGTGTGTAAGAGAGAGAGATGGGTAAGAGCGAGAGGGTGAGAGAGAGAGGAGTGAAAGAGAGAGGGGTGAGAGAGAGAGGGGTGAGGGAGAGAGAGGGGTGGAAGGGAGAGCGGGTGAGAAAGAGACAGGGGGTGACAGAGGGACAGGCTGAGAGAGACAGGGGGTGAGAGAGGGGGTGAGACAGAGGGGTGAAACAGAGCGAGAGGGGTGAAACAGAGAGAGCGGGGTGAGAGAGAGAGGGCCTGAGAGAGGGCGTTGCGAGAGAGGGGCTAACAGAGTAGGGGTGAGAGAGAGAGAGAGGGTGAGAGAGAGAGGTGTGAGAGAGAGGCTTAAGAGAGAGAGGGTTGAGAGAGAGGGGTTGAGGGAGAGAGAGTGGTGGAAGAGAGAGTAGGTGAGAGAGAAGGGGTGAGAAAGAGACAGGGGCTGACAGAGAGACAGGATGAGAGAGTGAAGGGGTGAGAGAGAGATGGTGAGAGAGAGTGTGTGAGAGAGATCAGGGTGGGAAAGACTGGAGTGACTAGGTGGGCTGAGAGAGAGAGGGCTGAGAGAGAAGGGGTGACAGAGGGGTTGAGAGAGAGGGTGAGAGAGAGGGGTAAGAGAGAGGGGTGAGAGAGAGAGGATGAGAGAGATGTGTGTGAGAGCGAGGGGTGAGAGAGAGAGGGACTGTGAGAGAGATCAGGGTGGGAGAGACTGGGGAGAGAGAGAGAGGGGCTGAGAGAGAGAAGGGCTGCCAAAGAGAGGGAGAGAGAAGGCGTGAGAGAGAGAGGCTGAGAGAGAGAGGTGTGAGAGAGGAAGAGACGGGTTAGAGAGAGAAGATTGAGAGAGAGGGATGACAGATAGAGGGGTGAAAGAGAGAGAGGAGTGAGGGAGCGAGGGGGTGTGAGAGAGATAGGGGGTGAGAGAGAGAGACAGGCTGACAGAGAGAGAGGGTGAGAGAGAGAAGCGGTGTGAGAGAGAGAGGGGTAAGAGAGAGAGAGGTTGAGAAAGAGAGAAGGGTGTGACACAAAGAGAGGTTGAGAGAGAGGGTGCTCGAGAGAGAGAGAGGGCCTGAGATAGAGGGTGTGAGAGAGAGTCGGTGAGAGAGAAAGGGGTGAGAGAGAGGGTGAGAGAGAGAGAGGTGGGTGTGAGAGAAAGGGGGTTGAGAGAGAGAGGTGTGTGAGAGAGAGGGGTGAGAGAGAGGGGGGCTGAAAGAGAGGGCCTGAGAGAGAGGGTGTGAAAGAAAGTAGGAGAGAGAGAAGGGGTGAGAGAGAAAGGGGTGAGAGAGATGGTGTAAGCGAGAGAGGGGTGTGAGAGAGTGGGGTGAGAGAGAGGGGGGCTGAAAGAGAGGGCCTGAGAGAGAGGGGAGAGAGAGGGTGCAAGAGAGATGGGGTGAGAGAGAGAGAGATGAGAGAGAGAGGGGTGAGAGAGAGAGAGGGGTGTGTGTGAGAGAGAGGGGTGTGAGAGTGAGCGAGGGGTGAGAGAGAGAGAGAAGTGGTGTGAGAGAGAAGCGCTGAGGGAGACTGAGAGAGACGTGTGAGAAGAGAGAGGGGTAAGAGAGAGAGGGTGAGAGAGAGAGACAGGTGAGAGTGAGAGAGGGCTGAGAGAGAGAAGCGGTGTGAGAGAGAAGCGCTGAGGGAGAGAGAGAGAGAGAGAGAGGTGTGAGAAGAGAGAGGGGTAAGAGAGAGATGGGTGAGAGAGAGGGTGTGTGTGTGAGAGAGGGCTGAGAGAGAGAGAAGCGGTGTGAGAGAGAAGCGCTGAGGGAGAGTGAGAGAGACGTGTGAGAAGAGAGAGGGGTAAGAGAGAGAGGGTGAGAGAGTGAGAGAGGGCTGAGAGAGAGAAGCGGTGTGAGAGAGAAGCGCTGAGGGAGAGAGAGAGAGAGAGAGAGGTGTGAGAAGAGAGAGGGGTAAGAGAGAGAGGGGTCAGAGAGAGGGTGTGTGTGTGAGAGAGGGCTGAGAGAGAGAGAAGCGGTGTGAGAGAGAAGCGCTGAGGGAGAGTGAGAGAGACGTGTTCAATAATGTCAAGGCAGTCGTGCCCTGGATTCTGAGGAGAGTCTCCTTCCCCTTTCCAAAGAAAAGCAGCTGGATTTAAACAATTGTTGGTGACCAACACTAAATCATCCTTTTCTATCAGTATCGCCTCATATTTCAAAATCCGCGAGTCTGTCAACCATCGCCCAGCTTTTTGGTTTAGGATTGTTCTCACTTGATGTGGAGTGCTTACTATTAGGGCTCCCCCAAACGTAAGCTTTCTGCTTTCCTCCACCAACAGTGCAGTGGCAGCCACAGCCTGCACACACTCAGGCCACCCTAGGGATACTGGATCCAATAGCTTTGAAAGAGGTGCTACTGGCTGTTTCATCCCTCCCCACCTCTGGGTTAATACTCCTAAAGCCGCTCCCTTATCTACGGTGGCAAAGAGGTGGAAGGGTTTATCTAGGGAGGGTAAGGCTAACACGGGGGCATGAATCAAATCTCTTTTGAGTTTCTCGACTAGTTCTTTTTCCTCATCATTCCAATTTAGATGTTCTGGCTCCCCCTCTATTAGTTTGAGATATAATTTCCTAGTCTTCTGAGCATAGGAATCTATCCACAATCTGCAATATCCCGTTTGACCCAAAAAATTGCGTAACTCTCGTTTAGTGCTGGGCAGCGGCATCCCCACTATTCCCTCTATCCGCTCCGGGCTTATCTTTCGCTTACCCTCACTCACTAAATGTCCCAAGTATTTTACTTCTTGCTCCACATATTGTAATTTGTTTTTAGATACTCACAGGCCCTGCTGGCCCAGAAAATTCAATAATTTGTTAGTGGCTTCTACTACTCTGTCTCTTCTTATTCCTGATACTAAGAGGTCGTCTACATACTGCAACAGGGTAGTCCCCTTGGGGCTGCTAAATTTCTCCAATATTTGTTCTAACATCTGTCCAAATAAATTCGGAGATTCTGTAAACCCCTGGGGGAGCATGGCCCACCGGTATTGCTGTTTCCGCCCTGTCTTGGGATCCTCCCATTCAAAGGCAAACAAATTCCTACTTTCCTCCGCCAAGGGACAAGCCCAAAAGGCATCCTTTAAATCTATCACAGTAAACCATTTGTGGTCATGAGGGATCTTACTTAATAACGTATAGGGGTTTGGCACCACTGGGTGCCTGACCTGCACTATCCGATTTAATGTTCTCAAATCCTGCACCAATCGATAAGTTCCATCAGATTTCCGCACTGGTAGAATTGGGGTATTATAAGGAGACATACATGGCTCCAACAGTCCATCACTAATCAGTCCCTTAATTACTGGCTGCAGTCCTCGTTTACCTTCTATGGAAATAGGATATTGTCGTTCACAGACAACGTCCCCTTTCCGTTTTAAATTTATTAAAAGGGGAGGGATCTGTAGTTTTCCACGATTCCCTTCTCTAGCCCATACAATAGGGTCTATCTCTCTCTCTGCATCCTCTGTCAACATTGCCAGTTGTACAACTAATTCCTTTTCCTGAATTCCAATCTCCAGTCCTAAAAGGATAATTAGGTCTCTCCCCAGTAAGTTACTTCCTATATCAAGGATATACAGCAGTTCCCCTGTAACCCTACCTTTAGGACCTTCTATCATCATAGGTTTAAATACTGGAACAGTAAATCCTTCCCCTTTCACCCCCGAAACAGTAATTGACTGTGTTAACATTTCTACTTTCTTTGGTTTAAAATTCAGCGATGACCGTGCTGCCCCCGTATCTACTAGGAAGACTACCTTCTCCCTACAGTGTCCCACCTTCAAGTTTATCAAGGGTTCCTGGTGGGCCCCCGAGGGCAGGAACCCCTGACACCCCTATTCTTCATCAAAATTCATAAGCGGAATTGCCCTTTCTTCCCTTTGTAGATCAGGACACTCCCACTTAAAATGCCCTATCTTTCCACAATAATAGCATCCTGCCTGTGGAGACTTCCATCTCTGCCCTTGTCGCTCAAACCCTCTATCAAATGTCCCCCCTTGTCCTCTCCCTCTTCCTCTTCCTCTCTGTCCTACATGCTGCCTCCTGCCGCTCCGGTTGCTCACTATTGGTTCCATTCTCCTCTTAATTACCTCATCCACCGTAGCTACCATCATTTTCACCTTCTGTTTTTGTCTCTCATCCTCCCTCTTTACAAATACTTTCTTCCCTCTCTCAACAATTCATCTAATGGTTTTTCGCTCCATCCTTCTATCTTCTGTTTATTTTTCTGTATGTCTGGCCATGCTTTTGTCACAAAATGTACTTTCAAAAGACCCTGTGCCACTAGGTCCTCAGGGTTCATTCCAGAGTATTTCCGCATTGAGTCCCTTAATCTTTGCAAGAAAGCTGAGGGAGTCTCATCTTTCTCCTGTCTAATTTCAAAGGCTTTAATCAAATTCTGTGACTTCGGAACTGCCTCTCTTATTCCTTTTAGAATCAGGTCTTTCAATTTCCTCATTTCTTCTCTATGCTCCGGGTTTTGGTTTTCCCACTGGGGGTCTCTGAGGGGAAACTTCACCTCTCCCTGTCCAGCATCCCCATCTCCAATCGGGTGTTCCCTGTCCCATATTTTAATGGCAGCTCCTCGTATAAGTCCCCTCTCCTCCCCAGTAAATAGTATATTCAAAATAGACATTAATTCAGCCCAGGTATACAGACTGGGCCCCAAAAATTGATCAATTTGTTCAGACAACCCCACCGGATCCTCAACCAGGACCTTCATTTCCTTTTTAAATGTTCTGACCTCCCCACTGGTGAGGGGGGCACTTACAAACCCAATCTCTTTGTCCCCTATGGGTACCTCCCGAAGGGGATAAGTCGTTACGTTTTTCCCCTTTTCCTTTTGTTTTCCCCTCTTAGACTTTGATTTGGATTCTCCGGAGGCCTCCCCTACATCTACTGTAGCTTCCCTTTCTTTTGCTGAGGATTGAGGGTCAGGAACAACAACATCCCTGTCCACAGCCCCCTCATCCTCCTCTTGTGAATCATCTGTTCCCTGTCTGTCTGTCTGTCCTCCTTCCCCTTGTTCACCTAACCTGATTTTATGGTACGGGGGGGGGGGGGCAAACAGTTAAGAGGATCCCAGGGACTAGGTGGGGCAGAGGGGGAATCCTTTGTCTTTACTACCATCATTCCCAAACTGCCCTTCCAACAGGACGCATAGTCCGCCTCCTCTTGACTAAAAGGTTGTTTTCCATTCACATAGAACCCTAAATACTGACAGACCCAATCCTCGCCCGAACCATACTTTGGCCAGAAGACAGACGGACGAAGGATTGGTTCTTTGGTCCATACTAAACAACAATATTTAATCATTTTCTTTTTATCTTTTGCCCTTGTACAAGTATTACTTGTCCAATCCCGCAACATCCTCCCCAACGGACTTTCAGGAGGAATGTTACCAGGGACTTTTTCGTCCCTTACTCCGTGACAGCTACTCTGCCTACCCCCCATTTTCCCGGGGCCCTCGCTAGTCCCTCAGCGAGTAAATACCTCTTTTCCCGGCCACCAAGGCAATACTTACATTTCTGTTTTTCTTACCTTGGTCTGTGCACAGAATTGTCTGGCCCCTTTTGTCACCGTATCTTCTATCGAGCTCCTATCACTGTCTGATTCAGATGTCTCTCTTATAGGATTCACATCAGTCACCCAAGGGAGCAGACCAAACCAGGACACGAGACCGCTCCTCAATGGGGAACGGGACGCGTCTTCCCAGTGTCCAAGGCCAGCCACTCCCCCCGGTGATGGAAGAAAATCCCGGACACGAGCCCCCAATTGTGAGAAACAAAAGCTCACTCACTTTAATAATTTCAGTCCGAGAGCAAATTTCTGAACAGCAGCGTCGTTTTATTTGTACACCTGCAGGTGGGTGCTTTGTCTAATTACCAGGTAAGGCAATGACAAAATGCACAGTATATCCCAAAAACCCCTTGCAATTTATACTGTTTTGTCCCATATGTTTTCCTTATTCCATTGTCTGTTCCCTGCTTCGTTTACGTCACTCATTTCCTTAAGACTTATCCCACAACTTCTGTTTATCCTGTCTTGTCCGTGATAAACTCTTATCTCCGACTCCCATAAGGGTGTTTGACGTCAGTCTATTGTAGATTATTGATTAGGCATATCTTTTCTTCTGTCAGCATCTATTTCCATCCAGAGGTCACTTTGACCTCTTTGATTAGGGTTTGTTCCTGTGTCTCCGTGTAGGGGGAAACAGATGCTTTCCTGTTTGCCCATATATCCACCATTGTTCTGTATTCATGTCTCATGCTAACATATCCTTACTTTTTGCTGAATATGTATTTTCTCATTCCTGTTCTGTATCAGAATTTATACTTGCAGAAATAACATTAACTCATTTATATCCCACAATACCAAGGGGCTGCCCCCTCAGCCTGGCTATGTGCTGCCAGTGGGGCAGAACCCACCAGAGAGGGTGGTGATGTTGCCTGGGACATAGTCCTGTTCACAGAATCCTGCTTTACAGACAATATCTGACTGTTGCTTGATTAGTCCTTGGGAAATATACAACAGGTCACTTTTCCTTTTTGTATAATGAAGAGTTAACATCACTTTTCTTACATATTTAAAAGAAACCAAACATCATTATTTTTCAGTTGAAAACAATTGAAGTGACCAATAATTGAAATACCAGAGCGCACACCTAACTATTACACAATTCAGTGATTGTAGTAAACAGCTGATTGATGTTCAGATGAATGAACACACCGTCTTGCAGGCAGCAAAGCTGTTGAAAAAGACTTTGAGAAAAAGCCTGAATTCAGACACAGTGTTACTGGGCCTCACCATGACCTCCAAAACACTGGCCATCTCCAAAATCTGTCCAGAGAGATTCCAAACTGGAGCTGGGCAGTTACTGACATAATCCCTCACAATGGACTGGTTAGAGACATACCTGAACAGCAGGGAGATGTGAGTGGGGAAAACTGGTCAATGGACTAGCACATGGCGCTGGTCTAGACCCAGTTCAACATTTGTAACAATGACCTGTGAACAACCATGTCTTGCAAGTATATCTCTTCTGATATGGTCCCTAAACTCTGTAATTCTGCACGTTGGACCCGATCCTGAATGGAGGTGTTATAAAGGTGATGGGCTCCTGCAGCACATGGCATCATGCATTGAATCCCTCATAAAACATATCCAGTGATATAATATCCAATATCCAAACAGAATTGTGCAGCTCCATTGATGGCCAGTATGATCCCAGCCCAACAACCTTGTGTGTGACTTGAGCAGGAAATTTCTGTGTAAATGTTTACAGCGTTGTTTTAACCGTTAACAGCAAAGTTTCTTTACTGAAGGTACGATAGCCTTTCATAATACCAACTTTTAGATTGTCCAATATGCCCAAAATCGACCCATTCTTTCCGTTCACTTTTATAACAACGATATGATGAAAACAGTGCCCAACTCACAGTAAGATAATCGTGCTAATTGACGTATGCTCACTAGAAATCACATTCTATTTTTCATGTTGAGTAACTGCTACTTAGCAAGGACAATGTATGTAATGGAATCACTCTTTTATTTCACGTGAGGGAATTTGGTTTGTATTATTTAAATTAAACTTGGTCACTGTATCAAATGATCAAATAGATCTCAATTTCTGAACAGAATTGGTAATGTTGTCATCCACCTTGAAATGTGGTGTCGACTTCTTTCAGCCACACGGGTATTAGAACGAACCGTCTGTTAATGACATGCGTATAAAGACATTTCAAATCAGTTTTCATGTTTATGCTGCATTAATCTGCGGTTATTGACCCACAGTTTAGATTCAGTCCCTGCAGTTAACTTGCTGACTTCTCCAGTTGTTCATAGTTCAATATGATGCATCAAGTGTGTGCATAACGAGAGGGAGCTTGCTTCCCACATCTTGTGTTTATATGTGTCTTATGTCCAGCATTCATCAATGGCGAGAGCAAGGGGGAAAGGATAAGACCAATGTGTAAGTCTGTCCGTGCCCATGCACGGCACCCACATCGGTAATTCTCTACCGTGCATTTACAGCCAGTTCTCGGGTGCCCCTACACCCAGCCCCTGCCACTTTTGAAATATCTCCATTATTTCGTGCTGTCTCTCTGTGCTCTTTTCACCAAGATGAATCACTTCTACCCAACTGCGACAAATTTCATCTGACAAAACACTCATTAAGAATCGCATGCATCAACATGCACTTCGCATCTCTCGTTATTTGTTTCTCCTAGATCTCTTTCATACGATAAAACTTCACAGCAACTTGACTTGGAAAAGACAATCGCGTTCCTTTTCATTGTCCCAATTCAATCTACATTTCAATGCAGTTTAGGCAACAGACTCAAATTATTCTTTGAGATTTTATTATAGCGTCGATGCATATAAACAGACCATTGGACAGCTGTGATCATCCAAAGATAGCAAAATTGAAAATCGTTGATAACAACGACGAGATATTGACATTATGAATAAGTGAATTGCGTAAATTATGCTGGCAGCAGATATTTCTCCTTGGTATTGATGAAATGATAAATAGTACAGGACGGTTCCAAGAGTATCGTCTTACCTCTGAGTTGTGGGGCAAACAGACTCCCACTGTGACACTCTGCTTACAGTGATCTGAACAAAAATGAAGAAATGACGATGTAACACGGTCTGTTGAATTCTGTGAAGATTTGAAGTCAACGGAATGAAGAGCCCGTGACAGCAGGAGGTGTAAAGTTGTCTGTGAGGAATTGTTTTCCAGACTGGAGGAGAGTGCATAGTGCTCAATGTCATTATTCAGAACACCTTTCTTCCACTCAGATATGTTTGACACGCACTTGTGTACAGGACAGGCAATTTTGAAATCCTAAATAAGGCTAAACTGACAATTGAATTCAACAATGCAAAAACCTTGATCTGTATCATTTTCCTGGCTGTGTGACACCAAGTCACTGTATGATCACAGCAACACAGTGAGCAAGTGTCAGAAGGAAAATGAGTGCAGTGCCAGAACGAATGCTGGGAGCAGCAGTTGACACACTGGCAAGTGCATTCCCCTGAACAGGAAAACTTCCCAAACAGTGGACTGCGGTGGAAGAATTCAGAGGGGGTTTACATTTTGGAATTTGATGCCAGAGACACAATGGAGATCTGTTATTGAGTCTGTTCAAGATGAAGGTTTTAAGATTTCTACAGATGAAAAACAAAATAAAAGGCTCATGGGTTAGTGAAGGCAAAAGTTGAAGTTGCGCATTTTTACATCTTTGCAATGAGTAGCTCACCACTTGCCTCACACGGGGTCAGAACCAGTGGTGAGGATGATCGTATAATCGCAGTGACCATCCATGGAATCAGAGAAACTCGGTTTCCCAACCGTTAATGTACAACCAGGAATGTGGAGGTAAGCATTAATGTGTTGCTCCAGTACTGCAGGTGACCAGTGCACTGTATCTCTGTGCCAGTATAGTGGGCTGCGCTCTGCCGAAGTTTTAAGTTTGAGCCTCACATGAAGCAGCTTCAATTTGTCGTGCTGAGGGGTACGGGTAGAAGGTGATATTGAGCAATGTCACGTTTATGGGAAAGTACCAGTTTTTGTGGATTGAGAAACGACCTTTTCAGGATACTGACACCTTGATCAAAAAACATATTGCAAATACTTAAAACGTGAAGAGACATGTGTGGAGGGAGAGCCGAAGGTGATTTTTCAGCAGACGGATGAAGTTTCCCATGTGCACTGCGTTAATTCCCGGGAAAATAGATGTTGATCTGTTTTCATGTTATGCAGTTTGTTGCAAACTCGCAATGGCCATTGTAATAATAAAAAAAAGACTGATCGCATAGGACCGTCTGAATATTGTATTCACTTTTAGTCTGAGCATCTTTCAGCTGGAATGGTGTGCTGCAGAGCAGTACAGAGGGTTAAAATACAAAAAAGACAGAGTAGACTTGTTGGTGGATATAAGAAAGCGTGAAATACACCTAACGTCATGTGAATGTGGTCAAATCTTTTAGGTGTGGCGTCTCCAAATGACGATTCAATTGCCACTCATTAGGATGTAACTTCTGTCTGCAGTTATTTTACGACATCAGCCCCATTTACAATGCTTCACCTTGAATAATACGCTTTATCTTTCAAATTCAGGAACTTTTTATACTCAATTTTATTCAGTGTTCATGAAGTGTCTTTGTGTCTGAAAACAACCAAATCGAAATTAATCCACACCTACACTTTTCCTTTCTTTCAATGGTAAATTCCCTCCTTGTATGTTTGTTCGTGTGTTTTTTAAAACACTATGAAATCATAAATCTACGTTTTATTTCCAGAAAGTCATTCAGGAATTGAGCAATTTTATTGAGTAGAAGAAACTCTCATCCAATCTTTTCTTAATCATTCACTAATGGTTTTGAAGCTCCAACTAAAGTTGTTGATTCACTTAAAAGACGGAATTTCCCCGATTTAGTCACTTCAAACCACACGTTATGAGAAAATCTCTTTTGTTTACTTTTAAACTTGCGTGTTTCTGGTCCAGCATTTCCACATGTCGTGAATAAACTCCGTCATTCTGTCCATAATGCGGATGAAATCATTTCTATCCTTTCTGATGTTTTTATGTCTCAGTACACCCCGTCGCTGGGCTTCCTAATATCTTGCTATTCAGTAAGCAGCGTCTGTGCCCTTCCTAACCTCTTCACATGTCTTTGTTGGAGAATAAGGACAAGGATTATACACAATGCTCCCACTGAGGATGACCTAAAGATTTCACAGTTACAAGATGAACTATTTGCTTTAAATATGATTTCTCTAAATCTCCATGATCTGAGTGAGTGTCAGCTATTTCTAAAGGTAACTGAAGTTCAAATACATCACAGTAGGGCTCGAGTCATTCCAGTGCAGACTGGTTCTGGACAGTAAATATCATTACCAAAAGCCACCGTGGGTCTGAAATCGACATCTTGCAAATAGAAATTGTCGTAGCTATTGTGTATCATATTTCCGTGTTCTTGCCCACCTTGGTTATCACTTCATGTGTCCTTGTATTGAGTTCTACTGAATGATTAATTTGTGAATGGAGACATTCCCTTCACCTCTTATTTGAAACTCCATGGAGCATTGAATAATTGTACTCATATGCTTCCAGAGGACAGTCCTGCCATTACTGGGATGAATCAGTGAACATTCCGCACGTATCCTCGAAGGCAAGGATTTCCTTCTACAGCACTGAAACCCATGCGTGCATTCATTAAATCTAAAACTGATGCTGCAAAACTTTCAGACTAAGATTTTGCAATCTGCTTGTCTTGCTTGTCCTGAAAGTTACATTCCACATTGTGGTATGTTTGTGAATGCTAGCATTTTCTGAATCTTGAGCAATGACATTTAAATTTTGCCAGAACACTATCTTTCACTGTTCTCTCTTTCCCTTATGGTTCCCCATTTAATATATTGTATTATATCAGTATATCTAACTTTTTCAACAAGTCAAGCCATCTCGCTCCTGATTGCCAATTCGAGAGAATGCCAGAATTTTGTTAATTTATCTGCAGTGCAGCTGTAGGGCGCAGTGATCAAGTGGAAAGGCACTGGTCACGTGAACCAAGTAGCAGTAGCGGGCTTTTGAAATCTGGCTATTCTATCGTAGTCATATTCAAAATATTCAACATAATCTTAAGCCAAATCATATTGGTAGAAAATAAGAAAAAAAAACGAAAGATCCGCCGATGTTTAAAATCAAACAAATACAGAAGTTGCTGGAAAAGTTCAGTATTTCTGACAGATCTGTGGAGGAACGGACCAATGGATCAGAAACTGGATTCGTGATGGAAGAGCACAGCAGTTCATGCAGCATCCAAGGAGCAGTAAAATCAACGTTTCTGGCAAAAGCCCTTCATCAGGAAAAAAAGCAGAGAGCCTGAAGAGTGGAGAGATAAGCTAGAGGAGGGTGGGGGTTGGGAGAAAGCAGCATAGAGTACAATAGGAAGTGGGGGAGGGGATGAAGGTGATAGGTCGGGGGAGCGGGGAGGGTGGAGTGGGTAGGTGGAAAAGAAGATAGACAGGTGGGACAAGTCAGGGGGACAGTGCTGAGCTGGAAGTTTGGGACTGGGGTGAGGGGGGGGGGAAGGGGAAATGAGGAAATTGTTGAAGTCCACATTGATGCTCTGGGGTTGAAGTGTTCCGAAGCGGAAGATGTGGCGTTCTTTCTCCAGGCGTCTGGTGGTGAGGGAGCGGCGGTGAAGGAGGCCCAAGACCTCCATGTCCTCGGCAGAGTGGGAGGGAGAGTTGAAATGTTCGGCCACAGGGCGGTGGGTTGATTGGTGTGGGTGTCCCGGAGATGTTCCCTAAAGCGCTCTGTTAGGAGGCGTCCAGTCTCCCCAATGTAGAGGAGACAGCATCGGGACCAACGGATACAATAAATGATATTGGTGGATGTGCAGGTAAAACTGATGGATGTGGAAGACTCCTTTTCGGACTTGGATAGAGGTGAGGGAGGATGTGTGGGCGCAGGTTTTGCAGTTCCTGCGGTGGCAGGACAATGTGCCAGGATGGGAGGGTGGGTTGTAGGGGGTCGTGGACCTGACCAGGTTGTCACGAAGTGAACGGTCTTTGCGGAAGGCGGAAAGGGGTGGGGAGGGAAATATATCCCTGGTGGTGGGGTCTGTTTGGAGGTGGCGGAAATGTCGGCGGATGATTTGGTTTATGTGAAGGTTGGTGCGGTGGAAGGTGAGCACCAGGGGCATTCTGTCCTTGTTACGGTTGGAGGGGTGGGGTCTGAGGGCGAAGGTGTGGGATGTAGACGAGATGTTTTGGAGGGCATCTTTAACCACGTGGGAAGGGAAATTGCAGTCTTAAAAGAAGGAGGTCATCTGGTGTGTTCTGTGGTGGAATAGTCTTCCTGGGAGCAGATACGGCTGAGGCGGAGGAATTGGGAATACGGGATGGCATTTTTGCAAGAGGTAGGGTGGGAAGAGTTGTAATCCAGGTAGCTGTGGGAGTCGGTGGGTTTGTAAAAATATCAGTGTCAAGTCGGTCGTCATTAATGGAGATGGAGAGGTCCAGGAAGGGGAGGGAGGTGTCAGAGATGGTCCGGGTAAATTTAAGGTCAGGGTGGAATGCGTTGGTGAAGTTGATGAATTGCTCAACCTCCTCACGGGAGCACGAGGTGGCGCCAAAGCAGTCATCGATGTAGCGGAGGAAGAGGTGGGGAGTGGTGCCGGTGTAATGACGGAAGATCGACTGTTCTCCATAGCCAACAAAGAGACAAGCATGGCTGGGGCCCATGCGTGTGCCCATGGCTACCCCTATGATCTGGAGGAAATGGGAGGATTCGAAGGAGAAATTGTTAAGGGTGAGGACCAGTTCGGCCAATCGAATGAGAGTGTCGGTGGAAGGGTACTGTTGGAGACGTCAGGAGAGGAAGAACCGGAGGGCTTGAAGGCCCTGGTCATGGTGGAAGGAGGTGTAGAGGGATTGGATATCCATGGTGAAGATGAGGCGTTGGTGGCCAGGGAAACGTAAGTCTTGGAGGAGGTGGAGGGCGTGGGTGGTGTCTCGAACGTATGTGGGGCGTTCCTGGACTGGGGGGATAGGACAGTTTAGAGGCAGGTAGAGATGAGTTCAGTGAGGCAGGAGCATGCTGAAACAATGGGTCGGCCAGGGTCGTCAGGCATGTGGATCTTGGGCAGGAGGTAGAAAGGGGCAGTGCGGTGTTCCCGGACAATGAGGTTGAAAGATGTGTTTGGGAGATGTCCTGAGGTTATCAGGTTCTGTATGCTCTGGGAGATGATGGTTTGGTGATGGAGGTGGGGTCATGGTCGAGGGGGCGGTAGGAAGATGTGTCGTCGAGTTGGTATTTGGCTTCAGTGGTGTAGAGGTCAGTGCGCCAGACTACCACTGCGCCCCCATATCTGCTGGCTTGATGGTGAGGTTGGGATTGAACTTTCCCCTCACTGAGGACGAACGATCAGTCCTCAGAAAAGTAATCACTTCATCCCCCTCCGTCCACGCATCAAAGAAGTTAATACACGCCGTGACGTCAAACCCTTCTTCTGCTGCCTCCACCTCCGAGCTTACTTTCACAATCAGGACTCCCGCCCACCTTCCAAAGACTCCTTCCCCCACCTCCAACACATTGCATAAACCTGGACACCCCGCGCTGGCCTATTGCCTGCCCTCGAACTCTTCATTTCCAACTGCCACTGGGACATTAACCGCCTCAACCTGTCTACCCCCTCCCCCACCTCAACCTCTCACCCTCACAACGCGCAGCACTCCAGTCTCCCTGCGCCAATCCCAACCTCACCATCAAGCCAGCAGATATGGGAGCGCAGTGAGAGTCTGGCGCACTGACCTCTGCACCGCTGAAGCCAAATACCAACTCGAGGACACCTCTTCCTATCGCCAGATGCTGCCAGATCTGCTGAGGTTTTACAGCAATTTCTCTTTTTGTTTGAGATTGGCAGATGTTGTGCAAGGTTATGAGAACAATGCTTTCTAGAGGCAAACAGGCTGCACGCACCTGGCAGTGTGAAATGAAAGCGGAATAATGAATGAGTCGACAGTGTGATGCTGGAGAAGCACAGCAGGCCAGGCAGCATCCGAGAAGCAGGAGAATCGAATTTTCGGGCATAAGCCCTTCATCACGAATGAGGCATGAGACAGCCTGAGGTACACTGCTGAAGACAGGCGCCAACTCGCTGATACCTCTTCCTACTGCGCCCGATCACAGCCACACCTCCCATCATCTCCCAGACAATCACAATCTCATCACCTCTCGGGAATCTCCCACCCACTGCCGACAACCTGATTGTCTATGAACCCACCACTGCCCGATTCTACCTCCTTCCTAAGACCTGTTGTCTCAGCCTGTGCCTGTCTGGCACGATTCATCTCTTCCTACATCAACACCTTCCTGTCTCCCCAGTCCAGGAAATTCACACCTACGTTTGTGATACCAGCTATGCACTTCATCTCCTCCAAGGCTTTTCTTTCCCTGATCCCAATGCGTCATCTTCACCTTGGACATCCAGTCCCTGTACACATCCATCTGACATGATGAAAGTCTCCAAATCCTCTGTTTCTTCATCTCACCCCATCCCAACTAGTACCCTCCCATCGACACCCTCATCCACCTGGCTGAACTGGTCCTCACCCTCAACAACTTTTCAGTCCAATCCTCCCACTTCCTCCAAACCAAAGGGATAGCCATGGGCACCCGCATGTGACCTAGCTGTGCCTGCCTGCTTGTCAGATATCGGGAATTGTCCATCTTTCGCAGTTACACTGGCACCTCTCTCCACTTGTGCCTCCACGGCATTGAGAAATGCATTGGCGCCACTTCGTGCTCCCACGAGGACGTTGAACAGTTCAGCAAGGGTTGCCAGCATCTTTCACCTCAACCTCAACTTTACCTGGATCATCTTGGCAACTTCCCTCCCCTTCATGGACTTGTCCATCACCTTCTCCAGCGAATCACTAATGACAGACATATACTACAACCCCACCAACTCCCACAGCTATCAATACTACTCCACCCACCTCACCTCGTGTAAAAAAGCAATCCCTTATTCCCAATTCCTCTGCCTCCACCACATCTTTTCCCAGGACGACCAATTCCACCTCAGAAAGTCCCAGTTGGTCTCCCTCTTCCATAATCGCAAATGCCCTTCCCACGTGGTTGACGATGCCCTCCAGTGCATCTCATCCACTTCATTCACCACCGCCCATCAACCCCACCCCTCCCGCAACAAGGACAGAAACCCTTGGTCCTCAACTTTCACCCCACCAACCTCCGCATAAAACACATCAGACTCCACCACTTCTTCCATCTCCAAACACACCCCATCATCAGATATATATTTCCCTCCTCATCCCTATCAGCATTCTGAAAAGAACATTCCCTCCACGAAACTCTCGTCAGGTCTACAACCCCAAATAAGCCCACACCCCACTACTGGAATCTTTCCCTACCACCACAGGAAGGGTAAGGGTAACACGAGCGCCCACCACTTCACTCATCTCCGTCCAAGGCCCCAAAGGATCCTTCCACATCCGTTAGAAATTCACCTTTACCGCTTGCAATGTCATCTACTGCATCCGTTGCACCCAGTGTTGACTCCTCTGCATCAGGGAGACAGGAAACCTTCTTGCAGATCATTTCAGAGAACATCTCTGGGACACTCGCAGCCATCAACTTTACCACCCCGTGACTGAACACTTCAACTCCTCCTCCCATTCCGTCAAAGACGTAAAGGTCGTGGGCCTCGTTCACCACCAAACCACAACCACCCAATGCATAGTGGAGGAACGCCAAATATTCCGCCTTGGGACTCTTTCACCGCACAGGATAAGTATCAATTTGAACAGTTTCCTCATTTCCCTTCCCCCAAGTTCCAAGCCTCAAACTTGGAACCGCGCTCTGGACCCATTCCATCTCTGCTCCTTCTGAACTATCATCTTCTCCCTCATCTTCATCCAACTAACGCTTTCCCAGCTTCATCCCCCAAACCCCACAACCCTAACATTTATCTCTCAGTCCCGACTCACAAGCATTATTCCTGTTGAAGGGTTTATGACTGAAACGTGGATTCTCCTGTTCCTCGGATGCTGACTGACCTGCTGTGCTTTTCCAACACCACACTCCCGACTCTGATCTCCAGTATCTGCAGTCCCAACTTTCTCCTAGGAATAATCAATGACCTCGGAGTGAAGATTTACCGGATTGCAGTGATCACAGTGGGACTGAGTTTTGCATTTATTTTGGGTGAGGGTAGGCTGGATCTGAGACGAGCGCTTAACATCTAAACAACGGGAATGGTATCCTGTAGCGAAGTTAGGGCAGGCTGAAGTGAAGTGGAAAATTCTGTCAGGCGGTGGATCAGTACAACTGCATCATATCACCCAGACTGGAAAAGACATGCAGAAGGAGCAAATCAACTTCAGTGCAGGCACGATAACAGGTAAAGTGGAAAGAAGACAATACAACACAATGAGATGGAATGGACTTGTTTATGAGAAAGGATTAAATATTTAAGCTATTTTACATACAGACTGTCATCACATTGGAAAAAGGAACTTACAGCAGTTTAACGGTGATATTTGCTTATGACATGACAATTCCAAGAGACATTGACATATTATCTTCTGCTGCAGCGTGGCCAAGTGAAAGTATGATCAGCCCATCAACCAGAATTCAATACTTCAAAGCTCTCCTCTGCGATGTGCAACCTATTTGCTGCTCCTGTAGTCAGATCCCAATCGCTTCACGGTCTATCTTTTTCTGCTTCCTGTCTCACGTGAACACTTGAAACCTGATCAAATCCCGAGTTTCTGCTTTAACCTATATTTTATAACTCCCGAGCTGACGCAGGTACGAGTGACCAATTGGCCTTTTCGAGCGCTCTCACTCTGTATGATCTGAATGATAAAGTGCACTGTATCTGATTCGCAGGACACATTGCAGAAATTATCCCATCCCAGCGGACTGAGCTGCCTCCATTGATAGAGCTGTCTCCATTGGTAGAGTGTCACACAGTCACAGCGAACATCTTTTGATGTCATGCTCGAAGGTACTTGCTACAAAAAAGCTGAAGACGGCTGGAAACTGCTGTTGTCAGTGCGATATACAGAGGCCTAGCGGGAGCCTAGTGGGCCCATAAACCAGAAATTAATAACAAAAGTATTCTTCTTTTTAGAAGAATCCGATTCATACCATCATCTTAACACTTCCTGGGGAGAAAATGGATATGGGAGAGCGGACAGTCACAATTGGTTCCAGCATTTACAACCTTGGTCCGTGTGACAACAAAAGCAGAAACCTGGAACTGTTTACCTTGCTTCTGAAAAACAGGTTAGTAAATTTTGAAGAGCATAGATATTTCTTCCTAGTGTTCATGAAATGATCAAAAGCAGAGGACCGTTCCCTGAGTATGGTCTGACTTCTGGGTTATGGACTGTGATATTCTGCTCACATGATCTGAACACAAATGACTCAGTGACAAGATCTGCTTAATCGGATTCCGTGAAGACCAGAAGCCGATGTAATGAAAAGAACAATAAGAGCGGGAATGCAGCAAATTATTTTCCAGTGTCGAGGAGAATGCACAGAGCTGTTTCCAGGGGTCAATATCTGTGCAAGCAGTGTTGGGTGTTATTGTACTGCATCTTTTGTATCATGGTGCAAAAGCACGGAACGTTTGTATAGAGGGGATAACTTCAAAATCCCCAAAGAGGCAAAACACACAAATGAGGTAAACAACAAAGTAACCACACAATATGGTGTAACATCATGCGGTAAACTTCCCTGCTCAAATTTCGTTCAAAATCGCTCTTTGTATAATTCCTAAGCCTGATATTCGAACAGTGAATGGCATGTCAATACAAACTGCTCTGATTTCACAACTTCCGCATTTCATATGTCCCCTTGTGTATGTCTGGCAATAGTAATTGATCCCTCACTGTGATACTTCAGCACACGTAGAGAAGAAATAACTATAAGAACAACAGTCAAGTATGTGACTGGGATTTGACACGATTCTGTTGCAACCAATCCATTCAGCTGTAATTGAAATTGCTTCCACCTTTCCTATGTCGGTAATAAGATTGCACAGCTTAGTGGTGAGTTTTCATAATTGAATTAGACCCAGCATCCTTTCTCAGGTTGAAATATACAGGGATATAAAGACATGATGATAGACACGGGCAGTATTTACTGGACTATAAAGACGTTAGGAATGATACGGCCATGATACCATGTCGTCAGAAACGATGGAAATGAGGTGTACTGGGAGATGAAGCCACTAGAAACGAAAAGAGAGGAGTTAATGGGATGGTGGCATAGATAAGGAATAATGCGGGAGAAATCAGGAAAGACGGAGTTATGCCCGAAAAGAAGTTATCCATCTTATGTGAAGTTGTTAAGAGTAAATACGAGGGAAATTTCCTCGTTTAGGTGAGTGGAAACTAAAGGTTAGAACTTCAAACCCATCGGGGCACGATAAAGAAGTTTGGAGTAGGCATTTTTTATTCTGAGAGTTATTGAATTCGGAGATGAATTTTCAGAAATAGAATCATTTTAGGAGCGGATTCAAGAATATTTGAAAAGCGAGTGCAGGCAGACAAGGGGTGAATTAGATTGGATTAGATTTGATTAGATTACTTACAGTTTGGAAACAGGCCCTTCAGCCAAACAAGTCCACACCGACCCGCTGAAGCGCAATCCACCCAGACCCATTCCGCTACATTTACTCATGCCCCTAACACTACAGGCAATTTAACACAGCCAATTCACCTAACCTGCACATGTTTGGACTGTGGGAGGAAACCGGAGCACCCGGAGGAAACCCACGCAGACACGGGGAGAATTAAACAGCGACAGTCATTCTGGCTGCCTGGATGGGGATGCAAAATGGGGCGGCACGGTGGCACAGTGGTTAGCACTGCTGCCTCACAGCGCCAGAGACCCGGGTTCAATTCCCGCCTCAGGCGACTGACTGTGTGGAGTTTGCATGTTCTCCCCGTGTCTGCGTGGGTTTTCTCCGGGTGCTCCGGTTTCCTCCCACAGACCAAAGATGCGCAGGGTCAGGTGAATTGGCCATACTAAATTGCCTGTAGTGTTAGGTAAGGGGTAAATATAGGGGTATGGGTGGGTTTCGCTTCGGCGGGTCGGTGTGGACTTGTTGGGCCGAAGGGCCTGTTTCCACATTGTAATCTAATCTAAAAAAATCTAAAATAAAAGGAAACGTTCCTGAATTCGTTAACATTCATGTGAAAAAAAACTGCATGACACCTGCAACAGAAAATGTTAAGTATAAGAAGAGCTAGTGGAGTTGGAAGGTGCAGCAACTCATTCAACATGAAATATTATATACTGTGAATGCACTGAGCTGTTTGGTTTCGCTCTGCATTGAATGGACGTCTGTCAGCTCAGTCCGCTGACTAATTAGTTTATGAGAAAAGTGAGACTAACAGTGTGGGACTAATTCTCTCACTGTCTCAGGTTTCCACAAGGATCATCATCTCCCCCGCTCTCCTGATCTGTAATACTGTGGTGCCTCCAGTGAGCAAGATTTGGTCTGTCGATGTAAACATCATTATCATTGCCATGTGTTGTCTTGAAAATTTGATCATAATCAAGGGAAAGGGGAGTGAGTCTATTTAATACACTTTTATCTCCGCTTGAAAAATCCTGTGTCAAGACTCAAACTTATTCCAGTTTGACCCTTTATTTCTCCCAACAGCAAAACTACTTGCCCAGATCCTTTACCAGGTTTACTGACAACAGTCAAACTCTACAAAGAGATAAATCTAATACTTTCGATTTTATGAATGAACTGTGCAGCTTGCAGGAAATTGAATGATATGAAATGATTTATACAGACTTTCCCAGGATGTAATCCAGCTCTGAGTCAGCGATTTGAGGAAGGTCATCAAGCTAAAACTTCACCTCTGTTTCTCTATCCACCGATGAATATTCACGTGGGGAATATTTGCAGATTTTCTGTTCATAATTGGCATGTTTAACAAAGGCAAAACTTTTCCCTACGTCAGAAACTAGAGTATTCAAATAAATGCTACTTTATTCAACATTCTTTTCAACTGCGCTTCAGTCTGATCTTCAATAATCCCTGGTCAATGTCAGTAACAGCATCTTTAGATAAGCATTGAACTTACAACCTTGGCATGTTATGCACTTTTAAGTATTCAGCGCTGACCAACTGCGTGACGAGAGCCGCAGACAGCGAACCTGTCACGTGACCAATACGTACCTTGGGAACTTTAACTCAACTGTTCTACTTTTGCTGTGATTATTCGATTCCCTTCAGTATGGAAACAGACCTTTCGGACCCAAAAGTCCACACCAACCCTCCGAAGAGTAACCCAATCAGAAACATTTCCCCTCTGACAAGTGCACTATGGGGAATTTAGAATGACCAACACATCTGACCTGCACAATCTTTGGACTGTGGGAGGAAACTGGAACACCCGGAGAAAACCCACGCAGAAACGGGGAGAATGTGCAAGCTCGACACAGACAGTCCACCGAGGCTGGAATCGAACTTTGGATCCCGTTGAGGCAGCACTACTAACCACTGAACCACAACACTGTGGGATCTTTGGTGATGATGTGCTGCCCCACTGGTACCTCAGTCACTCAACCTACTTCATTTCCCTGAACCGTCTGGTTCTGAAATTAAAGCTAATGCAGTCAAGGTGAAACTGACATGAGCATGTGATTATTGAAGCATCAGGTTCACGAAAAGGATACAAAAGGGACACAAAAAATGTGAAAAAAATAGACGACATTGAAAAATGGGCTTTCGTTGGTTCCTGCGTTGTTTACAGACAATGTTACATTGCCGCTGTCGCAGGGTTTTTCCTTCAATCAGCTCCAATCGGCACAAAATTCGAATCAATGAAATTTCGCCGACTTCCTTCTGAAAGTTCACACAGGTAACATGAAACATTTTGCGTTCATTAATAATCTTCACCATTCCTACATCCAAGAACACGTTGCACAGTTTGCATGAATGTTGAAGATGTAAGAATGTTATGCAATAATAAAAATTCAATTACAGTTTAAATCGTCAAGTAGGTAGAATGCACAGAAAGTCTCAGCATGTCAGAAATTCATGTGACTAGAACTGCAGCCCAGCAGATTGGATACCTGTCCCTGAATTCCAATATCCACATGTTTGCTTGCTCCATGTACCCAGTTGGAAACCTGTGTGAAGGAGCATGTAGTCTGACAGAGCGCCTGAGAGAATCCATCACTATCTGATTTAAATCAGCAATAGGAGCTGTCTGTTCTGGCTGTGAGAGCGGTAGTGTAAAGGGGAGGATTTTGATATTCCGTCGTGTCGATTCACATTGCTCTCATCATGTTAATTTTGAAAACACTCTGTAAGAAACAGCACAGAAAGAGAGGAACATGAGGAGGCTATTCCAAATACCTGTACTACCCGCCGTTTGACATCATCATGGCTGACCAAACACGTCAATGTCTTTCCACAGCTCATCCACAACAACCTGTCACACAACGGGATAAAGACACTTAAGCAATCGAACATTTCTGTGCAACTTTGGGAGGGAAATGTGTTTAGAGACAGTGGGTTTCTGCACGAAATTTGCAGGTTTTGCGGGTGAGCATCTGATTCTGGTCTGAACATGATTCCGTAAAAACTCACAACCAAGAAGGTACGGAATTTCCTCTGGTCAGTAGCACGGACGAGAACTCCAGACGACAGAAATTGGCGATGAATCAGCACAACAATCAATGATTCAGCTGAAAACTGAACTAAACTCCAATTCTGATGCGGTTCAAACTCACAAACTTTGAATAGCAAAGTTACCAAATTTGTAGAAATCTAACACACTTTTCATTGCACCACAGAGCTGCACTCGCCACAATTTTACTCCACCCAAAGTTGCGGTTGTCGTGGAGAAAATGTCAACAATCACCAGGAGATGCGGAGAGTTTTTCAAGGAGTATATCTTTTATTTGCAAACAAAAACAGTGACATTCAGAAAACAAATTCTTGAATCCCCCGAAACTTAAGGTTCTTTATAGACTCATAGAGTCATTGAGATATGCAGCATGGAAACAGAACCTGCTGTCCAACTTGCCCATGCCGAACAGATATCCCAACCCAATTTAGTCCCACCTGCCAGCAACTGGCCCATATTCCTCAAAACCCTTCCTATTCACAAGCCTCTTAAATGATACAATTGTACCAGCCTCCACCACATCATCTGGCATCTCATTCCATTCACGTACCACACTCTGTGTGAAAAGGTTGCCCCTTAGGTCTCTTTTTTATCTTTCCCCTCTCAAACTAAACTTATGACCTCTAGTTCTGAATTCCCCGACCCAGGTAAAGGACTTTGTCTATTTATGATATCCATGCTCCTCATACTTTTGTAAACATCTATAAGGTCACCCCTCAGCCTTCGACACTCCAGTGAAAACAGCCCCAGCCTGTTCAGCCTCTTCCTAAAGCTCAAATCCTCAAACCCTGGAAACATTCTTGTAAATCTTTCTGAACCCTTCCAAGTTTCATAACCTCTTTCCGATAGGAAGGAGACCAGAATTGCACGCATTATTCAAATAGTGGCCTAACCAATGTCCTGTACAGCCGCAACATGACCTCCCAACTACTGTACTCAACACTCTGACCAAAAAAGGAAAGCATGCCAAACGCCTTCTTCACTATCTTATCTACCTGCGACTCCACTTTCAAGGAGCTATGAACCTGCACTCCCAGGTTTCTTTGTTCAGCCACACTGCCTCGGACCTTTCCATTCAGTATATAAGTCCTGCTAAGATTTGCTTTCCCAAAGTGCAGCACGTCGCATGTATCTGAATTAAACTCCATCACTTTATGCCTTGTAATTAATCATGTTTTGTTAGATTATCAGAATGCCCAACTGTGTTTGTCAGAATTACCTCACTCCAGCTATACAATAAACCAATGGTTTTAGTTCCCATTGTC
The DNA here is from genome assembly GCF_037043375.1 of Chiloscyllium plagiosum. Lineage (NCBI taxonomy): Eukaryota > Metazoa > Chordata > Chondrichthyes > Orectolobiformes > Hemiscylliidae > Chiloscyllium > Chiloscyllium plagiosum. Next base: position 53,539,631 of record NW_028270177.1, read on the forward strand.
GTTCTACTTCTGCCACTATGGTTTTTCATAATTCTACTTAATATTATTCTACTGTCACTATTAGGTATTCTACTGCCACCTGTGCTACAATGACCTTCCATCCCAGACTAACCTGTCATGATTAGATATTTAGCTATCCCATCTAGCACAATGTTTTCCTGTCCCAAGCTTACTCTACTAACTACTGATTAGATATTTAGTGTCATATCTTTCCGTCTACAAGCGTCACAAACAGGCTGACTGTACTATCAATTATTTATTAAAAGTCATGCCCGAAGTATGTATTATCAAGACTTGTCCCAAACTGCCATGATGATATTGAGTAGGCAAGGGTGACTTTACTAATTGGTTTTATCTCCCTCTGCCATTGTAACCTTTCAGCCCAGTCTGACTCTGCTAATTGGTGTATGAGCATTCTACTATTCTTATCCTATCCTGACACACTGGCCCCATCCTCCCCCAGGGACCTTTGGACGAATGTAGCATTCTGCAGACCCCCTTGTAACAGATCGCCAGTAGTTTCCATGTCTTTACCCTTCCCATGCTTTCATGCTCTGTATTTTCTGTACAGTGTTCTGTTCTTTCATCAGACATCTGTTTAACTTCACCCCAGTTTCCAATACATGGTCCTTATCTATGTGTGCTCTAGCTTCTCAAGTATTCGGCTAAATACTCCTGACACATAGCTTTACCACACATTCAAACAGTGAATTCCAAATAAACAACACACTCAGAGTGAAAACGCTCTTCCTATATCTCCACTGAACATCGTCTCACTTGCGTTTGACGGAGATCACTAGTTGTTAACTCTTCCCATAAGAAGTTTATTCCTATCACACATACCGATCCCTTTAATGTGCACCTTAATCACTTCCTCACTCAGCCTTCTCCGTTCTCAGATAACGAGACTGAGCTGATCTCTTCTATCTTCAACATGCCGATAGTGTCGTGCTGGAAAAAAACAGCAGGTCAGGCAGCATCCGAGGAGCGGGAGAATCGACATTTTTGGCATAAGTCTTTCATCAGGAATGAGTCTTGTGGGTGGGGGCTGGGAGATAAATGGGAGGTGTTTGGAGTCGGTTGCAAGGTAGCTGGGAAAGCGAATGGTGGATCGAGGCAGGGGAGGAGGTGATATGTCAGAGGGGGAGAGATGTATGGGTCCGAAGGGTGGTGTTGAGTTTGATGTTTCAGACTGTAATAATGTAGGGGGAGGGGAAATGAGGAAGCCGTTGAAATCCACATTTATCCCGTATGGTTGCAGGGTCCCAAGGCAGAATATGAGGCGTTCATCTTCCAGGCGTCAGATGGTAACGGTTTGGTGGTGGCTTATGCCCGAAACGTCGATTGTCCTGCTCTGCACTTCACATGACAGGAGAGATGTAAAAAGCAAAGACCACAAATACGACAAAGACTTATAGATACAAAGGTAATGGAATTAGACACAGTGCAGACAGAACCCATTTGGTCAGTTGGGTCTGCACTATGCCGTGGAAGAGATTCACACTGCCCACTGTATCTTTCTAAATCCGCATTTATGATCCACCTACTAAAATAGAAATTGTACCAAAAACTCAGCGAGTCAGGCAGCATCAGTAGAGAGGAATCTGAGTTAGCATTGCGAATTTAAAACAGTTCCGAGGAAGGCTCTGTTGACCCGAAATGGTCATTCTGTTTCCCCTGAGCTGCAATTCTGACTTTTGTCTCTGATTTACAACACTTACAGTCCATTTAGATTTTTTTTGCCATTGACCTGAATTGCACACCTTTGCATTGTGGGAAGGTATCGGAGCAGCCAGAGGAAACTCACATGGGAGAGAGAGAGGAGTGTTCAAATTCCACGCAGTCAGTCACACAAGTCTGGAATCGAATGCGGGTTCCTGGTGCAGAAAGGCACAGTTCCACCTACTGAGCCCTCCCAATATGCAAGCAGACGTCCTGGAAGCGAATTGAACCGGTGATCACGCAGTGACAGGCGGTGGTAATATCCAGGAATTTTATGCAAAAAGAAGCCTATTTGGTATTACTGGAAATTAACATTCGCTTAACTATCCTCACACTTTTTTTAAATCACTTGGCCTATAGCCTCGTCTACCTTGGCATCACAAAATTCACATCTGAATATTTCTGAAAGTTATGAGGATTTCTGACTCTCCAACCTTTACATGCACTGAGTTCCAGATTTCAACCAACCGCTGTTTCAAAACATTTGTCTGTGCATTCACTCAAATCTTTCCTCTTCTTTCCTTAAGTGTATGCCACCCTGCCTCTCCCCCGTGATCGATCTCACCATCAAAGAGAAACGTTTATTTCAGTCTACACCATCCATATTCTTGATTATTTTGTACATCTCAATCATGTCTCCTCTCAATTTCTTCTGCTACAAGAAAAACACCTCCAGACTATCCAATTTATCTTCATAATTGAAACTCTTCTACCCAGACAATATTCTGGTAAATCTGTCCTGCATCATTTCCAGTGCTATCATATCCGTGGGTGTCATGCGAATTGCTAAACTGCACACAATAGACTAGATAGAGCCAAATGAGCAAGTGAAATACATGATGTAGAATTCCACAGGAAGAGGTACTTTCAAATAAATTTTCTTTTCCTCACTGCTACCAATTGTCCTTTTTCCTGAGCCTGATGTTCCAATAATCTATGTTCCATGTTGTAAAATCTGCGACATGAGAAATGATCTCACAACCACGGTATCGAAATGGAATGATTGGTTTGAAAGTGAGGACGTGGTTCTTCTATGATGGCACAGAGGCGCATGAAATGCCAAAGCTGGGAGTGTTCCTGGTCAAAGGCGGGGCGGAAGGGCATATTTGTCTCCGTTCATCAGATCATTAAGATACAATAGCAGCATTAACCCGCACTACAGATTGGCTCAGCTAAAGCGTGGTGGAGCCTTAAGCGAGAGGTCGATTAATTGAAAGCATTCTCTGAAATTTTCCTTAACAATGCGCCGTTTTGTTACTTTGACAGTAAGAGCTGTTTTTGATCACATCGTCTCCACATCAGTCTCTTGCTCCCAGTAAACACTCCAAGCCAGTGTACATCACTTGCATTCCGACACAGCCGCATGTCATATTCTCATTCCCTCTGTGATAATTGGAATTGACAATGTCCTTCTCTGAGATGTAGCAATGTAGCATGAAGTTGATGGTGTAGTGAATACAGAAGAACAGAGAACACAGAAAATTTACAGGCCAAGAACAGACCCTTTGGACATCGAAGCCTGAGCTGATCCACTGTCTAAATCTATCACCCAATTCCAAACAAACTGTATCCTTCTGCATCCTTCTGCACTACTCACGCATCTGTCCAGACGCACCTGAAATGAATCTTCCATGCTTGCCTCTACTACCTCTGCTGGCAACACTATCCAAATACCTACCACCCTCTGTGAAAAATACTTCTAACGTCGACCTCTCTTAAACTTTTCACCTCTCACCTTGAACGCGTGACATCTCATTATTGAATCCCTCACCTTGGGAAAAATGCTTATCTCTGTCCACCCTAGCTATACCCTTCATGATTTTGTAGATGTCAATCAGGTCCCCTTCAATCTAGTTTTCTAAAATGAAATCAAACATTATCTACCCATCGTCTCTTCAGAGCTAGCATCTTCCATACCAGGCAACATTCTCATAAACCTTCTCTGCACTCTTTCATAAACGTGCACATCGTTTTGGTAATTCGGCGACCAGAACAGTACACAACATTCTAAATGCGGTTGAACCAAAATCTTGCACAATTTTAGCATGACCTGCCAGCTCTTATACTCAATGCCCCCCGTCCAGTGAAGGCAAGCATGCGATATGGCTTCTTGTCCACTCGATCCACCTGTGCAGCTACATTCAGGGTACAAAGGACATGAACTCCCAGATCGTTCTGCTCATCAACTTTACACAAGAGTCTTCCATTTACAGTATATTTTGCTCGAGAATTAGACATCCCAAAATGCATTACCTAACATTTGCCTGGATTCAACTCCATCTGCCATTTCTCCACTCAACTCTCCTATCTATCTATATTCTCCTTCATTCTTTGACAGTCCCCTATGCTTTCTGCTTCTCCACCAATCTTCGTGTCATTTGCAAATGTAATGGCGATATTTGGGCCAGCAACCCTTGGAGAATGGAGCATGGCAGCTGGTAGTAATTAGATTTGATGAATAACATCTGGAATGTAAAGCCGCTCAGAGGAAGAGTGACAAAACGTTTTAATTTGCTGAAAACCCATTCATTCATATCCCTTCAAAAGGGAAATCTGCCATCCTTAGTGAGACCTGCCAAAATATGACTCCAGCCGCACAATAGTACGGTTCACCCATAAATTCCCTCCGACTCAGGTCAAGGAGAGTTAAGGATGAACAACAAGTGCTGTTCAGATTATGATGGTCACACTCCGTGGGAGAATGAGGAAGGATTAAAGAGATACATGGATGATGGGGATAATTGGGAGTCGTCTCAGCGTGGACTCAAATGCAACTGCTTATCCAAACTAAACAGACACAGGGCTACCCACGCCGCAATGAAGGCATATCCATGCGGGCGGGTTCTGCAGGAAGGGATTCAATTGCCCGCTGAAGTGTAAACTCACTTGCTCAGTCACAAAGTGGACAGGTCATTCACCACTCCCATATGTGATAAGGAATCAATCTGGCGATCAACCTGCCGAGTCACCATCAGGTTTACAAATGACAGCACGGGTCTGTTTCTGCTGTTCTTGCAGGTGTTCACCCATCCAAAATAAAACCATGTTTGGATGCCTGTTTCCAGTGGAGTGCCACTGTTTCCTGATGTAGATCAATAATTCAAACTTAGTTGTAGGAGTCATGGTTTCGAAGTTTACAGAAGATGTAACAATTAGTTGTGTAGTTGACGATAATGAATAATTTCAGGGGCCGCAGGGATATAACAATCAGGTAGAAAGGAAATATTTGTGAATGTAATTGAATTCAGACCAATAAGTGGTAATGAATTTGGGGAGTTGAAACAGTAACAGTGAGGATTCTGAGTGGTGTAAGGAACAAAGAGATCTTGGAGTGAACATTTACAGATCTCTGAAGATTGTTAGACAGGGAGATCAGTTGTTCGAGAGGGCTTTTGGATATTTTCTATTGTTGACTACAGGTTGAGGATAATACTCGATCTTTAGCAAGCGCCAGTTTAGGAAACAACCAAAGGAGTGAGCACAAGTCTGGTCAATGTAATAATCAACATTTTTAAAAATTGTATGATAAAGGATGGAGGGCTGAAGTATAACTCTTTGCCCATCAAGACCGCTTCATCACTCAATGAATTTACCACTGATTCCTCTCCAAGTCATATTGCATGTGTCTTGGAGGGTAATTTGCAAACGGTGACGTTTCAGTGCATCTTCAACCTTGTATCATAGTCAGTAAAGTTTTTGAACATTGAAGGTTCTGTCAACAAAACCTGGATGATATATTCCAGGTTTCTAGGTGGTGCACTCTGTTGTAATTGTGCCTTAGCAATTAAGGGAATAAATATTCAGGTATTGAAGAATGTACAGTTTAGTGACTGCATTGTCGTGGAAGGTGTCCAGTTCCTTCAGTACTATTAAAGCTGCACCCCCCTAGGCAAATGGAGAGAGTTCTGTTAAAATCGAATTTGTGCGTTGCGGACAACGTAGGCTTCACGGAGACGAGAATTGAGTTACTAATCAAACAAAGTCGACGGACGGAAACGTTACTGTAGTCAACTTCTTTATATGGGCGGTCAGGATCTATCTCTCCTAAATACTAGCTCCCAGGACGATTACACGGAGGATTTCAGTTGCAATGAAGCCATTGAATGTCAATCTAATATGATTAGTTCTCATTTGTCAGAGTTATCATTGCTGCATTTGGTCCTTCTGTGGATCAATCCGATTTCAATCACTTTCTGATTTCAAGTTCCAATTCCCAGCTGCGCCTGAACTTTCAACCCGTTTCCTCGCCGAAATTTCTCCACCTGTCTTATAACTTCGTAAGGACGCTGTAAGAGCCAGCAGAGATTTACAAACATGTTGCTAACTCTGTATAAAATGGAGTTTCGTGGAATGATTGGTTAGGCTGGGATTATTCTCTTGAAACAAAGGAGGTGGAAGAGGGCTCTATATTCACATAATAACAATTATAAACGTTCAATATTCACTGGATCTTGACAGGGTAGATACAGGCAGGTGGCTTGCCCTATGCTGTGAGGAGAGCACCAATCGACATGAACACAGAATTAGGCATTGCCTATTTATTTCAGAAATGATGATTAATTTCTTTGCTCAGGGGCCAGAAAGTCTGTGGCATTTTTGTAGAACGCATGGTTGAGGTTGAGTTGTTGGATATTTTCAAACTCTGCCGGATAGTTAATCAGAAAGATGATGGAGCTTTGTCGAGGTAAGTGAGCAGAATCGAGTTGAAGATTATCAGATCAACCATGAGTTCATTGAATGTTGGGGCAGACTCGATGGGCTGAGGGGCATACTTCCACTTTATTTAACATTTGGTCTTACGCCTTATTTTATGCTTAAGTTCAGAATTGTGAGGGGATGGGCTGAAGTGATAGGAAACGTTTATGAAATAGATCAGACAGATCAGGAACAAGGCTCATAAACACAGGAAGAAGAAATGTGCTGTGCCCTGGGTGCAACAAATTACACTGGGCACAGCACAGGTGGCTGTGTCCAGAAGCTGTGATTGCTGAAGAAAGTTGGTGGACTTTTTTCAGTTGGCAAGTCAGTGATCACGCTGGATGATGGATCGTTGTATGATTCACACACAGCAGAAATTTGTGGAAAAATGAAAGGTTCGTTTCATTGGAGAAGATTTCTGCGGTTCCGATTCCGAGTGACTGTTTGAAATACTGATCAGATCATTGTGTGAAGCGATTGGTTAAAATACTCATGAACAACCTTACTGGATAAACTTGTGCTCCCGATCTCTTGTTATCTGTTTCTCTTTCTTTCGATGTATCTTCACAGAAAGACAAGATGGAATGTGGGGCAGAAAGAAAAATGCGTTCTTTCTTATTCCAACAATTTAATGTACAATTGAATAGAATGATTGCTCTCGCTCTTCATTTCGACTTTAATGTGGTATCGACTGCTGGTGAATCTCCCGTGCAGTGAACGGCAAGAAGAAGATTCTCGATCCAGTGTATACCAGAGTGTGAGATGCAAAGAAAAACTGCTGGAGCGGTTTGTGAAGTTAGCAACCAGAGTGTGACTCGAAACTGTGAATGTGGAGCACAACAGGATAATAACCCACCACCGTAATCGCTCGGTCTCCTCAGCACATTTTGTCAAGCGGTGACATGTGACCTCATCACGGTTACATGCAGTGAACGTCTTGGATGACAAATTTTCAGAGCGGAACCGAATGTGTTTCTGCTTTCACCAGAATTATAAAGACAGCAAATTCCAATATATAGCCATGCTGGTCAGAATGAATAGCTGTCATTGATACATTCTGAGTCAGAACTATGTCAGAATCAAACAGAGAACAAGACTTTTACGTCATATTCTCATCTTCATTTGACTCATAATTTCTTCAGTGACTTTCTCTCTCACGTGAAGAAGCAGCCATGAAGAGGGAAATAAAGGCGATGTTGTGGCTCAATGGCCTTTCTCATATGGCTGAACCCGAATTGGATTAAACCGCAAGAAACGCTGTTTGTTCGTTTCATTTTAATTTTGCTGCAACCTGACAATGTTCATTGTCATACCGCAAGTGAATTAGATTTATCTCATTGGAACGATTAATGTTGTATTCAAATTTGCTCCGACTTTATTTCAGCTTAAGGAGAATACTTCTTAGAAAAGCAGAGGCTTAAAGTAGAGTTTTGTTGCTCGTTACTTTGCCAGATTTCACCGAGTATTAAATGGACCAAACATCATGGTGTTTGTCCTCACATCTTTAACGCATGTGATTAAAGCACGAAGTCGATCTCCAAGCAACTGGTCACTTCCTATTCATTATGTAATATCTTCCCAACACAATAAAAAAAAATCCGCTCAGTTCCATTTACAATGCTTTAAGTGGAATATTATGCCAAAGCTTTCAAAATTTAGAGTTTTGGAATCGAATCTTATTCAGCTGCACATCTTCACGAAATGTCTTTACATTTAAAGTCAACCAAATTAGACATTGTTTCCCCGCAACTCCGAACGACTATACCCCACCCCTATCCTTTACCTAGCCACACGCTGTCGCTCTCCTTGTGAAATTTATTCCTTGTATGTCACCAAATATGCCTTTTCAAATATTTTGAAAAACAGATTCTCGGAGTGACACCGATTCTGTTCTCATCATTTCTTTGCCCTTCAAAGGTTTTATCAATGCCTGACATCTAGATATTTACTTACTTGAAAGAGGGAATTTTCCACCCATTTACTCTGTCCAAACGTGTCATAACCGGAGAAAAACCCACTCAGTCTTCCTTGGTTCAGGGATAACTGTACTCAATTGTCCAAGAAGACAAGTGAATGAAATCTCATTCTCAGTACACCTCGCCAGTATCGTCTCTATCGCTTTACACCCCAGTAAATACCGTCATTATCCTCTCCGATAGAATCACAGAATCCTACAGTGTAGAAAGAGCATTTCGGTCAATCGAGCCGGTGTCGACTCTCTGAAGGTCATCTCACTCAGACCAAGCTCCCCTCCCTATTCCTGTATATTTCACCTGAGGAAGAGTGAGCCCTCCCCCTTATGATTTCAAATAAACCTGTTGGACTATAACCTGTCATTCTGTGACTTCTGACATTGTCCCCGCGTTCCCCATGGCTAATTCACCTAACTTACTTAATTCAATCCCTGGACACAAGAGGGCAATTCAACTTTACCAATCAACCTAACACTCCGACCGAACAGCAGTGCGAATTACTGACACAATGTTCCATCATAGTGAGCAATTGCTGTCTCATTTTTTTAATGGCTTTATACCCTGGTAACTCAGCCTCATCAAAGCAAATCAACCCAAATTCAATGTATCGAAACACTACTCTGTCCATTACAATTTCATTCGTGCTGAGGGAAATGTTTCTGCAATCATATTTGAATGTTTTTATGCTATTTCTTCCTCACCGTCCTGCTTCCAGTAAACCCTTCAATCCAGTACAAGTCTGTCAAATTCTTTTCATTCCAACACAGATACAATGTACAGTTTGCTGAAGTCACGTGTTTGCACCCTCACTGACACTCTGCCTCCCTGAGAGCTGTAGCCCCTCCCCACACTGATTCAGGCAGCACTGTCCTTCCTGTGACATGCATCATCGAGATGGAAGGAAAGGTATCAATGCCCGAACTTGGGATTGGAGTGACAGTTTAAAAAAAAACGCACTGTCCCCAGCGGAGAATTGATCCCGGTGACAGGCGGGGACACTAACCATTATACTACAGAGGACAGGAGTGTCAAAGGAGGCCCTTCAGCCAATTATGGCCACACTTGTCAAAAACAACTGCCTAATGAACTGAATAGCATTTCTCAATGTTTATCCCACAGCCTTATATGTCTTGGCATCACAAGTTCACATCTGTATATTTATTCAGGTTATAAGGGTTTTTGCTGCTCTGAACAATGCAGGCAGTGTATTCTAAATTCCAACCACCCATTGGCTGATAAAGTTTTTTGCACATCTTCTCAAACCTTTCTGCCTTTCTCCTTAAGTCTCTGGTGCCTGCAGATCGATCCCTCCATCAATGGGAAACTCGTTCAGTCAAATCTGTCCATACCCGAACTCATTCATGACTTATCTACATCTCCTTTGCAATGCGACAAACAGTCCACTCTGTCCTGTCTTTCTTCACAACTGAAACTCTTCATCCCAAACAACATCCCGGTAAATATCTCCTGCAATGTTGCAAACGTACCCTCATCCATCACTTCCTCAGCAAGTTAATTGCACACGTAAAACACCTTGCTTAAAAAATGCCTCACATGACCTTTTCAAAAAAAGTCTCTCTCTTTTCATCTTAAACAGATGCCCTCTCGCCTTGAAATCCCCATCCTGGGAAAAGGCAGCTATCGTTAACTCTCACTTGCCTCTCAATAATTCATAAACTTCTGTCAGGTCACCGTTCAAACCCCTAACCTAGAGTGAAAACAGTCTCAACTAGGAGACAGTGAGAACTGCAGATAAGAGATCAGAGTCGAGGGTGTTGTGCTGGGAAAGGACAGCAGGTCAGGCAGCATTTGAGGAGCTGGAGCATCGACGTTTCGGGGAAGAACTTGATGAACGTCACTTGCGTGAAAAAAATATTCTCCTGCTCCTGGGATGCTGCCTTACCTGTTGTGGTTTCCCAGCACCCCGATCTCGAATCTGAAAATAGTCTCAGCCTATCCAGCCTTTCATTATAACACAAACCTTCCACACACGGCAACATACGTGCATACTTTTCTGAACCTGCTCCAGCTGAATAATATCATTCCTACAAATGGGCGACCAGAACTGGACATAATATTCCAGAAGAGGCCTCATCAATGTCCTGCAAAGCTTCAACATAACGTCCCAACTCCTATACACGAAGGACTGAACAATGAAGGGAAGTATGTTAAATGCCTTTGAACCACCTTGTCTGTAGGTGATGCAAACTACAAGGAATTATGCACCTGCACCCCGAGCTTCCGTGTCCTCCAACACTACGCAACTTGTTGTTGTACCTTCCATTTATCCAGATTGGACTCCATGTTACATTTTTTGTGTCCAACGACTCATTGGATTAAGATCCTTTTGAAACTTAGATAATCTTCCTCATTGTCTACAATTCTGGCGTCGCCTGCAAACCGACAAAGCATGCCTGCAGTGAGTTCCACTGTTTTCTCATATAGATCAATGATTCATATTTACTTGTACTGGCCGTGGTTTAGCAGTGTGCAGAAAATATAACAGTTAGTAATGCAATTAACCATGAGGAAGAAAGTTGCAGACTGCAGGGAGATATTAAACAATTCGAAATGAAAATGGTGAAAGCAATTCATTCCAGGGAAGTGGGTGATAATGAAGCAAGTTCAAACTTCAAACCAGACGCCCTCGCTCCAGTTGTGGCACTCAGCTGTCTCAGCAAACTGCACTATAGATTGCAAAAACGGGAAAAAAAATTCCCTTTTGCTCCGCCTTTGACCCGGAGCACTCCCAACCTCGGAATTACTTGCGCCTCTAAACCGTCATAGAAATGCCGTGCATTGACCGGTTGTGTCACTGGAGTCCTCGAGTATCTGTGCGACCGCATTCCTATCCCAACTTCCAGTTGGATCTTCGCGACTGCGCCACTCAATTCCTCTGATTCTGGGGCTGGGATTTGGGACTATGTGACAGCAGTGGTTACTGCCTTGTGGGGGTGGGGGAACCTGGTAAAGTAGCCGATGTTAAACTGCATTACTATTGAATTATACATTTCAACAACACCGCGCTGTCCCCGGAGTTTTTGATGTTTTGGAGAAATCTATTTATCTCAGCCTTCCCCATATTAATGATGGAATCACCACAGCCACTGGGGGAACCGATAATAAACGGTCAGCCCATTCCTAGTTCCCACGTATTTGCCATTGTTGGCTTAGCACTAATATTGTGCATTTGGTGCTCTGTCTAACATTTCCTATGATACTGTACTTATTGCATGCAGTCACTGTGCGCGTCTGTGGAATGCCGTGATCATGTAGTAGTTAGTACTCTGTGTTGTGGCCGCAGTAACCTCCGTTCGAATCCGAGTCACGGCAGTAATTGCTCTATCTACCCCAGTTTTTGTGAAACACAAAGGAATCAGTTGTTTGAACATGGTAATTTTCTCCAAAGGTGATTATCTTTTCCCTTCAAATTCTGCTCGCTCACATCTCTGTGTTTCATATGTCCGAATTCAAATCAACCCGTCTCAGAGATTTCTCTCCCTCCTTCGATCGCTAACCGAACTTTCCGTCCCACAACCCCATTTCATTAATTTAGAGATGCCGGTGTTGGACTATGGTGTACAAAGTTAAAAATCACACAACACCAGGTTCGAGTCTAACAGGTTTAACTGGGCATTAGTTTTGGGGGCGCTGCTCTTTCATCATGTGGTTGTGGAGTGATTTCCTATTTCATTAAGGCAATGCAGAATCTAACACTGACTCGCACATTGATACTGTCCACTCTGTGCTGCTGCGGTCACTGTTGCTGGGTGAACGTGCCTCAACCCCACCAGAGGGACCTGCAGAACAGTTGCTTCATTTGCTTACCGCTGTTGTGAGGCCAATCCTCAGGTAGCAGTTTTTACTGATATGGACTTGCGATTATTGGGAGTCAAGCTCAGGAAAATGACACAGGACAATATCGAGGAAAAGTGACTTCATTGAAAAAGATGAGGTTCACGGGTTTTCTGCAATGGCTGAGCACTATTACCATTGGACTGTTAACTCAGACACCAAGCAAATGAACCAGGGACCCGGGTTTGATTCCAACCATGCCAGGTGTTAGAACTGAGATTCAATAAATATCTGGAATTACGAATCTAATAACACCTTTCCATCCATGGTCAACTGTTGAAAAAACAAAACCATCGGGTTCAATGACGTCCTTTGAGGAAGGAACCTACCATTCTTACTTGCTCGGGCCTCAATGTGACTCCAGACGCACTGCAATACGGTTGAGTCTCAACTGCCCGCTGTGCAATTAGGGATCGCAATCAATACTGCCGATCCAGCGACGCCCTCATACTGTAACGGAATAGGGAGAGAAAAAAAAACGTTAATTCGGCTCTAGCTAGATTACTGTGTGCAGTTCTGCAATTCACAGTGTAGCAATGATGTGATCGCACTGGGAACGTTGCAGGAGAGATTCAATGGGATATTGTCTGGGCTGAAGAGTTTCAGTTATGAGGAGAGATTGGACAGACTGGGGTTGTTTGTCGCCTAGCAGAGGAGATTGGAGAAGACACGACTGAAATGTACAAAATAATGAGGGATATGGATAGGATCGACTGAAAAAAGCGTTTCTTATTGATGGAGGGATCGAACACTGGGGCCAAGAGATTTCGGGAAAAGGCAGAAAGTTTTGAGTAGATGTGCGGAAAGGGGCAGAGAGGTGGAAACATTGTGTTTGTGTTGCAATGAAAACCATTATATAGAGTTGTTCCTGACTGATGTGTTTACTTAATTAAAGCAGGAATCTGAGTAAGAAAAAAAGAGTACACACATTCAGATCCGAGTGCAGAAACATTTCCAGCAGCACTAATGAGGTTGTACAGCGTAGAACCGCGTTTGGATGCATTGAATTCGGGTTGAAGGGGGCAGCTTGCTTTCACTAGGCGGAGTTACCAGTGTGTAAAGCCATTACACATGATACAGATAGTGTTCAATGTGATGATACATTTGCTCAGTGGTTCGCACTGCTGTTAAGTCTATAGGTTAGGTGGATTGGCAATGCTAAATTGCGCTGATGTGTTCAGGGAGTGAATTCCATAAGTTAAGTGAATTAGCCATGGGTAACGCAGTGATAAGGTCAGCAGTCACACGATGCCAGGTTTTATTGCAGCAGGTTTATTTGAAATCACAAGCCAGACGCCTGCGGTGATAGAGAGGGGAGCTAGGTCTGGTTGAGATACTGTTCAGATTGTCCCTACAGACTCGATTGGCTGAATTGTACTTTCTGCCTTGTAGGGAATCTGTGATTCTATCAGAGAGGACACTTCCAGCTTTTACTGGGGAGCTAAGGCATTAGAGATGATGCTGACGGCGTTGAGTGGGGATGGCATTTTAGTTATTTGTGTTTTGGAAAACTTGAAACTGAACCAAGGAAAACCGAATGCAAGTTTTCCAGGGTATGTGAGGTTTGGAGAGAGTAAATAGGTGGTAAATTCACTATTTCAAGTTCGCAAATTACTGAACGTCAAGGTTTCAAAACCATCGATGTAGGACAAAGAAATGATGGGAGCAGAATTTCTGACACTCAGAGAATCCGTTTCCAAAATATTTGGAAAGGCACATTTAGAGACACACAAGCAGTGAGTTTTACCAGGAGAGAGACAACCTGTGGCTGGGTAAAAGTGTAAAAGTGGAATGTGGGGGGTGGAAGGTGCGAGGAAACAATGTCTAATTTGGACGACTTCAGATGCAAAGAAATATCGCAAACGTATGCAGCTGAGTAAGATTCAGCAAAAAAAAAACCTCAGAGTTTTGAAAGATTTCTAGTAATATTTCACATGAAGCATTACAAATGGAACTGAGTAGATTTTGTATATTGTCAAGGAAAGAAATTCCATAATGAATAGGAAGTGACCCGTCTCTAACAGATCGATTTCGTGCTTTAATCCCATGGTTTAAAGGTGGGAGGACAATCGCCATGATGTTGGGTTCATTTGATACCCACTGAAATCTGCCAACGTAACTGAGCATCAAAACTGGCATCTTGTTTTGTAATTTAACCTTCTGTTTTCTCATCAGTATTTTCTTTAAGCTGGAATGAATTCGGAGCAAAATTCAATACAACATTAAGCATTTCAATCATGTAAATGCAATTCACTTCCGATCATTGCAATGAACAAAGTGAAGTTGCAGCAAAATTAATAAAATGAAACGAACAACACCGCATTTCCGGGAATTGTATCCACTTCAGGTTCATCCATTTGAGAAAGTCCATCGATCTAAAACATCACCTTCACTTCTCTCTCTGTATATACTTCTTCACGTGAGAGAGAAACTGTCTGAAGAAATTATGCGTCAAGACTAAATGTATGAATGTGACGGGAATTACATGTTTGCTGGTTCATCCTGAGACAGTACCGACTCGGAATAAATCAAGGACAGGGTATTCCTTCCAAGGACGAGGTCAATTCCTTGGATTTTGCTGATATTATTATTCCGCTGAAAGAAGAAACATAATGGTGTGGATTCGATTCTGCTCAGGGAATGTCTTATCCCCGAGGTGCACCATAGGTAATCTTGATGTGGTTGTATGTGAGCCCCTTTTCCATGTACTTAAGTGGCCCAGAGTTTAACGCGACAGGTTGCTCTTTCATTGTGCATGTGTGGATTTGAATCCTACTCTGGCTATTACTTCTATCAAACGTAGCTGTGGTTTCCCTTTGTACCTCGCATCTTTAGGATACACTTGATGGAGAATCTTGCTCTTGTCCTACATTGCATTGGAGATTTGTGATAAATTGATACCTCGTCAAAGTTGAAATAAAGCAATTTGATTCTGATGTAAGTTAAATTGGGATAATGAAAAGGAGTGCAAACGTTTCTTTCCACCTTTCATTCCATCTTGACTTTCTATGAATTTACTTCGAATGAAAGTGAAACAAATAAGGAGAGATTGGGTGCAATAGTTTATCCAGTGGGATTGTGAATTTTAATGTAACATTCCACACAATTGTCTGATCAGTATTTCAAACAGTCAATTGGAATTGGAACCACAGAAAACTTTTCCAATGAAACAAAACTTTCATTCTTTCACAACCTTTTGCTGTGTGAGTCATACCGAGATCCATCATCCAGCATGACGCCAAGTTGGCAACAATATAAGATCCACCAATTTTCTTTAGCAATAACAGCGTCTGCACATACCCATCTGCGGTGTGCCCAGTGCCATTTGTTGTTTTCAGGCCACAGCACATTTCTTGGTCATGAGCTTATGAGCCTAGTTCCTGATCTGTCTGAGCAGTTTGGAAACCTTTTCTATCACTTCATCCCATCTCCTCAGAATTCTAAATTTATCAATAAAGTAAGACGTTAGACAAAATGATGTAGGATTGGAAGTGGGCCATTCAGACCATCGAGTCTGCTCCACCATTCAATGAACTCATGGCTGATTTGATAATCCTCAACTCCATTCTCCTGCATTGCCCCAACAAAGCTTCATCGCCTTTCTGGTTAAATATCTATCTGTCACAGTTGAAAATACACAGCAACGCAGCCTCAACAACAGTTTTGGTCAGGAGTTCCACGGATTCACTGCCCCTGAGCAAAGAAATTACTCTCCATTTCTGAAATAAATTGGCAATATCTAATTCTGAGTTCATGTCCTCTGGTGCTCTCCTCGCACCAGAGAGTAAACCACCTGCCCGTAACTACCCTGTCAAGATTCCATGAATATTGAACATGTATAAATGTGATTAGGTGATAATAGAGCTGCACTCCGCCTCCTTTGTTTCAAGGAGAATAATCCCAGCCTAACCAATCATTCCACGAAGCTCCATTTTCTCCAGTGTTGACAACATGTTCATTAATCTCTGCTGTCCCCTGCAGAATCCTTACATATTATTAAGGCAGGTGGAGACATTTATGCGAAGAAATGTTTGAAATTTCAAGCACGGACGGGAATTCGAACTTGAAATCAGACAGCGACTGGAATCAGATTGGTCTACACAAGGACGAAATAGAGTAATGATAACTCTGGCAAATGAGGATCTAATCATATCCCACTGATATTCAATGGCTTTACTTTAACCAAATTATCCCGTGTAATTGTCCACAGAGCTAGTATTTAGAAAAATAAACAGATCGAAACTGGCTATATAAACAATTTGACAACAAAAACATGTCCTTTGGTAGTCATTTTTTGATTGTAAACTCAACTTGTGTCTCCGTGAATCGTACATCGTTTGCAAGGCACAAATGAGACGTGGCACATAACTCTCTGCACTTGCTTCAATGGGTGTAACTTCAGTAACACTTAAGGAACTGGACACGGTCCACGACAATGCAGTCACTTGATTGTACCCTCTTCAATACTTGCAATATTCATTCTCTTCATTCGAGGCACAATTGCCACAGAGTGCACCAACTACAGGATGCACTGGAGTAAGTCACTTGGGCATATTTGACAGAACCTTCAAAGCTCAACAGCTCTACTGACTATAAGCACAAGGTTGGAAGATGCAACGAAACGCCACCATTTGCAAGTTCCCCACCAAGGCCCATAGCACTCTGACCTGGAAAGGAATCAGTGATAAACTCATTGGTGAAACAGTCTTGATGGGCAAAGTTGCATATTTCAGCCTTCCATGTTTTATCTTACAATTTAAAAAAAAAATGTTTATTTGGTGACCTGACTTGTGCTCAGTCCTTTAGCTGTTCCCGAAACTGGTAGTTGCTAAAGTGGTCAACAATAGAAAATATCTGAAAACCCTCTCAATCAACTGATTCCCCTCAAGATTAGAATGGTGTTGGAGAAGCGCAGCAGGTCCGGCAGCAACTGAGGAGCACAAAAAATGAACATTTCAAGCAAAAGCCCTTAATCAGGAATGAGACTGAAAGCATATTGGATGGAGAGATAAATGGGAGTGGGGCGGGGCTGGGGAGAAGGTAGCTGAGAGTGGAGTAAGTGGATGGAGGTGGAGGGTGAACATGATATTTCAGAGATAAAGGTGTAGTGGATAGGTGGGAATGAAGAAGCACAGGTGTGACAGGTCAGGAGGACGGTGATGAACTGGAAGGTGGGAACTGGGGTAAGGTAGGGGGAGGGGAAATGAGGAAACTGGTGATGTCCCAATTGATGCCATGGGGTTGAAGAGTCCCGAGGCGGGAGAGGAGGATTTCTTCCTCCTAGCATCGGGTGGTGAGACAGTGGCAATGGAGGAGGCCCAAGACCTGCATGCCCTCTGGAGAGTGGGAGGGGGAGATGAAATGTTTGGCCATGAGGCCACTGGGATTGATTCTTGTGGGTGTCCTGTAGATATTCTCTGAAGTGCTCTGTGAGAAGACAACCGGTCTCCCCAATTTAGAGTAGACCGCATCGGGAGCAACGCACACAAGAAATGACATGTGTGGAAGTGCAGGTGAAACCTTGATGGATGTTGGAGCCTTGGAAAGAGATGAGGGGGTAGATGTGGGCGCAGATTTTGCAATTCCTGCGGTGGCAGAGGAAGGTGCCGGGAGGGAAGGTTGGGAAATTGGAGGGCGTGGACTTGACGAGGTAGTGACAGAGCGAATGGTCTTGGCAGAAAGTGGATAGGGCTGGGGAGGAGAAACTATCCCTGGTTGTGGAATCTGTTTCGAGATGGCGAAAATGCCAGCGGATGATGTGATTTATGCAGAGGTTGGTGGGAGAGAAGATGAGGACATGGGGGGTTCTGTCATTGTTAAGGTTGGAGGCTTGGGGTTCATGAGTGGAGGTACGGAACATGGATGAGATGCGTTGGAGGGCATCTTCAACCACATAGATTGGGAAGTTCCGGTCTTTAAAGACGGAGGCCATCTGGTGTGTTCTGTGGTGGAACTTGTCCTTTGGGAGCAGAGGGTAAAAACAATGACTGCAGATGCTGGAAACCAGAATTTAAATTAGAATGGTGCTGGAAATGCACAGCAGTTCATGCAGAATCCGAGGAGTAGAAAAATCGAAGTTTCGGACAAAGCCCTTCATCAGGAATACAGGCAGAGTGCCCGAAGAATGGAGAGATAAATGAGAGTAGGGTGGGGGTGGGAAGAAAGTAGCATAGAGTATAAAACACACCCGATGTCCTCCCTGTTTAGAGACCGCAATTTCCCTTCCTACGTGGTTAAAGATGCCCTCCAATGCATCTCGTCCACATCCTGAACCTCCGCACTTCCACAAAGACTGTTCCCTCCGTGACTACCTGGTCAGGTCCACGCCCCCAACAACCCATCCTCCCATCCTGGTACCTTCCCATGCCACCGCAATAATTGCAAAATCTGCATCCACACCTGCTCACTCGCCTCTATCCAAGTCCCCAAAGGAGCCTTCCACAGCCATCAAAGCTTTACCTGCACATCCACCAATATAACGTATTGTATCCGTTGCTCCCGATGTGGTCTCATCTACATTGGGGAGACTGGGCGCCTCCTAGCAGTTCGCTTTATGGAACATCTCTGGGCCACCCGCACCAATCAACCACACCACCCTGTGGCCCAATATTTCAACTCCCCCTCCCACTGAGCCGAGGGCATGGAGGTCCTGGGCCTCCTACACCGCCACTCCCTCACAACCGACGCCTGGAGGACCAAAGCCTCATCTTCTGCCTCAGATCACTGCAACCCCAGGGCATCAATGTAGACGTCACAATTTTCCTCATTTACCCTTCCCCCACCTCACCCCAGCTCCAGACTTCCAGCTCAGCAATGTCCCCATGACTTGTCTTACCTGCCTATCTTCCTTTCCACCTATCCACTCCACCCTCCTCCCTGACCTATCACCTTCATCCCCTCTCCCACTCACCAATTGTACTCTATGCTACATTCTCCCCACCCCAAACCTCCTCTCATTTACCTCTACAGCCTTCAGGCTCTCTGACTGTATTCCTGATGAAGGGCTTTTGCCCGAATCGTCGATTTTAGTACTCCTCGGATGCTGCCTGAACCGATGTGCTTCTCCTTTGGGAGCAGATGCGATGGAGGTGGAGGAATTGGTAATATAGGATCACATTTGCGCAAGAGATGGGGTGGGAGGAGGTATAATCCAGACAGCTGTGGGAGTCAGTGGGTTTGTAAAAAGTGTCAGTAACACTGAACTCGAGGGATATATTTCCCCCCACCCCTATCCACTTTTCACATAGACTGTTTACTGCACGACTACCAAGTCAAGTCCACGCCCTCCAATGACCCACCCTCCCCACCCGGCACCATCCCTTGCCACCACAGGAATTGCAAAATCTGCACACACATCTTCCCCATCACATCCTTCCAAGGTTCCAATAGATCCTTCCACATCCATCAAATGTGCATCTGCACTACCACACATTGTATTTATTGTATCTGTTGGTCTCCTCCACATTGGGGCCAACAGACACCTTCTCGCAGAGCGCTTCAGTTAACATTTCCAGTACACCCGCAACATTCAACCCAAACTCCCCATAACCAAACACATCATCCCCCCCCAACCTTACTCTCCCATGGACATGCAGTTCCTGGGCGTCCTCCACTGCCATTCCCTCAACACCCGCCACCTCATCTTCCACCTTGGGACCCTTCAACCCCAGGGCATCAATGTGGTCTTCACCAGCTTCCTCATCTCTCCACGCCCACCTTATCCGAGCTCCAACCTTCTAGACTGGCACCATCCTATTGACCTATCCCACCTATCTATCTTCCTTCCCACCTATCCGCTCCACCCTCTCCTCCGACCTATTACCTTTAAGCCCATCTCTATGCACCTATTGCACTCTCAGCTAAATTCTTCCCAGATCTATTCGTCCCGTTTATCTCTGGAGAGGCTCGCAGCTGTATTCCTAATGAAGGACTTTTGACCGAAACGTCATTTTTTTCTGCAACTGGGATGCTGCCTGACCTGCATTGCTTCTTCAGCACCACTCTAGTATTGATTCTGATTACCAAATTCTGGAGTACGTACTTCCGTCCAAATGATTCCCTGTCCATTGATCTTTAGCGATCGCGAATTCCCACTCCATGATCTCTTTGTCCGTCAACACCACACAGAATACTCACTGTTATTGTTTCTTCTCCCCAAATTCATTAACATTCATTGATCTGGATTCAATCCCATTCAGCATTTTACCTTTCCACCTGATTGATACATCCCTGCAGTCCCTAGCATTCTTCACCATCGTCAACTACATGACCAATTGTTGCATCATCAGCAAAGTTCTAAATCATGGCTTCTCAACTAAGTCTAAACCATTTATCTACATCAGAATACAGTGGCACTCCACTGGAAATACGCATGCAAACAGGGTTCATTGCTGGTTGGGATTAACAATTGCAATAACAGCGGAATCGAACTCTTGCTGTCATTTGTAAAGATGCTGGTGACTCTGCCAGTTGTTGTCGTGAGGGATCACTTCTCACATATAGGAGTGGTGAATGACCTATGCGGACTGTGACTGAGTAAATGAGTTTACACCTCAGACGGCAATTGAATTCCTTCCTGCAGTCATCCCTTGGCCCTGACCTCTTTGCGCTGTGGGTATCCTTGTGTCTATTTAGTTTGATAATCAGTTGAATTCGAGTCCACACAGACATGATTCCCACTTCGCCTGTTGTCCGTGCATTTTTATTCTTCCTTATTCTCCCACGGAATGTGGCTATCATTGGTCTGAAGAGCATTTATTGTTCATTCTAATTCACCTCGAACTGAGCCAGAGGGCATTCATGGCTGAACCACATTGTTGTGAGTCTGGAGTCACATGTTTACAGGACTCATTACAGTCGGCAGATTTCCCTTTCGAAGGGACATGAATGAATGAGTTTTCAGCAATATAAAGTTATTGTCTCTGTTCCTGAGATTGGGTTTACTTTCCAAATTTTATTCATCGAATTTAACGAACAACAGCTGCCACGTTCCAGTCTCCAACGATTACTCGCCCAATAGATCGCCGCTGCACTCACAACTCCCTGCTGCATTTCTCCATTCAAAGAATGACATTGTCAATTCAGATTATCCCAGATGGAGCGAGAGTAGGACGCGTTTCTGTGTTTGAATGGAAGCAATGTACGCTGGATTGGAGTGTTTTTTGGAGCAAGAGACTGATGTGGGGACGATGTGAGCAAAAGCAGTTCTTACTGTCAAATGAACAAAATACCACTTTGTTAAGGAAAATCTCTTAGAACTTTTCCATACATCGACCTCTCACTTGAAGCTCCAGCACGCTTCCTCTGAGCCAATTGACCAGAAACACTCCCAGCCTCAGCATTTCACGCTCTTGGATAAGTAGACAAAGTCTTTTCCCTGTGGTCGGGAGTCCAGAACGCGAGGGCACAGATTGAGATTGAGAAGGAAAAGATATAAAAGAGACCTCAGGGGTAACTTTTTCATGCACAGGGTGGTGCGTGTTTTGAATAAGCTGCCAGAGGAAGTGGTGGAGGCTGGCACAATTGCAACATTTCAATGGCATTTGGTTGGGTATATGAATAGGAAGGGTTTGAATAGATATGGACCGGGCTGACAGGTGGGACTAGTTTGGGTTGGAATATCTGGTCGGCATGGACCAAAGAGTCTGCTTCCATACTGTATATCTCTATGACTCTATGACTCCATGACGGAGCCTTTACCAATCATGTCACTGGTGCCACAGAATAGCCTCACGTGCTAATTTCCACCCCCACCTCCGGTTTGGAACTCGCGGCTGCGCCACGAAGTTTGTCTGATTCCGGTTCGAGGAACTAGGGTCATGTGACTGACGGCAGTAATGGGTGCTTCCTTGTGTGGGGAAGTTGGTGAAGAAACTGTTATTAACACATTGCTAATAACACATTCTCATTGAAACATACATTACACCAATATCACGCCTTATCCCCTGAACCTTTTGTTTTCTAGAAATCTATCAAACTCAGTCTTCAACACGCAGTCCTCGATGGAACCACCACAGCGTCTGGGGATATCAAATTTAAAGATTCAGCTAATTCTGAATTCCCACATATCTGCTATCGCGCGCCTGATATTCCTGTTGTGCATCTGCTACTCTTCCTAACATCTCCTCAGTCACTGTAATGATTGCTGTTTTTAAACGCGTGTCTCTGCATGACTCAGTGATGGTTTGAATGTTAAAATATTCTGCATTGTGGCCGCAGGAAGGTCGTTCGAATCCGAGTCACTGCATTTTACTCCTTGTGACTCATGCTGAAGAAACACGGAACGGCATCAGTTGATTTTACATGAAAGCATTCTCAGAGATGACTTTTTTCCCATCAAACCCCTCTCTCTCTCACATCTCTGTGAGTCATATATCAGGATTGAGACTCACCCATTCTCGGAGAATTCCCTCCCTCCCGCAATCACTTCACTCCTTTAAGTTCCCCCTCCCATTTCCCTTACAATCACTTTCACATTGATCTTCTTCAGCCTGTGCTGCTGTGCTCACTGTTGCTGGGTGACTATGCCCAAGTCTCACAATCGGAACCTTCAAACCAGTTGATCCATTTTGATACCGCGGTTGTGAGATCAATCTGCATGTCGCAGCTTTTACTGACATGGATCAGCGATTATTGAAACATCAGGCTCAGGAAAAGGGCACAGGGCAACATTGAGGAAAAGTAACTTTATTCAAAAAACATCAGTTTCTGTGGACTTCCGCATTATTTATTTTACTTGTTCATTCAGCTCAAGCGAGACTGTTGTGTGTAGTTATGCAATTCACATTATAGCAGGGTTGTGACAGGGCTGGAAACGATGCAGGGGAGATTTTCCAGGATATTGTCTGAGCTGAAGAAGAGAGATTGGACAAACTGGAGTTGTTTTTCTTAGAGCAGAGGAGATTGGGGGTTGGGGGGGGGGCGGCATGATTAAGATGTACAAAGTACTGAGGGCTATGAATAGCGTAGACTGATATAAATGTTTTACGTTGATGGAGCTTTCGATCACGGGGGGCCACTGATTTAAGGTCAGAGGCGGAAAGATTATAGTGAATGCGTGGAAAAACGTTTTCAAACAGTGGGTGGTTGAAATCTGGAACACAGTGTATGCAAGACTCGGAGAGGCAGAAATCCACATAACGTTCTGATGTATTCAGATGTGAATTTGTGATGCCAAGACATACAAGGCTATGGTTCAAGTGATTTTAAAAAGGAGTTGGGATAGTTACACGATTCTTATTGAGCAATACAGATATTCCATTCTAAGTACGGGTTATTAATAGCTGTCCTTCCATTCTCGAAGGGATATGTCACAGGGAGAACTGTGCTGTTTGAATCAGCGTGGGGGAGTACTACTGCTCCCGGGGAGGCAGACTGACAGTGACAGTGTAAGCACGTGACTTCTGTCAGCTGTACCTAGTGTCGGTGTTGGCATGAAAATCATTAAGTAGTTTTGCTCCATAATTAGGTACTTGCTTATAGCAGGAAGCTCAGAAAGATATGCATTCTACTGCCCTTTCCCCACTATCCCATACAACAGAATACCGGAACAATGCAGGACAATTTCTCTCTGTGCATCCTCGTCCAACCTCCTTGACCCCCAACACTTCCGCATATGGCACCATTCCATGAAATCTCAGAAGGTGTAATGCTGCACGGTTATGATGTCCCTCCACATTGTGTAAGATTCCAGTGATTTATCTGCCCATCACTCAATTTAGCAAACTGCATTTTCTGCTCACAATGTGATCTCATCTGGACTGGGGAGATAAAAACAGAGTGGGTGACAAACATATGTACACCTACGTTCTGTCTGCAAGCAAAAAATGACCGTGAGCTTCCAGGTTCCTGTCACTGCAACAGCCAACTGTGTTCCCATGCCTCCATTTCAGTTTGGTCTGCTGCAGAGCTCCCGCATAGCACAGCGCGAGTTGGAAGAGCGGTACGTCATTTCCTGCTGACAGACCGTACAATCTTCAATACCCAACATCGTGTTCAATCATTTTAGACCTTGTCCACCTTCTTTCACGTTCCTACCCCACCTACATATACCATTCGTTCCAAAGGCGGACCGTTTGACTCGAAAATCTCTCCTAGATGCACTCAACCTGCTGATTTTGTTCAGATATTTCTGATTTTCTTCGGATAATTTTATTCTGTTCTGATTGCCAGCCGGATGGAAACGTATATTTACACGGGAGCGTGGTCAGAGTAGATTTACCAAGGTGGTGCCTGAGCTAGACCATTCCCTCTGCGAATATAAGCGAAAGTGAGGGCTGCAGGTGCTGGAGCTCAGAGTCGAGAGTGTAGTGCTGCAAAAGCACAGCACGTCAGACAGCATCTGAGTAGAAGAGAATCAATGTTTCGGGCACAAGCCACCGCCATTGCATTACCAGCCGATGCCTGGAGGAAGAACGTCTCATATTCCAACTTAGGACCCTGACAACACTCGGATAAATGTGTATTTCAACAGCTTCCTCATTTCGTCTCCCCCCACATTATCCCAGTCCCAACTAGGCTCTGGTCTCCGGACCCGTGCATCAATCCCCCTTCTGAACTATCACATTCTCCCTCACCTTCATCCACTTTCCCATCACCTGACCACCAACCCCATTCCTCTCCCTCAACCCTGACTAAAAATCCTTATTCCTGATGAAGGGCTTATGACCGAAACATCGATTCTCCTGCTCCTCGGATGCTGCCTGACCTGCTGTGCTTTTAAAGCACTACACTCATGCCACTGCAAAGATGGATGAGCTCGTCTGGGGCTCTTTATCTGAGAGCGGAGACAGCTGAGAGAGAAATTGATTAATGTGCACAGAAAGGGTTTAGGTACGTGTGACAGTAATAAACTTCTTATGGAAAGGGTTAATAACCAGGGATATCGATGAAAAGCTAGAGGGAGAACGTTCAGAAAAGATTTAGGAAGAATGTTTACATCCTGAGAGTGTTGTTTTTCTGGAACTCACTGTTTGAACGTTTGGTAAAGCTTAGAGTCATCAAAACACTCAGGAGTATTTAGCTGAACACTTGAGGAGCTAGAGCATGCACGGATAAGGAACAGGTACTGGAAAGTGGGGCGAGGATAAACCGAAGTTTGATGAAAGACTTGAACACCGTAACTTTGGGTGCAGTGAAATGGTGGTTAGCGCAGATCTGCAGCCCAATGAAAGACGTGTTGGACCTCTACTGCATTGTTAAGATTGCGATTCAAAGTTTGTGGGTTTGAGTCCCACCAGAATCGGAATGTAGTTCAGATTTCAGCTGAATCAATGATTGTTCTGCTGACTCATCATCGGTTTCCATCGCCTGGAGTTTTCGTCCCTGCTACTGACCAGAGAGGACTCCTCACCTTCTTGGTGGTGAATTTTGAGGGAATCGTATCATTTGAAACATGATCAGCCAAGAATCCCATTGCATGATCTGACTGTATCTAAACACATTTTGCTCCCACAGTTGCACAGAGTTTTTCAGTTTATTCAGTGTCTTTTTCCATTTGGGCGACAGGTTGATGTAGATTGACTGGGAAAAGACATTGACGTGCTGAAAATCTGTTGCTGGAACAGCACAGCAGGTCAGACAGCATCCAGGGAACAGGAGAATCGACGTTTCTGGCATGAGCCTTTCTTCAGGAATGAGAAAGGTGTGTCCAGCAGGCTAAGATAAAAGGTAGGGAGGAGGGACTTGGGGAGGGGCGTTGGAAATTTGATAGGTGGAAAGAGGTCAAGGTGAGGGTGATAGGTCAGAGTGGGGTGGGGGTGCAGAGGTCAGGAAGAAGATTGCATGTTAGGAAAGCGGTGCTGAGTTTGAGGGATTTCAGGTGCGGGGAGGGCTAATGAGGAAACTGGTGAAATCCGAGTTCATCCCTTGTGGTTGGAGGGTTCCTAGGCGGAAGATCAGGCGATCTTCCTCCAACTGTCGTGTTGTTGTGGTCTTGCGGTGGAGGAGTCCAAAGACCTGCATATCCTTGGTGGAGTGGGAGGGGGAGTTGAAGTGTTGAGCCACAGGGTGGTTGGGCTGGTTGGACACTTTCCTCATTCCTAAAAAATGGCTTATGCCCGAGACGTCGATTCTCCTATTCCCGAGATGCTGTCTGACCTGCTGTGTTGTTCCAGCAACACATTTTCAGCTCTGATCTCCAGCATCTTCAGACCTCACTTTCTCCTCGAAGATTTTAACCTACTGCAAATCCTCTTACAAGGATGCCTTCCTTGGAGAAGCTCTCTTCCTCCCTCTATCTTAGCCTGCTGGACACACTTTCCTCATTCCTGAAGAAGGGTTTATGCCCGAAACATCGATTCTCCTGTTCCCTGGATGCTGTCTGACCTGCTGTGCTGTTCCAGCAACACATTTTCAGCACGTCAGCGGACTGAGCTAACCGGCTTCCATTTAATGCAAAGCTAAACAAACAGCTCAGTACATTAACAATTTGTAGTAGTTTACGTCGAATTAGCTGCTACACCTTTCAACACCACCAGCTCTTCTTACACTTAACATGTTCAGTTGCAGATATTATGCAATTTCTTTCCGATGAACGCTAAATAATTTGTGAGTGTGTCACTTTTGCCTGCCCATCCAGGAAGCCCAGAATCTCTGCCCCTGTTAAATTCGCTCCTTGTGTGTCTGCAACTGGCCTTTGAAATATGCTGGAATCATCTTCTAATTTTATTTGCTGTCTGAAAAGTAATCTCCGATTTCAAAATCTCAGAATAAAAAGTACCTGCTGCAAATTTCGTTGTCGTTCATCGCTGGTTTTGAAGCTCTAACCTCTAGTTATACACTCACCTGAACGAGGTAATTTCCCTCTTATTTACCCTTACCAACCTCACATCCGCTGGAAAATCTCCATTAGGACACAACTCAGTCATTCCTGATATATGTCGCGTGAATCTTCATCTATTCCACCATCCCATTAAATCACTTATTTTCTTCCTCGTGGCTATACCTCCCAGTAAATCTCATTTCCATCGTCTCTAACGATTTTGTATCAAGGGAACTCTGACCATATCCTTCCTAACCAAATTGAACCCCCCAACCCCCGTGTATTTCATCAGTAAATTTCACCCCGAGAAATGATGCTGGATCTAATTCAACTCATGACAACTTACCACAATGCTATGCAATCTCATTTCTGGTACAGGAAAGATGAAGGCTATTTCACTTAAAGCTGAAATCTGTTGGCTGCAACAGCATTGGGTCAAATCACAGTCAAACAGGTGACTGTTTTTCTCATTTTTATTTCTTCTCAACGTATGCTGAAGAAATACACGGCGACAAAAATTAATATTGTTAGACAGAAGTAAGGTGGCGTGTTAAATCTGAGGCTCTGAGAATAGGGCAGTTTTGATTAACATTAACCACAGATTGTTCAAATCTCAGGCACATGAGATTGATAGAGAGCGATGTTGAGAGAAATAAACTATCTTGGAAAATGCCGTTGTTATGAAGTTGTGGGTGTAATGTACTTTTAATGGTGCTGCAATGCCTGGCTGCACAAAGAGTTCAGAACAAGGCAACAACATGACATTTGATGAAAACAACTAAGAACTGTGTTACATGGATACAAAAATCAAATTTGAATTCGGCCAATCAGTTTAAATTATGTCCCAATCAAGTTTGAATTTGGTATTTTTACAATGTTAAAATAAATGAAACGGTCCGACGTTTTGTGGGACAAATATCGGACATTTGGAACAGTTACCCAGAGCGACAAAGAACAGCAAAGAGAGCAGTTAAAAGACCAACAGATGTAGGATGGCAGTAAAATCTCCAAGAGGTGCTTATCTAGAGAAATAGATTGCATAGAAAAAAAGCATCAACACCGACCTGGAGAAAAAATCTACAGAGGAATATACAAAGAGAACATTCGACAACTATCTGCTTTTTAAATTTAAACCTTTTTGTAAATGTTATTGGGATCGGAGTGAGGGAAGGTATTGTAGAGCAAAAGGTTTCGAGAAAGGAGTTGTAGGTTGATTATTCTCTGTCAATAAAAAGCAATAAATTTGTTATTTTTAACTTTAAGTAGTGATTTTTGGGTTGGTTCTTTGCCTCTGGAATTTTAACAGAATACAGCACGGCGGTGAATCATTTCTGTGTTGCTGGTTTACATTAGCAGAGGGGGTTTACCCCGTCACGTAACACCAGTTTCTGTGGTTGCTTTGTTCTTTCGCTCATTTGTGCATTTTGCCTCAGTAACGATTTTGAAGTTGCCCCCTCTACACAAAACGTCCGTGCTTTTGTACCATTGTACAAAAGGTGCAGTGTGTCTAAGCGACAGGGATCCCGACAATAACATTTGACGCTTAGTCAATCTATCTATCCTGATATTGACCCATGGAAACAGCACTGCGCACTCTTCCCGAGTCTGGAAAACGATCCCAGATAATGTTACATCCCTCTCTCAAGGGCCTTTTCATTCCATCGCTTTCAATTCCTCACAGAATCCGTTTCAACAGATTTCGTCACTGAGTCATTTCTTTGTTTGTGTTCAAATCCGGTGAGCAGAGGGTCACAGTTGGAGCTGAGCCCATCACCCAGAGGGCAGACCATACTCTGTGAACTGTACTCTGCTGTTCATCATTTCACTAACAGCATGTAGATGTATCTATGCTCTGCAAATTTTCACGCCTGTTTTAAGAAGCAAGATAAACAGTTCCTGGTTCCTGCTTTTGTTGTCACACAGACCAAGATTGTAAATGCTGGGAACATGCACTGGTCGAGATTGTCTACTCACCCACATCCGTTTCCTCCCCAGCAGGTGGTAAGATGATGGTCTGAATCACTTTCTTCTGTTCCCTGTCACTCTGGGATAATGTGAGCTGTGAAATCTGTTCTCTGAGCTGGCCGTAACGTGATAAAACTTATACACATCAGGTGCAACGTGCCTGAGCGACTAGACTCGCTGCAGTAACATCCCATGCTGATTTAGACAGCAGAGCCTTCGCTGTGACTTCGAGAAGGACACAGACACAGATGACTGGGAGACATTCTCTCTTTCCCTACAGTTCTTCACATTTCTATCATACTTAGATGGCGTTATTTGCACAAAGTTTCCGAAAGAATATTAAGTCCTGTGGATGCGCAATCTCTCTTTTGTACAGCTTTGCAGAAATTCCATAACTTCCACTACATCTAACCCCCCCGCGCTCCACAACCCCGTGTTTGATAGTGGGCTTAAAAGCGCATTCATGCTTCTCTCAAATAACACTGATTGCCAATTGAAGATGAGTTCATCCAGCTGCCAATGATGGGAGCCCGCTTGCAAAAGAAGTGGCTAGCACAGCCTCCGGGGAACCGGAAGTCAGAATGGCAAGGAGCTGTTATTAAAACTCAGTGCGGCCTTCCCTCCGAAACACCAGAAAACCCCTATTTTTTAAACAAGGAAACTCCCCTGATTTATGGATCATACTTCTGTTGCGGTTCTGGCTTTTTGGTCTTGGGTATGATATCGCCTCGGGTGGGTGATGTACGTGTGAGAAGTCACACTTGAGCACTAGAGTTTTGCATTTGGTTCAATGTTTGACGCAGAGTGTATAATATTGATGAGTTCCAGTTCAGAACAAGGCACCGAAGCTTAAAGACACACAACAGCAACTTCTTGGAGGTCGTTACAAGACTGAGAAATGAATTCCCTAACTTCAAATGATGCTGATCCTGTTAATGTGGATTTGTGCGGAGTCACCTGAAAGCCTTAATCTGTCCAAAATTTTGTTTTACTTATGCTGTGATCTACATGTCCTTGATTAGTATGATCTGCCTTTACCAATCGCAAACAATTTTTTTCACTGTACTGAGGTTCATGTGACAATCAATCAATCAAATAAAGTCAATCAATCGACCGACATAGACATTTCCTTATTGTTTGGGGGCTGCATAGCCTCACTTTGCACGGTGACATATTTTGTGATTCTGAGTGAAATCACAGTTTAGCCAACAGCTTACATTGACACAGCGGGGACACATCTGCGCCACAGTGTGTCACACAATAATAGTGACGACCATTTGAAATCATCCTCTGAGGTATATGCCACATGCCAGACGAAAAGCTAAAGACTGTGTGAAACTGCTATATTCAGCGCTAATAGAGCGGCCCAGCTGGAGCGTATTGGGCTCATAATCATGAAATTAATGGATTGAAAACATCCTCTACTCGTTGACAATTCCATGTTTCAGTGTGTGTACTGCCCCCTCCAGTGTTTTTCTATAATAGATCTCCATTCTACGCATTGCGTGCTGTTTCACTTTCCGCTTCCTTTCATTCAATGTACCTGAAATGAATATTTCATACCGATACACACCGGAAATTTACACAAATGAGGAAACACACTTGTGAAGTTCTGGAAGATCTTTTCCTGTTCTCTGTTGGTGTGCTCTGATCTGATTCGCAAAACCTCTTGCGAGAGCTGGGAATAAACTGACGAAGGTGAGATACATCAGTTTTAGAGTGTTCTATGCGCATGACGCCCTGCAGTTATTCCGCACGCCGTTTCACACAGCAGTGTTCTTCCTGTGAAATGAAAAGCTGTGAATTACAATTGGATCCATTTGTTGGAGACAGAATTGCGATACATGCACAGCTCCGCATTATTAGGGTATACATCACCAAGTATGAATAACCACGGGATACACAAGCGTCAGAGAGTCGCTATGGAATCGATGGGCTGAACAGCTTCTGCTGATGCATGAGTGACGTCACACGTTGATGCTGTCCCTCTTCCTGTCTCTGGGACAGAGTGGCTGATGGTGAAATAAAGTCTCATTGTTAACCTTATCTTCTGTGTTAAACTGTCTGCAGCCCCGCAGCACAGGGACGTGGGGATGGCTCTCAGTGAGTGAGGGTTTCACTCGGATTGTCTTTATCTGGGAAAGTTGGGGCTCAGATGTTAACTGCTGTCCGATTGCAGCAAAGAAGCCGATGTTACTGTTCCAAAAACCTTTCTGCAGGATTGTTGTGTGAAGATGGAGTTTGAACAGCAAACAGGATGCACAAAAATGCCCTCACACGAATTTACCTGAGGGGAGAGAGTCCGGATTACATTTATGTCTTACCAACCAGCTCAAAATCTTCATCACTTCTCAGATAAATGATATTTTTGCAGGAAGTTCCCAATCAAACTTGCTGATTCCCAGCACTTGATGGAACTGGCTGTGCCGATGAGAGTGAACTTTAGAGTGTATGCGCACTTGCCTCTCCTCACACTGCTTGCCGGTGGAGGGAAATAGCTGAATACTCTGCCGATGGAGACAACTAAGTCCATGGATAAACAGCACTGGCCTGTGAACAAGGAGACAAAAGTACAAGGCGATATTCTTAAAACACTTTGATGCTTAGAAATCTGAGAACAAATTGGGATGTGGTTGGACCTGACCGAATCTCAACTGGTTTGGTTTTGGCAATGTAAGAGTGTCTAGGGCATGATCTTCGCGAAGCAGCTTGTGTTAATACTGGCACGGGAGAATGTCTTACTTCAAGTCGCCATCGAGCCTTGGTTGTTTGATTTCACTTTTGCCCGGTCGTCCTATCAACTGATTGATAAATAGATGTAAATCATTTAGTTGCACCCTTTCAAATTCCTTTTGAGTTTTGGGGTCAGAAGTGTCATTGTAGGGGGTATGGCACAGTACCACATGTGGTAAAAGGGAAACAAGTGTTAGAGGATGTTCACCCACAGAATCCCACTCTAATTAAATCCAACATCTGGATATTCGCACAGATATGGGCGTGAAACTTTAGGAAGTGGGAACGTGAAATGATTGAAAACAGCACTGAACAGGTTGTTGATCATGGTGTGGTATATGAGGAATGTCAACAATAAAGGTCATTTGGAAAGTTGGAACACGTCTCCTTGGAGAGCAGAAGGCCAAACGCTGGCCTTGTCAAACCTTTCCAAGACATGAGTGGGTTAGACAGAGGGAAAAAGGAAGGGAGAATGATCCCGACGACTGAAAGAATTGAGAACGATTCGGCAGAGTTTTAAAGACATTAATAAAAGAAGAAAAATGTACACGAGGAGAAATGTTTTCACAGAGGGAATGGTTAGGGTCTAACATTGACAAAGACGCAGTTTCAATCGAGTTGTTGAAAAACTCATTCAATGTTCATGTTGGAACTAAAAATGTGCAGTGTTAAAGGGAGAAGGCAAGAGAATTATACGAAAAGAGAAGCATATTTATCTCTGTAGAGAGCCAGCACAGCTAAGGTGTTTTGTTACACATTTGTGAATCTGACTGGAATCACAGTTCGACCAACAGGATGCAGGGAGTTAAAGAACGGTGATATTGGCAAAGCCGGGACACATGACACAACAGAAAGTAATCCAGCACGTACATGTCACAGGGAGGATGGTGCTGTCTGAAAATCCTGCAGGGTCTCTTGCGGATCAGACACAGCAAATTTCACTATTCGAACCGAATCAGCCCTATGAAGGGAAGCCGGAGGCGCCTGCTTCAGAACTCAATTACTAAAGAAGATGAGGCTCGAGTCCCGCCACTGCAATTTCTGTGGCTGCGGTGTGTTCAAATAAAGAGCAAAACCGCGAGTTTGCTTTGTGGAGACAGGGGCCTGTGTCCATCTTGTCATGATCATGTTCGCCTCACACACGGTAAATCGCGGGCTCAAGCTGCTTTACGTTCCAGGCAAGTTGAGGTTCTAACAAATTGGTTATGATTCCTGGAGAGTTAACTGTGGTGTGGGAGAGTGCAGATTTTCTCAAAGTGTCAGTGCTGTCAAGGTAGTGCTCGCCTCCCGCACGGAAAAGCGCAAGCAGCTGTACTGCTGCTTTATGTTCCAGGCAAGTTACGTTTTTACTGGAACCGAATGGAAACTGTTATTTCATCGCTATTGTGACACAAAGTCCTGTGGTGACACACCTCGTCGTTATTTGGTTTTCTGGCGAGTGCGAACATAATTCAAACGAATTCCGATGTCACATGTTCTTAAATTTCTCCCCTTTCATTCATTTCCGTCCTGAAGACATCGGAAGGGAAAGGTAATTTAATAGAGACTGTGATTGGCGAAATTCACTTTTTTTTGGTCCATTCTTATTCTTACCGCTTTCTGATCCTTCCACAAAAAGCAGTACCGCATTGGCATTCCTTGCGCAGGCGGCCCGTTTCCAAGACAGGGAAGAAGCTGATGCGCTGGTGTCACAGCGCACCACGGATTCCTGAACTAATCGGTCTGTCAAATGTACCCCCAAAGTCGTCTATGAAAGACATCATTTGGAAGCTGTCTGTCGTTATTCAACATGCGAGAGTTGTCACCAGAAGTCCTGAATCATGTTTTGGAGCAGTTCGCACGTTAGTGGCTCATTCAATCAGCAACAGCAATGAAAGAAATCACACTCTCAGGGGAACCTCTGCCCCTGTGCTTTCATAGCGTCGCTAGTATTAAGGTGCGCCCCGAGATCTAAGCCACGTTGGAACTGAAACGGAGGAATCGACAGCGAGGCTACAGAATGACATCGCATCCATTTGGTTTTCTTTAAATCACTGACGAGCAGGAAAATGTAAACGGGGAGGGCGAGTGGGGAAGTGAGGCAGTTGCAGCTCTGGTGAAATTCCTTCTTTGTGATTCACTCAGCAACCAGAGACGTGTGAAGGTGACTCAGACGTGAGAGCTCTTCACATCGAGAACAATAAGCACTCAAGGGCAGTTAGCACCTCTTCCGGAGACGGGGGTGGGGTGAGCTAATTACCTTTCGACTTCTGTTACTACGTTCAGAAACTGTCTTTTAGATTGATGTGAACAGAAACTGCATTTCTAATAAGCACCGTGGAATTTAGCAAAATGTATTGAGTCGCTTCTCGTCGACTCAGTTGGTATCCATGTGGCTCATATCCAGGTGTGAACATCTTTGCAGCGAATTGCACGGTTAAGGCAAAAAGGCAAGGAAAGTGGCATCTCGAACCGGCTCCGAGGTCAGAGCATCCTCACAATGTGCTCTGTCGTTCTCGGATTGTAATGCTACCTCCGATTTTAGGGTGGAGAACATTCTTTGGGACTCTTATTCTGCAAAACAGACACAGTGACTGAAATGATGCTGCGCGGTAACACGGCCTGCTCAGCTTTGTGCATTTTCCCTGTAGTCCGGTGTGTTTCATGTTCCGTGTAAACGTGAAAGTTGTCCTGTTTCGACCAAAGGGTGAAATCATTTAGCAAAGCAAGAATCGAAATTGCAGTAATGTCAAGCAGCTCATGGTAATTTGACCAAATCATAACCGATCGTATGTTCTCACGCACTCACAGATACATTTGTAGCTGAAATGAGTCTGAGGAGATACACTCAGCTTCGCATTGATATTTATCTGGATTGATGGGCTATCATTATCTGCAGCGAAATTGATATTGTAGACGGGCACATCCCAGCAGTTGTGCGAGTCGGAGAGGGATCATGGAACCCTTTTCACGTGACTTTGCATCTGTTGTTATGCAGCATCACAATTGGAAGTGCAAGAAAATGGGGCAGCGCGGCTGGCTGGTAGTGTGGCCAAGCGGTCTAAGGCGCTGGATTTAGGCTCCAGTCTCGACAGAGACGTGGGTTCGAATCCCACCGCTGCCATTTCTGCTGATCAACTCCAACGCTGCAGCTTGTTAAAATGCTGTTTCGACTCCTGCTGCATTTCTGTTTAAAACTGAAGAAACATGTGTGTGCTTCCCGGGCAATTAACTGTGGTGTGGGAAAGTGCCGATTTTTCCGGTGTCTGTGCTGTCATGCTCGTGCTCGCCTCCCGCGCGGAAAATCGCAAACAGCTCTGCTGTCCCAGACAAGTTGTGCGTTTACTGGAACCGAATGGAGGCTGTTATTTCATTGCTGCTGTGAAACAAAGTCCTGCGGTGGCTCGACTCGTCGTTATTTTGTTTTCTGCCAATGGGAAAATCGTTCCAATGAATTGCGATGTCACATGTTATTGAATTTCTCCCATTTCCTTCATTTCCGCCCTGGAGACATCGGAAGGGAAAGGTAATGTAATCGAGACTGTGATTGGTGAAATTCACTTTTTATGGCCCATTCTTATTGTGTTATTTCTTTCTCTCTTTTCAGCATTGTCTGGGAAGTGGTGGTGCACTCAGGCTCCAGTATGTTTGAAAGAGCAGTTTGGAATTGCCCTGTTGTTAGTTGTGAGATTACTTTATGGCTCATGCCCCCGGCCTGTCTCACATTTTGCATTCATGCTCGCTGTGTCTGAAAACGCATTTGGTTTGCCAGTTTTGTTTGTGTTCCGTGTTAAATGCTTTCTGTTTTGCGAGTCGCTCAATACATTACGAATTAACAGGGTTTCTGAGGTAACTTCCAGCATCAAAAATCCTCAACTGAGGATCTGGGAATATTTCACGGAGTATGGTTAGTCGGAGCAAAAGTAAGGAAGTCGTTTGTTTCTACAGTATTTCACAATACTACCTTTCCCGTGAGCAGTCGAACAGACTAAATGATTGTGCCACAGATTGCAACAGGAAACTCCGCTAAAAAGTAATCCTTTAAAGCCGGTGTAAGCAACACAACGTTATTGGGGTACACCGCGTGGAAACAGATACTTCGGTGTATCTCGTCCATGCTCACCATATAGCCAAAATTAAACAAGTTCTGTTCGCCAGCATTTGGCCCCAATCCCTCTAAACTCATCCTATCCAGAAACTCATCCGATTACCTTTGCAATTTTCTGAGTGTAATAGCATCCTCCACTTCCTCTGGTAGCTCATTCCATACACGCAGAATCTTCTGTGAGGGAAATGTGCCTCAGATCCTTTGTCGATTTCAGCCCACTTACCTTAAACCTATGCTCTCGAGTTTTCAACTCACCCAGACTTGGATAAAACACGTAAATGCTCAGTTTACATCCCTTCCATAAGATCATGTCGCAGCCGTTACGCTGCAGGGAAAGTGGGCCCAGCCTATTCCACCTCGCCCTACGGTGTAAACATTGACGACATCCTTGTCCATATTTTGTCATCAATTTCACGTGTCTTTTTTTTTTAATTTTCAAGATGTCAATTACGCTGGAGGACAACGAGCTTTTGGAAACAGAAACGTGAAACGTACAATGGCTTCAACTTTCAGTGCTGGATGCCACTGAGCAGTAGCAGGTGCGGCTGCGGCTTGTTTGTGTAGTGTGGTGGTCATCACGTTCGCCTCACACGTGAACGGTACCTCGTTTGAAACTGGGAAGAAACTTCTTTGTTCTTCAACTACAGCCTTTTACATGGAAAAGAACCGAGCTTTCTTGCTTTCTTTCCCATCTGCAAACCTGTCTTCGAATTTGCTTGAACAAATCTGCTCTCGCTGTGAAATGTAATGCAGTTCCATTTAATTACAGTGCAAAGCATTGCTAAGCTTTTCTCCAACCTGGTTCTGATCATATGCCATTTGTTTGAGAGTTTAGTTACCGCCTTCTGATCCTTCCACGAAAAGCAGTAACGCATTTGCATTCCTTGGC
Source organism: Chiloscyllium plagiosum (assembly GCF_037043375.1). Lineage (NCBI taxonomy): Eukaryota > Metazoa > Chordata > Chondrichthyes > Orectolobiformes > Hemiscylliidae > Chiloscyllium > Chiloscyllium plagiosum. The sequence continues at coordinate 53,576,314 of NW_028270177.1, forward strand.
AGGTGGCACAGTTCAAAGATGGAAATGTGTTGCTGGAAAAGCGCAGCAGGTCAGGCAGCATCTAGGGAACAGGAGAATCGACGTTTCGGGCATTAGCCCTTCTTCAGGAATGAGGAAATTTGGTCCAGCAGGCTAAGATAAAAGATAGGGAGGAGGGCCTTGGGGGAGGGGCGTCGGAAATGTGATAGGTCGAAAGAGATCAAGGTGAGGGTGATAGGTCAGACTGGGGTGGGGGCAGACAGGTCGGGAAGAAGATTGCAGATTAGGAAGGCGGTGCTGAATTTGATGGATTTGACTGAGACAGGCTGGGGGGAGGGGAAATGAGGAAACTGGTGAAATCCGAGTTCATCCCTTGTGGTTGGAGGGGTCCTAGCCGGAAGATGAGGCGTTCTTCCTCCAACCGTCGTTTCGCTGTGGTCTGACGATGGAGGAGTCTAAAGACCTGCATATCCTTGGTGGAGTGGGAGGGGGAATTGAAATGTTGAGCTACAGGGTGGTTTGGTTGGTTGGTCCGGGTGTCCCAGAGGTGTTCTCTGAAACGCTCCGCAAGTAGGCGGCCTGTCTCCGCAATATAGAGGAGGCCACATCGGGTGCAAAGGATGGAATAGATGATATGTGTGGAGGTACAGGTGAATCTGTGGCGGATATGGAAGTTTCCTTTGGGGCCTTGGAGGGAGGTGAGAGGGGAGGTGTGGGCGCAAGTCTTGCACCTCCTGTGGTTGCAGGGGAAGGTGCCGGGAGTGGAGGTTGGGTTGGTGGGGGGTGTGGATCTGACGAGGGAGTCACGGAGGGAGTGGTCTTTACGGAATGCTGATAGGGGAGGGGAGGGAAATATATCCTTGGTGGTGGGGTCCGTTTGGAGGTGGCGGAAATGGCGGCGGATGATGCGCTGTACATGGAGGTTAGTGGGGTGGTAGGTGAGGACCAGTGGGGTTCTGTCCTGGTGGCGGTTGGAGGGGCGGGGTTCAAGGGCGGAGGATCGGGAAGTGGAAGAGATGCGGTGGAGGGCATCGTCGACCACGTCCGCCTGAGATAGAAATAGAAAGGTCGAGGAAGGGGAGGGAGGAATCTGAGACTGTCCAGGTGAATTTGAGGTCGGGGTGGAAGGTGTTGGTGAAGTGGATGAACTGTTCAACCTCCTCGTGAGAGCACGAGGCGGCGCCGATACAGTCATCGATGTAGCTCCAATTGAATTTGAGGTCAGGGTGGAAGGTGTTGGTGAAGTGGATGAACTGTTCAACCTCCTCGTGGGAGCACGAGGCGGCGCCGATACAGTCATCGATGTCGCACCGACCTCGACACCGCTGAGGCCAAACGCCAGCTCGCAGATACCACCTCCTACTGCCCCCTTGACCATGACCCCACCCCCCACCACCAAACCATCATCTCCCAGATCATCCATAACCTCATCACATCGGGGGATCTCCCATCCACCGCCTCCAACCTCATAGTCCCACAACCCCCCAGCTCCCGCTTCTACCTCCTGCCCAAAATCCACAAACCTGACTGCCCCGGCCGACCCATTGTCTCCGCCTGCTCCTGCCCCACCGAACTCATCTCCGCATACCTTGACACCGTCCTGTCCCCCTTAGTCCAAGAACTACCCACCTACGTTCGGGACACCACCCATGCCCTCCACCTGCTCCATGATTTTCGCTTCCCCGGTCCCCAACGCCTTATTTTCACCATGGACATCCAGTCCCTGTACACCTCCATCCCCCATCACGAAGGACTCAAAGCCCTCCGCTTCTTTCTTTCCCGCCGTACCGACCAGTACCCTTCCACAGACACCCTCCTTCGACTGACTGAACTGGTCCTCACCCTGAACAACTTCTCTTTCCAATCCTCCCACTTCCTCCAAACGAAGGGAGTAGCCATGGGCACCCGCATGGGCCCCAGCTATGCCTGCCTCTTCGTAGGATATGTGGAACAATCCATCTTCCGCAACTACACTGGCCCCACCACCCACCTTTTCCTCCGCTACATCGATGACTGTATCGGCGCCGCCTCGTGCTCCCACGAGGAGGTTGAACAGTTCATCCACTTCACCAACACCTTCCACCCCGACCTCAAATTCACCTGGACAGTCTCAGATTCCTCCCTCCCCTTCCTCGACCTTTCTATTTCTATCTCAGGCGACCGAATCAACACGGACATCTACTACAAACCAACCGACTCCCACAGCTACCTGGACGACACCTCCTCCCATCTTGCCCCCTGTAAAAACGCCATCCCATTCTCCCAATTCCTTCGACTCCGCCGCATCTGCTCCCAGGAGGACCAGTTCCAAAAACACACATCCCAGATGGCCTCCTTCTTCAAGGACGGCAATTTCCACCCCGACGTGGTCGACGATGCCCTCCACCGCATCTCTTCCACTTCCCGATCCTCCGCCCTTGAACCCCGCCCCTCCAACCGCCACCAGGACAGAACCCCACTGGTCCTCACCTACCACCCCACTAACCTCCATGTACAGCGCATCATCCGCCGCCATTTCCGCCACCTCCAAACGGACCCCACCACCAAGGATATATTTCCCTCCCCTCCCCTATCAGCATTCCGTAAAGACCACTCCCTCCGTGACTCCCTCGTCAGATCCACACCCCCCACCAACCCAACCTCTACTCCCGGCACCTTCCCCTGCAACCGCTGGAGGTGCAAGACTTGCGCCCACACCTCCACCGTCACCTCCCTCCAAGGCCCCAAAGGAAACTTCCATATCCGCCACAGATTCACCTGTACCTCCACACATATCATCTAATGCATCCTTTGCACCCGATGTGGCCTCCTCTATATTGGGGAGACAGGCCGCCTACTTGCGGAGCGTTTCAGAGAACACCTCTGGGACACCCGGACCAACCAACCCAACCACCCTGTAGCTCAACATTTCAATTCCCCCTCCCACTCCACCAAGGATATGCAGGTCTTTGGACTCCTCCATCGACAGACCACAGCGAAACGACGGTTGGAGGAAGAACGCCTCATCTTCCGGCTAGGAACCCTCCAACCACAAGGGATGAACTCGGATTTCACCAGTTTCCTCATTTCCCCTCCCCCCAGCCTGTCTCAGTCAAATCCATCAAATTCAGAACCACCTTCCTAACCTGCAATCTTCTTCCCGACATGTCTGCCCCCACCCCAGTCTGACCTATCACCCTCACCTTGATCTCTTTCGACCTATCACATTTCCGACGCCCCTCCTCCAAGTCCCTCCTCCATATCTTTTATCTTAGCCTGCTGGACCAAATTTCCTCATTCCTGAAGAAGGGCTAATGCGCGAAACGTCGATTCTCCTGTTCCCTAGATGCTGCCTGACCTGCTGCGCTTTTCCAGCAACACATTTCCATCTCTGATCTCCAGCATCTGCAGACCCCACTTTCGGCTCAGTTCAAATACAGGGAAGAAGCTGATGCGCTGGTGTCACGTGCACCACGAATTCCTGAACTTGTCTGTCTGTCAAACGTACCCCAAAGTCGTCTCTGAAAGACCTTATTTGGAAGCTGTCTGTCGTTATTCAACGTGCGAGAATCGGCACCAGTGGTCCTGTATCATGTTGTGGCCAGTTCGCACGTTAGTGGCTCATTGAATCAGCAACAGAAATGAAAGAAAGTACACTCTCAGAGGAACGTTTGGAGTTGTGCTTTCATAGCGTCGCTAGTATTAAGGTGCGCCCCATGATCTGAGCCACGTTGGAACTGAAACGGAGGAATCGACAGCGAGGCTACAGAATGACATCGCATCCATTTGGTTTTCTTTAAATCACTGACGAGCAGGATAATGTAAACGGGGAGGGCGAGTGGGGAAGTGAGGCAGTTGCAGCTCTGGTGAAACTCCTTCTTTGTGATTCACTCAGACACAAGAGACGTGAAGGTGACTCAGGCGTGAGAGCTCTTCACATCGAGAACAATAAGCACTCAAGTGCAGTTAGCACTTCTTCCGGAGTGGGGGTCAGGTGAGGTAATTAACTTCTGTTACTACGTGCAGAAACTGCCTTTTAGATTGACGTGAACAGAAACTGCATTTCTAATAAGCACCGTGGAATTTAGCAAAATTTATTGAGTCGCTTCTCGATGATTCCCACACAGGTTTCCAACTTAGTTGGTATCCATGTGGTTCATGTCCAGGAGTGAACATCTCTGCAGCAAATTGCACGGTTAAGGCAAAAGGCAAGGAAAGTGGCATCTCGAACTGGCTCCGAGTTCAGAGCATTCTCACAATGTGATCTGTCGTTCTCGGATTGTAATGCTACCGCCGGTTTTAGGGTGGAGAACACTCTTTGGGACTCTTATTCTGCAAAACAGACACAGTGACAGAAACTATGCTGCACGTTATGATGTGGAGCACTGCCTCCTCAACTTTGTGCATTTTCCCTGTATTCCGGTGTGTTCCACGTTCCGTGTAAACGTGGAAGTTGTCCTCTCTCGAGCAATGGGTGGAATCATTTAGCAAAGCAAGAATCGAAATTGCAGTAATGTCAAGCAGCTCATGGTTATTTGACCAATTCATAACCGATCATATATTCTCACGCACTCACAGATACATTTGTAGCTGAAAAGAGTCTGAGAAGATAGACTCAGCTTAGCATTGATATTTATCTGGATTGATGGGCTATCATTACCTGCACGGAAATTGACATTGTAGCCGGGCACATCCCAGCAGCTGTGCGAGTCGGAGAGGGATCATGGAACCCTTTTCACGTGACTTTGCATCTGTTGTTATGCAGGAGCACAATTGGAAGTGCAAGACAATGGGCAGCATGCACGGCTGGTAGTGTGGCCGAGCGGTTCAAGGCGCTGGATCCAGGTTCAAGTCTCAAACGTGGCGTGGGTTCAAATCCCACCGCTGCCATTTCTGCTGATCAACTCCAACGCTGCAGCTTGTTAAAATGCTGTTTCAGTCCCTATCGTACTGATGTTAAAAATAAAATGGGTTTTTTTCCTGGGGAATTAACTGTGGTGTGCGAAAGTGCCAAATATTTCCAAGTGTCTCTGCTATCATGATCATGTTCACCACCCGCGCAGAAAATTGCAAACAGCTCTGCTGTTCCAGGCAAGTTGAGTTTTTACTGGAACCGAATGGAGACTGTTATTTCATCGCTGTGTGAAACAAAGTCCTTCGGTGACTCGACTCGTCGTTTTTTGGTTTTCTGGCGAATGGGAAATTCGTTCCAATTAATTTCGATGTGATATGTTATTGAATTTCTTCCATTTCCTTCATTTCCGTCCTGGAGACATCGGAAGGGAAAGGTAATCTAATCGAGACTGTGATTGGTAAAATTCACTTTTTATGGCCCACTCTTATTATGTTCTTTCTTTCTCTCTTTTCAGCATTTTCTGGGAAGTGGTGGTGCACTGAGGCTGCAGTATGTTTGAAAGAGTAGTTTGGAATTGCCCTGTTATAAGTTGTGTGATTATTTTATGGCTCATGCCCTCGAATTGTCTCACATTTAGCATTCATGCTTCGCTGTGTCTGAAAATGCATTTGGTTTGCCAGTTTCGTTCGTGTTCCGTGTTAAATGCTTTCTGTTTTGTGATTCGCTCAATACATTACAAGTTAACAGGATTTCTGAGGTAACCTCCAGCAGGAAAATCTTCAGCTGAGGATCTGGGAATATTTCACGGAGTATAGTCAGTCGGGTCAAAAGTAAGGAAGTCGTTCGTTTCTGCAGTGTTTCACAATACTACCTTTCCCGCGAGCAGTCGAACAGACTAAATGATTGTGCCACAGACTGCGACGGCAAGTTCCACTAAAAAGTAATCCTTTAAAGTCAGTTGAGCAACACAACATTATTGGGGTACACCGCATAAAAACAGATACTTCAGTGTATCTCATCCATGCTCATCACATAGCCATTATTAAACCAAATCCCATTTCAAACATTTTGCCCCATTCCTCTAAACCCTTCCAATTCAGACACTCATCTGGTTACCTTTACAATTTTCTGAGTGTATGAAAATACTCCTCTCCCTCCGGTAGCTCATTCCAACCACAAGGGATGAACTCGGTTTTCACCAGTTTCCTCATTTCCCCTCCCTCCACCTTGTCTCAGTCAAATCCATCGAATTCAGCACCGTCTTCCTAACCTGCAATCTTCTTCCTGACCTCTCCGCCCCCATCCCACTCTAACCTATCACCCTCACCTTGACCTCTTTCCACCTATCACATTTCTGACGCCCCTCCCCCAAATCCCTCCTTCCTACCTTTTATCTTAGCCTGCTGGATAAACTTTCCTCATTCCTGAAGAAGGGCTTATGCCCGAAACGTCGATTCTCCTGTTCCCTGGATGCTGCCTGACCTGCTGCGCTTTTCCAGCAACACATTTTCAGCTCTGATCGCCAGCATCTGCAGTCCTCACTTTCTCCTCATTCCATGGATGCACAACCTTCTGTGTGGGAAATGGTGCCTCAGGTCCTTTGTCAATTTCAACCACTTACCTTAAACCTATGCCCTCGAGTTTTCAACTCACCCCAACTTGAGTAAAACACGTAAATACTCTGTTTTAACCCTTCCATAAGATCATGTCGCAGCCGTTAAGCTGCAGGGAAAGTTGTCCCAGTCTATTCTACCTCACCCTATGGTCCAAACATTCTTGTCTATATTTTGTCATCAATTTCACGTTCCTTGTTTTTACTTTTTCGAGATATCAATTGCGCTGGACAACAACGAGGTATTGGAAGCAGAAAGGTGAAGTGCAGAATGGCTGAAAATTTCAGTGCTGGACGCCACTCAGCTGCAGCAGCATTGCTCTAGGCTTGGTTCTGAAGTGTAGTGGTTATCGCGCTGGCCTTATATACGAACGGTAGCCAGTTTGAATCTTGGCCAAAACTACCTTGTTCTCCAAGAGCAGCCTTTTTCATGGACGAGAACAGATCTTTCTTGCTTGCTTTGCCATCTGTAAACCTGACTTCGAATTCGCTCCAGCCTTCTACCCTCATCGCCTTCACACCCTGCCTTCTGCCTAACACATTCTCTCCCCTCGACTTCTCCCCGCCCTCTCCACCCTTGCCTTTGATCCCCCTGGTCTTCTTTCCCCTTACCTTCTACCCCCTCGCCTTCTCCCGCACCTTCTCGCTCGCTCCTTCTCTCCCCGTGATCTCCCACCTCACCTATTCTTCTCTCACCTTCTCTCACCACCTTCTCCTGCACCATCTCTCCCCTGCTTCTCACCTCTCCTTCTCTCCCCATCATATCCCCCTTGCCATCTCCCGCACCTTCTCTCCCCTGCCTTCTCACCTCACCTTCTCCCCCACATTCTCCACCTTCGCCGTCTCTCCCTCGCCTTTACCCTGCCTTCCCGTCCCATATGCTCTCCATTGCCTTCTCTCCTCCGTCTTCTCTCCCTCATCTCCTCTCACTCGCCTTCTTCCCCGCCTTGTCTCCCCGCCTTCTCTCCCCCGCATTCTCCACCCTCGTGTTCTCCCCGCCTTCTCCCCCCTTTTCTTCCCTTCTTTCTCTCCCCACCTTCTCTCCCCTGCCTTCTCCACTCTCGCCTTCTCTCCCCACCTTCTCCCTTTCCTTCTCCCCCGCCTGCTCTCCCGAGTCTTCTCTCCCTGCCTTCTCTCCCCACTTCTCCCCCCGCATTCTTCACCCTCGCTTTCTGTCCTTGTCTTCTCTGCCCCATCTTCTCCACCTCGCCTTCTCTCCCCCACGTTCTCCACTCTCAGCTTCTCTATCTGCCTTCTCTTCCCTGCCTTCTCGCACCGCCTTCCCCCTTCTTCTGCCCCCGCCTTCTCCCCTCGTCTTCTATCCCGCCTTCTCTCCCCAACTTCTTCCCCCGCATTCTCCACCCTCTCTTTCTGTCCTCGTCTTCTCTGCCCCACCGTCTCCCCCTCGCATTCTCTCCCTCACGTTCTCCACTCTCGCCTTCTCTTCCTGCCTTCTCTCTCCTGCCTTCTCGCACCGCCTTCTCCCCCTTCTTCTCCACCCACCTTCACAGCCCTCACATTTACCCCCGTCACATTCACCCCTCACTTTCACAGCCCTTCACCTTCCCGCTCGCCTTCCCTCCCCTCACCTTCACCCTCCCCCCCCTTCACCCCCTTGCCTTCACTCCTCCTCACCTTCATCCCCTCACCTTCACTCCCCTCGCCTTCACCCTCCCTCGCCGTCTCCCCATCACCTTCACACCCCTCGCCTTCATCCCCCCTCGACTTCACACCCCCTCACATTCACGCCGTTCGCCTTCACTCCCCTCGCCTTCACCCTCCCTGCCCTTCACCCCCACGCCTTCACACCCCATTGCCTTCACACCCCTTGCCTTCACACACCCTTGACTTCACCCCATTGCCTTCACCTGCTCACCTTCACACCCTCTTGACTTCACCCCTTGCCTTCATATCCTCGCTTTCAGCCCCCTTTGCCTTCAACCCCCCTCAGCTTCACCCCCACTCACCTTCAACTCATCTCGCCTTCAACTCCCTTTTCTTCACACCGTTCGCCTTCACCCCCGCTCACCATCACCCCCTCGCCTTAAACCGCCTCTCCTTCACACCCATTTACTTCACACCCCTCGCCTTCCCCCTTGCATTCACCCCCTCGCCTTCACCCATCCTCACCTTCACCCCTCCTCGCCTTCACTTTCCCCCTTGTCTACTCTCCCCTCGCCTTCTCTCCTAACCTTCTCTGCCCTCGCCTTCTCCACACTGGCCTTCTCCCCACCTTCTGCACCCTCGCCTTCTCCCCCACCTTCACCTCCACAATCTCACCATCACCTTCTCCACCCTCGCCTTCTCTGCCCACTTTCTCTCCCCTAACCTTGTCTGCCGTCGCCTTCTCTCGCCTCGCATTCTCTCACCCGCCTTCTCTCCCCGCCTTCCCTCCCCAATGCCTTCACCACCCTTGCCTTCATACCCTCGCCATCACCATCCTCTCGCCTTCACCGTCCCCACCTTCACCCGCATTGCCTTCTCTTTCCCCTGCCTTCACCCCACTCGCCTTCTCTCCCCGCCTTCTCTCCCCACCTTCTGTCCCCTCCTTCTCCCCGCCTTCTCCACCCTCATCTTCTCTCCCTGCGTTCTCTCCCCACCTTCTCCCTCCCGCCTTCTCTCCCCATCTTCTCCCCCATCTTCTCCCCCTCGCCTTCCTCCCCGCCTTTTACCACTCGCCTTTACCCTCACCTTCTCTCCCCTGCATTCGCCTCACTCGCCTTCTCTCCCCCTCATTGTCCCCAATCGCCTTCTCCCCCCGCATACTCCACTCTCACCTTCTCTCCCCCCACCTTCGCTCCCCTCGCCTTCTCTCCACCTCGCCTTCTCCAACTCACCTTCTCCACCCCTCGCCTTCTCTCTACTCGCATTCTCTCCACTCGGCTTCTCATCCCTCACCTTCTCTCCCCTTCACCTTCTCTCCCCCCACCTTCTCCACAAAGTCTTCTCTCCCCCTCGCCTTCTCTTCCCTCGCTTTCTCTCCCCCTCGCCTTCTCCACCCTCGCTTTCTCCTTCCTCTCCTTCTCCACCCTCGCTTTCTCCTTCCTCTCCTTCTCCACCCTCGCTTTCTCAGCCCTCGCCACCTGACCCCTCGCCTTCTCCCCTCCCTTCTCCACCCTCGCCTTCTCTCTCCGTCGCCTTCTCCACCCTCGCCTTCTCTTCCCTCGCTTTCTCTCCCCCTCGCCTTCTCCACCCTCGCTTTCTCCTTCCTCTCCTTCTCCACCCTCGCTTTCTCCTTCCTCTCCTTCTCCACCCTCGCTTTCTCAGCCCTCGCCATTTGACCCCTCGCCTTCTCCCCTCCCATCTCCACCCTCGCCTTCTCTCTCCGTCGCCTTCTCCACCCTCGCCTTCTCTCCCCTCGCCTTCTCCATCCTCGCCTTCTCTCCCCTCGCCTTCTCCACCCTCGCCTTCTCTCCCCTCGCCTTCTCCACCCTCGCCTTCTCACCCCTCGCCTTTTCCACACTCGCCTTCTCTCCTCTCGCCTTCTCCACCCTTGCCTTCTCTCCCCTCGCCTTCTCCACCTTCGCCTTCTCTCCCCTCGCCTTCTCCACCCTCGCCATCTGACCCCTCGCCTTCTCCCCTCCCTTCTCCACCCTCGCCTTCTCTCACTCTCCCTCGCCTTCTCTTCCCTCGCTTTCTCTCCCCCTTGCCTTCTCCACCCTCGCTTTCTCCTTCCTCTCCTTCTCCACCCTCGCTTTCTCCTTCCTCTCCTTCTCCACCCTCGCTTTCTCAGCCCTCGCCATCTGACCCCTCGCCTTCTCCCCTCCCTTCTCCACCCTCGCCTTCTCTCTCCGTCGCCTTCTCCACCCTCGCCTTCTCTCCCCTCGCCTTCTCCACCCTCGCCTTCTCTCCCCTCGCATTCTCCACCCTCGCCTTCTCTGCCCTCGCCTTCTCCACCCTCGCCTTCTCACCCCTCGCCTTTTCCACCCTCGCCTTCTCTCCTCTCGCCTTCTCCACCCTTGCCTTCTCTCCCCTCGCCTTCTCCACCTTCGCCTTCTCTCCCCTCGCCTTCTCCACCCTCGCCATCTGACCCCTCGCCTTCTCCCCTCCCTTCTCCACCCTCGCCTTCTCTCATTCTCCCTCGCCTTCTCTTCCCTCGCCTTCTTCACCCTCGCCTTCTCCACCCTCGCCTTCTCCCGCCTCCTTCTCCCTCTCACCTTCTCTCCCCGCCTTCTCCCCTGTTTTCTCCACCCTCGGCTTCATCACCCTCGTCTTCTCTCCCCACATTCTCCCCCGCCTTCTCCACCACCTTCTTGCGCCTCTCCTTCTCTCCCTCGCCTTCTCCACCCTCGCATCCTCCACCCTCGCCTTCTCACCCCTCGCCTTTTCCACCCTCGCCTTCTCTCCTCTCGCCTTCTCCACCCTCGCCTTCTCTCCCCTCGCCTTCTCCACCTTCGCCTTCTCTCCCCTCGCCTTCTCCACCCTCGCCATCTGACCCCTCGCCTTCTCCCCTCCCTTCTCCACTCTCGCCTTCTCCACCCTCGCCTTCTCCGCCCTCGCCTTCTCCACCCTCGCCTTCTCCACCCTCGCCTTCACTCCCCTCGCCTTCTCCACCCTCGCCTTCTCCACCCTCGCCTTCTCCGCCATCGCTTTCTCACCCCTCGGCTTCTCCCCAACCTTCTCCCACCTCGTCTTCTCTCGCCGACCTCTCCACCCCATTCTCCACCCCTGCCCTCTCCTACCACATTCTCCCTGCCTTCTCTACCCATGTCTTCTCTTCCCGCATTCTCTCCCCGCCTTCTCCACCCTCGCCTTCTCCCCGCCTTCTCCCCGCCTTCTCTCCCCGTCTTCTCTCCCCTGCCTTCTCTCCCCGTCTTCTCTCCCCTGCTTTCTCCACCTATGCCTTCTCCTCTGCCTTCTCCCCATATTACCACCCCCGCCTTCTCCACCCTTGCCTTTTCACCCCGCCTTCTCTCCCCGTCTTCTCCACTCTTGCCTTCTCCACTCACCTTCTCCTCGCCTTTTCTCTCTGTCTTCTCTCCCCGCCTTCTCCCCCGACTTCTCCCCTGCCTTCTCCCCCGCATTACCTCCCCTGCCTTCTCTGCCCTTGCCTTTTCACCCACCTTCTCTCTTCTGCCCTTTCCACCCTCACCTTTGCTCCCCTCGCCATCATTCCCCTCGCCTTCACGCTCTCCCCTTTCATCCCCCGTTACCTTCACACCCTCTCAACCTCACCCCCTCTCCTTCACCCCCTCACGATCACCCTGCTCGTCTTCATCCTCCTTCGCCTTCACCACCCTTCGCCTTCACCCCCTTGCCTTCACACCCCGTTGCCTTCACACCCACTCACCCTCAATCCCCCACACATCACTCCCCTTGAATTCACCCCCTCACCTTCACCACCTTGCCTTCACCCACTCTTGCTTTAATCCCCCTCGCCTTCAGCTCCATCGCCTTCACGCTGCCTTGCCTTTTTTTCTCTCGCCTTCACACCTCTCGCCTTCACCCCCTCGCCTTCAAATCCCTTCGCATTCACCTGCCTCGCCTTCAACCCCTTGCCTTCAGCCCCCTTGCTTCTCCCCTTGCCTTCTCTCCCCTCGCCTTCTCCCCAACCTTCTCTTCCCTCACCTTCTCTCCCCTCGCTTTCTCTCGCCCGCCTTTGCTCCTCTGCCTTCTCTCCCCTCATCTTCACCTTCCCATCCTTCACATCCCTTGCCTTCACCCCCCTCACCCTCACCATTCTCTCGCCTTCACACACCCCCTCGCCTTCACCCTCCCCGCCTTTACCCCATCGCGTTCTCTCTTCCCTGCCTTCACCCCCCTCGCCTTCTCCCTCCCTTGCCTTCACCCCACTCGCCTTCTCTCCCCTGCCTTCTACCCCCGCCTTCTGTCCAGACCTTCTCCCCCGCCTTCATCCCCTTCGCCTTCTCTCCCACCCTCTCCACCTGCCTTCTCCAGCCTCGCCTTCACCCCCGACTTCTCTTCCCGCCTTCTCTTCCCGTCTGCTCCCTCTCACCTTCTCCCCTGCCTTCTGCCCCACTTTCTCTCTCCCGTCTTCTCTCCCCGCCTTCTTACCCTCCCTTCTCCCCCTCGGCTTCACTCCCCGCTTTCTCTCACCCGAATTCTTCACCCTCCCCTTAACCCCCTCGTTCTCTCCCCTCGCCTTCACTCCCCGCCTTCACCACCCGCCTTCTCCGTCACCTTCACCCACCCGCCTTCTCTGCCCGCCTTCACCCCTCGACTTCTTCCCTTGCCTTCTTTCCCTTGCCTTCTCTCCCTCGCATATTCCACCCTCTCCTTCTCCACCCTCGCCTTCTCTGCCCTCGACTTCTCGCCCCTCGCCTTCTCCACCCTCGCCTTCTCTCTTCCTCGCTTTCTCTCCCGTCGCATTCTCTGCCCCGCTGTCTCCGCCCTTGCATTCATCCCCACCTTCTTCAGCCTCGCCTTCTCTCGCCGCTTCTTCACCCTCGCCTTCCCCCCCTCGCCTTCTCCCCTCCTCACTCCCCACCCTCGCCTTCTCCCGCCTACTCTCCACTCGCCTTCTCCCCCACCTTCTCCCCCACTTCTTCCCCTCGCCTTCACTCCCTCGCCTTCTCCACCCTCGCATCCTCCATCCTCGCCTTCTCCATCCTCGTTTTCTCCATCCTCGTCTTCTCTCCCCGACTTCTCCTCCGCCTTCTCCACCCTCGCCTTCTCTCCCACCTTTTCCCCGCCTTCTCTCCCCACCGTCTCCACCCTTACCTTCTGCCCCGCCTTCTCCACCCTCGCCTTCTCCCCCGCCTTTGCCACCCTTACCTTCTCACGCCTCCTTCTCTCCACCACCTTCTCCACCCTCACCTTCGCTCCCCTCGCCTTCACGCCCTACCTTTTAATCCATCTTGCCTTCACACCTTCTTACCCTCACCCCCTCGCCTTCACGCCCTCACCTTAAACCCACTCGCTTTCACCCTCCCTCACCTTCACGCCCCTCGCCTTCACCTTCTCACCTTCACACCCCATTGCCTATGCACCACTCGCCTTCAACCCCCATCGCCGACACCCACCTTCGCCTTAATCCCCCACGCCTTCAACCCCCTTGCCTTCACACTCATCGCCTTCACGCTCCCTTGCCTTTCACCCCTCGCCTTCACACCTCTCGCCTTCACTCCCCTCGCCTTCAAATCCCTTCTCATTCGCTCACCTCGCCTTCAACCCCTCGCCTTCACCCCCTCACCATCTCCCCTTGCCTTCTCTCCCCTCACCTTCTACCCAAACGTCTTTCCCATCGCCTCTCTCCCCCCGCCTTCTCTCGCCCGCCTTCTTTCCCCTGCCTCCTCTCCCCCTCGTCTTCACCCTCCCACACCTTCACCACCCTCACCTTCACCCCCTCGCCCTCACCATCCTCTCGCCTTCACACACCCCTCACCTTCTCTCTCCCCTACTTTCACCCCACTCACCTTCTCCCCACCTTCTCCCCCACCTTCTCTCCCCGCCTTCTCTCCCCGCCTTCTCCACCCTCACCTGCTCCACCCTCGCCTTCTCGCCCCTTGTCTTCTCTCCCCGCCTTCTCCCTGCCTTCTCTCCCCACCTTCTCTCACATGCCTTCTCCACCCTTGCCTTCTCCACCTTCGAATTCTCAACCCACCTCCACCCGCGCATTCTCACCCCCGCCTTCTCCACCCTCGCCATTTCTCCCCAACTACTCTCCCCAATTTCTCTCCCCCACCTTCTTCACCCTCGCCTTCTCTCCCCCGCCTTCTCCACCCTCGTCATCGCTCCCCTCGCCATCATTCCCCTCGCCTTCCCCTCCCTCACACCCTTGAAACCCCTTCCAACCATTCAAACACCGCCTTCTCCACACTCGCCTTCACCACATTCGCTTTCTCCCTCGCCTTCTCCCCACCTTCTCTCCCCCTCATCTTCTCTCCCCACCTTCACTTCGCCTTCTCCACCCTCGTCTTATCTCCCCGCCTTCTCTCCCCGCATTCTTCACTCTCGCCTTCTCTCCCCACCTTCTCGCCGCCTTCCCCACACCCGCCTTCTCTTCCCTGCCTTTTCTACCCTCGCCTTCACTCCCCGCCTTCTCTCCTCGCCTTCTCCAGCCTCGCCTTCTCTCCCCGCCTTCTGTCACCGCCTTCTCCACCCTCGCCTTCTGTCCCCGGCTTCTGTCCCCGCCTTCTCCACCCTCGGCTTCGCTCCCCGCCTTCACCACCCACGCCTTCTGCCCCTTTGCCTTCTCTCGCCCGCCTTCTCTCCCCTAGCTTCTATCCCACTTGCTTTCTGCCCCCGGCTTCATCACCTGCGCCTTCACACCCCTCGCCCTCACCATCCTCTCAGCTTCACGAACACCCTCGCCTCCACCATGCCCTCCTTCACCCCATTGCCTTCTCTCTCTCCTGCCTTCATGCCCCTCGCCTTATCCCTCCATTCCTTCACCCCACTCGCCTTCCCTCCCCGCCTTCTCCCCGTCTTCTCACCCCGCCTTCTCCCCCACATTCTCCACCCTCAACCTTTCTCTCCGCCTTCTCTCCCCTGCCTTCTCCACCATCGCCTTAATCCACCGCGCCTTCTCGCTCCCTTGCCTTCACCCCACTCACAATCTCTCCCCGCCTTCTGCCCCTGCCATCTCCCCCCACATTCATCCCCGCATTCTCACTCTGCATTCTCCACCCTCGCCTTCATTCCCCTCACCATCTCTCCCCTCACCTTCACCCCATCGCCTTCAACCGACCTTGACTTCACACCCCCACACCCTCACCCCCTCACCTTCACCCACTCACCTTCACCCCGCTCGCCTTCACTATCCCTCGCCTTGGCTCCCCTCACCCTCACCACCCCTCGCGTTTAACTCCTTGCCTTCACACACCCTCGCCATCTCTCCCCTCACCTTCTCTCGTCCGCCTTCTCTCCTCTGCCTTCTCTCCCCTCGTCTTCACCCTACCCCGCCTTCACCACCCTTGCCTTCACCCTCTCACTCTCACCGCCCTCTGACCTAAAAAGAACCCCTTGCCTTCACCGTCCTCTGCCTTTACACCCATTGCCTTCTCTCTCCCCGCCTTCATCCCCCTCGCCTCCACCACCCTCGCCTTCTCCCGCACCTTCACCCCCGCAATCTCACCCTCGCCTTCTCTCCCCGCCTTCTCTCCCCGCCTTCTCCATCTCGCCTTCAAATCTCGTCGCATTCACCTGCCTCGCCTTCAACCCCTGGCCTTCTCCCCCTTGCCTTCTCACCCTCTCGCCTTCTCCACCATCGCCTTCTCACCCTCTCGCCTTCTCCACCACCGCCTTCTCACCCCCTCGCCTTTTCCACCCTCGCCTTCTCCCCAGCCTTCTCCATCTTGCTTTCTCTCCCGCCTTCTCCCCCGTCATCTCTAACTTCGGCTTCACCACCCTCATCGTCTCTCCCCGCATTCTCCCGCCAATTTCTTCCCCCTCGCGTTTTCCACCCTCGCCTTCTCCACCCTGGCCTTCTCCCCCCACCTTCTTCCACCTCGTCTTCTCTCTCCGCCTTTGCTCCTGCCTTCTCTCCCCGCCTTCTCCACCCTCGCCTTGTTCCCCCACCTTCACCCCCACATTATCACCCCGTCTTCTCCACCCTCTCCTTCGTTCCCCTCGCCATCACTCCCCTCGCCTTCACGCCCTCTTTAACCCCCCTTGCCTTCACACCCCCTGACCCTCACGCCCTCGCCCTCACCTCCTCACCTTCAAACCGCTCGCCTTCACCGTCCCTCACCTTCACTCCCCCTGACCTTCACCGGCCTTCGCCTAAACCCTCTCGCCCTCAACCCCCCCACGCCGTCGCACCCCTCGAATTCACCCGCTCACCTTCACCGCCTTGTCTTCACCCAGCCTCGCCTTAATCCCCCTTGGCTTCAACCTCATCGCCTTCACTCTCCCTTGCCTTTCCCTCTCGCCTGCACACCTCTCGCCTTCACCCCCCTCGCCTTCAAATACCCTCGCATTTACCCACCTTGCCTTCACCCCCTCGCCTTCACCCCCCTCGCCTTCTCCGCCCTTGACTTCTCTCCCCTCGCTTTCTCCGTCCCACCTACCCTCCTCTTCCTTCTCTCCCCATCTTAATCTTTCCTCGCCTTCACTCCCCTCGCCCTCACCATCCTCTCGCCTACACACCCCCCTCGCCTTCGCCCTCACTCGCCTTCACGCCTCGCCTTCTCTCTCCCCGCCGTACTCCCCCGCGTATTCTCTCTCCTCCACCTTCTCTCCCAACCTTCTCTCCCCGTCTTCTTCCCCTTGGCTTCAATCCCCGCTTTCACCCCCGCCTTCTCTCCCCCCGCATTCTCTACCCTCGCCTTAAACCCCTCCTTCTCTCCCGTCGACTTCACTCCCTGTCTTCAACCCCACCGCCTTCTCCGCCACATTCTCACCTCCGCCTTCACGCCCCGCCTTCTCTGCCCGCCTTCTCTCCCTCGCCTTCTCCACCCTCGCCTTCTCCCCAGCCTTCTCCCTCTTGCCTTCTCTCCCGCCATCTCCACCCTCGGCTTCACCACCCTCATCTACTCTCCCCGCATTCTCCCCCACTTTCTTCCACCTCGCCTTCTCCACCCTGGCCTTCTCCACCCTGGTCATCTCCCCCCCCCCCACCTTCTCCCACCTCGTCTTCTCTCCCCGCCTTTACTCCCGCCTTCTCGCCTCGCCTTCTCCACCCTCGCCTTGATCCCCTACCTTCAGCCCCGCATTATCAATCCCGCCTTCTCTACCCTCGCATTTTCACCCTGCTTTCTCAACCCTCGCCTTCTCCCCCCACCTTCTACCCCGCATTATCACCCCAGCCTTCTCCATCCTCGCCTTCGCTCTCATCGCCATCACTCCCGTTGCCTTCATGCCCTCTTTAACCCCCTTGCCTTCATACACCCGACACTCACGTTCTCGCCTTCACCTCCTCACCTTCACCCCGCTCACCTTCACCGTCCCTCGCCTACACCCTCTCGCCATCAACCCCCCACGCCGTCACACCCCTCGGAATCACCTCCTCGCCTTCACCACCTTGCCTTCAGCCACCCTCGCCTTAATCCCCTTGTCTTCAACCCCATCGCTTTCATGTTCCCTTGCCTTTTCCTCTCGCCTTCACACCTCTCGCCTTCACTAACTCACCTTCAAATACCCTCTCATTCACCCGCCTCGTCTTCATCTCCTCGCCTTCACACAACCCTCGCCTTCTCTCCCCTCGCTTTCTTCCCTAAACGTCTCTCCCCTCGCCTTCTCTCCCCGCCTTCTCTTCCTCCCTTTTCTCCCCCAGCCTTCTCCACCCTCGGCTTCACCCCTGCTTTACCCCCCGCCTTCTCTCCCCGGCGCTCTCCACCCTTGCCTTAACCACCTCCTTCTCTCCCCTCACTTTCACACCCCACCTTCAAACCCCGCCTTCTCTGTCACCTTCTCCCACTGCCTTCACCCCACGCCTTCTCTCTCTCGCCTTCCCTCCAAGCCTTCTCCACCATTGCCTACACTCCCCGCCTTCTCCCCACCTGTCCACCCTCGCCTTCTCCACCACCGCCTTCTCACCCCCTCGCCTTCTCCAACTCGCCTTCTCCACATTCGCCTTCTCTCCCTTCGCCTTCTCCACCCTCGCCACCCCTATCTGCAGGCACAAAGCAACTGGATAACACACCTAACTCCGAATCAGGAGTTTGGAGATTCGAATCCTACCTCGCTCGACTGCAAGGCATGTGGGCTTTCACAAACTTATGCAGAGTTATTCGGAAACTGAGATGAGGATTTCATTGCTGATAGGCAAGAGCAAGAAACGTTTCCATAAATGTCCCTGAAAAATCGGAATCAATCCCAGGTTCACCACAGCAGTGGAAGATGATTCACTGGCGAGGAATTGAAGCGGTCGTGAAAGCGCCAATCCGAGCCAATAGACTATCAAAGTTGCCTGTCGAGCAGGGATGTTCTGGTGGATCGACAGCCCTGAAGCTCCTCCACGTGGTCTTGTCAAAAACAACCGTTTCACGATCGTCATCCCATTTTCCATCACTTGTCCTTTTATGCCTTTACATCACAAGTTCACATCTGAGTACTTTCCAGGGTTATGTAGGTTTCTGCCTCTGCGGACCCTGTCAGTGCGTTCCAGATTCAAACACCCGCTTGTTGGTTAATGATTTCTGGATATCTACTGCAAGTCAGGGTCAAAAATCACCCAGGATTTTGACCGGGAATGGAACTTGGACCATGGCGCTGTAACCGCTCAGTCACAACCAATGCGTCAGTACAGATGACTACAGTCATCGTCGCATCGTTTCATAATGACAACCTCATCCCAGTTTTCCAACACTGGCCTTTTATGCTCTAACTTTCCAATTCTTCATCATAGTTACATTTCCCCCCACCGCCCCCCCCCCCCCCCCCCGAATACTTTAATCTAAACGACACAAATAATGGGGTGAATTTTGTCATGGGTAAGTTGTGTTAACGCTCCCTTGAGGAGTTGAAGCGCATTTTCACCCACAGAGCAAAACATGAAAACTCATTCCACTGAGTGTAACCAATGCACGATGAGAGACCAACCACCTGAAATTAGGACAACACCCATTTGGCTTATATTGTCCCATGTCAGATTTCTGAAGCAGAGTATGTTTACCGTGGCAAAACGAAGCAACTGGTCACGCCCCTGTCCGTTTACCTCCCCTATTAATTTCCTGTCACTCTGCAGTTTATGCTGACTGACCTGGCTCTTTCTGATTCATTGGAACATTGCTAAAGCCGACTGCTTAATGTCATTCTCAATGGTCTTCCTCAAATTCTATAGAAAGACAGACAGGAATGTATTATTTCAAGCGCATTTATACTTACAAGACCAGTGTTCTAACCACTGAGCTATAGATCCAGTATATTACCATGTGAGAGAGAAGGTCTCGTGCATGAGAAACTGCCAGCTCATATATGAATTGTCAACCTGTATAACATAAAGCATGTCAGTGTAACAAAACACAGACCGAAGAAGGGATCATGTCTGAAAAGATGGGAGGATGTAATGCTAAATCACACTGTGTCCCGGGTGATATAAATAGATATCTTCCATCTTAGTATGTCATCAGGATTCATGACATTCATTGTCATGGTCTGTTAATTGTTACCATTTATAGTAATCAATGTTAAATACTTACTGATCTTTAGAAGTAGCATGATGCTGTGAAACATTCAGAATCACTTCCCTCCATGTTACAGACGCAAATTTGCCTGTCGTGTATTTGGCTCAAAACAAGAACAGAGGAGAGAACAGGAATGTGGAAGGACGATGGTGGTTTGTGAGAAGCGACCGTGTACTAACTGGAGCCTGAATCAATGTGAACCCTGAAGGCCAGTTATCCTGTTTACTCTGGTATACTGACCATTCCAGATCAATCACCCAATTGACTCTTCTTTGTGTGTTGACTTCTCACGTCGGTTCAGTGCCCCGAGTGGATCCACACAGTTTTAACTTGGCAAACTGTACCCAGATCATCTTTGCAGATTCATACAAACAGAATTAATTTTAGAAGCAGAAAGAGACCGTTCAACCAGACTTTGTTCCGCCATTCAATGAGCTCATGTCTGATTGGATAATTCTGAACTGCACAACTGGCCTTCTTCAAAACTCTTCATAACTTTTTTGATTAAAGCCGTATCTCTTTTAGCCTCAGATATCCTTAATGAGCCAGACCCGACAGCACATGCTGTTCATAATTCGGCTGGCACGCGAGAATGACAGAGCAATAGCGTGTATACTTGCCAGATTAGAAAGAACAGACAGTCCTATTGGAGTAGGGGAAGGGCGAAGTCATGGTGAGAGAGACTGTAACAGCTAAACCTAAAAGAAAGGGAAGGAGTTGGAATGGGTTCACAATCACACCATTGTTCTGTTATTCTCAGTTGCCAATTGCTTAACCCGAAAGGTTAATATCCTTTCTCATACAGCAGGCCACCCTCTCTCCCAACTTTTGCATAAATACTGCCACCTCCTCCCTTCCCATCAGCTCTGAAACTGGAAACATTGACTTCCTATCTCTGCGTGGCTTCTTGATCCGCTGAGATTTCCAGATTTTTAAAAATTGGTTTCGGTACCGATTTCAGCATCTGCAGTAATTTGCTGTGAAATTCTTTCTCATGCCTGTCTTAAATGTGTGAATAGCATTCTGATATGAGGCACTCTGTTCCTCGGCTGTCCAAGAAGAGAACCAAATTTTCTACATGCAAGAAGGTAAATCTTCAACGAACGTGTATGTTTACATAAGGAGTATTTTTTCTTGCAGTACTGAGTCTGAGAAGGCCAAGACAATCGATAACACCGCTTCCTCCCATTTAGTTTACTCACCGAAGTAAAACGCTCACTGAGTCTTGAAGTGCTGCTCCCTTTGCTGTTCTTAATGTCAGGAATTCATGTTTTGTTAACAGTGTTTAGAAGAATGCTAAGTCCGGATTCCTGTCTTGGCATCAAACCCAAGAAATAGCACTGTGTGCTGATTCCCAAGAATCATAGCAGAAGCGAAGGCGCATGCAATGCTTGCAACTTTACTTCTTAACACGGTTGGCTTTGTATTCAGTTGCGAAATGATGGGGAATCACTAAGTTTTAGCAGCAATTGGACTGTTCCCTCGGTCCATTATATCAATGACAGTCATCTAACATCGCACTTCTGAACCCAGTTTCCAGTAATTGACCTTGTGTGTTCGATCGCGTTTTAAATGCTCATCTAAATAGTTATTCCATGTCTTGAATATTTCAATAGAGCAAAATCAGCTCATTTAATCGTTAACAGGAAATGTTTTTGATTGTTCGAAAAAACACTCTGAGGTATCCTCCTTAAAGATGTTTCTGAAAACGAAACACATTCTTAGAACCGTTTGTCAGTTTTCCTTAGGACGCCAACAGTGTGGGTTTAAATCCGTCAGGTTTTCAGTTACGACTCGCCTTCACAAAACGTCTGTGGTGTGATATCCTTCAGTGTCGATCACCACCAGTTATCCCTCTGTCTAATAACAATCCAGAACGAATATTTCACATCAGTTCCAATTTAACCAGTCAGTTTAAATTATGCTCCGATTTATTAAAACCCAATCGAAGGAGACTTAGAGTTTTCAACATCTGTTGGTAATGTTCAGTTTTAGAGTTACAGAATAAAATTGATATGGTATTGTTAAATTGTGGAATTTGGGTCACTCTTTGTCACAGATACATGAACAGATTATGAGACGAGGTGAGATTTTCTGTGTGTTTGGTTCAGTTCGCAGAAAGGTTTACCACGGTGTCATTACATACGATTGCATTCGGTTTTGTCTGTCCGTGTTTCTAAAGAGAGACACAAATGACACTGTAATTAATAGGAAGACAACGGCAGACAAACTGCAGAATTATTTTGCATGTATCCGCACACAGGGTTGATTCCTGGTGACATAGATGGCTATGCAATTGCTGGGATAAGACTGCCCCCACCTTTCGACAATGAAGGTCCCAGCCTATACTTTGGAAGTGGAACCCTAATCAAGGACAACTGCTATTACACGAAATACAGTCTGAAGCTGGAAATCGCTGACACCAAGTTTTTGAAATCCTCCACTTTTTTTAAACCTCAGACTGTCTTTTGCATTTAGGCAGCATCTTCGGCAGTTCACAAAGATATTTCTGGGTTGATACGGTTCAAAATCTAAAATTAGGGCCAGACCATTCACGGTGCATATTCAGAAGCACTTTCACCCACAGAATTCGTCAGATGTTTGGAACTCCCTTTTACAAGTGGCAGCGGATTCAGCACGATTTGTTCACATTAAACCTGAGATTTTATCTTCTTCAGCTAAAGTTTGAAGGGATATGGGACATAGGCAGGAAATGGATTTTAGTCTCCGATCAGCCATGATTTCTTTAAATGTTGGAACGGCATCGAAGGGCTCAAAGTTCCCCAATCTTTACTGTTTCCTTATCATATATCTCAAAGATTCCACTGAACTTTTGTAAGGAAGCATTTATGCCGTTGGCCTCTGAAGCCTCTGAATTAAATTCAGTCTATGGTTTTTAACAGGTAACCTGGCCCGGACAAGAGATGTAATTATACCTTGTCTGTGTTGTCCTCTTGCCAGTGTCAGGAAAATAAGAGTGTTTTAGTCTCAAGTCGCAAGTTTGACACCCTCATTGCATAATGTTCCATTGAAAATTTGTGTTTTGAGCTGAAATTTGGCTTTTCATTCCATTGGCAGTGTCATCCTATTCGAAGTGAGCTGGAATACTGTTCTGCTCACTAATGCCTCAGTTGCTGCTTCAAAGTGTAAAAAGGAGTGAATGAGAGGCACGTTTGTAGATGTGGCTTAATGTTGATTGACCGGGGGCACTTTAAATTTGAACACTTATAATCACGTCCTGACACCAATAAGTGACTCAATCACAGATTTAGAATGGTCAAATGTTTCATGAATCAAATACAACCCATCCAGATCAAAGAAACACTCAAATGAGATAGATTGGATTCGTATCTGATCTTCTTCCCAGTTCAGAGAATTAAGTGCACATGTGTGCAGTCACAGGTGTTCAGGCAGATAGGCTTTGGAGAAAGTTCACACTGTCCTCACTCATAACAAGCCAGACTGGAAATGAACTACTCGTCTCAAAGACTGTCTCTGGCATGGGGCAGACGGTGGCGTCCAACACAATGCGTATACAAGGAAAGTCTGAAGCAATGTCAATTATTTCCAGGCAGAAGTATGAAATGATGTGGACTCTGGAAGATTCTATATAAATTCTCCCTCCCCCGAAGACCCACAGCATTAATATATCGGAATAGCGGGCGGTCATTTGGGCCTCAAACCTGTGTTCTTCATTTGATAGAATGATTGGTGATCATCATACTCAATGCCCAACTCCCGCGTTCACAGCAGCGAAGTGTAACCACGACATTCATGCTGATACAGGTTTTTAAAAAATGTCCAGTGGTGTAGAGTCCACAAAAGCAGGACAAATCCAACCCTGACTCCAGTCAATCAACGCTTAACCATCAGCAACATGATGGAAGCGAATAATAACTGTGCTTTGTGGCTGTACTCAGTCAACAAGAAGCAGCTCTCTGATGCTGTGTCTTCCATCAGAGGCCCTTAGCATTTGTCCTCATTGCAGTATTGAACCAACATGGATAACATACTGCAATCAAAAGGCAAGGTGAGACTGACTGCCCGTGATATTAAGGCTGACTAAGAATTGAAGAGCTTTTGCAAAACTGGAGTCAATAGGAATCAAAGGAAACCCTTGTTGCAACGAGGACATCGAACTCCTCGTTAATTAAAACCAAACACTCGGAAAACCTCTCCACACCCCGGAATATATTTATACATGAGTGAGTGACAAAGAATTTCTTATTTCCCTTACATAAAGAAAGACATTTTATTTGGCTCTATTGCGACGACTAAACAATACAATGAACAAGCTAAATATTTTTCCTTTAACTGAACACAATCGTATTAACATGCTGTTTCAATAACAGAGTTGTTTAACATCATATCAACGTCATCTCAAGTCCACCCAGTTTGCATGTGTCTTCAACTTATATCTGTTCACCTCAATTGTTTCAACTTCTTTCATTTTTAAAATGTATGATTTGCAGAAAAATGATATACTTTGATAGAGAGTGACTTCTATTTTCTGAGGGAGGAAAGTGCTAGCTCTCCAGGAATAGCTCCCTCTCTAGTTTTCAAATGCTGGTTTTACATACACACCAACGACGCATTCAATTTGTATGATTTGATTAGATTCCAGATGCTAACGCAAAACAAAAAATGAAATTTCATTAGCTTCTGGGATCCTGGATATAACTTAATGTAATTGGTTAAATTTGAGTTGTTGTTGAAACAGCGAGCAAAATTCAGGTTTTTACCAACAAATATTACATGTGTCTGTTTTGGGACAACCTGTCCTCCAGCCCTTTCATTCAGGAAGCAATGCGTGCATTGATTGTTCCTTCAACATTCAGAAAATACACTATTAGAAAGTGAACATGTGTGCTTTCAACAATGTAACACACTCCACTTGGTGTAATCGTTCAGCACAAATATTTACGAATTTTGAATGTCAATCAGCCCAAGCCCACCACATCACTGCACGGATTTCGCAGGTCATTGTCTTAATCAAAACCGTTCTGACATGTTTCAATTATTGTTATTCAATCATAAAATCAGAGTGGGATATTTGTCGCACAGAATCATGGAATTCCTGAAGTATGGAAACGGGCCAATCTACCGAACAATTCCACACCTACGTTCTAAATGCCATCTTACCTGGAATAATCCCTCACCCTCTTCCTGTAACACTGTATTTCCCAAGGCTAACTATCGTACCCAGTTTCCCTGAAGAATTTAGCAATGATAAATCCACGTAACCTGGACGTTTTTGCGCCGAGGAATGAAACCCTTATGGATATGGAGAGATTGTGCAAACGCCACACACAATTACCCAAGGCAGCTATTGAAGCAAAGGCCCTGGCCTGTGAGAAAGCAGTGGTGATCATTGCGCCAACATGCCCACACCTGACTGCATATTATTTAGCATCAGTTGAGACTTCACAGTCACACACGCATTCCTGTCTGGACAATGTGGAGAAAGTCAGGCACATCTTTGAAATTTGAAGAACTTGTTTTGAATGTATTAGCTGGTGTAGATCAGGAAGAACATGGAACACATTTCGTTTCTGCTGGAATTTATTAACTTCATCGGAAGGAAGTCACAATGGGTATCATTCGACCAATTAAGAAACAGTTAAACTCTTTGGAACAGCTCCACAGTAAGCTGGAATTGGAACCAAAACTTTTGTTTGAGACTTTGACACACGATGAAGCACAGTAAAAACCAGGCACTTTGTTCACTTGTGAACCTGCTGTTGTTTCAGTAGGTTGGATTTCACATCAAATCTCCTCCCACACTAGTGCAGGTGAACAGCCCCTCCCCACAGTGTGGTGGCGCGTGCACAGAGAGCCCAATTAACCACTTTAATTCAGGCCCATTTTGGGAGCAAATGACGTTTCTCATCAGTGTCAACATATTGATGGGTGAACAGATTCTCAGAGATTTTAAGCCGCTTCCCATGTTCAGGACATTTAAAATACATTTCCGCTATGCGGACTTGTTGTTACAGCAGCGTAGTGGATCAAGTGAATTCTGTCTCACACTCGAAATAGACGAATAGCCTCTCCCTCGTCTGACTGTATTTATGTTCTGTCAAGGCAGATTATCTGGTGAAGCCCTTCCCAAAAGTATAACCCGTGTACAGTTTCTCCACACTGTGAATGATGCTTTTCCCTTTCATGTTCAAAACCGAATCATATTCAGGCAACAATCAACTGGACAACACCATCAGATGCTGAAGTGATATTTGGTTTGAAGCCTTCGCACTGTAAATCTTCTTCTTCTAATACCCGGTAAATTCATTGATAAAGGAAAAACAGAAGCAATTGAAAGTCCAGAAAGGAAAGATAATAAGATGCAATAGCAGAAGTCGTCAATTCAAACTGCGCAGTCTGCTCTCACCATTCAGTGAGATTACAACTGATCTGATAATCCTCAGATTCACATTCCTGCAATGGCACCTAGCCTTTGAATACCTTGCTGATTAAAATCGGTTTCTCAAAGTCGAGGATACACTGAGCTGCCAATTTCTAGAGCTACCTGCAGTAAATACTTTCACATATTCAGTCGGCTCGAAGAGAAGGAAATTCCTCCACATCTTTCATAGATAGGTTTCTATTTACTCTGAGATTATGTTCTCTGGTCTTCGATTCTCAAACAAAGCGAATAATTCTCTCCTAAATTAACCTATCATGTCCCTCATAATCTAATGTATCTCAGTAAAGTTTTGTTACATTAGTCTACACTCCAATGATTACAGGAGCAATCGTCTAAGTTTCATCTCCCGAGAATATCCTCCCATATCCAGGATGATTTTTGTTAAATTTCCCTGAACTGCTATTCCTAAAATAGGGGGACTAAATTTGTTCACATTAATCCAGCTTTGATCTGACTCATGCCAGCTGTATTTTGAATAAAAATAAAACATATGTCCCTATTCCGTTTAAGTGAAACAAATTATTTGACTTCCCGATTACGTGCTGAAACTGGATGCTAGCTTTTCATATTTCATGTACAAGGAAGCGAAGTGCTCTGTGTGCTGTGTATTTCTCCACTTAATATTTATATCTTCCAAAACGCATAAACCTCTTTTTTTGCATATTATATGCTGCTACGTTTTTGTCCACTTGTTTCTCCTGATTATGTCCGTCCACAACGTTGCTGTGCCGCTCTCATTACTTGCATCTATATCTATTTTGTATCATCTCCAAAGTGAGCAACAGTACATTAACTTATGTTGTACAGGGGATGAGTACATGTTGTCAACAGCTGTGGCACCGATATTGTTGGCTCCGGGAATCCGCAAGATCAAATTTACCGTCATGAAAATGCCCTCATTACATCGCCTCTCCATTAATTCCCCAATCTTCGATTAATACATACCCCTAACTGTGTTGGTTCATGCTTCTATGCTTGTGAAGTGCTATCATATAAAACACCGTGCTTAATAATTTTAGAAATTCAGATATATTCCATTCACTGTATTCCCCTTTATGTATTGTGCTTGTTACGATCTGAAAATACTTGTAAACGTGTTAGGTTTGATTTCGTCTGCACGAAGCCGTGCGGAATCCATTTTATTCTGTAATGCGTTTATTCCAAATTTAATAACAGACTAACATTTTCCCAATGACAGATATGCTGTCAACATGAGCTGCAGTTGTCAGGCTGAACACTCACAAGACGTGACCATTGTTGAAAAAAGGTGTTGAGGAACAAATCAAAACGAAAAAGTATCCTATATCAGACAGACAACAGGGTTCAAGTGAGTTTCTTGTCGGGACTTCAATAAAGTGCAGACTAGGAAGGAAAGAGGGGATATGAAATCATTTAATCTTCCAGGGCTGAAGATAATCCAAAGAGGGTCTACAAGTACATATCTGGCAAGAGAACAACGCGAGAAATATTACCTGAAAGATCAAGGAGATTGACATTGCTTTTGAGCTCAGCTTATGGAAGAGGCATTAAACGAATTTTTCACGTCATTTTTTATTGTGGAGACAGCGAGAGCAAATGTTCACTCTCCATTTGTGAAGAGGACGATACCATTTTCGAAACTATTTGACCAAGCATCAATAATTTGAGATTCGGTGATGTTTCTAGCGGCTGGATTACATTCGACTCTATCTGGCCTCATGCAACAAAGAGTCGATATGTTCTCAGCACTGGATTTTTAATATAACGCGGAGAGACTGTGTCGGCTTTGCCTTCTCGTACTGCAGCATCGTAGGTCGAAGATGACTTTATAGAGATTCATAAAATCAAGAGTGCTCTCGATAAGGCGAACAGAAAAGTTCGTTTCCCCTTGGATACGGGAGTCCAGACCTCGTAAGATTTACACCAAATGACAAGACATCCTTTTCACGCAGAAGATGGTTTGCACATGGAATCAACTGCGAGAGAAACTGGTACGTAGAGGTGCTGTTACATTGTTTTACAAGACATTTGGACGTTTAGACGAAGAGAAAGTGTTTAGAGGGATTCAAGGTGGAACAGCTCAGTTTGGGAAGTCTGTTCGCCAAGGATATGTTCGACTTAAGGAGGCAAATACATGGAATCATGGAAATACATACTGGTAAAAATTTCATATTACACGAAAATAATTGCTGGACATCTCAGAAAATGTAAAAGGCGCATAAAACTTCAGACCCTGGACTAGTGTATTGTTATGAACGTGGTGTGAAAAAAGAGTTGAAAAGCTTGCAAAGACACAGAACAACCTGTTCTGACCAAGGGAACAATGTGATATTTGTTCGAAAAAGCCAGCAGAGCTGGTTTGCCATCAGCTTAAATTATGAATCAAGATCCGAAATCAAAATCAGGTGTGAACTTCACATTTTGATAATATTAAAGCCACTGAAATAATCCGATGTTTTGGGGTATAAATCAAGCTAGGGCGGCGTCAGAGAAGTCCACCTCAAGAGACCCTACAAATGTACCTTCCTGGAAATGGGATTGCATGGCAGAATACCGAGGAAAACCTGGAGAGTATCGACACAGAAAAATCCACAAAAGGAAACTTGAAAAAGCTGAGTGGTTTTGAACCGTGATTACTTTTTAACTCACCATTGGGAATCTTTTAGAATCGGAATATTATTGCGAAGTGGAAGGTAAAAGATGGGTTTAAGAGAAACTAGTTGTAAATAGTTGTTAGTTTTCATACTCTGTTAGACATAAAGAAAAAAGTTGATAATTTTCCCTTTAAATCGTGACCTTTGGGAAACGTTTTGACTATCGAATTTTCACAGTTTACAGCACGGGGTAAATATTTTTCTGTGTTGCTGGTTTCAATTAGCGTCGAGGTTTACCCTGTGTTTGTACTGAATCCCAAAGCATTATGGGAGATAAGCGCGGAAATTGCAAGACTCCTTGCTGAAATAATTGTGTCATCTCTAAATATGGGTGTGATTTAAAATGACTGGACAGTGACAAACCTTGTTGAAGAATGGATACAGGGGAAAAAACTGGAATCTCCAGGTTTGTGAGTTTGAAATTGGTGGTTCGCAAGTTTTTTGAAGTGTTTTTGGGAGATAGCATTTTCAGAGTCCAGGAAATAGAGGGGATTGTCAGCATGGTTTAGTGAGGTAGAAACTGGATCTCACAAATTTGTGAGAGTTTTGATCAAGTACGCAAGAGGAGTGATGAGGCAAGAACAAATATCTTTGCTTACTTAGGCTTTAGGAAAGCGTTGAACTAGATGCAATATGGAAGACTAACGAGTAAAGTTAGATCAGATGTGGTTCACAGTGAGTTTGCAAATCGGATACAAAATTCAATTAACAACAAGAGAAAGGGTGAGGTTTTGGTGTGTTGTTTGTTAGACGAGAAGCTTGAGACCGGCAGTGTTCCACAGGGATCAGCGATGGCTCCTTTGTTTGTGACTTATGTAAATGTTTTAGATGACAATATGGAAGGCAGGGATCATCAGTTTGTGGTTGACACCAACATGAGCAACATGCATATGATGAAATGACAGCAGAAGTCTTTGAGTGTACATGAAGAACATTTAAAAGGCGGTTGGACAAGTACATGGATAGCAAAGGATTAGAATGATATGGTCCAAATGCAGAGAAATGCGGTTAATGTGGACCGCATTCTGACCAGTATGAACTAGTTTGTGCCAAACGACGTGTTTCTGTGCTGAGGGACTCTGCAACTCTCCATGGTGGTCCAGGAGACAGAGAAGAAGGTTAACTGAGGTTATAGAAATTTTAAAGAGACATTGATCATTCGGGTATATGATTAAATGGATGGTGAAGAGAAATTACCTTGGATAAATGTAAGGTACTGCAGTTTGAGTTATAAAGGGATGTAGCACTTGTACATTTACAAGTACTGCTTTGAATTGTCCTGCACAATAGACACGTGAATAGGTTACGGAATGGACTTTGGAAGTCGTGTCACATATCGTCAGTTTCGTTAAAATGCCGTTACAACGCTTTCATGCGTCACTCAGTTTTTAGTGTTGAAGTTGGGACGTTATCCTGAGGTTGTACAGGATGTTGTCGAGGCATCTTCTGTAGTATTGTGTCAATGTTCTCGTTTCCAAGTCAGACAAAGAAGAATTAAGACAGAGTTAAGAAGAGATTTACCAGAATGTTGCTAAGAATGAAGGGATTGAGCTGTAAGGGAAGGCTGAATAGGCTGGGACTTCTTTCAAAGGAGCATAGGAGGTTGACGTTCACCGTATAAATGTTTTTAAAATCCTGAGGGGTA
Source organism: Chiloscyllium plagiosum (assembly GCF_037043375.1). Lineage (NCBI taxonomy): Eukaryota > Metazoa > Chordata > Chondrichthyes > Orectolobiformes > Hemiscylliidae > Chiloscyllium > Chiloscyllium plagiosum. Next base: position 53,606,469 of record NW_028270177.1, read on the forward strand.
CAGATTAGCTCAACTGCAACGGTGCTTTCCTTCTTTGGGGTATTTCAGGACTAGTGGGCATATTTTAAGGTGTGAGGTCAAAGGTCATAAAAAGACATGAGGTTCACTTTGTTTTACTTTACACGGTATGTTTCCTGTGCAAAGTTCCAGAGGAAGTAGGAATGTGGATAAAGTTACAACATTTAAAAGACACTTAGATAAGTGCAGGAATAGGACATGTTAAGAGAGATATCGGCCCAGTACACGTAGTTGGTACTGTGTTTGTTTCGGTAAATGATAGCATGGACTGTTTGGAATAGCGGTCTGTTTCAATGATGTCTGGGTCAATGACTCGAAGTATTTGAAATTTACAGAGTACTGAGAGGCTTGTGCAGAGCCAATGTGGCAAAGATGTTTCACCCACTGTGACACACTAGAACCCGAGGGCACAGAGACAAAGTGAAGCGATAACAATTTGGAAATGAGACGTGGAGGAATATCTTCAGTCAGAGAATAGTGATTCTTTGCAGATAGTTGCTATAGAGGGCTGCGGGCGCCAATTCAATGAGCAAGTGTGTGGCACAGTGGCTCATTGGTTAACATGGCTGCCTCACAGTACCCGGGTCCCATGTCCGATTCCAGCCTCCGGCGACTGTTTCTGTGGAACTTACACGTTCTCCATGTGTCTGTGTGTGTTTCCTCCGTGTACTCCGGTACCCCCCACAAACTAAAAGATGTGCACATCACGCGAATTGGCCATGCTAAATTGTCCATAATGTTCGGTTCATTAGGCAGGTGTAAACATAGGGTTGGGATGGGTTGTCCTTCGGAGGGTTGCTGTGAACATGTTGGTCCGAAGAGCCTGTTTACACCCTGCAGGGAATCTAATCTAATCATTTCAATTCAGATTAAGGTAGCTCAGGATCCTTTCCCACAACCCAATTCCCTCTGCGCTATGTCAACAGAAGCATCTCCGAGCGAGTTTGGAGCTCCCAGCCTCGGCGTTTCACGCGCCACTCTAACTTCACAGTAGGACTGCATGCTCATGGAGTTTGTCACTGGCAGGTAAAGTAGATATCCACTCGTTTATTCCACTCTCAATTTCCAATCGGATCCTCGCCACTGCGTACACAGTTTCACTGAGTCCAGACCTGGGAACTGCTGCGATGTGAGTGTGCAATAATAATGTCTTCCTTGTCTCACGGCACTGGTAAAGTTACGATGTGAAACTTCATGTTTATTGAAACCGATATTTCAATAATATTTGCACTCTCGCCTGTACATTTCATCTTTTATTAAAATCTATCGAATTCAGTCTTCAACATTCTCCACAGCCACTGGGGACTTCGAACGTGACGATTCAATCCAATCTCAGTGGGACTTCCTGTTGTGCATGTGATGCGGTTTGTCGACCATCTCTGCCATTGCATTAATTGCTTTTTGTATTGTGCTTTTTCATGTCATCAAATAATGGTTCGTCATCTGCGTTGTGGTCAGGCAATCTCCATTCAAATCTGAGTATCAGTAATGAGCATTTGTTCCATGTTACTCCACATAACCTGTGCAAAACAAACGCAGAAAGGACACAATCAATTTTAAGATGAAAATACTCACTCAGGTGTTGGTTTTAATGCTTCAAGCCGCCACTCCCAGCACCCAGTCTCGGAGATTTTTCACTATTCCCCCTTTCCATCCCTCCTCCCATGTCACTGGGGCATTGCAAAAATTAACATTCACTTTCACATTGACACCGTTAAGTCTGTGCTGTAGCTGTCACTCTTGTTAGGTGAACGTGCCCCGATATCACCATCAGGACGATTAAGCCACTTAATGCTATCAGACAATGTGGTTGGGTTTTGAATCCTCACGTATAGTGTTTTATTTGCATGGATCAGAGATCATTGGAGCATTGGGTTCATGAAAAGGGCACAGAACAGTATCGAGGGAATGACTTTATTGGAAAAGACCAATGTCTCTGGTCTCCCCACATTTATTTCAAGTCATCATTTGTCTCTCGCTAGAGTATTGTGTATTGTTTTGCAATTTACATTATAGCAGTGATATGACAACTGTGGAAACGATGCAGAAGTGATTTGTCAATATATTATCTGGATTGAAGAACTTCAACTATTAAAGAGTTTAGACAGACTGGCGTTGTTTCGAAAAGCAGGGGAAATTGAGATGAGATAGTATTGAGATGTAGGAAATGATGAGCGGCATGGATTATGTACACTTAACGCAACATTTGATGGAGGATTCAATCACCACGGATCCATAGATTGAAGATAAGAGTAAAAAGGTTTGGGTAGTTGCACATAAACAACGTTATCAGACAACGAGTGGTTGAAATCTGGAACTCACTGTCTCTCAGTGTTGGAACGGCAGAAATTCTCAGAAAATTCAGAGATATTCAGATGTAAATTTGTAATGCTAAAGGCACACAACGTCAAACGATGAGAAATTGGATGAGGATAATCAAGCAGTTATTTTGACAAGAGCACGCACAAGTAGCTTGCAAGAGCAGTTCGCTCTGACGTCCACTGGAGTATGGCGTTTCGTATCCTCAGCTGTCATGTGGGATGCAAGGGTTCATTTTCCCGCTGGGGCGGCCCTGACTGTTTCAGGGTTTCAAGGTTTGTGTAAAGATTTGTAGATCCAGTGATGTTTGCAGATGGTGTGTGGATGTTCGTTAGTGTTGGGAAGTTGGTTTGCAGCAGTTTCCTGCCCTTTCTCGGTGACATCCTCAAGGCTGATGAGACTTTTATGAAGCTCTGCTGTCCTGTAGCGTTTCGAATTTGTGTGATGTCCTTCCCACTGCTTTCTGTTGCTGCTTCTTGTCGTTCATTGCAGGTCCCAGTATGTTACGTCCAGGTCAACTTGTTCTTTGATGGATTCATTGGATGAGTCTCGTCATTCTAGAAAATCTCTGGCTGCCCACTATTGTCCAATTATTGTTGTGTTGTTCTGGTCGAATTTGTTGACCTCGTCATGTCTGTGCTTTGCCACTCTGTACAACTGATTGTGGTGTTTACTGTATCCTCCAGAAATGCTTTGCAACAATAGATATTCTCGCAAATTCGTTGCAGACAAACAACGTTAGGAGGGCATGCCAAGACCCAACACATCAAGCAAAAATGTCTCTGAACGGATAGCCTTTGACTACTCGGATTTATGAGAGAACATAAACCGAAAGCCACATTTAGACAACAACTCACCAGAACAATGGACCCAATACCCATCATGTACAATAATATATGGTCAAACAATGTTGCACGTAGTGAGAGCAGGGAACATTATACAGGACAGACAATTCACGACACGCATTCATGAAGATCGACTTGAAACTAAACACCACTGTCAGGTGTCCTCAATAGGTTGACTCATTACACTGAGTGTTGCTGATTCTGCGACTGGAAGCTTGGATTGTATGACAGTCTGCAGCAATGGAGACGGTGTTGCTGGAAAAGTACAGCAGGTTAGGCAGCATCCAAGAAGCAGGCGAATGGACGTTTCTGGCATGAGCAAGTCATCAGGCACATGCCCAAAACATCGATTCTCCTGCTCCTCAGATGCTGTCTGACCTGCTGTGTTTTCCAGAACCGCACTCTCGACTCTGATGTCCAGTATCTAATGTCCTCATTTTCTCCTCCATTTGCAGCAGTTGTTGGTTCCTTGAGTGAGGGATCAGATAATATAACCAATGTAAACTTCGATTGCTGATTGAGAAATATAACCAGGTCCGTAGCTCAAAAGAGTGTTTCTGTTGTTTCTCAGGTGCCGTTCCTGGCACGGCCTCTGGCATTGTAATTATTTTGAGTTTCCTGACTGTTCAATATGTGCTTCTGTGACCACACAGTTGCCCGGACTCTGGGGAGCGGCTGCAGTTATCTGCGCTCGCATCCTCGATGCAATTGATGCGGTTTGGTTCGTTCTTGATTTGTGCAACAGGAGCACAGTGATGAATCAATTGATCTTGCAAGAAGGCAGACAGGCGTGGAAAATGTCGAGGTTCTGGCGATATTTGCATAGTGTTTAGAGATTACCTAGATTCAGGAGAAAAGAATGTTGAATTCTTACGAGTCGTGTTGAAGAACTGTCTGGGAAACAAGTCACCAGCGGTGTGGTTTACAAGCGGTGTGGTTCACAGTAACCACAATGCGAAATAAAACAGACAATAAAATGAGGAAAACACACGAAGGATGACAGTAATCATAGGTGACCTGACTTTCACTCCCCAGCTCCCCCAATTCCCACTTCCAGCTTCATTATAAACAAATTTTAGAGAGCCATAAACATCAAAGTTGTCCATTGGAACGACTCAATTCTTTCCTTTGTTTTCGATTAGGCGATTTGTTTCAGGGTTTTTTACTTTCCTTGGAAACCATCTCTTTCATTGTGAGCATTGAGCCATCCTTTTTGTTAGGGAAAGAATATGATACTGAACATGTTTGTGTCAGGCATGAGATTCCTCTGTCTCACACGTTTCTTCTACTTTCTCTCGGTTTTAATAGTGTTCTTTGTTTTGACTTCTCCGACCTCATAATGCCGACATGAAACTGCATCTGACAAGTTATTCCCCATTCATTCAACCTATCTATATGTCTATGCGAAATGCCACATTCTCAACATAATATGTGCTCCCACGAGTGTGAATTGTCAGCACATTTGTGTACATTTCACTCTGCCACTTGCTCCATGCCATTAATAGAGAGATAATTGAAGGCTTAAATATACTGAGTCTTGCCAGACTTCTGCTGTAAATACTTTTACATACTTGCTACCCTCTGAACGTGAGAACATTCAGCTCATCTGTGTCTTAGTGTGTAACACCTTCCCCTGAGATTAGAACCACCGGTCCTGCACTATTCTGGATATAGACCAGAGAGGAACAAACGCTTAAGGTAAAGCATAATCTCACTGGCCTCTCCAGGGCCAGTTCTCAGTGCTCTTTTTTGACCTCTGGTTGAACAAACTGCCCAGATTAGCACTTTAGATTTGACAATGATACATCTGCTTCAAAGTTACTTCAGTGCCTGTGACTGAATTAGTGCTGAAAGGCGTTGTAAAAATACAAGAACATTTTTATTACTCGACCATTGCCGTATTGTTAATCTCTCTGCTCATGGAATTGGATCCTTCCCATCCACTCTATCTCTCATCAATACAGAACATGTTCCCCTCACTGTTGATTTTAAATGATTTCCTGTTGGATGAGTTATCCCTGCAACTCCAGAAAACCCGTCTCAACAACTCGATATTTTCTCAGGTCTGCTCAATTGTTGACACGCAGGAAACTTGTGTTCAGAACGAGAAACGGATCTGACTCAAAACGTTAGCTCTGTTCCTCTATTCACAGATAATAACAAACATATGGTGTATATGTAGGTTTCACTGAGTTTATTTGATACAAGTAGTGTTTTCAATTTCCCTGGTTAGGGGCAGCAGTTCCTCCTGACCATCAACGCGCCCATCCACACCGCTTTCGCCCACATCATTGTAAACATTCCCAAGAAATCTCCCATTAAACCTCTTTGCTCCAAACAAAACATTCCCAGAGTCTGGAATCTCTCCACAAAGTGAGATTTATTTATCTCTGGACATAATGCAAAGCAAAGGGTTGTGAAGAGATTCTTGGAAAAAAATGCCAATTGGCATTTGAGGAAACTGTCAAGAAGCAAAGCAGAAATCCTCGTCTCGAGTTTTTTGAATCTTTATATATTCCTTGGAAAGCGGATCCAGAGGAGAATGGACGATGAACTGTTCGACTGAGCAGAGACAGGTTAGAAATCTTTCCGTGCTTATGGAGGCCAGTGCTTTGAGTCTCATGTTCTCCGGACATGAACTTATCTGTGACATTGAAAAGATTCTCGTTCCAGCACGTCAGGACGTCAAATCTCATTTCAGCTCCGGGACAAGGAGAAAACACGGTCACAGACAAGACACTGAAAGGCTGGAAGAAACACGGTCCCGGTTGGAGGAGAACTGGTTCCTGGTGTCAAGGTTGTGTCTTTAGAGGGTCGGAGCAGAGTATTCCCATGTCTTCAGAATGAATTTCCAAGGATTTATTTTCGAAAGGTAAAGCAAATTAAGGAGTATTTTCCATGGGGGAGGAGCAGGCTAAAACTTGCATTCGGAGATCATTGACGCCGTTGGCTCATCACTCTCTGTGGCAATGTTAGTCAGTGTGTTCGGCTCTTCACTAACAGGTGCTGTTCTCCCACGACTCAGGAAGGGAGTGACAATCACACCATCCTTTTTTCTTCAGCTGCACAGTTCCGAGGTTTTACCGTGGTCAGGAATATGTTCGTCATGAGGCACGAAGGGAGTAGTTCCCGGTTTTAGGAGAGCTGGTTCCCGGTGACATGACTGTGTCGGCAAGGCGTTGGATCAGACTGTTCCCATTTTCCACAACGAATGCCCCAGGATTCATTTTGGAAACGTCAAACCAATCGAGGGCAATTGTCATTCAAAAAGGGCAGGCGAATTCTTGAATTCGCTAACAGTCTTCTTTATGAGATCCTGCAAGTGGCTTGCTACAAGGAACTCCCCAGTTTCTGTGGAGCAATTAATTCTCTCGTTTGGCTGTTAACCGGTAGGGTGTTCCCACGCATGGAGCGGCCGCTGTTCTTATCCATCCGACTCCTTTGCTGTGCAGTTTCGTGTTTTTAGTAGGTTCGGGAATATGCTCCCAATCGGAAAACCTATCCAGTGAGGAACGACAAATGTGTTTTTTTTATTGTTTAATGGCTAGTAAAGTGTTGCGGATGCTGGGAATCTCTGACAAAAACAAAAACTGCTCAAGGACCTCGGCAGGAATGGAAGACCCTGTGACAAAAACCGAGTTCTGAGAAACTCCTGAAGAAACTCTGAATCGTTGTCTCTGTTTCTCTCTCCCCGGATGCTGCCAGACATGCTTAGTTTCTCCTGCAATCTCTGTCTTTGCTTTGAAATGAATGATAATTTGAAATATTGAGATTGACCACACGGACCAAACAGATCCTGTCATTTTACCCTGTCGAAGCTGTGGTGATTCAATTCAAACAAACCTAACAATGATTGCCTGTCCCTCAGCTCCACAGGGAGGGAGAACTTGAAACTAGTGTAGTAGCGTACTTCTGCAGGTGTGGCCAAGTGATTGAGGCGATGGACGTTAAATCCACTGTGAGTTCCCCATGCAGTTTAGCATTTTGCTAACTGTGATTGAGAGTCGAGAGTGAACTAGAAGTGTGTTTGTTCTCTGCTTTTTTGTTTGAAATTCAAATCGCAGGATGAAGTAAAGTGCATATAACCCAGATAAGGAAGCTTGGGAAACTGCAACCAACCACCTGTCATGATTGAAAAGTCAGAAACCTCCAAAGCATGAAAGACCCATATCGTCGAACATTTACAGTGCTGAATTCGTTTAAGCCTTTGAGCAAAGTGCTGCCAAATGAGGTAAGAACAGTTCAGGGGATTGTATTGGAATGTGCAGACTTAGTGGGCCAAAGGGCATTTTCTGTGCTCGACGCATCCATGGCCAGCTGAGAAAAACTCAGTTTGTGAAGGAACAGGACATTGTTTGCAAAATGCCCCTCGGCGAGGAAGGGGTCGAAGCTACTTTCTGTCAGTCACGGTATTCCTTGGAAGATTTTAATTTGTAATAACTGGCACGGTGCCCATTGGTGGAATCAGTCTATACGATAATCAGGACATGAAACCGTGGTGCCTTGTTGCTCTGCCGTGAGCAAGCCCTCGCAGCTTACATTCCCTGATTCTGCTTTTGAAATAAAGATCACTCTCTCAATGTGTCTGTATTTGTATCAAACAGCTTATTGATCTTGGGACTAGACATGAAGAGGAATCTGGAGGTGTGACAGGGACAGAAACAGAACGAGAGGAGACGAGACGTAAAAGTGTCTAGAGTTTGCCGTGTGTCAGTAGTTTTAGTGAGGAATGTTTGCTGGGCGCTATCCTGTCAGATCCCAGGAGCAAGATGCCTTGATTTGGTGGGATTTGTGTTACTGAAAGTTACACATGCGAAGCGTGTGGGTCTATTTCAGCTCAGTATCCACTTCATATCGCAGCTCACAGCAACGGTTCACATTTGTTGGAGAAGTGGCTTGTATTCCACTTAAAGCCGCCTTTCACCAGAGAAACTTGCGGACGTAAAGCGCATGGAGTGCGTATAATGACGAGGACTCTGTCACTGTCGGGGAATGTGCCTGCGTGTTTGCCTCTGTGTGTGAACATGAGAATACGTTCCTCAAAGGTGTTGCAACCCAGTCAATCGTCAGTACCATTGTTGTGTCATTAAGCTCACAGAGCGAATCTCATTGACATTTTCCCTGGAAAATCAGAACACTCAAAGTTATGGGGCAAATGCTGCAAACTGGGACGAGAATAGATGGACGTCTGATAACCTGCTCTGTACGACGGACGGATGGCCCTTCACTGTCCCGCCCCAATCCCACTCCCCCACGCTTTAAAAACTCGAGGACAGAGAGAGGAATTGATCCTGACGAGAAAATCTCTTCACAATCTTCCATCACCTTTTTATTGCCCCCTTTCCGACAAACTTTGCAAATTACTTACCATACTTTTTATCTTCTCACCTAAATCATTTATTTAAATGAAAAAATGAATGTGGGCTCAGCATCGATCCTTGTGGGACACCATCGGTAATCGTCCTCCAGTGTACTTTCCACGGCTATTCCCAGCCTCCTGCTGTTAATATAATTTTATATCGAATTGGAAATCTCGCCGAACTCTCTGTGATCTCACTTTTTGAATCAGGCAAACATGTGGAACCTTGAAAAAGGTTTTATTAAAGTTCAAGTGAGCAATACCTACCACTTTCTCCGGATCAATCATATTAGTTATGCCCTCGAAAACTCAGTCATGTTTGTGAGATACAACTTCCCTCGCGCAAAAACATTCTGGTTATTCCCATTTATTCCTTGTATCTCCAAATGCATTTAAATCCTATCGTTTATAATTGCATCCAACAACTTACTTAAGACCACCGTCAGAAACACAGGTCTATCGTTCCCAGGATTCTCCATGTAACCCTTTCTTAACAAAAGCACAAAATTAGCCACTCCCCATTTTTTCGGTGCCTCACTCATAGTAATAGCTTACACAATTATTTCTACGAAAGGCCCAACAGTTTCATTCCCTAACTTGCCAAAAAGTTCCGAGATACATGAGATCAAATCCCAGAGAAATATCCATCTTCATATTTTTCAAGTCCTCCAGCACTTGCCCTTTACAATGGAAACGACTTTATAAACATCAATATTTAGTTGTAGGGTCCATTTCGTTCTCCACGAAGTGAACATTATTTATCTCTCCATCTGCTGAGGGTAAAAACAAAAGTAAGCTCTTTCATCTTGAAGTGGTCCTATTTCGTCTCTAGTTCTTAATGTACTTGTAGAATCTCTTTAGATTATATCCTTAACTTTACGTGCTAAGGCGATCTGACATTCTCGCTCGACCTTTATGATGCCCTCTTTAAGAATGCCCCTCCCCTCCTTATATCGTTCAACAGATTCAATTGAAATCATATGTTTATATGGAAACTGTGACCTTTTTTAAAAAAAGAAATTCATATGACCAAAGCCTTTATCCCTGCGATCAACCTTATCCTAAAATAATACCTACAATGTGGAAACAGGCCATTCGGCCCAGGAAGATTCCTTTAATCCTGCAAAGGACATCACACCCAAATTCACACTTCTACCCAATTCCAGTAACTCTGCTTTCCCCATGGCCAAAGAAAGTCACCGACGCATCTTTCGTCTGCGGAGGAAATCCAGACAGATTCGGAGAGGATGCGGAAACTCCAAATACACCGCCGTCTAAAATAGAAGTTGCCCATTATTGAGCAGTTTGTCATACTGCACCTCGCCAAAAGCCTTTTGGAAATTCCAGCTGGTCACCTCTACAGGGTAGACTTCGTCTTACTTGCTCATTACCTCCTCACAGATGTCTAATATATTTGTCAGACATTATTTCCCTTTGGGAACCTGTGCTGATGCTTCAAGTACTCAGTAAATCCATCCTTCCAATGAATTTTTGACAAGGAATTTAATACAAAGCTGATTTATTTGATTTTTATCCAGAATATCAAAACTTTGCTTTCAGTTCTGAATATGATGAATAACAAGGTTAAATCGCTGTTGAGATATGTAATCTCTGCACTGTCTCAGCGGGGTTGATGAGTGAGTGAATTCTTTCCCTGACTGGGATCCCTCTTTTGTCTCAGCGGGGTCGATGAGTGAGCTAACTGTGTTTCTCACATGGAGCAAGTAAATGCTTTCTGCCCACTGCAAACTGGCTGGTGTATTGAGAGTTGAGATGAACGCTTGAACCTATTACGAGAATAAATACACTTGAAACGTCTTGCACATTGTGAAAATGTCGAAGGAACATCAGTTCTACAGAGACTGTTAAGCACATCCCACGAACTATACATTTAATAGGTCTCTCTTCAATGTGAAGACGTCAATGATAAACTGCCCCCCGGAACTTTTAGAGTGAATAATGTCTTTCCACAGTGTGAACACGTTGATGACACGTTCGTCTCCAGGAACTTGTGCAGCACTTCCTGCAGTCAGGGCATTTAGAAAGACACGTTAATGTTGTGCGAAATGTGATGAGCCATGCGGTCACTCGGACTTTTAAAGCAGGTCCCATCGATTTGGACACAAAGATGTCTCTCCTCCCGGGTGAGCACGTAGATCAGACGTCACGTCTCCAGAATTCTTAAAGGTCTCTCATTCATGTGAGCATATTTCTCAGAGATGAGGCACACAGAGGTTTGATAACATTTTCCAAAGTCTGGCGAGATGAAAGGTTTCTAATTAGAATGAGCGTTGGGCTGGACGTTTTAAAGCATTTTCGGCAGTCCAGACTTTGAAATTGTTTCTCCTCATTTTGAACGAGCAGGTGCTGCAGCAGGTCAGAGACAGAGTGAATCCCTTTCCACACTCTGAGCAGGTGATTCGCTTTTTCCTGGAATCTTTGCCTCCATGGAAATTCAGCTCAGACAAGGAAATGAATACGCACATTTCCATAGACTTTCCTTAGTATGACTGCATTTGTGTTTTGTGAGCTCTGATGATGGGTAGAACCATTGTCCACACACACAATAAGAGAACGATTTCTCTCTCACTAAAACCAGAGGGTTGTTTTCCTTTCATGTTCTCTATATGATCAAGTTCTACCTGTGATAAAATGTGTGATTTTATCAGATCATGGCCGAGAGATTGGTTTGTAAATCTTCCCCTTCTAATATCCTGCAAAATTGATGTTATCTAAAAATGAGAGTGGGAAAGCAACTTTCACAAGACTCTGGATACTTTCAAAGATATGGTCTGAGGGTGAGGGATTTTCGACACTTAGAATGTGACCAGAATTTCGTCAGAATCTTTCATGCACACAGCATCCACCACAAATAGATCTGCAGGTGGATATAAACACGATCACCTCCCTGTTCCTTCCAGGTCAAAGGTTGTCCTGCCTTGTCTGACATGCAGTTCTGTTGGAGCCGACATTTCTTACAATTGCCTCATGGCTAAGCTAAGGCCTCTGTCTTCAGTCCCGAAATCAAAATCCACTGCCTCGCTCCTGAGCCGAAAATGTGCTGCTGGAAAAGCACAGCAGGGCAGGCAGCATTCAAGGAGTCGGAGAATTGACGTTACAGGCAAGAACCATCATCAGGAAATAAGCTTGTAAACCGAGGGGGTAGAGAGACAAATTAGAGTGGATGGGGCTGGGACAAGGTAGCTGAGAGTGTGATAGGTGGATGGAGGTGGGTGTAGTGGTGATTGGTCGCAGAGCAGTGCGGAGCGGATAGGTGGGAAGGAAGATTGATACATAGGACAGTTCATGAGAGCAATGGAAGCCCAGGACCTGCATGAACTTGGCTGATTGGGAGGGAGAGATGAAGTGTTCGGCCACAGGTCAGTGATGTTGTTTGTTACGGGTGTCCGGGGGTGTTTTCTGAAGCGAACTGTAATTAGGTATCCTGTTTCCGCAATATAGGTAGACTGCATCAACAGCAATGGATACATTCAATGGCATGCGTGGAAGTGCAGGTAAAACTCTAATGTAAGTGGAAGGCTCATTTGGGGCCTGCGACAGAGTGGAGGTGTGTGTGGAGGTTTGCAAATCCCGTGTTGGAATGAGAATGGATAGGGGAGGGGAGGGTGGTTTGGTGAGGGGCGTGCACTTGACAAGGGAGTCGTAGAGGGAAAGATCTTTATAGAAAGCGGATAGGGGTGGGTAGGGAAACACATCTTAGCTGGTGGGGTTCATTTTCAGGTGGTGGAAATGTCGGAGACTGACATGATGTCTGCGGAGGTTGCTGGAATTTGAAGTGATGAATAAGGGAGCTCTGTCCTTGTTGGAGGGATGGGTTTTGAGAGTGGAGTTTCGGCAAATGGATGAGATGAGCTGGAAAGCATCATTGACCATGTGCGAGGAGAAAATGCCTCGCCACTGTCTCAATCTTCTCCCTCGCAACTGTCTGAGTATGAGCGAGACACGTCATAACCGTAGTGACATTCTTCACCGTGTTTTGTGCTTTCAATCACATATCGTTATCGTCACCATGTCAGCCTACTTGCACTTCATTAACATCATTAACTCTTCCACGTCTCCGCTCTTCTGCAGCTCAAACTCTCATCCATTCGTTTGCATTAAACGGTGGGAACACACTTCCACCCGTCCTCTCAAATTCCCACTCTGATCTGGCCTCACTCCCTCTGCCTCTATTCAAGGGTGTACTTGCGTTCTGTTCAGTGTTCCATTGCTCCTTACCACTGCACATTTTCCCAAACGTGCACTGCGGCCTTCGCAGCTTTATCTTTCCACACGGGCTCCCACATGCTGGAAGGGCAGGGATTGCGGGTTTTTCACCCAAAGATGTAGTCCTGAGATCTTTCAAGAACTCTGCTGCACGTGGGAGTATTAACAACAAGGGTTGTTCACCCATTACCGGGCAGCTAAATTCCAACGTTTTTATCATTTCTGCAAATCTCTTGACTGTCTTTGCTCTGTCTATCCTGTCAAGTCCTCCAGCCCATTCAAGTACAATTAGTGTTGTTCAATATGTGCCAACCCAGCCAGCGAACACGAAACCCAAGATTTTGTTTTAAAACGCACTCTCAGATACCTGCATAGCCTGCAATTCCAGTCTCCGGAGTATGTTCGATTTGAACTGTTCCACGTTTGGTGCCTAAACTTTATCTACCAAGGTCATATATTGTGAAATCTCTTCACTAAGTAAATCGCACAATGCTATAGGAAACTAAAAGGAAGAAGAAAAGCTGTAATCTTTGTTGAAATGAAGGGCAATTAATTGCTATGAATACTACATCGTGCCTTTCACATAATGGAAACTTCAAAGCTATTCCTGTGGAGGGAGTTTAAACAAAGTTTGATCCCAGTCACATTATGAGATATTGGGAAGCTGACAAAGTGTTATATCAAACATGTAATCAAAGAAATGGGTTTCAAGTCGTATTTTAAAACAGAAAACGAAGCTTGCATCACGAACCTCGGACGACGGAATTTACTGTGCGAGAGTTCATCATTTTCTGCTAGTCAGAAAAAGCCCTTTTGTTGCCGGTGGCTCCACAGTTCAGAGGTTAGAGCATTTGTCGGGTATTCGAATCTCGCTTGGGCCTTGCTGAATTTGTTTGCAACTGTTGCAACAAACATTCACATAAGCATTTTCGTGTTGCTTAGAATTATTTCTGAGGGGACATCGTGAAGTGATTCTCCCCATGGACCAGGCCTCATCTGCTTGACTTTCGAAATCCCCATCTGTGTTTCTACTTCGAGGAACATTAGGACGACAAGCATCTGATGCCAAGGATGCTCTAGTTTAGCCGGAAGAACAACGTGATACAGTCGAAGCAGTAAAGTAACGGTGAAATAGTGGGGGAGGAAAACATACAGCAAAGCGGCTGAATGCTTCCATTCCTTATGTAGAGGCAGGAATCTGCTGGAATCGAAATGAAACAGGTAGGAGGCTGGAAGAGCACAGCTAGACAGGCTACCTCATCAGGTGGAGAATTCAACGATTAGCATGTACCAATTATTCACGACTGTGCCAGTCCTCAAAGGACAGTCGCCTGCCGGTTTACCCTTTTGGTTATGCAAACAGAATCGGGTTTTAAAGCCCGAAGTGAAGAAAGAAGAGGCAAACAGTTCAATTCCTCATTTTCTGAATGTTGGCCTCTCCTAAGGCCTTTGTCATTGTCACAAGAAGTTTCTTTATATTTCCCTCTTTGGTTCAAAATGCGGTTCAGTTCTCCCGCAGCTCATGATCAAATCTAATGGTGTCTGACTTCAGTCTCATTCGCTTCTTCATTTGAGATTAAACCTTTGCAGGGAGCGTCTCTTTGGGATGAACACTTCAGAAGTCAGGCTGCGGGCTCCCGGAAGCTGGAAATGAGAATGGATGGATATTCGATGGACTGGCTTTGACATGATGCATTATTCTGTGCTGTAAGAGCTCGATGTCACGAATAGTATTTTGGAATAAACGTCTCATCGCAGGAAAAAAAAATCTATTCTGTTAAGAGAAGATGCAATTGCACCTGCCGTCCTAAATGTCAGCTACTGGTTACAATTCAGCACTATCACCGCTGTGGTATGGTTTCAATGCCTGGTCAGGGAAGCAGGATTATTGTTCCTGCTAAGTACAACAACAAAATCGGAACATCTTTGACAGGAAACGCATTTTACACGCGCCCGCATGTGCCTTGAAATATTGCTGCAGGGCCGCAAGGTGGCTCACTGGTTAGCACTGCTGCCTCACAGAGCCTGAGACATGGCATGAATCCAAATGGGTCGACTGTCAGTAAGGTGCCTTATTCAGGAACAAATGAAGAGTAATAGGGTAAGGAATTGTTCTGTGAGGGTTAGTCCCTGGAGGATCGGTGTGAATTTGTTGTATCAAATGGCCAGTTTCTTATCTGTCGGCATTCTATGATACCTTACTGTGTTGTTTTAGTACATGTTCAGAGAGGGGAGAAAAGTGAAGAAAAACAGTCATTTCCCAGTCAGTGGTTGATCCATTGTGTGACAACCAACCGATTCACCTGTGACTGAACTAGCTCGATCTTCCCTTTACTGGTAATGCCAGTATACACCATTCGAGCGGGTTTTCATGTGTTGCATTGGAACAGCATTCTTTCTCAAGATGGACTTCCCTGGGATATAAAAGAGATGATAAAAGACATGGATGCCGATGACTGGAATCAAAAGACGTCAGGAAGAATGGACAGAGTCTACTGGGAAACAAAAAAGAATGGAAAGGAAGCCAACGAAATAATGGGGCATAACGCCATTAGAAAAGACAAGGCGGGGTTTCATGGGATGGTGGAACAGATGAATAGATCATGTGGCGTGAAACCAGGTAAAACTGAGTTGCGTCCATATGGAAGTTTCCCTGATGATGTGAATTTGCAGAGAGTAAACAGGAGGGAAAATCCTTCATTCAGATGGATCTATAACTAGACTTTCGAACTTCAAAACCAGCGATGAATGATAAGGAAAAGTTTGGAGCACTTTTGTTTTCATTCTACAGTAATTGAAATCGAAAATGATTATTTTTCAGGAAAAATGTGTCAGAAGCTGATTCTAAAGTATTTGTAAAAATGCGTGCAGAAACATAATGAGTGAATTTCACCAAGACATGGAGTCTGGTCGGCCGGGTCGGGTAAGTGTTAGGTGCACAATTTCTAATTGGTTAACGTTAATTGGAAATGTACCACATATCACCTTCAACTGAGTACAACTATGTGTAGAAAGTGCTGGTTGTGAAGAAAGGTAAAGGAACTTGTTCTACGTGAACTTCCATAAATTGTAAAAGAACTGAGCTGTTTCTGTTAGCTGAGCATAAAAGGGAATTCGGTAAGCTCAGTCCGCTGCATAATTGGTTTATGATATAAAATGATGCCAACAGTGTGGGATTAATTATCGCAATGTCTCAGCTTACCACCAGAATCCCGATCTCCCCACTCACCTAACCCTTTAAACAATGGCGACAATCAAAGCGAAATTATACAATAGTGAGTGGGAAATGACCTGTCGATGGAATGCACCATTTTCTTTACATCTATTGCCCTGGACATTTGGCTGCAATCACAGAGAAGGGAGTGAGACCGTTTGCTGCTCACCCTCTCCCCCCAAAATATCCAGTGACAAGACTCGAAAAATGTTCCTGTTTGAATCCTATAATCTTTAAAGCAGTATTTCAAACACCTTTATCATTTCGGTTCCAGTTTTGCCGACAACATTGTCCAATGAGATAAATCTAATAATTTTTGGATTGTTTTAATGGCCTGTGTGAGGTTGCAACAAAATAAGTAACATGAAACGAACTAAACATCCTTTCCAGAATTTAACACAGCACAGGATCAGCGATATGAGAATCGTCAACACCTTCAAACGTCACCTCTGTATCTCTATTGAGAGATGGATATTTACTCAGGGAGTATTTCTGCTGGTTGTAAGTAACTGAGGTATTTCGCAACGACAGAATATTCCACCAAATCATTTTTTTTAAATAACTTTCTTAAAAAAATAACAATCAACTTTCTTTTGCAACTTTTAAATATATATGCGCACACGCATACATGCAAGTGCACACACATTTTTATATACATGTACAGATGTTCGCATATACATGAGTGTGTGCATGTGGACAATATTAGGAATGGATTGCCGGACATTTGAAATTTCTTTCTGTAGAATGTGAGAGGTAAGGGTCTTCAATAATGTCCCAGATATCCACATCTGCAGGAAGTGCACCCAACTCCAGCTCCTCAGCAACTGCGTTCGGGAACTGTAGCTTGATGTCAGATCATTTGGAGTCTGAGTGGAATTGAGCGAAGTTATAGGGAGGCAGTAACACTTCAGGTACAATAAATAAACAGATGGGATACAGGCGGGAGCCGAAACGCTAACAGGCAGACAGTGCAGGCATCTGCTGTGGCCGTGCCCCTCAGTAACATGCATACCGTATTTGTTATCTTTGGGCGGGATGACTTACGAGGGGAAAGCCATTGGGTATACGTCTTTGGCACAGAGATTGCCCCTTGTTCTCAGAAGGGTGGGGGAGAGAGGAGGAGAGCATTTGGTATTGGAGACTCCATATCGATGGGAACAGATTGAGATTCTGTGGATATAGGGCAGACTCATGATTGCTGTGTTGTCTCCCAGCTAACAGGGTTTGTGATGTCTCGCATCATGTTTTCAGAATCCTTAAGGGAGAGAGTGGGCAACCCCAAGTCATTGTCCACAATGCACTGACAACATTGGTAATAAAAGTGATGTGGATGTATGGCAGAATTTCAGGGATCGAGGGTGACATCTTAAATCTAGAACAAACAGAGTTCTCTCTGAATTGTTGCCCATTCTAGGTCGTAGTGAGGTGAAGTGCAGGGAGAGCGCATTTGAAAATGTTGTTGCAAGGATGGTGCAGGAGGGAGAGATTCCGATACCTGGATAGTTGGGGCTCATACTGGAGTCGATGAACCTTTACAAACAGGTTGGCCTTCACCTGAACCAGAAGAGTACCAATACCCTGAGGGGATAATTTGCCAAAGCTCTTCATGAGGGTTTGAACGAATTCAGGCGCAGACTGGGAAGCTGAATTGTAGCTCCAATTTGCAGGTGGTTGTGAGTAGTTTTGTCATATTTATCCTAATAAGTGTTTTGTGCAGTCCTTGCATGGGATTTTGTACACTACATTAGTTTTGTTCATGCTGTGTATCGGGTCCTTCGTTCTGGTGAGTTGTTGTCTGAGTGTGGCTGTTGGTTTGTGTGCTGTTATAAGTCCTAGTGGTCGCAGTAGTCTGTCAGTCAGTTCGGAAATGCTCCTGATGTATGCTCCTGATGTATGGCCCAGCATGAACAAAAGTAATGTAATGTACAAAATCCCATGCAAGGACTGCACAAAACACTATATAGGACAAACAGGAAGACAGCTAACGATCCGCATCCACGAACATCAACTAGTCACGAAACGACACGACCAGCTATCCCCAGTAGCCACACACGCAGACGACAAGCAACATGAATTCGACTGGGACAACACTACCATTATAGGGCAAGCCAAACAACGAACAACCAGGGAATTCCTAGAAGCATGGCACTCATCTACAAACTCCATCAACAAACACATCGACCTGGACCCAATATACCAGCCACTACAGCGGACAGCTGAAACTGACAACCGGAAGTGGCACGGACAGGTCACGAGAAATGCCGGAGGAAACACCACAGAAGCGCTTCACATGAGGCTCCCAAGCACTGAGGATGTAACCTAGACAGGGGACGAAACGTTTGCAACAAAAACTTCCTAGCTCGGCGAACAGAACCACAGCGTAGAATGGACTGGAATTAGAATCAGGAACGGAGAGGTCACCACAAAAATGTTCTAGATATATAGAGGAAATGATTGCAAAGATGATTGCAAAGTGACAGGGTAGTTGTCATGGGGAGCTTTAATTTTCCAAACATTGATTGGAAATGTTATCGGTTCAGCAACTCTGATCGGTCAGTTTTTGTCCAATGTGTGCAGGAGGGTTTCCTGACGCAGCATGTAGACAGGCCAACAAGACGCAAAGCCACATTGGATTTTTTATGGGAAATGAACTGAGCCAGCTGTTTTCTTTGGATGTAAGTGAGCACTTTGTTGAGAATGACCACAATTCCGTTATGTTTATTTCGTGATGGATAGGAATAGGTATTTATTGCAGAGCATGAGGCATCGTAGGGAGAAAGGCCATTATGATGCGATTAGGCAAGAGTTAAGATGCACCGCTTGTGGAAAGTAACTTCAAGTGTTGTGCACACCTGAAATATGGAGCTTATTCAGGGAAAAGCTACTGCATGTCATTGGTAAGTATGTATGCGTCATGCAGGGAATATGAGGTCGACACAGGGAGCTGGGTTTACTGTAAAAGTTGAATCTCTTGCGAAGAAGGAGACGGAGGCTTATGTAAAGATGCGATATGAAGGCTGAGGTAGGACACTTGGGAATTAAAAGCTAACCAGGAAGGGCCTAAAGAAAGAGCTACTTCGAGCGAAGAGGAGGCATGAGAAGTCTTTGTCTGGCAAAAAAAATCCTGAAGCTTTCAATTGATAGTTCAAGAATAAAAGAATGTCTAGCATATGATTATGGCCTGTCAAGAACAGAAGTACGAAGGTGTAGCGGTGTCCAAGGATAGCAGAGACGCTGAATGTACTTTTTATCATATCAACAATGAAAAAGACAATGTTGTCGAAGTGAGTATTGAGATGCAACCTATTAGAATAAACAAAGTTGACATTCATAAAGAGGAGTTGTTAGCAATTCATGAAAGTCTAAAAATAGGTTTGTCCCCCGGACTTGATGGGATGTATCCGAGGATTCTCTGCGAATCGTGGGAGGAGATTGCAGAACTTTTGAATATAAGCTTTATTGCGTCAGTGTTTATGTTATTAGTGCTAGAAAACCCAAGTTTAGCAAATATTGTCCCCTTCTTCACGGAGGGGAGTAGAGACTACGCTGGTAATTATAGAACAGTGATCCTTAGCTTTCTTGCAGCTAACTGTTTGGAACAGATTATGAGAGTTAGGAATTATGATCGTCAAAAAAGAAGAAGTTGATTCGGGATAGTGAGTACGATTTTATGAATAGCAGGTTGTGCCTCACAAACCTCATTGAGGTCTTTGAGAAGGCGAGCAAACAGGTGGATGAGAGTCAAGTGGTTGATGTGGTGGATATGGTTTTCAGTATGGCACTGTCGGCTGTTGCATGAAATACAGAGTCATGGGATTGAGGATGGTTTAGCGGTTTGGATCAGAAATTGGATCGCTGAAAGAAGACAGAGTGTGTCAGTTCATGGGAAATGATAATCCTGGAGTTCAGTAACTGATGGTGTACTACAAGGTTCCTTTTTGTGTCCGCTGTTGTTTGTCATTTTTATAAATGACCTAGATTAGGGCATGGAATGATGGATTCGTAAATTTGCAGATGACATTAAGATCGACGATGTTGTCAATAGTGCCAATATCTGCTGACGGTTACAGAGGGGCATGGATAATCTGCAGAGCTGACCTCAGAAGTTGCAAATGGATTTTAATGTGGAAAAGTGTGAGATAATTTACTTCGGAGGAACAACAAGAATAAAGAGTTCTAGGCTGATTGTAATATTCTTGGAAGTGTAGATGTGCAGAGCGATCTCGGTGCCCATGTATATAAAACTCGGAAAGTTACCACCCACATTGACAGGTAGTTTGCAAGGAGTACGGTGTGTTAGGTTTTCTTGGGAGAATCATTCAGTTTCAGAGCGAAATTATCACTTTGCAGCTCCAGAAATTAACTGGTGTGGCCACACTCGTAGAGTTGCGTGCATTTCTGGTCGCCACATTATACGATGGATGTGAAAGCATTGGAAAGGGTGCAGAGGACATTTTCTAGGATGTTGCCTTCTATGGAGAGATGGTCTTACGAGGAAAGTTTGAGGGACTTGAGGCGGTTTTTGATAGCGACAAGAAGTTGGAGGGATGAATTTTGAGAGACATAGAAGATGATCAGAGGTTGCCATAAGTTGGGCAGCGAAGGCATTTTTCTTCAAATGGTAATTTTGACACAAGGGCACATCGATATAAATTGAGGGTGATAGATACCGAGGTAGGTTCCTTTATCAGTGAGTAGGAAGGGTGCTGAACGCCTTGCCTTCAACAGTCGTAGACTCAACAACTTTCAGGTAATGACATGGTCATTGTATAAACTTGCGGATTATGATGGTAAAATGCTCGTCAGATTGGTATCACAGGTCGGTGCAACGTTAGCGCCAAAATGAACTTTATTGCGCTGTAATATTCGGTGTTTGAACTGTTCTTCAGCTTGAAGTTGCAATCATCTCTGGTCACTATCAGTAAAACCAACACCTGGCGAGAACCGAATGTGCAACTTTGGCACCTTATGCACTTCTAGTCTGTCGTGCAATTACATCAAACTGACGAATTGCACCACTGGAGCTGCCGTGTACTGATGACCAATGGCTACTGATCTTACCACTGGGCCCCTCAAACCAATTCCTCCTTTTTTGCTGAACATCTGAAATGAAACACAGCACAGAGGAGGTTATACTGATGATAGATCATCGAATATGGAGCATCAGGTTCAGGAAAATGACATAGTAAAATGTGGTGAAAATAGGCATTATTGAATTCTGTGTTCATTTACCATGGCTTCCTGCGTTGATCACAGGCAATGTTATGTCGCCACTGTACTGGGATTTTCCTTCTATCGGTATCAATTCGTCAGAGAATTCGATTCACTGGTACTTCACCAGCATCCTTTGGAATGTTCAGACGGCACAATGACCCTCACTGTACACAACGTCAACAATCGTCTGCATTACTACATCCAAGGGCACGTCGCATGTTTTTTTATATAAATAGTGAAAAAGTAATCATGCTATGCAAGGGCAAGTTGAATTTTAGTTTAATTAGTAAAGTCGCAAGAATCCAGTTTCAAAATGTCAGAAATTCACGTTCATTACCTTGGCCAGAAGTCTAACGCAGCAAAAGGGAAGTCTGTCCCTGAATCCCCCGCATCCATGTAATCGCTTGCTCCATGTGTCCACTTGGAAACCTATGTGAAGGGATGTTCAGCCTGATAGAGAATCCTCCACTGCCTGACCTAAAGCTTAAACAGGAGCTATCTATTCCAGCTTGGAGGGTAGCGAAGTGGAGGTGAGACAGAAAATATTAATTGGTTTAGCTTCACATTGTTCTCATTGTGATTGTTTAAAAACCTGGGCTAGAAAAGACTCAAGCAGAAAGGAGCAGAAGTATGCCATTTTTAAGACCGCTCCTGCCCCGCCACGCCATTCTGTACTGTCATAGCTCACACAGCACTTTTTATGTCTTCTTCCAGTGTATCCATAGCATAGTGTTGCCAAGTGGCTAACACATATTTATCGATCTCTACCATAAATAGACATCGAAGTTATTCATCGCTGAGAGGAAAATGTTGCATTTCGAGACAGTTGGGTTTTTGCATGAATGTTATTGGTTTTGCAGATGAGCAACCGACTCTGGTCTAAACACCTTTCAAACCATAAACTAAAACTCGACTCTGATGAAATTTGCATCCACAACTTTTGAATGGCAGTCTTAAGAAAGGCGTAGAAATTCAACGCGCTTTCCATTGCACAAGAGAGTCGCGGCCTCACCCAGTTTTCAGCACAAAAGTTTGCCTTAGAATGATTTCGTTCAGGACACCCATCTCACGTCAGTCTGACCTCGTCACACTTTTCAATATCTGGTCCTTATCCACGTGTGCGCTGGATGTTCAAGTGTTCGGCTACATATTGCTGAAATGTCCTCATAACACTTAGCATTACCACACGTTCAGATAAGAAATTCCAGATTAACAACACTCTATGGGTGAAGGCGTTCTTCCTAAATCTCCTCTAAACTGCTTTTCTCCTGCTTTTCAACTATGTCACTGGTTATTATTCCTTCCCGAAAAGCCTCATCCTTGTCATAAATATCTATCCTCTTCATAATATGTGAATCTTAATCAGTTTCTCACTCAGTCTTCTCTGTGCTTAGTTACACAGCCCCAGCTTAGCTCATCTACCTTCACAATGGGAATGGTCCAGCCCTTGGCATTATTTTCATCTCCTGTGAACTTCTCCTCCTGCAATCAGACGGTTCCTGCAGTCTTGCGATTACAATTGAAAAAGAAATGTTCTTTTAAGAAATGCCAAAATGTCTGAACAAAATCAGCAGCTCTTGTCCATCTATGATGAGAAAGGACAGTTAACGTTTCGAGTCCAAAGATTCGTGTTCGGAACTGATGCGATGTGTGGCTGGGTGAAAAATGTGGAAGAGGGCGGACAGGATCCAAAATGATTGAACCCGATGTTGGGTCCTGAAATCTGCATGGTCTTTCAGTAGAAAATGAGTTGCCGATCTTCCAGCTTGCCCTGTGCCTTGAAGAAGAACTGCTGCAGACCAGAGACTGGTATGATGGCTTGGGTACACAATGCAATGTTAAAGTAACAGGACACTGGAAGACCGGAGTAATGTTTGTTGATTCTGGACAGAACTTAAGTGATCTCAGCTTTGTCACCGACTCTGTTTTCCTCTCTCCATTGTAGAGAGATCACATTCTCAGCAGGAACTTACAGTTGTCTGGATTCAATGAAGTGCAGACACATCACTGGAAGATGTGTCTGGAAGTTTCCACAGTGAGGAGAGACATCGAAAACCAGCAGGAAATGTATCTTACAACATAGGACGTTACAGTGCAGTACAGGCACTTCGGCCCTCAATGTTGCAGCAACCTGTAAAAATCATGTGATGTCTATTGCAATGGAAAATTAACATTTCTTTTGAAACCAATAAAAGCACAGGGAAACAAAAAAGTAAGGGCCTGACTTTGCAGAGGGCAAGTGTTGCAGACAGAAAGAAAATCTATGTTAATTTAAACCGAACTAATAGCAGACTTACAAGGCCAGCAAACTGCCACATCAACAGCCAAGGAATTAGAAATAAAAACAACTCCATATCTGGAAAGGAACTCGAATCTTTCAGGCCACTGACATTGAAGTGTTGATAAGAAGAAGCGAATTGTACTTTAAAGGGAATATGTGAAAGCTATCATGCGCCCATTATATGAGGCGTCTTGCCAATGTATTACCTGGGACACGGGAAACCTGAATTTGATGGAACGCGCTACATGCTGAAAACTTTCTGGCCCAAGAGAAGGAGAAACGGACATTAAAGATGGAACAACAAACAAATAAAGCTCAGCTTACTATGATGCAAATGGTCGCCCAGCCGTTGGAAGGAGGTGCTGCGTGAAAAGAAGGGTTGGCAGAGGTAAATCTGGCGGGTGCTTTGTTTGCAGAGCAATGGACCACTGAGTGAGGCAGTGCACTCCCAGACAGCCTCAATCGGCCCTGGAGGCTGTGCAGCAGGGTGGCTAATGGAGGAAGGCTGAGGTGGAGGTGTGCAGCCCCAAAGTTACAGGTAAGCCTCTTAGCTTTATGCTTGGCAACGAAAACTCGCTTATGCTCATCTCTACTACTAACCTTATGGGCACTGAAACACGTCCCATGTCTATACTGAGCACTGAGTTTGCAAAGCGTGAACTATATTTTCAGTACAACGATGATGCATATAAGTCAATGCTTACATCTATGTTATATGTGGAAGGTCCACCTCTTACTTTATTGGAAGATACAAGGGCAAAATATTCAGTTCATAAATCAAGGCAGTTCAGAGAGTCGACGCAAATAAAGATAAACGGAAGCTTCCTCAACTCAATGGGTACGTCAGGAGTCGTGACACGAGAGAGATTGACCGCACCCCTATTGTGCGAAACCAGAAATGGGGAAACATTCCAATTCTCATTTCTGTTATTGGAATCCTGTTCAGTTAATCTGATGTCTCGGGATCTCATAGTGAGACTGGGGTCGGATTTGCGCAGTACCCTGACGGGTTTGCAAGTAATACAAAAAGAATATTTAACAGTGCAGGCTGGAAAATATGAATCACGACCACTGATGCATGTCAGAGAGCGATAGGTTACGTGAGCGGTTCACTCACCCAGGAAGCAAGTAGCCATGGTAATCCCATTAACACCGATTTTCTTGCTGAAAATATGCTGCACTCCACAGCACACACACACACACTGCGATGGTCCTGACAAATCATAAGAGAAGGATTGGTACAGGAGATTTATTAAACCAGATCAGTTGTTATTGAATTTTATTGGAATGATCACCGATGTGCTGTCACTTTAAACTTTTTAAAGTACCTATGACAGTACGTAGACCCTGTGTGTTTGATGTGGAAGGCTCTTTTCCTCACGTATCATTGGCGAAAGCATCCAGCGACAGGTGTCAGAATTTTGGACCATGGGTACGACAAGCCCAAAAAACGAAAGATTGTATCTTCAGGGTCGATGTGGGTATCTGCCTAAATGCAGTTATAAAGACGTATAGGAAGAAACTAAATTGGCTGACTCAGGCAGACAGGACAGTCCAGGTAATCACCGCCAGGGGTATCATCTGGCGTTTACCTATGGTAGATTTTTCGGACCCAAGATTAAGAAGGGTCCCAACTGATTTCAGGGCAAAAGGCAAACACGATGTGGGGCTCATACGAACCGTTAAGAATAACCCCGAAGTCTGAGTATCGTCCTTGCAAAGCAAAAGAGCCGTTAAAACCCGAGGCTGAGAAAGAAATTACCCCAGTCTTTGAATCTCTCTTATAGGCTGGAGTGATAAACCCCCGTGAATAATCACTGGTGAGAACACCCATTTTTTCGTTCAAAAAGGCAAACATTCCAGGTGAATCGGGGGAATGGAGGTTTGTTCATGACCTGCATGTTATCAATAACGCTGTTGTTCCGCATACCCCAAATGTTCCCAACCCCTATATTATATTGACTCAAATTCCACCGGATATAAATGGCTCTCTATTGTGGATTTAGCAAATGTCTTGTTTTGTGTACCGTTACACGCCAACACTCAATTCTGGATCACTTTTCCATTCAAAGGCCAATAGTACACTTTCACGTGACATTTTCAAGATTACTGTGAGTTCCCACCATAATTAACGAAGCTCTACACAAGAGTCTGGAGACTCTTGTTTTAACCGGAGGTGGGGGTGTCAGCGCTTCTGCAGTATATAAACGAATGCTTAATTAACAGAGAAACAATGTGAGAAATGTAGGCTTACGATGCTCTGCCATCCAGTCTCGCAAAACTACAACTTGTGGAACAACAGTTGAAGTTCTTAGGTCACTTAATATCTGAACAAGGAAAGGCCATTGGTCAAGACAGAGTTGAAGCAAAACAGCAAAATTCAAAGCCTCACATGAAGAAACAATTGCTATCATTTTTGGTCATGCGATGTTACTTAGAATGTTTTACCCGCATTACGCAATCCTTTAGGAGCCCAAAAGTGACATAGCTCATGGTTCAGGTTTACAGAGCGCGAGTCCGTTGCAGTGACCCCTGAGGCCTAGCGTGCCTTTGTTGAATTGAAATGGCACTCCAAACTACACCGACACTGGGATTCAATGTCCAAACAAGCCTTTTGTACAAACAGTGGATGAGAAGCGTGTCTGCATGACATCTGTGCTGATGCAGAATTAAGTGTGGAAAATTGAGGCCAGTAGTTTATTTATCGCCTCAACTTAGATTCCGAAACGGCAGGATTGCATAAATGCCTCTGTGACGTGCCTGCATTTGAAAAGGCTGTTGCAGCTTCCAGGGACATAGTCGGCTTTGTTGAATTTAACCGACTGGTCCCAATGCAGTATCCTTACTGCTTTCTGAGCAAAACACAGCACACATGTCGGCAGGACCTTGGCTCACATACAATGCTATGCTATTGGAGAAGCCTAACATGACAATAAAGCGATGTAACGTCCTTAATGCTGCTTGTCTTCTCCCCACATAAGGAGATGGAGACCCACATGACTGTGTCGCTGTAATTAATGACATTTGACGCCCGAGACCAGACGTGTAGGATTCAACAATTTAGAATCTGTATACCGCGTTTTATTGTGGATAGGTCAGCATTCAGAAGCAAAGAGATAGGCCAGTGTCTGGTATGTTGTAGCAACTACCTACGAGGTCGTCAAAGCGGGATCACCTCCTTCTCATTTGTCAGCGCAAGCAGCAGAGCTGATTGCCTTGATTGAGGTATGCAGATTGGCTGAAGGAAGAACAGTGAATATTTACATCGACAGCAGATATTCATTCGGGGTTGTACATAATTTTGGATCTCTGTGGAAGAACAAGGGCTTCTTGACCTCCACTGGAAAGCCAATCACATAACATGGCCTGATCTCTGACGTCCTGAAAGCAACCCGATTGCCTAAATCAATCACTGTATGTACATGTGAAGCCCACAGGAAAAATTATGATTCAATTTCTCAAGGCAATGAAAATGCAGACTCAGCGGCAAGGACGGCAGCCAATCGCCGCAAAGTGATCAGTTTGACATGTGTATGTCAAATATTTGTAATCCAAAGCAGACTTATGGGAGTTACAGTTCGCAGGCCACATCGAAGGAGAAGCGTGAATGGACTAGGGCATGGTGCAGAATGAGGGAATGGGTGTGGTGTGGCCCCAAGGGTAAACCCTGTCTACCTCGATCTTTATTCCCTTTCTATGCCAAAATTACACACGGTAAGGACCATGTGTCAAATGTGGGGATGTACGACAATATTTCAGCACGCTGGTACAGAAAGCGATTTACTCATTATTCATAAAAATAATGTGAATAATGTGTTATCTGTGCCACGAATAATGTGGGGAGGGGAATACAAATGAATCAGGCAGAACACCCCCAATCCCAAAGACCCTTTGAACATTTACAGATGGATTTTATTGAACTAACACCCAGCGAAGGGAAAAGGCATTGTCTGGTAATAGTTGATGTTTTCCCAACGGGTGGAAGTGCTCCAACGTCTAACCAGGATGCCAGTGCAGTAACCAAGGCTTTGCTAACTGACAACCTTCCCAAAGCAGGGAATGTTGAATGGAACTGGCAATTAATGGAGTATTGCCACAAACAGGATTCAGACCAGCATCAAACAAAGAAGTGCGAATCCTGGAAATCTGAATCAACAACAGGAATTGACAGAGAAACTCTGCAGGCCTGACAGCATCTGTGGAGACAAAGAGGTTTAATGTTTCATATCACAGATTCAGGCTACTTATGCTTTTTATTGTTTTATTGCCTGGGGAATTGTCAATTTCACTTCGTGAAACAGCATACTTACCAGAATCTCTCATTAGCTGACAGACGTCATCTGTAAAAATGCAAAATTCCTTTATCGGCTGTAATGCTGTTGCTGTTGCCCTGAGTTGGTGAAAGGCTGGCCTTCATTACCTTTTTCTTCGCCTTTATGTGAATGAGCAGCCATGGTGAATGGAGAATTTCTGTTTGTCTCCCTTTGTCTCTCTATACCATCTCACTCTCTTCTACATTATCCCACACTCTGTCTGTCAATATCCCCCCATTTTTCATTTATACTCTTGGAAAAGTGTTAAAATCGGAGGCTGTTCCGTGGCTTTCTCCACCCCACCCCCTCCGCCCTCCACCCCCCCCCCCCCCCCCCCACCCCCGGCCAGAGTGTGAAGAACTGGGCTCACAGTCTGTGATACTTAGGTCTGAGATCAGGTGACATTTGTTCACTCAAAACGTTATGAGCTTTTACAATTCTAAATAGTATTCATAATAGACCAGAAAAAAAAGCAGTTTCACTCCAATACGATTTCTATGATGCCATTCCCGTTTGCCTAAAATCAATGAATGGTGACAGCAGACAATGAGAGCCATTATCTCATTGGATGCGTTATTACTACAACATTGTCCTGCAAGTCTGCAGTGTCTCCTGTGTCTCTTCATCATTCCCAAAAAACTTGAAAAGGCGGATGGAGATAATAGTAGAAGAGATAGACAAATCCTTGTCGAACAGGTAAAAAGAACTCTGCATTGAATTAGCAGGATAGAACATAGATTAATGCGTTCACATCTGGCGATAGGACTTGGTAGACAGAAATAACAACGGTCTGAGCTCAAACACAAGAAGCATGCTGAGCCGTCACTTTCGCGATGTTGAATAAACAATACGGCTTTTACAAGAAGTTTAAACAATGAACTTTCAATGTACAGAACATTTGACAGCATTTGACACCATTAACGCCTGGTTATTGCCATATGCTTTAACTGACGAAACCACAGACACTGTTCTTCAAAGCAATAAGGGCATTTAATGAAGTATTTGATCACAGTTAATCGGACCACCTTTCTGTAATAAAGCTGCTCGATGAGAATTTATATCAATGTTCGCTTGTGCAGGAAAGAAGTTCCCAGCTGGTGACTCTCCACTGAAAATGTACAGGAAGAGGCAATCTCTTCTTGCTTTGATTTCAAACTGATGCGTTCACCTCTTTAACCTGACAGGATAGACAGTATGCTTTCATCATCCCTGGGCCGATTTACCGCGTGAATATGCACAGAGGGAAACTCATACCAAGAGACCAGGGTAATTGTGGTGAATTTACCAGGAGTGGTGTGAGTCGGTGTTAACAGTGGGCAGTAAGGGCAAAACCATCAGCACTGACATTGATCCTTGTACCAACAGCTCCTCACTCACTTTCTGCCTCATTCATCCCAGTCATCATTGACTTTCAGTTTATCCTACTTTCCCTTCGAAATTTTACACTTGTTCCGGACCACTTTCGGGTGTCCACTTGGAAACAGCAGCTTTTTCAAACGAAATTCTGGATAATGCACGTCACTCTTTGGGATTGGCTTCACTGCCCAACCATAATTACTCAAGAGATTGAGATGGTAAGTTACTTTACTTCGTCCTCGAAGTGCTCAACACAATGATACAGCCATGATATCGATAGGGAGGGAGTTCCAAGAATTAAACATAGCGACATTGAATGAACAGCGAGATAGTTTCAGCTCAGAAAGGCGAGATCCTTAGAGTGGATTTGCAGTGACAATTTATTCGTGTATGTGTTGCCATGGCTGCCAGAGGATGTGGTGGAGGCTCGTACAATTGCAACATTTAAGAGGCATTTGAAATGGTATATGAGTAGGAAGGGTTTGGAGGGATATGGGCCGTGTGCTGGAAAGAGGGACCAAATTGGATTGGGATTTCCGGTCAGCATGGACAGGTTTGAACGAAGTGTCTGTTTCCCTGCAGTACATCTCTATGACTCTATGATTCCAGTTGGATGCAATCAATCACTGGATTCCTTCTGGCAGAACCGGGTCTGTGCTCTCTGTGGAAGCAGAAAATGGTTTTCATTCAGATTAGCCACAAGAAGAGAAACAAATCTTCATAGAATAGAAACAGAGTTAATCATGCATTTCGAAGTCCTCCTCTCATAACTCGGCGAGGTGAGAGATGAAACAGTTCTGCTATTAAATTTGGAGACTGGGAGAATGTTTGGAGATGGAGTAATAAAAGAGAAACTGAGTATAAAGTTGAGAGTCAGGACATATTCAATAAAAAGGTAGACGGAGATGGGCATGGAGAAATAAGTGTCACTGGTCTTGAAGACTTAACTCGGTTTTCCATTCCAAGATTCTACCAGGCTTGCTGAGAATTTCCCGCAATTTCTTTTGTTGGTACTGAAACAGAAGGGAGTAGTGTGATCCTGGACTATTCAGCTATGTCTGCTCTGTGGACGTTTGAATTCCCTGTTCGAACAAATCACTTCTGACGCACACAGAAACTTCACTATCCTGCATTACCCCCACCCGTGTTGCTGACAATAAGCTGTTCATGATGTAAACACATATCGGTACACAACAGCATCATTTACCGAGTGAATTAGGAAAATTTCAGGAAGAGTTCCATTCGGTTTCCATCAGAGCATTCACATTCAGTTAATTCTATTGCAGCACCATTTGACACGCAGCTGTCACTGTCATGTGGCCATTTGCATTCGACGTCTCTGGACATATTGGTTGGGGCACGTTTGGAATGGTACCTCACGTTTTGGAAGGGACATCGTTTATAGCATATTCGGCTGAACTGATAACCTTGTCTCTTGCACCTGCAGTACAGTGGAGACAGTTTTCACTCAGAAACCAAGAGATGATCAAAAACGGAGGAAAAAATGTGTCAACAAAACCTGCCTCAGTGAGCGAATTCGCTCTTGCAACATTTATGGAGAGCGGCAAACATATTAACAAACAACAGCGCCCTGCGTGGGTCTCGACCCCACACCATTGAGATTAAAGGTCTCTAGCTCTACCGACTGAGTGAGCCAGGACAGGATTGGTGTTGGTTAATTTATCATTTCGTACTGAGTTTAATTCAGCTGACACGGTAATTTTCAAAAATCTCGTTCATTCCTCCCCATTGCAAATAACATTATTCAAGTCTTTTCAATTCTCAGATTTATTCCTTCAGACCATTACAATCTATTTAGGCCTTGCCCCGGGATTTACGATTCTCTGTTAATATTGTCATATTTCGACCATGATCCTTATGTCGCCGAAGTGATTCCCAGACAATCTGGCAGACTGCAAATCACTCGGGAAAATACCTCAGGAAACCAAATCATTTCTGATTAGAGTGTAGGGAATCCCATCTGCTGAAGAGACAGAGTCCTCACCATCAACACTTTCTTTGATCTACCTGCCTACAAAGTTTACCACTTCAAATATTCGAGACAGGAATTCTGATTATAAAATGTTTTAAAAACAGGAACAATCTTCTGAAGCCATTTCCAATTTGAATTAGAATTTTTTACCCTTTCACACGGTAACAGCCGTTCCTGAGGAAGGAGTTTCATTGAGCCGCGTCCCAGGTCTGGGCAGGAAGCCGCTGATTGAAACGGCAGTGGCCCCTTTCTGTTGGCAGCGAGGGCTTGTAGAGAGTGGGGTCCCATTCTGCTGCACGTGACCGTTTCACTCACTGCGGACTCAGGGTCAATCATGGATGAGTTCTCGTGGTTGTATTGTCAGTACATGGTCGGTCTCAATACTTAGAGTCATAGACTCAAAGAGATGTACAGTTCTGTGCTATTTTTTGGGCTAGGAGAACCAACATTTCAGCCAAATGCACTGACCATTTGAGACACAGCAACTGGCAGCAAAATTGTGCGTGTGCACATCCAAACACACAGTGCTCGAGAGGATGTGGACAGCAGTAGTTCTCAGTATTTTAAGAATCAGTTGCTCATGTACCCGTGTTTATCGCAGAGAGAGTGAGAGACCCGAGGAGTAACAAACACACCCATAAAACAATATCAGGACCTGTGTAGTTCTGTCATAAAAAGCTGCCTGCTGCTGTTCTATTGCAAAGTTGGGTTTCAAACCCACGATGCAATAGAGACTGGACCCTAAACGCAGCACATTAAACCTTTCTGGATTAGTGGTGCTGGAAGAGCACAGCAGTTCAGGCAGCATCCAAGGAGCAGTAAAATCGACGTTTCAGGCAAAAGCCCTTCATCAGGAATACAGGGTTTCGCCCGAAACGTCGATTTTACTGCTCCTCGGATGCTGCCTGAACTGCTGCGGTCTTCAGCACCACTGATCCTGAATCTGGTCTCCAGCATCTGTATTCATTGTTTTTGCCGACATTAAACCACTCGGCGACGCTCCCTGACGATAACTAAGCGCCAGACCTGTCAAGACTAATGTTTCAGCATCGCTTCACTTCAGGCAATTTCCCCTGGCACTTTCTATGAATACCTTCGCATAATTTAAAAAAAAATTACAACGATTTGAAAGGTTTGCACGGTGTGGACATTAGTAAGAAGCTGAATATTCTTCGACAGTTTTCCCCGGAGCTTCAGGCCTGAGGGGTGTCCTGAGAAAAGTTTGCTAAATAATGAGGTAGACGAGCAGAGAACATAGTCAATCTACACTTTTGCAGAGGTCACGTGAGTTTAAAGCGAGACAGCATAGGTTTTATGTGAGAGCAGTACAATTTGAAAGGGACGTGAGGACAGTTGTTTTTAATACAGACATTTTTGTGCGTGTGGAATAAATTGCCACATTTATTGGCAGTGTTTGGTGCACTCACAACACTTCAAAGGCATCTAAATGGGTATGCAGACAGGAAGTGTTCGGAGAGATAAGGGACAAATATTGGCAAATCTGTTTAGATTAGTTACGGTCATCTGTTCAGCAGGTGCAAGTTGGATAGGAAGGTTTGCTTCCATGCTCGGCAATTCTGTGACACTCCAGTACCTGATAACAGTTTCAATAGACCACTTGCAAAAACGCATGCTGTTTGTTACTAAGTCAGCGTGTTTGAATTTTATTTTTTCTTGAGGCGTAATGTTTGAAATGACACAGAGAGGAATGTTTTCCAGACATTTACAGACAATGACCATTCTCCTTGATACATTCCCAAGTTCTCCATCAAATAATCTCGTTGACTAATAAAAAAACCTCACAAATCGTGTTATCCCCTCAACTCTCCAGTGAATCCAAAAACTGACAGCTCTGAACGTGGACAAGGTGCAAAACTCAAAAGGCAGAGTCATTATCAGACACACAAACTCATTACTTCTGTCTGAGGCAGTGCGAGACGCATATGTCAAGATCTGCTCACACAAATAGTACCGAAGCAATTCCAAACGGAACTTCCCGACATTCTGGAGACTTAGTGCATTGCCAAGTAACAGAAAGTGCTCAAGTAACATAAAACAAAACAGAAAAATGTACCATGCAAAGTGAATATTACCAATTAAATTCTCGATTAAATTAGGTCAACAATGCGCTGGTGCCTCCATCTGATCCAGAGAGCTAATCTCCATCCTCCCACACCAGGACAGTAATGAAGGAAATGAGAGAAATATAACAAAGCTTCACGTTGCGATTGCCCACCTTTTAGCCACAACAACAAAAAACGAAGGTGCAGATTCAGTGCAGGATCTGGCTTCAAAACAGCGGTGAAATAACGACGTCCACTCACTTTCAGGGAAAGCTGTGAACAACGCACATTGTCCAGAATATGAATACACAGCGCGAGCTGTTTAGTTCCCATATTCTACTGCTGTCCCGACATTCATACGAAAATGTACCTTTCAAAGAGAGCGTTTGTAGCTGTGGAATGACAGTGGCAGCTGTTTCCCCTCGCTCTGACTGCCGCCCTTGGTAATTTAGAGGCTGGTATTCTCATCTTACACGCGGTAGTTGAGTGTGCAATTCTCTGTTGCTCTGTTGTGGAAAAGCGGAGTGTTTTGGAGCAGAAAGATGTGAAGCTCGGATGCTTCTGGAGTTCTTGTTGAAAAGTTCGGTGACGCGAGGAAGATGGTTTGCAGACTTTTCCTCGCCTGTCTGGGTGACATTCTCAGCGCTGCAGAGGTTCCTGTGAAGCGCTGCTCTCATGTTTTGGTACGAATTCATTTGGTTTCATTCCCGCTGCTTCCGTTTGTTGGGATTGCAGATTGGGTCCAACGGATGGAATCCGTGGATGAGTGCCCTGCTACCAGGATTGTCTGGCTGTCTTCTGCTTGCCCTGTCCTATTATTGTTGTGCTATTCTAGTCGAATGTGTGGCCCTTGCCGTTTGTACGTATTGCTACTCGGGACTGCTAGACTGACGCCCACACAAATTATTTGCCAAGAACCAATATCCATACACCTTCATTCGCAGATGCATGGCACACGAAGTTCACAAGGAGGATATGCTTTGAGGTAATTTTTAAATCATGCTTCCCTGTATTAAAAACAAATTCTGGAAAACGATATCCAGACTCCTCCGAGCACTCGGTCTTATGACAGCACAGAAACCGAGAGCCTCACTCAGACAACAACTCACGAGAAAACAAGGCCCAATACGCATCATGTGCAGGTCAAACGTGGTTGACGAGATTCCACGCTGCGATTGCACGAAACACGACATAGGAGAAAGAGGCTGACAACTAGAGAGCTGCACTCATAATTTCATCTGGACTGTAAACGCCTCGGACAGCTGTTCCTTGCAGTTATGCACAGAATATTGAATGTCTCTGATTCCAGGGCTTAGAACTCGGATGATATGACCGTCTGCAACACTGGTTACTTCCTTGTGTGAGGTAACTCCTGATGGAACACATGTAACATTCTATTGCTCATTGAGAAATATATTCAAAATAGGAGCTCATAGCAGCATTTCTGTTGTCTTTCTGGTGCTGTCCCTGACATGCCCTGTGGCACTGCACTTATTCTCTGTTTCCTGAGGGTTCGGCACATGCTTCCACGATCGTATTATGGGCAGTAATCTGCATTTTCGCTTCAATAAGGAGTGTGTGAAGCGGAGGTCCACCATTCTCGATGCTATTTTTCTCTTCTTATGCGCAACTGCAATACAGTAAATGATCAATTAATATTGTAAGATGATACACAGAGGCCTGTGAAATATTTATGCAATGGTTAGAGATTACCTTGATTCAGGAAGTAAGGATGTAAAGTCTGTTTGGCTGGATTTGAGGAACAGTGAGGCATGAACTCACAAGCATATGTAGTTTACAAGCCCACTCGCAGTAACCACAAAGCGAAATAAATCGTACAAGGAAAAAAATATTGAGTGTGAGTGACAAAAATGGCAATAGTCATGCGTGATCTTAACTTCCCATCTAAAACTCTCGGTTCTATTGTAGAAACATTTGGAGAACCATAATCAAAGAAATCCCACATGTCCCATAAAACATCACGAGGGATATCTTGGTAATTGATTACTCTACTGGTGATTTAATTTTCTTATTTTCTTGGAAACCATCTCTTTAATTGTGAGCATCAGAAAAGGCTTTCTTTTGCCAGCAAGAAATAAATATGTGATTAACCTTTGTTCGTTTCATGTATAAGAACACTGTGACTCCTCTGCACTGCACATCTTTTGCTTTTCTATCGATTTTAATAGTAGCGTGTCTTTTGATTCTTCCCAACAAAGTATATGACCTCGCATTCCCGACATGAAGCTGCATCTGCCAAGAATACTCCAATTGTTGGAGGGAATCCTGAGGAACAGAATGTACATGTATTTGGAAAGGCAAGGACTGATTCGGACAGTTAACATGGCTTTGTGCGTGGGAAATCATGTCTCACAAATTTGATTGAGTTTTTTGAAGAAGTAACAAAGAAGATTGATGAGGGCAGAGCAGTA
The DNA here is from genome assembly GCF_037043375.1 of Chiloscyllium plagiosum. Lineage (NCBI taxonomy): Eukaryota > Metazoa > Chordata > Chondrichthyes > Orectolobiformes > Hemiscylliidae > Chiloscyllium > Chiloscyllium plagiosum. The sequence goes on from NW_028270177.1 coordinate 53,642,103, forward strand.
AATGTGATCTATATGGACTTCAGAAAGGCGTTCAACAATGTTCCCCATGGGAGACTGATTGGCAAGGGTAGATCTCATGTAATAGCAGTGGACCTAACACCGACCCTTGTAGTACGCCGCCAGTACCTGGACACCAAGAAGAACATGTTCCATCAACTACAACAATGTTTTCTATTGGCAAGCCAATTACTGATCAAAGCTGCAATCTCTCCCACAATTCCATTCCACCGCATTTTGTGTAATATCCTATTGTGGGGAACCTTATCGAACAACTTTCTGAAACCCATATACACCACATCAACCGGTTTACTGTCATCTCCCTGTTTGGTCACTTTGTCAAAAAAGTCAATAAGATTCGTTCGGCAAGGTCTACCCATCACAAAACCGTGCTGACTGTCCCTGATCAGATTATTCTTTTCTAGATGGTCATAAATCCTATCTATAATAACCTTTTCCAACATATTACCAACAACTGCAGTGAGACTCAATGGTCTGTAATTACCAGGGTTGTCTCTACGACACTTTTTGAACACGGGAACAACATATGCTATGCTCCATTCCACAGGCACTACTCCTGTAGACAACGATGATTTAACGATCGCCGCCAAAGGTAATCAATCTCTTCCCTTGCTTCCCAGAGGATCCTAGGACAGATCCCATCCGTCCCAGGGGACTTGTCTGTTATCTCACTCTCCAGTATTTCTATCACCTAATCCTTGTGAAACTCAATCTCTACTACTCCAGACGCAAGTATCTCTATACCTTCCTCGCCAACATTTTCATTTTCTATAGCGAACACTGTCGAAAAATATTTATTTAGCGCTTCCCCTATCTCCTCTGACTCCACACACAACTTCCCACGATTATCCTTGATTGTCCCAAATTTAACTCTCGTCATTCTTTTATTCCTGACATACCTATGGAAAGCCTTAGGGTTAACCCTGATCCTATCTGCCAACAACTTCTCATGTCTCGTCTTGGCTCTTCTCAGCTCTCTTTATACGTCTTTCCTGATATCGTTGGAACCCTCGAGCGCTCTAACTGAGTTTTCACATTTTGTCCTAACATAAGACTTCTTGTTCTTCTTGACCAGGGATTCCACTTCCTCAGTAAACCACGGCTCACGCGTTCTATATCTTCCTACTTGCCTGACAGGTACATACTTATCTAGGACACACAGGAGCTTTTCTTTGAATAAGCTCAACATTTTTAATGTGCTCACCCCCTGCAGTTTCCTACCACATTCTACGTGTCCTAAATCTTACCTCGATACATCGTAATTTCCCTTCCACCAGATGAAACTCTTGCTCCGTGGAGTACACCTATCCCTTTCAATCACGAAAGTAAACCTGAGAGAATTGTGATCGCTGTCTCCAAAGTGCTCACATACTTCCGAATCTAAAACCTGGCCAGGCTCGTTTCCCAAGTCTAATCAAATTACTGGCCTGGTTTGCAAAATAGGTGTTCTGAACTTTGAGCGAAAACGGTTCCAGCAGGAAAGCATTCATAACGTAGCCAGCAGGATTCGAACCTACGTGGGGAAACCCCAATGGATTTCTAATCCATCGCCTTAACCACTCGGCCATGACTACAGACAGCGCAGCACGGTTGAGCAATGACCAAATCAGCCGTGATCTCATTGAAAGCTCTTGCTGACTTGAGCTAAATGCTTCCATCTCCTTTCATACCTTTGCTGTCATTTATAAGGTGCGAGACACCAATGTAAAAGAAGGAAAGCACAAAGGTAGGAAAAGATATTTGCAGTCAAACTGAGTCAAAATTATTTATTGAAAGGAAAATCACACTTGGCAATTTGCTAGATCTCTTTGCGAACATGACCAGCAGAGGTAAGCAAGGGAGCTATTGATCTGAGTATTCTTGGACCTGAAGCAAACAAAGGTTAGTGACCTATTCCATTTCTTTTTCCGGCGAACGAAATGTTCTTTCCTGATGGTTACAATGAAAGAGACGGTTCCCAATAAAAGACAAAGATTCAGTCACATCTAGATATATTTCAATGTGACATGATTCATTTTCCGTCCCAAATTACCCCAGAGATGGAGGGGGTGAGTTACTTTTCTTCACTCTTCAACTCCTCATCACGGAGGTACAGACATGAAACCGCTAGAGATGGAGTACTTGAATTGGGAACCAGTGACACTGAAGGAACTAGGCAAAAGTGAGGACTGCAGATGCTGGAAATCAGATTTTAGATCAGAGTGATGCTGGAAAAGCACGGCAGGTCAGGCAGCATCCGAAGAGCAGGCAAGTCGACGTTTCTGTTGCCAGTCCTGCTGCGTTCCTCAAACAATTTTCGTTTTTGGCTCAGATTTCCAGAAGCTGCAGCTATTTGTTTTATGTTAACCTTCATAATGTTTTGGACAAAACCAATGACCTGCCAGCATCGGAAAATCGGCAGAAGTACTGGTACACTGATATGTTTGCTGAACAATACAACCATTCCATGAGCGGGAATACGATCCGGGCCACGGTGCTGAGAACACCGAATCCTCACAAATAAATAACAAGACAAGGCGATAGATACTATAGTATTTGGTGTAAATAAAACACCCTTTCTGAACATTTTCGTGGCAGATTATTTTCAACTTGTCTTCGAAGATTTACAAAGTGGGAAAAGGCCATTCCGTCCGTGTGCATTGCGGCTAATCAGAGAACCATCCATTCTAGTCGCAGTTTCCAACTTTAGCTCAAAGTCTCGTGTGTTCTAATGTTTCCAGGGCAAATGTCAATGAGGTTATCCTATGTTCTTAAATGGCACAATAACGGGGCAGAAGTATGACACTTCCACAACGAATTGTAAGTCTTTTGAGGAACTCGTGCTCATTTTCACCCACAGAGGGAGACACACAGTAAGATACCCCCAAACTGACGGAGGTGTCCGTTGTGTAGAGTTGGAATTTGAAATGGACAATAGGACAAATGCAAGTTTTAAATGCGGAAGCACAGAGGCGACGTCCCGCCAGGACTTAACAGGGGAGCGTCAACGTAGACCACGGTTAAAGCGAAACAAGTCAGACGCGTTATCGATTACGCCACTGGCCCAAGAGGCAAGCCTAGCGTTGGCAGTATGTCGATATGTAATGCCATGGACTTTCACGGAATCAAAATTAAAAAGGTGAACAAGCAGCGAAGATCATCACCAACATTGCTTCACTTCGATTTGTGAAGCAATGCCTTTCACTGGCAAAGGAGAAACATTTGTCCTCAGCTGCCTGCTTCAGGGTCGCCTCCTTCTCTGCTGGAAGTTTCCATCGTTTTATTGACAGTCACGACGCGATTTCATGATCCACTCCAGTGAAAACGTGTCATGGTGTCATCCAAGCAAGAGCCTGCAGATTCTCAGCGAGAGACCTCCGGTCATTTCGAGCTCTGGATGTGGAATTAGACGAGATGCGTGACACCTTTTATTGGCGCCACCACTTCACTGCAAATTAGCGGCTCAAAACGAGCCGTTGTTGCAGCAGCTTGATTTGTACCTTCCTGTAGTGCTTTTGCTAAACAACATCAGATAGATCCCATCCGGCCCAGCTGACTTATCTATTTTCACACTCTGCAGTATGTTGTGGTTCTGTTCGCCGAGCTGGAAGTTTTTGTTGCAAACGTTTCGTCCCCTGGCTAGGGGACCTCATCAGTGCTTGGGAGCCTCCTGCGAAGCGCTTCTTTGATGTTTCCTCCGGTGTTTATAGTGGTCTGTCCCTGCCGCTTCCGTTTGTCAGTTTCAGCTGTCCGCTGTAGTGGTTGATATATTGGGTCCAGGTCGATGTGATTGTTGATGGAGTTTGTGGATGAATGCCATGCCTCGAGGAATTCCCTGGCTGTTCTCTGTCTGGCTTGCCCTATGATAGTAGTGTTGTCCCAGTCGAATTCATGTTGCTTGTTGTCTGTGTGTGTGGCTGCAAAGGATATCTGGTCGTGTCGTTTCGTGGCTAGTTGATGTTCGTGGACGCGGATTGTTAGCTGTCTTCCTGTTTGTCCTATATCGTGTTTTGTCCCGTCCTTGCATGGTATTTTGTACACTACATTAGTTTTGCTCATGTTGGGTATCGGGTCTTAAACTACTGGACGTGTGCCTCACAACACATTTCACATTCAACAACCAGACATACGAACAAATCAACGGAACACCCATGGGATTCCCAATCTCGGGACTCATAGCAGAGGCAGTTATGCAAAGGTGAGAACAAACAGTCCTACCACAAATTCAACCTAAACTCTGGGTCAGATATGTCGATGACACGTTTGTAATCATTAAAAACACGGAAATAGAAAAAAAAAACACCGGATCATCAACGCCACACTCACAGGAATCCGATTCACGAGAGAAGAAGAAAAGGATAGCCAACTCCCATTCCGAGACGTGATGGTACAGAGAACACCAAATGGAGAATCCCCTACAAGGGTATACAGGAAAGCCACACACACAGACGAAGTCCTAAACTATGGAAGTAACCACCCCAACACACACAAACGAAGCTGCATCAGGACACTATTCAAAAGGGCCACAACACACTGCAGTACACCAGAACTGCAAAAAGAAGAAGAGGAACACCTATACAAGGTATTCGCCAATAACGGATACCCGCTCAAATTCATCAACAGATGCCTAAGAGAATGACCACGGAACGAGGACATACCACAACCAAAAGGACTAGCCACACTACCATACATCAGGAACATCTCAGAACTGACAGCCAGACGACTGCGACCCCTAGGACTCATAACGGCACACAAACCAACAGCCACGCACAGACAGCAACTCACCAGAACGAAGGACCCGATACCCAACATGAGCGAAACTAATGTAGTGTACAAAATACCATGCAAGGACTGCACAAAACACTATATAGGACAAACAGGAAGACAGCTAACAATCCGCATACATGAACATCAACTAGCCACGAAACGATACAACCAGCTATCCTTAGTAGCGACACACGCAGGCAACCAGCAACATGAATTCGACTGGCACAACACTACTATCATAGGGCAAGCCAGACAGAGAACAGCCAGGGAATTCCTAGATGCATGGCATTCATCCACAAACTGCATCAACAAACACATCGATCTTGTCCCAATATACCAACCACTACAGCGGACAGCTAAAACTGACAACCGGAAGCGGCAGGGACAGACCACTATGAACAACGGAGGAAACATCAAAGAAGCGCTTCGCAGGAGGCTCCCAAGCACTGATGATGTCGCCTGGCCAGGAGACGAAACGTTTGCAACAATAATTTCCAGCTCGACGAACAGAACCACAACAACGAGCACCCAAGCTACAAATCTTCGCACGAACTTTGAACTCTGCAGTATTTCGAATATCTCTTCCTTGTGAACCTCAATCTCTTCTAGTCTAGACGCAAGTATCTCTATACCTTCCTCGCCAACATTTTCAATAGCGAATACTGTCGAAAAATATTTATTTAGTGCTTCCCCTATCTCCTCTGACTCCACACACACTTCCCACTATTATCCTTGATTGTCCCAAATTTAACTCTCGTCATTCTTTCATTGCTGGCATACCTATGGAAAGCCTTCGGGTTAACCCTGAACCTATCTGCCAACAACTTCTCATGTCTCCTCCTGGCTCTTCTCAGCTCTCTTTATAGGTCTTTCCTGATATCGTTGGAACCCTCGAGCGCTCTAACTGAGTTTTCACATTTTATCCTAACATATGACTTCTTGGTCTTCTTGACCAGGGATTCCACTTCCTTAGTAAACCACGGCTCACGCGTTCTATATCTTCCTCTCTGCCTGACAGGTACATACTTACCTAGGACACGCAGGAGCTTTTCCTTGAATAAGCTCCACATTTTAATGCGCTCACCCCCTGCAGTTTCCAACCACATTCTACGCTTCCCAAATCTTACCTCGATACATCGTAATTTCCCTTCCACCAGCTGAACCTTTTGCTCCGTGGAGTACACCTATCCCTTTCAATCACGAAAGTAAACCTGAGAGAAGTGTGATCGCTGTCTCCAAACTGCTCACCTACTTCCTAGCCAGGCTCGTTACCCAGTACTAAATCGAAAGTGGCTTCATCCCTTGAAGGCATGTCTACATACTGAGTCAGGAGGCCCTCCTGCACACACTGGGCAAAAACTGACCCATCTATAGTACTCGTACTGTCGTGATCCCAGTCAATATTTGTATTTTTTCTTGAGTGTTCCAGAGTTTTTCATTGTCCCAAAGTCCAGATGAAGTTTACATTCCTCACGAACGTGAGCGAGAATTCTTTCAATGTCTCAGATCAGTTCCTGTCCCGAGAACATCAGAGTCAATGTCCCGTCCTCTACTCGGTCCGACAGTTCACACTTCTTCATCCTCCTCTGATTCCATTTCCCAAAGAGTTTCTCAAGATTTCCAAAGCTGCAGCCTAAATTATATGGTTTGCTTCTTAAACATTTTTCCTACTGCCAACTGAAAATATTTTCACAGTATCTCTTCACAATCCTCTGGCTTGCAACATGTCCAGGGAGAAGAAGTCCCGTTTGGTGGAGAGATTCCCGAGGCTGGTGAGTTTCACTTTGGAACAAAGATGGTTAAGTGGCAATTTCCTGCGGTTGTTTGTAATGACCGGAGAGGGAGCGGTGGGGAATGAGCACTTTGACGAGCAGGAGGAAGTGTTGCCACTGACCCGAGTCAGAGAACAGAGGACATGGAATCGAATGAAAAGCAGCACTTCTGCTTAGGACGTTCAATAAAACCTGCAGAAACCCGTTGTGTCGAGCAGTGTATCTGGAAAGAGAAACAGAGATAATGATTTAAATATGGAACGTTTCTGATCAAGAACTCGAGTTTCCCAAGTCTAATCAAATTATTGGCCTGGTTTGCAAAATTGGTTTTCTGAACTTTGAGCGAAAATTATTCCAGCAGGAGAGCATTCGTACGTAGTCAGCAGGATTTGAACCTACGTGGGGCAACCCCAATGGATTTCTAATCTATCGCCTTAACCACTCGGCCATAACTACAGACGGCGCAGAGCGGTTGAGAATTGACTAAATCAGCCGTGATCTCATTGAAAGCTCTCGCTGACTTGATGAGCTAAATGCTTCCATCTCGTTTCATACCTTTGCTGTCATTTGTAAGGTGCGAGACACCAATGTAAAAGAAGAAAAGCACAAAGGTAGGAAAAGATATTTGCAGCCAAACTGAGTCAAAATTATTTATTGAAAGGAAAATCACACTTGGCAATTTGCTAGATCTCTTTGCGAACATGACCTGCAGAGGCAAGCAAGGGAGCTATTGGTCTGAGTATTCTTGGACCTGAAGCAAACAAATAGTGACATATTTATTTCTTTTTCTGGCGAACGAAATGTTCTTTCCTGATGGTTACAATGAAGGAGATGGTTCCCAATAAAAGACAAGCATTAAGTCGCATCTCGATATATTTCAATGTGACACGATTCATTTTCAGTCCCTAATTACCCCAGAGATGGAGGGGGTGAGTTACTTTTCTTCACTCTTCAAATCCTCAGCGTGGAGGTACAGACATGAAACCGCTAGAGATGGAGTACTTGAATTGGGAATCAGCGACACTGAAGGAACGATGTAAAAGTGAGGACTGTGGATGCTGGAAACCTGCTGTGCTTTTCCAGCATCAGAGTGATGCTGGAAAAGCACAGCAGGTCAGGTAGCATCCGATGAGCAAGAAAGTCGACGTTTCTGTTGCCAGTCTTGCTGCGTTCCGCAAACAATTTTCATTTTTGGCTCAGATTTCCAGCTACTGCAGCTATTTGTTTTATGTTAACCTTCATAATGTTTTGGACAAGACCAATGACCTGCCAGCATCGGAAAATCGGCAGAAGTACTGGTACACCGATACGTTTGCTGAACAATACAACCATTCCTTGAGCAGGAATACGATCCGGGCCACGGTGCTGAGAGTACCGAATCCTCACAAGTAAATCCTCACACGAACATTTTCATTGCAGATTATTTTCAACTTGTCTTCGAAGATTTACAAAGTGGGGAAAGGCCATTCCGCCCTTTGTGCTTTGCGGCTAATCAGAGAGCCATCTATTCTAGTCGCAGTTTCCAACTTTGGCCCAAAGTTTGGTCATGGTGTCATGCAGAAACTCAGCGAGTTCACTCAGACATTTTTGTGTGTGCAGAATGATTTGCCACATTTAAGGCAAATTCAATGGCATCCCGAATGGGTATATACACAGGAAGCGTTCGGAGAGATAAGGAACACATTTTGGCAAACATGGTTCAATTAATTTCGGTTATCTGTTCAGCAGGGACATGTTCGATAGTAGGGTATTTTTCCGTGCTCGGCTTTGTTGATGTGCTCCCGCAGCTGACACCAGTTTTAATGGACCATTTGCAAAAAGTGCACTCTGTTTGTTAGGCAGTAAGCGCGTTTGCCTTTCTTTCTGGAGGGTGGATGGGACGAGTTGATCCAGCAATGAGGGTCTTTCCGGACTTTTGCTGCCAATGACCATTCGTTTGGCATCTTCCCAACTTTGCCATCAAAGAGTTTGGCTGAAGAATAATACCGCACAGATAATGTTACCCCCCTCAGCTCTCCAACGAATCCAGAAACTGACAGCTCTTCATGTGGAACAGAAGCAAAACAGAAAGGGTGGACCATTGGCAGACACACCGAAGCATGCATGCTGCCTTTGTTACAGTGCAATCCGATTATGTCATGAACTGCTCAGAGAAACGGCAGCGAGGCAATTCAGGACATACTGGAGATTTAGTGCATTGCCAAGTCACAGAAAGTGCTCAACAAACATAAAACAAAACGGAACAGCAATAATCCATGAAACATGAAGTTTACCAATTGCACTCGTGATGAAATTAGGTCAACAATGCGCTGATGACTACATCTGATCGAGAGGACCAATCGCCACCCCCCTTCACCAGGGCAGTAATGAAGGAAATGAGAGAAATACAAAAAACATTTCTCATCGCGATTACCAACCTTTGCGCCACTGCAACAACAAAAACGGCGAGCAGATACAATGCAGAATCTGGTTTCGTATCAGCAATGAAATAGTAATATTCATTCACTTTCAGTGAAAACGGTGAACAAAGGAAATTGTCTGAAATATAAATACCCAGCGCAGGCTGCTTGGTTCCCCGATTATACTGCTGCACAGACTTTCATATTCAAAGGTATCTTTCAAAGAGAGTGTTTGTGGCTGTCCATATGACAATGGAAATTGTTGCCCTCGTTCTCACTGCCATTATTGATCGTGTTGGGTTTGGCATCCTCACCTTGCACGCGGGAGTTCAGTGTACAATTCTCTGCTGTGAAAAATCGGAGTGCTTTGGAGCAGAAAGATGCGAAGCTCATGTGCTTCATGGAGATGTTGCAGGAATGTTTTGCGGTGCTGGGAAGTGGGATCCTCACAGTTCTGGGTAACATCCTCAGGGTTGCAGAGCCTGTTGTGAAGCCTCCTGTCCTGTGGCGTTTGGAATAGATTTAGTTTCATTGCCGCTGGGTCCAGTTGTTGGTGTTGCAGATTGGATTCTGATCAATGTGTTTATTGATGGAATCCATGGATGGGTGCCCTGCTTCTAGAAAATCTCTGGCTGCCTTCTGATTGCCATGTTCTATTACTGTTGTGCTGCTCTCGAGGATGCTTTCTGTCTGTACGTATAGCTACTCGGGACAGCTGGCCGTGGCAATTACTGACGGCCACACAAATTCTTTGCCAGAAATATGTATCCCACAACTGCATTCCCAGATGTCTGGCACACTAAATTGTCAACTAGGATATGCCATAAAGCAATTGAAACACCCATGCTTCCCTTTTTTAAAATAAATTTCTGGAAACTGATAGCCAGACTCCTCTGAACACACAGATTTAGGACAGCACATAAACCAACAGCCTCGCTGAGGGAAAGCTCACCAGAACAAAATATCCAATGCCCATCTTGTGCAGGAAAAATGTGGTTGTCAAGATTCCACGCAGGGACTGCACGAAACACTATATCGGAGAAACAGTCAGACAAATAGCGAGCTGCAATCATGAACTTCAGCCAGCCTGTATACGCCACGGGCAGATGTTCTTGTAGTTGTATGTAGGGCATTGAGTGTTTCTGATTCAGGGGCTTGGACCGTCTGCAGCACTGGTTAATTCCTTGTGTTGTAACTACTGTTGGAACATATGTAAAACTCGATTGCTCATTGAGATGTACATCCAAAATATTAGCCGAGAGAAGTATTTTGGTGGTTTTTCTGGTGCTGTTCCTGTCATGCCCTCAGGAACTGGACTTATTGTGTGCTTCCTGACGGTTCGGGGCATGCTTCCGTGATCGTATTTTGGGCAGAAACCTGCGTTTTAGCTTCAAAAGCGTGCGTTTGCAAACCTGGTACACCTCCCTGTATTTTGTTATCTCTTATTGTGTGCAATTGCAACACGGCAAATTATTAATTTATATTGGAAGGTGACAAACGGAGGCGTGTGAAATGCCAAGGTATTAGTGACATTTATCAATTGATTGCATATTACTTTTATTCAGGAGATAAGGATGTAAAACGTGTTTGTGTAGAAATGAGGACCAGTGAGGAAAGAAGTCATCTGCAGGTGGAGTTTACAAGTGCACTCGCAGTAACCACTACGTACAAGAAAAAAAAAACTACATGTGAGTGATAAAATATGGCAATGGTTACGGGTGATCTTAGTTTCCCATCTCCCACTCACGGTTCAATGGTAAAAAAAAGTTTGGATGACAATAATCAATGAATCATATCGGTCCCAGAGAACAACGCGAGCCATATTTTGGTCATCGATTAGTTTACAGCTGACTTAGTATCTGTCTTTTCTTGGAAACCATCTCCTTTGTTGTGACCATCAGGAAAAATATTACGTTGACATAAAGAAAATGAAGATTACGTCACTACTCTTTGTTTGTTTCATGCCCAAGTACAATCAGACGACCTTGATCAACTCTGCTAGTCATGCGAGCAAAGAAATCTGGAAACATGCCAAGTGTGATTTTTCGCTCAATAAATCATTTTGATTCAGTTTGACTGAAACCACCTCTCCCTAAAGTTGTGCTTTTCTTCTTTTAAAATGGTGTCCGGTATCTTCCAAATGACAGCAAAGATATGAGAGCAGATGGAAGCAATTTAGCCTATCAAGTCTGCGACAACATTCAATGAGATCATGGCTGATTTGGTTAATTCTCAACCCCCGTTTTTATCCTCACCTCCGTGATGCTCCATGTCTGTCTATCACAGCCTTGAATACACCTCGCCTTCACAGCCCTCTGTTCTTGGGAAACCCACAGATTTGCTACCCTCCCAAAGAGTGAATATCCCCCTGATCATTTTCTTAAATGTTTGATCCCTTCAGCTGTGAGAACGCACTCTCGTCCCAATTTCTCGGGGGTGTACATCAGAGCAGAATAAGTCCCTGAAGGTAGGTCTGCACTCTCCAGTGCCGCTCCGTGTATTTGAAACATTTTCAGATTTTGACCTCTGATTAAAAATAGTAGACCTAATTGGCACATCAGATTTGCCAGTGGTGAATTTTTTCAAGAAGAGTTCAATGAGAGTAATTCTACTGGCAGTGAATAGGGCTAGACAAATTAGATTACTGACAGTGGGGAAACAGGCCCTTCGGGCCAACAAGTCCACACCGCCGCGCCGAAACACAACCCACCCATACCCCTACATTTACCCCTTACTTAACACTACGGGCAATTTAGCATGGCCAATTCGCCTGACCTGACCTGCATATCTTTGGACTGTGGGAGGAAACCGGAGCACGCGGAGGAAACACACACAGACACGGGGAGAGCGTGCAAACTCCACACAGTCAGTCGCCTGAGGCGGCAATTGAACACGGGTCTCTGGCGCTGTCAGCCAGCAGTGTTAACCACTGTGCCACCGTGCCGCCCTAATGCAAGAACATTTTTCTTTCGCGATCCAGTGCTGTGTTTATTCACCTCTCTGCGCATGAAAATGGATCCTACCCATCCACTTTATCTCTCATCAATATGTGTGCAATTCAAATTGATGCGGCCATGACGACACGCGCGCAATGCTGTCTTAGTATGTCTTATGTAATGGAAAGTTCCAACCTGAAACACCAGTATTCGCTGTCAGACTCTCTTGCTTTCGAAAGGAGGAGGATGCTGGGGTGCCAAGAAAAGCCAAATCCTGGTGTTTCAGGTTGGAACTTTCCATTACATAAGATATATTAAGACAGCATTGCACCGTGTAGTCATGGCCGCGTGATACAGGTGATGGATTACAAATCCATTGGGGCTTCCCTCCGCAGGTTCGAATTCTGCTGGTTCAGTTTTCAGTGATGTCATGCAGGACGAGTTTTCACTCACAGTTCAGAAATCTCGTCTCAACAAACAAGACCAGTCAGTTGATTAGACTTAGCAAACTCAAGTTATTAATCAAAAATGCAACACACTTATCTCCAATGCAAAAATTATCTCCATTTCTCTTTTCAAAGTTACTGCCAGACCCATCGAGATTTTGCAGTATTCTTTGAATGTACTGTGCAGAAGTGCTGCTTTTGAATCGATTCCTTTTACCGCAGTCCTCCATCGACTAACTCTGGTCAGTGGCAACACTTCTCCCCGCTCGTCGAAGAGCCAATCCCCACCACTAATTTTCCCATCATTATAAATAGCCGCAGGAAATTGCTGACAAACCATCTTTGCTCCTAAGCGAAGCTCACCAACATCGGGAATCCCTCCACAAAACGGGACTTCTCATCCTTGGACATGGTGAAATACAGACGATTGTGTACAGAATTTGGGAAAATATTGTCACTTGTCAGGTGAAAAAATGTTAAGAAGGCAAAACACGTCACCCAGTCTCCAGCTTTGTGAATCTTCAGAAACTCTTTGGGAAAAGGACTCAGAGGAGAATGAAGAAGGGTGAATTGTCAGACTGATCGGAAACAGTCAGGACAACTTCCCATTCTTTAAGTGGACGGGACATTGATTCTGATGTTCTCAGGACAAGAACTGATTGGAGATATTGAAGTAATTCTCGGTCTTGTACACGAGGAATACAAACCTTATATGGACACTGGGACAAAGAAAATACTGATTTCACACAAGATACTGAGAGGTTCGAAGATAAATGTTCCCGATTGGTGCAGAGCTGGTTCCCAGTGACATGGGTGTGTCTGTCGTGGATGGGATCAGACTGTTCCCATGTCGCTATTATGAATGTCCCAGTCTTTATTTCGGAAAAGTAAAACTGATAGAGGACAGTTGTCGTTCTGGGAATGGCAGCCTGAAGTGGGAGGTCAATCACAGACTGCTTTCGAGGATCGTCCAAGATTTTAGGTTGGAAGTATCAGCTCATTCGACTGTTAACTGAATTGTTAATGGTTCAATACCGCCAGAGCGACAGTGATTGATGTTCTTACTGCGTCTGTTTTCTGTGCAGCACCGTTTCGTGTTTCTGATGGGGTCGGGAAAATGTTTTCCAAACAGAAACATTTGGTATGACGAACGATAAAAAAAAAGTTTCTGCATTGCTTTAATGGTTAATGTAAAGAACTGTGGATTCTGGGAATCTGAAGCAAAAACAGAAACTGCTGTCGAAACTAACCAGTTTGGCAGTGCCTGTGGGAGATTACCGTGTTCTGATGAAGTTTTGAAATATTTGTCTCTGATTCTCTCGGAATAGACGCTGTAAGATCTGCTGAGATTCTCCTGGTATTTCTGTTCGTGGTTTTCACTGAATGCCTATTCCATTTATAAGGATTATACAACCAAACCCACCACAAACCAAAATTAAGAAATAACACCTCAGCATCTCACTCCACCGCAAGCGCAAGGATAACTGCACGATATTGCACTTCTCCAGCTTCCACCCTAAATATATTAAAAAAGCCATACCGTAAGGACAAGCGCTTCACCTGCATAGGAACCGCTTAGATTAGGAATAATGCGACAGACACCTAAAGATTTTGAAGGATATCCTCATGATGATGGGGTACATGTTGAACTGATTGATCGCCAGTTTCGGTGTGCCACAGTGAAAATCTGCTGTGAACTCGTCAGAAGACAGACAGAGGATGCGACTAATAGAGTATCTTTCATCGTCAGTACTTTCCTGGAGTTCAGCACGTTCTTCACAGGATTCAGCATGTCACCGATGATGATGATCATCTCACTAAGAACATCCCCATGACTTCAATTCTCACCTTCAAACACCCAGCAAAATTATAACATACGACAGTTTACAGTAAACTACTCAGCCTTCACATAGCATTAACCACAACACCACAGCACCATGCCTTCGCAACCTTTGCAAGACATGGACACTAACATCACCCGTTGGTACACTACCCACCACGTACACGACAGGTACTCATGTGACTCAGGCAATGTTGTTTGTCACATATGCAGCAGGCAATGATACCACAAGATGCCACAAGATACCCAGTAATGGTATATTGGCGAGACCATGCAAATGGTGTGCCAATCGATGAATAGTAACGGCATAACAGTTTCCAGACAGGGTTATTCACACCCAGTCGGGGAAGAGTTCAGCAATCAAGGACATTTGGTTTTCAATCTTCGACTAAATGTCGGTCAAGGCGGCTTTCGAGGTACACAACAACGCAAAAGCGCCAAACAGAATTGGGTCGCCAACTGCCTTCGTTGGGGTGATGGCTTCAACCATGATATTCGGTTAATGTCACACCACATGTGACCCACCACACTGTTCTGTATCTGTGAAATCTTCCTTATTATTCTGTTTTCACACCATCACCGTGACAAGTTGTTATTGTGTCTCTACCTTAATCACTTTGTTCAATATTGGCTAACTGATAATTGGGTCAAACTCGCGGCATGCGACTCTAGCCAAATAAAAATCAGAAGAACTGGGAATGCTGTAAACCAGGAGCAAGGGCAAGGGTTACTGGACGGGGTGGGGGAACGGGACTGGGGCATCGTGGCGAAGGGGGCAGGTGTTTCGCTGGTCTGGGGACATCTGTGGAGGAACATGAGAGTTAATGTTTCGGAACTGGTGACCCTTCCTCTGGTGTTTTTGTTGTGGAGCGGTTTTCCAGTTGCTTCTGTTTCTGTTCCATGTCATTCCAGTTCCTTGACTTGTCTCCAGTACGACTTTATTTTAACGGTTTGTAATTATCTCTCTGCCTCACTTTCTTGGATCATCGGTCATCCATTCTGTTGGAACGCAGTTATTGACACATTACTCACACTGTGTGACACTCTTGTTCACTTGCAGAGACTAAGTCTTTGACACTCCGCTCCCACAATTTGCCTGATATTTTGATCTGTCTGCCCTTGATCTCTCTTCCTTAAATTGAGTGTTCTGTGTTATTCCCTCCCACTTCACCTAACGAAAGGGCTCTGGTCCGAAATCTTGTTATTTCAAATAAACATGTGCATCTATAACCTGGTGTGATTTCTGAATTGGTCCATCGTAGTCCAAAACCGCAACCTCCACAGCAGGTACACGGAAACACCACCACACGCACTGTCCCCTCCACACTATGTTCAAGCCCATTTACTCCTGTTGCCTCATGTAATTCTGAACTTGTTGTTGTTCGTGATGAAATCTTAAGGTTCAAGCAGTTCTTTTGCAATGTATGTACTTTGGAATGTGGTTCAATGTCAAAGAAAAACATACTTCAAGGGACGATATATGCTTCAAAGCTTTGCCTGAGTTGTTTAAATGTCATTTATCCTGAACCCAGTGAGCTGACGGAAAAATAAACATGCTTTGCACTTCTACCACATGGTGCCAGGGACCCAGTTCAATTCCAGCCTGTGGCGACTGTCTGTATGGTACTTGTACTCCTCCCATGTGTGCGTGAGTTTTCGTCCCACATTATGAAAGCTGTGTAGTTTCGGTGGATTGCCAAATGGAAAATTACCCAACTTGTCCATGTATATGGACTTCAGGTTATTTCGCTGTGAGAAACTTGAAGGGGATCGATTAGGAAGTCGTTTTTGTTGGGATAATCTTCACTGCTTTGGTGTGGGCTTGATAGACCGAACGGCCTACTTCCACACAATTGGGATTTTACGAAAATTATTGCGATCGTGCGATTTTCCAGACAGTCCGAAAGATAAATAATGTTTCTAGGTGTCGTTTTGAATGTCTGCAAACGATATTCCAATTCTCACACAGGAGCTACACCTCGAAGTCTGCACTTATGCAATTTAAAGTTGCGCATTCAGTGTTCACGCTTCGGAAATCACAGCTTTTTACCATTAAGATCAAATCTTGTGTTTTTTAATCTATATCATAAATAGTCGAATTAGTCTCATTTATCTACATTTAATGCATGTACTTCAAACTGATGGGAATGGTAACTTCTCAGTTTCAGGTTCATTTTGATGGTGGATAGGTAGATGACGACCACTCTTCCCATCATCTCAAGTGGATTTGCAAGGCATCGATCACCAACGCTGAGCCGTGCTGCTCCCTGGGAGAGAGTGAAGCGCGCGGCGATGGCCTGTTCGGTGACATCATACATGTATTTGTCTCCACTTAGTTTCTATGGAGTAGCACTGACAATGAGGGAAAGTTCGAAGGCAAGAGCTGATTCTGGGAGGGGAAGACTCCTGAAGAGGTTTTGGCAGTATCTGAGAGACTTTCCAAATTTCAAACAGGCAAAGTCATTGAATAGAATCTCTGGGGATGCCTTCTAACAGGATAATGGTGTATCCGAAAATACATAACATAGCCTAAATGAAGATAAATACCGCAGTCTTAGCAGGACGAATGGTAAGAAGAACATATTTGATTGAGGACTTCCTGCTGCAGTCTTTAAGTCGCGCAGCTGAGTCAGCTGCTCATAAATGATGATAAAATATCTATCCTTTAACTGATCACCTTCAGCCACGTGCTGGAGTATGTCTAGTCTACTTATGTCTACCTTTTGCTGCAAAATGGCTATGGAGACGTGTATGTCTTTGATATCAGGCTTATTCGGAAGAATGGCTCCACTAAGGTTTGAAGTTAGCTTTCTTGATTCGTTGGTTAGCACTGCTGCCTTACAGCCTGGATTCGATTCCAGCCTCAGGCGACCGTTTAGAGTTCGCATATTCTCCCTGTCTCTGCATGGGTTTCTTCGGGTTGCTCCAGTTTCCTACTACAGTCCAAAGATATGAAGGTTAGATAAATTGGATATGCTAAATTGTACCTCGTTCTCCAGAGTGTGTTGGTCAGGAGCAGTGCAAAGTAATAGGGAAGGGAAATTGCTGTGGGTGGAATACTCCTTGGAGGTTGCGTGTGAACTTGTTGGGCCTAAGGACCTGTTTCCACACTGTAGGGATGGTATGATTCTATTTCATTACGTCGGTACTTTAACAGCGTAAGGCATGGTACAACTCAGCAGCTCGCTGGTAAAATGGTGAATGGTGGATTCACGCTGATGATCTGTGTCAAAGTTAACTGGCACGTGTTCATTTCAATTCGAATTGACGACTATGCAAATTTAATTGAAACAGAATCATGGCTGGAAAATACTTCCAGTGAAAATGCATCACCAAATTCAACATTTCTATTCATGGCAAGTTGCTGACTCAGCCGATCTCAAATGTCTGATTACATGAATCTGCTGTAAGAACACAGGGATACATATTTCCAAACTGCTCCTCTCAACTCTGTAGCTTAAGCGTTACATTTTTGTGAAGGTTTTCTTACCTCCCAGTAAGTGTTGGCCTTCTAACAATTGAGTTTGACAAAGATTATTTGAACAGTTCATTAAACTATTTGGATGTTTTGAAGTGGGGGAGGAGGGCAACCCTCTGATCCACTGGGACAGTGAAGGACTGACTGAAGGAATACCTATCCAATTGTGATGATTAGTAGCTTGGAAGGGAACATACAGATAATGATTTTCCCATTCGTTTACTTCCTTTGTCTTTAGGACGATAGTAGTACTCGAGTTGGAGTGTGCTGTCAAATGGAAATTGTTGATGAATCAAAAAGCTGCGACAGTGGTGAATGGTTTGAAATTATACATAAATTGCCAATCGAACTGGCTCAATTGCCATGGAATGTAACGTTCTGAAGAAACTCAGCCGACCTGGTAGCAACTGTGAAAAGTGTCAGAGAAGTAATGTTTCTTGTCCTACATGTCCTCTCTTCAGTACTGTTCTGAAGAAGAGTCATTTTGGCCTCAAAAAGTTACCTGTATTTCTCTCCAAGTATGCTGTTAGAGTTGCTGAACTTCTCCAGCACTTTCTGCTTTCATTTCAGTTATTAAATGTCCGCAGCATTATCCTTTTGTACGCATGTTTCATAATGGCGCTGTCCAACATCTTGAAGTATGTTGTCGATATATTGGTTCAGTCAATCGGGGAGTATTCCATAACACACTTGACGTGAGCCTTCTCGGTATGAGAGAAGCGATTGGAGTCAGAAAGCCCATGACTGATGGCAGTTTTCTTGCCATCTGGCCTGCTCTTGTAGCCACATTATTTATGTAGGGAGGACAGTTCATTTTGGGGTTAATAGTAACTCCCACATTGTTGATCGTTGAAGAATAGGTAATGACAACACCATTGAATTTCCAGAGGTGTTGATTAGATTATCTTAATCAGGATGTGTGAAATTCATATCCCTTGTCTGCCCAGGCCTTCACATTGCCAGAATTCTGCTGCATTGTGAAATGAAATGCTTCAGGAGTTGAGGAAGTAAGAATACAGCTGAACTCTGGACATTTATTAACGAACAGAACCTTGAATAATTCCTGAAGTGAGGTCCTGGAGTTTAGATAACTGACCTGCAACAACCAATCCAGTTTCTGTGCGTCTGGAGTCACATGTATCTTGGAGCAAATAAGAATAGCAGCTTTACTTCCCTGAGGGGTAGAGGCGAATCGGAAGGGATTTTCCATGGTCAGTTGTAATGGGGAAAAGGCATTAGACATAGAATTTCAACTTAGAATTCATGGCATCTATCGTTGCAGGGTTTGAATTAGGTCTCTGATATCAATTCTGGAATATCTTCACGTGAGCTGAGTATCATGTACTGATGAGCAATGCTCCTCCAAAACTGGGATTAAGCTTGCTATTAAGCTTCTTCATTTCTCAGAAATTTGAATAAAAAAAAATGTGAGAAATGCTACAGTCTCAGTCTCGACAAAATGCTTACACACAGTACCATGCAACACTTTTGGTGATGCATCAACTCAGATTTTCAAACAAGGAGCTTGTCAGTTGCCTGAAGGGAGAGATAACGTCGCACAGAAAACTGCATCAAACAATTCAAACATGTGGAGAAGGTGATCCTCACTATCCTGGTCTTCATTGGCGTTCCTTATAAGGCATTATGACAATTTCACTTGTTTTAGTCTGCTGCTGATCTGCTCTTTGGTTTTAACTTTTGAACAATACAGTCTCCAATTCACTGACAGGTTTCCTTATTTAGACACAGGAAGTGCGATGTCAGTTCACTGAGCAGTAGTGTCCTTACAATTCTCCAGTGATAGAGACTCCCGATGTCACTGCAAATGCAGAACTCCCTAATGTCTGTGTTCTGTCATCCGTTCCGGTTTCATACCGTTTGTAGGTATGATAAGAAATCAGGCAAGTCAGTTGCAAAGAATGGTAAACGGAAGTGAAACATTAACTCTTGCTCTCCCACAGATGATGTAAGACATGCTGAGCCATTTCTGTTTCTGATATACAAATGAAGCCTGTTTTTGCGACAACTTTGAATGTTAAGTGGTGACCTGAGAGAAGTAATGCAAGACACTAAAATGAAGCGATAAACTGTTTCAGTTCGCTGTGGATTCTGCAATGAGTCTGAAAATGAGGTTCAGAGTATTCAGGACAGATGTTAGTGAGCACTTCTACACACAATATTTGGGAGAGGATTGTAACTCACTTCCACAAACGACAGTAGATGCAGGGTTTTTATTTTGGTTGCCAGAATCAATCCTGTGATTGCTTACATCTATCTCTAAGGACAATAGCAGCAGAAACAAGAGAAAACTGTGACCACAAATCACCTATCAGGGATCTTTCTGAGTTGGAAGTATCTGGCTATTCCTAAATCCTGGAACTCCCTCGCCAACAGCATCTTGGCTGTACCTCTATGTTAAGTTCGCTCAAGTTTCTGTACAGGAGCTCATCATCTCAATCACTGGAGAAATTAGGGATGAGCAGTGAATCAAATGCCATTGAGTGACGTCGATACGCCACTAATGAGTTTCGAACATCTGCAGGTTCTACGTGTACGCCCGCAAGCGATCGGGAGAAGGGAGTAGTGGAGCAGGGCGTTTGAGTAAAGTGAAAGGCAATGATGACTGGAGGGCGTGAGGCTGTACGTGAGACAGGAAGTGGTGATGCAAGGCTCACTGTTGGCATTAATGGGTCAGCCTATACTGGCCACTGTTTACACTGACTTACGCAACACTGCTGATCAATTCACCACAATGATACTGTTCTCTTGGCGTTGTATTCCCTCTGTGCATATTAACGTGGTTGATGGGCCCTGAGAGGATAAACGTATCTTCTTTATCCTGTCGGCTTAAACAGATGAATATGAGGAGAAAGTGAGGACTGCAGATGCTGGCGATCAGAGCTGAAAATGTGTTGCTGGAAAAGCGCAGCAGGTCAGGCAGCATCCAGGGAACAGGAGAATCGAAGTTTCGGGCATAAGCCCTAATTCCTGAAGAAGGACTTAAGCCCGAAACGTCGATTCTCCTTTTCCCTGGATGCTGCCTGACCTGCTGCGCTTTTCTAGCAACACATTTTCAGCTCTAAACAGATGAATATATCAGTTTGAAATGAACGCAATACGAGATTGGCTCTTTCTGTGCATTTGCACTGGAGAATGTCCAGGTGTGGACGTTTCTTTTCTGTATCAGCGGAGGTTAGTTTAAATTCTTATGGAGCAACTTTCATAAAGTAACAAATGTCCAAGTTACTGTGATTGAACAGCTAATTAAATACACATATGGATATGAACAGCATTGTCTGCGCTGACACCGTTGATGAATTAGTTAAAGTGTCTGGTTAGAACGAGACTAGTATGGTGTCAAATCCTGGCGTTGCATGTCCTGTACATTGAAGGATCGTTGCTTAAACTTCTTTAAAATGCTGTATTGTTGATCCACCATACCGAAAGAGCATGCTTCTTGTGTTTGAGCTCAGCGCATTTTTATTTTGTGTTACCACATCCTGCTGCCTGCTGTGGCCCCATCAGTCAATACTAGATCCTGCTAATTCAACGGAAAGATTCTGTACTATGTTCCACAAGGACGTTTCAGTTAACGGTCGAATGCGCTGAATCTTCCAACCAAACAAATTCGACGATCCTCTAAAGCAGTCTGTGACTGAATTCCATATTCAATGTGCCATTCCCTGAACGACGACTGTCCTCTATCAGTTTTACTTTTCCAAATGAAAGACTGAACCATTCATTATGGAGACATTTTAACAATCTGATACCCCCAAGACAGACACATCCATGTCACTGGGAACCAGCTCACCTCCATCAGGGATAAACTCCTCTTTTGCCTCTCAGTGCCTTGTGTGTTCCAGAGATTTTCATTGTCGCAGAGTCCAGATGAAGTTTCTATTCCCCATGTACAGGGCTGAGAATTTTTTCAATGTCTCAGACCAGTCCCTGTCCCGACAACATCAGAGTCAATATTCCGGCCTCTGCTCGGTCCGACAGCTCACCCTTCTGCATTCTCCTCTGAATCCACTTCCCAAAGAGTTTCTCAAGATTCCCAAAGCTGGTGCCTGGATTGGTTTGGCTCCTCGACATTTTTCCAACTGCCAATTGACAATATTTTCACAGTAAAGCTTCGGAAACCACTGGTCTGCACCATGTCCAGGGATGAGAACTCCCGTTTGGTGGAGAGATTCCCGAGGCTGGTGAGTTTCACTTTGGAACAAAGATGGTTAAGTGGCAATTTCCTGCGGTTGTTTGTAATGATGGGAGAGGGAGCGGTGGGGAATGAGCACTTTGACGAGCAGGAGGAAGTGTTGCCACTGACCCGAGTCAGTGAACAGAGGACAGGGATTAAAGGAATCTAATGAAAAGCAGCACTTCTGCTCAGGATGTTCAATAACAGCTGCAGAAACCCGATATGTCGAGCAGTGTATCTGGAAAGAGAAACAGAGATAATGTTTTAAATATGGAACATTTCTGATGAAGAACTCGAGTTCCAAAGTCTTATTAAATTACTGGCCTGGTTTGCAAAATAGGTTTTTTGAACTTTGAGCGAAAATTCGCCCAACAGCAAGTCATTCATAGCGGAGTCAGCTGGATTCGGACCTACTCGGGGAAACCTGAATGGATTTTTAACCTATCACCTTAACCATGCGGCCATGAGTACTGACTAAAAAGTAGAGTTGAGCATTTTCCAAATCAGCAGTGATCTCATTGAAAGCTGTCGCTGACTTGATAGGCTAAATGCTTCCATCTCCTCTCCCACCTCGGCTGTCAATTGTAAGGTGCGAGACACCAATGTAAAAGAAGAAAAGCACAAAGTTAGAAAAAGATATTTGCAGCCAAACTGAGTCAAAATTGTTGATTGAAAGGAAAATCAAACTTGGCAATTTGCTAGATCTCTTTGCGAACATGACCAGCAGAGGTAAGCAAGGGAGCTATTGATCTGAGTGTTCTTGGACCTGAAGCACAATAGAAATACATCTCTTGGGTACTATTTTGGCCGTATTTCTCAATGAGCTATCATGTTTTACATATGTTCCATCGGGAGTTACCTCACACAAGGAAGTAACCAGTGATGCAGACGGTCATATAATCCGAGTTCCAAGTCCCGGAGTCAGAGACACTCAGTGCCCTGTGTGTACCTGAAGAAACAGCTGTACATGGGGTTTACAGGGTAACAGAACTGCATGAATGAAGCTCGATGGTCGTCTGACTGCTTCTCCTCCATAATTTTCTGTGCAGTCCCTGTGTGCAATCATGTCAACTATGTTTGTCCGGCACAAGATGGGCATTGGTTACTTGTCTCTGAGAGAGGCTGTTGGTTTATGTGTTGTCATAATTCCGAGTGTAAGGAGGAATCTGGTTGTCAGTTCCCAGAAACTTACTTTAATAAATGGAAGCGTGCTTTGTAACTTGCCGCGTGGCATATCCTCGTTGCGAAGTTCGTGCACTGCGAATCACGTTGCGGGACTATCCAATTTTGGCAAAGAATTTGTGTGGCAGTCACGAGTTGCCACGACCAGCTATCCCTAGTTGCAATACGGACAAATGGCAAGAACTACAGATTAGAGCAGCACAAGTTTAATGTGACAGGGCAAACAGAAGGCAGTCAGAAGATTTCTGGGTGTAGGGCAATCACTCAAGGTACCTTTTCATATGAAAGTCTGTGCATCAGTAGAATCTGGGACCCAAGTAGTCTATGTTGGTTATTCATATTCCAGAAAACTTGTGTTGTTCCCCATTTACTCTGAAAATGAATAGACATAGTTACTTCACCGTTATTTCGAAAGAAGATCCTGCATTGAATCTGTTCGCCGTTTTTTGATGCTGTGGCGAAAAGATGGGCAATCGCGATGTGAAACGTTGCTCTACCTTCATTTCCTTCATTACTGTCCTGGTGAGGGAGAAAGGTGATTGGCTCTCTCGATCAGATGGGGGCACCGGCGCATTGATGGCCTAATTTAATCACGGATATAATTGGAAATGTTCACTATTAATGGTCCGTTGTTGTTCTTTTTTTATATGATACTTGAGCACTTTCTGGGACTTGGCAATAAACTAAATCTCCAGTAGGGTTGGAATTGCCTCGCTGTTACTTGTGCGAGCGGTTCATGTCAGAGACGATTCACAGACAGCACTTCAGCTTCGGTGTATCTGATCATGGTACTGCCTTTTCAGCTTTAATTCTGTTCCACGTTAAGAGCTGTCAGTTTTTGGATTCGCTGGAGAGCAAAGTGGGTAATGCGATATGGGAGGTATTATTCTTCAGCCAAAATCTTTGATGGCGACCTTGGGAAAGTGTCAAGAAGAATGGTCATTGGCAGCAAATATCCGGAAAACCTTCATCTCTGGATCGGTTGGGCCCATCCACCCTCCAAACAAAATAGCCAAACTCGCTGACTGAGTAACAAACATCATGCGTTTTTTGCAAATGGTGTATTCAAACCGTTGCCGGTGGCTGGAGCATCTCAGAGTTGTCGAGCATGGAAACAACTCCCGCGATCCAACTTGCCTTTGCTGAATAGATAACCGAAATTAATCCATACATATCTGCCAATATTTGTGCCTTATCTCTCCGAGGTCTTCCTGTCTATGCACCCATTCAGATGCGTTTGAAATGTTGTGAGTGCACCAGACTCTGCCACTAAATGTGGCAATTCATTCCACACAAACAAAAGTTCTGTGTGAAAAACATGTGTCCCTCACATCCCTTTAAAATGTTTCCTCTCTCGCATTAAACGTTTGCTGTGTAGATTTGAACTCGCGTGTCTTGTGAAAAAGTGCTCCTTGACTATTTACTTTGTCTGTCTTCCTCATGATTTTATAAGCTTCTGTGAGGCCATATCTAAGCACTGAAGCTCGTGGGAATCTGACGAAGCCTATTCAGTTTCGTTCTCATGTCCAAGCAGTGCAAACCTTGCAAATCCTTGTCAATGTTTTCTAAACGTACACTTGCAAGAAGTGTGTCCAGCTGCAGCACTTGTTTGACCGCGTGGTCACTCTGGAGCTGCGGGTGGACTCACTGTGGAGCATCAGCAATTCTGGAGAGTTATGTTGCCTCCCAGGTGCTCAGGCTAGGGATGTCGCCCATCGGCTGAAGAACATTTGAAAAGGGGATCGTGAACAGCCATTTATCTTGGTGCATACAGGCACCAACGGAAAAAAAAACGAGATGAGGACCTGCAGGGAGAATTTAGGGAGCCAGGAGAGCAATTAAAGAGGAGGACCTCAGAGGTAGTAATCTCGGGATTACTGCCGGTGCCATGTGACTGCCAGCGTAGAAATGAATAAAAAAAGGCACGATGAACACGTGACTTGAGGAATGGTGCTGCATCGCGGTTTTCAAATTTGTTGGATTTTGCGACCAGTTCTGGGGAATGTGGAACTATAAGAAAATTGACGATCTACATCTGAACCGGACAGGAACGAACTTTCGGGAGTTGTTGCTACTGCTGTCGGGGAGGTTTTATACTAATGTGGCAGAGGTCTGGGAACCACACGATTAAGCAAGTCGGCAGTGCGGTGGAAACTGGAAGCGCTAAGAATCAGGAAGATAGCATTAATAATGGGAAGAGTAGGCAGAGAGCAGTTGAATGCAAAAGAACTGGTGGCCTGAAATGCATCTACTTTAATTCATGGAGTATAGACAGATGAACTAAGGCCTAGGTTGGTGCCTGGGAATATGACGTTATTGCGATCACAGAGATTTAGTTGAAGGAAGGGCATGGTTGGCAACCAAATGTTCTAGGATATAGAAGCTTCAGAAGGGACAGGGAGGGAAAAAAGGGGAAGGAGTTGCATTGCTGGTCAGGGATGATATCATGGCTGAACGAAAGGAGGACACCATGTAGGGCTTGGGTCATGAGACACTATGGATGGAGCAGTGAAATAAGAAGGGTGAGATTAGATTTTTGGGGCTGTATTACAGTGAGCGTGAGGTGTAAGAAAACAATAGTTAAACAGACCATGGAAAGACGTAGTGGCAATAATTTAGTGTTGACTGAAGATTTCCGTTTTCCCAACATTGACCGGGATACTCTTAGCGTCAGAGGTCTGGATGGTATACCATTTGTAAGAAGCCTCCATGTGAGTTTTCTGGAGCGATATATCAATAGTCCGACGAGGGAATAGGCCATATTGGAACTGGTATTGGGGAATAAGTCACGGCTGGCGATAGCAGTTGCCGTGGGTGATTTCTTTGGGAAGTGTCCAATGTTCTGTAAGTTTTAGAATACTCATTGACAAAGATGAGAGTGGTCCTGAGGAAAGAGTACTATCCTGGACCAAAGCTAATCATATCAAAATTATGCAGGAGGTCGGAAATGTGGATTGGACACAGCTATTTGTAGGAAAGTCCACAGTTCATATGTGGCAGGTTTTCAAAGATAGTTTAAATATAGTGCAGGATAGGCATGTCCCGTTGAAGGCAAAGGATGTGAAAGGCAATATTCGTGAACTGTTGATGACAGGACAATTGTACGACTCGCCAAGAGGAAAAGGGAAGCATACATAACGCCCCGGCAGCTAAGAACATAATGGTCCCTGGAGGAACATGAGAAGAGTAGGACAAGTCTTAAACGAGGAATGAAGGGGGTTAAAAGGGGTCATGAAACAACTTCACGCTAGCACAATTGAGGAGAATCCCAAAGCCTATTATTCATATATAAGAAGCAAACGGGTAACCAGAGAAAGGATTGGTCCACTAAAGGAAAATGAAGGAAGGCTGTATGTCGAATCTGAGAGAGTGGGTATGATTCTGAATGATTATTTTGCATCAGTGTTCACTGAGGAGAGGAGCATGATGAATTTTGAGTCTAGAGTAAGACATTTGATTTATCTGGATCATGTTGACATAAGTAGGGAAGCTGTGTTGGGCAGGCTAGTGGTAATTAATGTGGACAAATCCCCAGGAACAGATGGGATGTATCCCTGGTTCCTCAGTGAGGTGAGAGAGGAAATAGCTGGGACCCTGACAGATATCTTCTTGGCATCCTTCAGCACAGGTGAGGTTCTGGCTGACTGGAACGTTGCTCATATTGTCCCCTGTACAAGAAGGACAGTAGGGATATTATGGATAACTACAGAACAAGGCGCCTAACATCAGCGTTGGGAAAGTTGCTGGAGAAGGTACTGAGGGATAGGATCTATTCATATGTATAAAATAATGTGCATATCAGTGAGAGGCACAGAGTTTTTCGGGGAAGTGCCCAAGTTGATAGATGAAGGAAAGGCTGTTGATGACATATACATGCACTACAGTAAGGAGTTAGATCAGGTTCCCCATGGTAACCAAATACAGAACGTAAAGTAACATGGTGTGCAGGGTGTTCTAGACAGGTGGATAAAGAATTAGTTGAGCAATAGGAGAGAGAGAATGGCAGTTGAATGGAGTTTCTGGAAATGTAGAAAGATGACCAGTAGTGCTCCACAGGGGTCAGTGTTGTGGCCACTGTTGTTTGTGATATACATAAATGATCTGGAAGAGAGCACTGTTTGAATGATCAGAAAGTTTGCAGATGACACGAAGATTTCTGGACTAGCAGAAAGTATAAGTGACTGTTAAAGAATACAGAAGGCTATAGATATACTGGAAAGTTGGGCGGAAAAGTGGCAGCTGGAGTTCAAAACAGACAACTGTGAGATGACGCATTTCGGTCAGTCTAATTCTAGCTGGGGTTATACAATGAAGAGCTTTGGGAAAAAAAGTTGATGGACAGAGAGATCTGTGAGTGCAGGTCCATTATACTGAAGGTTGCTGCACAGGTGGATAGAGTGGTCAAGCAGGCATATAGTATGCTTGGCTTCATTGGATGGGGTATTGAATAAAATGGCTGGCAAGTCATATTAAAATCGAACAATACATTGGTCTGGCCACACTTAGAATACTGTGCAAATTTCTGGTCGCCACATTACCAAAAGGATGTGGACGCTTTGGAGAGGGTACGTAAAAGGTTTAAGCGGATGTTGCCTCGTATGGAAGGTGCAATCTAGGAAGAGAGGTTGAGTCGGTTAGGTTTGTTTTCATTAGAAATAAGGAGTTTGACGGGGAGCTTTTTGTGGCTTACAAAATCATGAAGGGTACAGACAGGGTAGATAGAGAAAAGTTTTATTTCCCAGTTGAAGGATTAAATACCGAGAGGTCACGCGTTCAAGGTGAGAGGTGAAAAGTTTAAGAGCGATACACGCGGCAACTACTTGACACAGCGGGTGGTGGGTGTCTGGAACGCGTTCCCAGCAGAGACAGGAGAGGTAATCACGGTAGATACAGTTAAGATACGTCTGGACAGATCGATGAGGATTTGGGGAGCAGAGGGATACAGATGCTTTGGAATTGGGTGACAGATTTAAACAGTAGATTTGGATCGGCTCAGGCTTGAATGGATGAAGGGCCTGTTCCTTGTCTGTACATTTTCTTTAGTCTTTCTTCTTAAATTACGCAATTTCATTACATAATCTGCGAGGTCTAAGTACCTGAAGTGAATCGATGCTGAAACACTAGTCATAACAAATCTGAGCGTTGACTTTTGTGTGGTAGCGTGGTCGAGCAGTCTAATATGCTGCGTTTTAAGCTTCAGTTTCTATCGAGTCGTGGCTTCAAATACCAGCATCGTAAGTGAGCTACTATGTGGAGATGTATGTGAGTGAACTGTGCATGTGTGGATGCCTTTTAATTTGAGTGTTTGCAGCTCCTCAGTATGCTTACCCTCTCGTTGATAAAATCAGCGACCGTCTCTGAAAACAACGCAAGTTCCTGCTGTCCGATGTATCCTCATATCCCGTCGATAACTTTGCTTTTGGATATCTGCGTTGCCAGTTTCTAAATCTCAAATAGTCAGCGTAGTTGGCTGAAATGTTGGTGGTTCGAGCCCACTCAGGGAATAAATCTCAAATATTTCAGCACAAGCATTTACCCCGAACATGTATTGACATTGTAACTGGGAAAACTCATCCATGATTCACCCCAAGTCCGCAGGGAGTGAGACGTTTACACGCAGCAGAATACGACATCACTTTCTCCAAGCTCCCGATGCCAACAGAAAACGGCCACTGCAGCTTCAATCAGCGACTTTCTGCCAAGCCATGGGAAACTCGTGGAAACTCCTTCCTTAGTAACAGCTCTTTCAGTGTGAAAGGAGCAAAGCTTTCACTTTAAATTGGAAAGGGCTTCAGGACATTGGAATGTTGCTCCAGTTCTTGGAACATGTTATAAATAAAACTACTGACTGGTAAATAAGAAGTGGTACACGTTTTATGCAGGAAGAACAAAGAAAATGATGATTGTGAGGACTCTGTCTTGTCAGTAGATGGGAAATTCCCAATACTGTAAACAGAAATGGTTGGGTTTCCTAAGGTAATTTTTCAACTGATTTACTGTCTGCCAGAGTGACTGGAAATCACTTCATATGAAAATATTCAGGTTGAATCTTAAATGCCGGGACAAGTGTTAAATAGATTGTAATGTTTTGACGAAGTAACAAAAGTGAAAGATGTGAATTATGTTATTTGTGATTGAGAGGAATGAGCTGGATCTTTGCAAATTGCTGCGCCAGGTGAATTATGCTCAGAATGAAATAGCAAACTAATTCATCGTGTGCCAATGCTGGATATCTCAGTTCGGTGCAATGTGAGTTGTTTAATCAGAAAGTCGTGCGTCCAAGCCCCATAACAGTCGTTTTCACTGTTTAATAGAGTTCCAGCTCTTCGTTCCACATGCAGAATTGCAAGCTAACGCTGGTAGAGCATTCTTGTTGTTTTCGCTGACACATATGTCCTCCTGCTTTGATCACATGTCGGTTTCAGAGTGAAAACTGTCTGCACTTTACTGGGAGCGCCAGAGACAACTTTATCATTGCAGCTGAAAATACTATGATTGATGTCCATTTCAAAACGTGAGATTCCATTACATCCGTGCACCAACCAAAGTGTTCAAAGACACAGAACGCGAATGACCATTTGTTAGTGATCTGACAGAGACGGCTTAATGTCTCATGGGTCGTGAACAAAAATTAACTGATTCAAAATGTGCTGATGGATCGGAACGGAGCTCTCCCTGTACATTTTGCAATTGTTCTTGTTGTGTGCTCATGTAAGTTTATTAAATGAACAGTTTAGTGCCAGTAACGAGGGTGGGGGTGGGAAAGGATTCTGAGGTTTCAGTGTGGGACAGACGTGATCTGATCGAGCGGGTAAGTCAAATACTCCCAGAACATGGGAGAGCTGATTGGTCCAGAATCACTCCCATCTTCTGTTTCAGAATCAACAAATGAAATTGCTGGAAAAGCTCAGCAGGTCCGGTCGCATCTTGAAAATGAAAACCAAATGAGATTTCGGGACTGGTGATACTTCCTTTTCCATCTCCATGTCCCTCTGCCTTTCTGCAAACTTCCTTTTTATTGAATATGTCCTGACTTCAAACTTTATATTCAGCTTCACTTTTATTGCTTCCTCTCCAACCATTTTCCCAGTCTCTAAAATTGTATCATGCTTGTTCTATCTCTCACTTTGCCCGGGACGTCCAACTGAACAAATAACTCTGTTTCTATTTCCTTAGATACCAGATGGCCAGAGATTGGAAGACATAGGAGGACGGTTAGCGCTTTCAGAATATCTATTCTGCTCCGCCATTCTTAACCCCATTCTCCAGTCCTCTCCCTGAACACTTACTTCCCAGTCTTAGGATCCAGTCTTTTTCCCAGTCTTTTTGGGTCCTAATCCGTCCCAAAGCCCTCCACATGTGTTGGCAGCTGTTACACCATGTCTACATGACATCAATCTCAGTTTCAGTGATTCTCGGCAAACACGAACTGTTCTGAGCAGCTCGATCGGGTCTCTGGCCCCACTGTGATCCTGCGGGGGAGCAGTAATCATCTTCATCTCCTTCGGAAAGGATCGACGCTTCAAAAAAATCGGACAGAAAGAAAGATAGGCTTGTGTGTCAAGATATGTGGAGGTAATTGCTTTCTGACCTGGTCAGTAAACCTTACTCTGTATATCCCCGCCCATTCTAGCTGTTGTGGTGAAAGGGAATACAAGTACAATTTATTACCATCTACGCTTTTATTCGATATGTATTCGTCCTTGTTCTGAATATGCAGGGAGTTTCCAGCACTGATGGTCACCATTTCTAAGAGTGCATGCCGCGGGCCCTGATCTTTTCTGGAGAGTAGCAGTATCAGTTTGTGCGAAAGTGGCCCAGTAAAAAGCTTAGAAGAAACATTGTTGTTCCCTCTTTCCGGGCGACAGTCTTTCATATCATGAATGATGGGGATTTATTGCATTCTCATCAGCAAACCTTGTTTTGTATTTACTCGCCCAATACTACTGTAGCGGTGAAAAGAATATAATTCCGAATACCTGCTGCGTGAATTTCATTTTCAAATTTCTATTCGCAGTGGTCCTTCATATGTGGCGATGTCTATATCACTGCTGGCCATCCTGTTTAAGAGTGCCGTTATATATGTTCCTCTGTCTTGGCGCTGCAGGGAAAATTGTCTGCACCTTTACAGCCAATATTTCCTGGATATTTCAACATGGTATTCTTTATTCTTTCAATCATGTCCACTTTAAGGACACAGTTACCGGGCACTGATCCTTTCTGTAACAACAGTACCGCATGTGCTTGACATGCGAAGGTGGCCTGGATCAGTAACAAGGAGAGCATTCATTTCCTTCTGTCACAGCGAACATGATGTTAGTCTCTGTCAAATGCATCCGAAAATGTGCTGTGAAAGCTTCATTTGAATGCTGTCTGGCGTTTCTCAACGTGTGTCAACCAAAACCAGAAATCCTCAATCATAGTTTGGAGCAGTTCACATATTCGAGTTTCGAAGCAGCAGGCACGGATACAGTTCATTCAGTCAACCACAGAAATGAAAAGATTTACAGGCACAGATGAACTATCGACTCTTGTTCTCATACTGTTACTAATATTACCGTGTGGCCTGAAGTCTAAGCCATATTGTAACTGAAAATTTGGAAATCACAGACAGGCTGCCGAATGAGGCATTATGTATTTTGTTTTCTTGTTCTCACAGAGTTCCAGGAAAGTATGACAGCGAGGGAGAGGAATGCAAGTCAAGTGCAGCTCTGGTGAAACACCTTCTGTCTGATTCAGTCATCAACAAGAAACGTGAATGCGACTAAAGCGGGAAACCTTTTCACAACTCGAACAAAGAGCAATCACGAACAGTGACCACCTCTTTGACATTTCAGATCGTCTTTGACCTTCCCTGAATATGTATAGAAACTAATTTTTGTACACCTCAAAGTGAGAAGTGTTTGATATACCGACAATAAGTGAGTCGCATGTCCTTGATTGCCACATAGGTTTCCAACTCAGCTTGCAGCCAGGTGGCAGTTGCTCATGGCTCTGCTGGATAATGCACTATTATAGAGAAAGAAAAGGAAAGTTGGAACTCTTATTGGCTCTGGGTTTCGAATAATCTTGCTACGTGTTCTGCCATTCTCGGATTCCTGTACTAAATCAGTTTTTCAGTTCATCCGAGATGCAGGAGAGTCAGCGTTTCTGGCAGGAGCAGAATTCATCATCTCCAGTGATCACTTTATCTGAAGAGAGAAAATGAGCAAAGTTTCACACAGCGACTAATCGGAATTGCATTCCGTTTCAGCATGGTAGCAGGTATGGGCTAGCAAATTCAAAGCCAGATTTGCTGATGAGAACAACAAGCACGACCGCTCAGATAGAGCAATTCCTTCCCACCGCTGATTCTGCAGAACTGGTGCAGTTGCTGTGAGTATGCTGCAGGGTATCATCAGATACATGCTCTTGGGTTTCCGGTTTTGGCCTGTGTGCTCGCGTGGCTGAGCAACCTGAGACTCTGATTTCAGATTCCACTTCTTAAGAAGTCTTGTGTTTGCATCCCTGCGCGGCCACGTGTGATAATGGATTAAGCTGGCAACGTTTTGTAGGGATGAGTTTTGTTAAAGTTGAACAGAAAAAAAAACAGTCATTTCTTCTAAGCCGGTTGTGATGTGGCACAGCAGAAAACAACCAACATGTCAGTGCCCATGTTTTCCCCTTCTGCTATAGTTATCACGTTCCCCGCCAGCTCGAAATGCCACCAGCAGAATATGCGACTCAAAAACAGGCTGCGCCAATCTTTCATATTCCAGACAATTTGCATTTTTCACCGTTTCTCTGAAAATGAATGTTAATGTGAAATTAGGTTCAACATTGAATTTGCTCGCAGTTTTCTGTTGTTGCGAAAATGAGGAAAATTGCGATACGAAACTTGGTTACTTTTCCCTAATTTCCTTAATTTCTGTCCTGATGAGAGAGGCTGGTGATTGGTCCTCTCGATCTGGTGGAGACATCAGCCCAATTGTTAACCTCATCTAATCGAGACTGTAACTGGTAATCTTCACTTTTCATGGTTCATTGTTCGTCAGTTCTGATTCATGTAACTTGAGCACTTTCCTGGAAGTATTGGTGTACTAAGGCGCCAGTACGTTGAAAGCACCATTTGGAATTGCCTCGCTGCAATTTGGGTGAGCAGCTCATGACCCAGACGACTCGCTCTGCCTCACAGACAGCATTTATGAGTCCGTGTGTCTGAAAATAAGTTCTCTTTGTCAGTTCTGCTTCTGTTCATGAGTTGTCAGTTTTTGGTTTCGCTGGAGAGTTGCGCGGGCAACATGATTTGTGAGGTATTTTCTGCAGCCAAAATCTCCCACTGAGAAGTTGGGAATGTGTCAAGAAGAATGGTCATTGGCAGCCTAATACCAGAAAAAATGATTCGTTGCTGGTTTTAACCGAAGCAGCCTGAGGGAGTTATCTCAAATGGGAGAGTACTCGCTTTGCATGTGAGAGATTGCGGGGTGGCTAGCTGCGTTCTCCATCCCATTTTAGGGCGGCACCGTGGCTCAGTGGTTTGCACTGCTGCCTCACAGCAGCAGTGTTCCACGTTTGATTCCTGTGCGTAGTTTGCACATTCTCCCTGCGTCTGCGTGAGTTTCTTCCCACACTCAAAAGATGTGCGGAAAAGGTGAATTTGACATGCTAATTTGCCCATAATGATCGGTGCGTTAGTTCGAGGGAAATTGGTCTGGGTGGGTTAGTCTTTGAAGGGTCGGTGTGGACTAGTTGTGCTGAAGTGCCTGTTTCCATACCGTAGGGAATCTAATCTAACCATCTTCCAGAAAACCAGCCCAACGCACTGACCAAGTGATGAGTGCCGATTCAAACTGGTGTTCGCCACTGCAGCATCTCCGAGGGGCTGAGCCCGTAAACAACCGCTGTATTTGTCAAATTTTCAAGTTTATTCTTTTTCAACTTTCTTGTCTGTATACAGATCAATATGCCTTTGAAATGTTGAGAGTATACCAGACTCCACCACTAAATCTGACAACTCATTCCAAACACGCAAGTCTTTCTGTGTGAAAAACACAATGTACTTCAGATCCCTTTTTAAATTTTACCACTCTCCCCTTAAAACAGTGTTCCCTTGTTTTGAACTTGCCTGTCTTGGGAAGAAATGTTCATTGACCAATTACTCTACCGCCTCCTTCAGATTGATATAAACCTCTGTGAGCCCATCCCTCAGCCCTCAAGCTCCAGGGAAAATTTTCACATCCTGTTCAGCTTTACGCTACAGTCCAAACACTGCATGCCTTGCAACATCCTCAAAAATCTTATCAAACTTACGCCAAGTTCGCCATTGAAAGTGTGTGTGGGTAAGTGCCTGAAGTGAGGCGATGCTGAAACACTAATCATGAAAAACGTGTTTGCGGGAGTTTGTGTGGCAGCGTGGCAGAGGTGTCGAAGGAACTGTCTTTAAACTATAACCTCGATCCAGTCATTGATTTGAATTCCCACCACGACCAGAACCACAGGTGAAGTCGGGAACTCTGTTTTTCATGAAAGACCAAAAAACATTGAGATGTCAGGATTTGTTCCCATATTCGGCTGTTTTTTCACAGGAACTTTCACTAACTAAGGCTGAGGGACTGCCCAAGCTCAACGAGTCAAAGCTGTGCGTGCATTTACTTGACTATTCGAACACAGGAACTCGGACTCATTTTTTGTGTGTTTCACAGTTACTCGGTGTAAATTTAAAACAGCCTCTGGTTATGTAGAAGAGTTCAAAGCTGGAGATTCTCCACTGAAAATGCACAGAAAAAGGCAAACTCTTATTGCTTTTGTTGTAAACTGATAACTTAGACTGTTTAAACTGACAGGATAACGCGGATCCATCCGTCCTCTTGGGCACCTTAAACCGCGTTAATATCCGCAAAGGTAAACTCACACTAAGAGGAATGGGCTTATTGTAGTGAATTGTTAAGGAGTGGTGTGTGAGTCAGAGTGAATAGTGGTCACTAAATACTGACACTGACATTGAACGTTGCAACACCACCTCCTCACTCACTTGCTGCCTCATGCCTCCCAGTCATCATTGCCTTTCACATTTTCCTCTCGTCCGTTCCACTTCTCAACTTATTCCCGACAGCTTGCAAGTGTTCCCTTAGAAACTGCAGCTTTAGGAAACGTATTACTGGGATAAAGCCATTGCTCAATGTGATGGGATGCACCATCAATCCCTAATTACTCGAGTGATTGAGATTTTGAGTTACTCCGCATAACCCTGGATGTCCTCAGTAGCGGGGTACAGGTATGATGCCATGAGGCAAGGGTTCAGACGGAGTGACATTGAAGGAACAGCGAAATATTTTCAACTGGGAAACGCGAGAACCTTGGAGGGGTAATTGCTGTGATAGCTTTCGCTTGTATTTGCTGCCATTGTCCTTCCAGACAGATGATGATCGATCACTGAATTGTTCTGGCAGGATCCGTGTGTGTGTTCTGGGTGCAGCCAGGATTTAGTTTTCATTCGGATAATTCACAAGAAGAGAATTAAATCTACATCTCCTAACTGAGAATGAAAGCCTGTTTTCGCAATGCAAAATCAGACTCGTCTGCAGGGATGTCCATTGACACTGCAGAAGCCTTTCGGACCTGTACAAACTCTAGTGCCTGCTCTTCACGCGATAATCGTCTTCGTCAGCAGTGTTTCTCTCTCCATGATTCCAAGTCGGTTCATATTATCACCCTTGGTTTCAATGTGAAGAAAGCAATGCTGTGATAATCTGATGTTGTTCAGCAGATATACTGCAGCAAGTTAGGTAAAGACTGATGCAAACACGAGCTCGTTTTCAGCTGCGCTGATGTTTTGGCAGCAAGAAAGGCATCGTTCAACTCGCCTCATTCCGGGTGACGGGCTCGAAATGACCAGTGGTTTCTCGCTGAATTAGTTCAGGCTCTGGAATGTAAAATACTTCAAATATGAAAGTACAGCGAAAGGTAACGGTTCACAGAGTGGGGAATTCCAAGTGAAACAGTGACGGTGACTATGTTTGCTGATTTTTCACCTTGTGAATGCTGTTTCCCTGATGTGGACGTTTACATTCCCTATAGACAAACTGTCACAGCCAAACCTGGTCTTTGGATCAGTGACGGAATTGGTAATTGCCTGACGTCGAGTTAGGGGATTGTTGGTTCGCATTTAAAATCACGAGGATGTAGCGTGCTAGTCTATTCCTGTTGTCTGTCAGGAAAGGAAGGGTTTGGGTTTTCGAATTTACAGTTTCTTTCGTCCACTTCAAATTCTAGCTCAGATCAACGTCTCTCATTGTCTGTAGAACTGGCTTTGGTTTAACCAAAAGCTGCCTTTTGGCGGTTGAACTTGCATGTTGGAGCGGACAGCTGAAGTGAAGCACAAGGAGCTGGTCAAATCCTGAGAACTCTGCCACTCTCGGGGAATGTGTCTGTGCGTCTCTTTCTGTGGGAGACACGACGTGGGTAATAACACAGTGTGACTATGTCAAACTTCAATCCCATTGTTGTGTCATCTAAGATCAAAGCGACAACCTCACTGCCATTTGCACTGGAAACATCAGAAGACTTAAGGTTATGGACCAAAGCTGGAAACTGGGAATAGAATAGATGAATGTGTTTCAACCAGACTGCACCATGGGCCAAATGGGATTTTCTGTTCTGCAAAACTTGAAGACAAGTAGAAAACAATCTGCAGTGAAACTGATCAGTAATTAAAGGGAAAAGCCATTTCATTGAGAATACGTGCAAGAGCGTCTGTCTTCATTCCGTGTAATGTCGTAGTTAGGATTTGGAACTCTAACCGCCATAGTATTGGTTCTATTCTCGAACAGGGAATGAATGTTTTATTGCGCAAATATATCGTGGTAACAGTATTTCTTACCACTGGTTCCTACCTGGTAATGCTTGGTTTTGTGCCAGGTTATCAAAAATCCAAAAGATGCAGGTTTTGGAAATCTGAACTAAAAAAGAGAATTGATGGAGAAACCCGCTACACCTGGCAACATCTGTGGAGAGAAGCACATTTTTTTAGATGGACAGGAAACAAGTTAGTTATAGATTTCTAGATTATACTGTTGGGAAAATGATAATTTTACCTGTCGAATTAGTATATTTATCAAAATCACTCTTGAGCTTACAAACGTCGAATTTACAATCTTAAAAGGACTTAATCAGCTGTCATGCTACTTTCATTTTCCTGAGCTGGTGGAAGGCTATGTTTTAATGGCTACATTTCCTTTTGCTTTCTGGTATTTAGCAGTCACGCTGAATGGAGAATTGTTTCTTTCAGTGTCTGCCTCAATATGTGTCTTTGTTTTCTTCTATATGTGTCTCTGTATTCTCCTGGGCCTTTTTCACATTCTTCGACTCTCTGGCTGTCCATATCCCTCATTTCCCATTTCTGCTCTTGAAACGCCTGACAGGCTTTCTGACTCCTGGCTGGCGTCGGTCGAAGTAGTCTCACATTCTCTGGATAATGCGCCTGTCACTTCGACCTGAGGCAAGGAGACATTTCTTCCTCAAAATCTAAAGACCCTTTCGATGTTAAAGTTGAATTCCTTATCCAACAGAAAAAGAAAGTAATTACATGTTAGTTGAAGAAGAACAAGGATGCATTTACTGTTGGTGTACAACCAATGAATGGTGACAGCAGAGAATGAGGGTGATCATGTCGTGGTGTCAGTGCCATTACCACAACATTCCCCGGGAATGCTGCAGTGTCTCCTGCCTCACCACTTAATTTCCAAAAAACTGGGAATGAAGGAATGAGAAGAAGATAATGAGAAGCAGAAGTGCTTGTGGAACTGCGGGAAGAATCTCCAGGTTAAAATAGTAGTTAAATAGAGCAACATACACTACTGGATTTAAACCTGGAAAATGAAGCTGGAACGCGAAATCAGAATATACAGCAATTCAAACAGGACACTCAGTGTCTCGATCAGCAACATAATATTTGCGAGAAATAACGAGCTTTCAATACAATGAGCAGGCATCAGTGTGATGGGAGGTGCTTTCACCAGCTAAGCCACGGCGTCACGTTAAAAGCCAGATTTCTCGTCCATATGTGCAATGCCTGAACCACTTGATCACAGGAATTGGAAAACGCGTTTTCTGTATTAGCGTTGCTCAGTATGAATGGCAATCAAACTCTGCTTGTGCAAAAGCAGACATTTCAATGCTGAGCATGCCCCACTGAAGAGACACAGAAAAAGACAGTATCCTCTTGCATTGGCATCCAACAGATATTTTCATCTGTTTAAACTGACAGAATAAAGAGGATGTGTTCATCTCCTCTCGCGTCCCATTAACCACGTTAATACACACGCAGGGATTTTCAAACCAAAATGAACAGGCTCATTGTTGTGAATTGACAGCAGTGGTGTGTGAGTCATTGCGAACAGTGAGCAACAAATGCTGAACCAATAGCACTGACACTGAGCTTTGCACCATCAGCTCCACACTCACATCTTGTGTCATGTCTCCTCGGCATCAATGCATTTGACTTTAGTTATTCTACCCTGCACCTCTCCTCAAGTTATTCCCAACCGCTTGCAGTGTCGAATTAGAACGTGCAATTATTAGAAATGCATTTCTGGGACACAGTTGTCTTTCAATGAGATAAGATTCACTGTCCATCCCTAATTATCCCAAAGATGTAGGGGACGAGTTACTTTTGTTAACTCCTCAAATTCTTAATATGGAGGTACTGACAAGAAACCGCTAGAGATGGAGTTCCTGGATTGCGGAAAGCAGACCGACCCCAAACTGCTAACGTAACTCACCCAGGGAAGAGCAGCCGGACCCCACTCTGTCAATGTAACTCAACCAGGGGACAGAAGTCTGACATCACACGATCAATGTAACTCAACGAGGTAATTATGGCCTGACCGCACTCTG
Source organism: Chiloscyllium plagiosum (assembly GCF_037043375.1). NCBI lineage: Eukaryota > Metazoa > Chordata > Chondrichthyes > Orectolobiformes > Hemiscylliidae > Chiloscyllium > Chiloscyllium plagiosum. Next base: position 53,680,988 of record NW_028270177.1, read on the forward strand.
TTAATGTAACTCAACCAGCGAATAGCAGACTGACCCAACACTTTATATGTAACTCACCCAGCAAATGGCAGACTGACACGACTCAGTCAGTATAATTTACCCAAGAAAGAGCAGACTGATGCCACTCTGTCAACGTAACTCACTCAGAGAAGTGCAGGCTGTACCCATTTTGTCTCTGTCGCTCATCCAGGAAAGAGCAGGCTGGTCTGATTCTGTCGATGAAACACAAGCAGGGATTCGAGCCTGACTCCACTCTGCCAAAGTAACTCACTCAGAGAAGAGAAGACTTATTCCATTCTGTCTACGTGAATCGAAGACAGTAATGAAACCACACTTGCTGTTAAACTCAGACAGAGAAGAGCAGACTGTCACGACTTTGAGAAAGTAACACGCCCATGGAGGAGCAGACTGACACCACTCTCTTAACGTAGCTCACCCAGGGAAGAACAGACTGAGTGTATCATTTGCGTATGTTGCTCTACAAGAGTCATTGTTCAAGTCCAGCATCAAGGTACACTGGAAGATACCCAAAAGTAGTCTCCCCCGATTGGTGTAAATACACGTTTCTCCCCTGCAATCCACTATCTGGAATGCTATGGTCGGTAGCGTGTCAGGCTTGGGGCTGTAGTTAGCCTGGAGTTCGGGTGGTAACACGAGATTTGCCCAAATTGCCCCCCACTATCAAGGTCAGGCTAGTCGCCTCCCATGGAAGCAGACAGCTGGCATTTCTCGCCAGGCTCTCAGTAATTTGCTGGGCAGACTACCTTTGGGCTGTGTGCAAACATATCCAACACGTGTAGCCAATGTCTGATCTCTCGTTTTGTCTTATGACCAAAGCACATGCTCTGTTCCCTTCACATCTAGCAATGGCCCTTCGCAGCTCCCAACCTACTGGCGTCGCAGTTACGCCATTTAACTCCAGCAGGCAAATTCCCCTCCTGCTTTAAATTCGCTCTCTCGCCACGGCCGTCTCCCTTCGGGTTCGGGTGTGTCATTAATGACCTTTGCCCGGCTTGGGGTTAGCTCAATGATCTGGTTTGATTGGTTGCCATGCCCCACCGCTCCTATCGTCTGTCGTACATTCTGCACTGCATCTCGGGGGGCGGGGGTGGGGCGACTGCACCACTATATTCACCTGTCTACAGATGTCGGAGAAGGATCTATCTATTCCACACCACGAGACTCCCTCATTGCTCTTCTGAGTCTTACTTTGCTCATAGAATATCTATTTCCCATGTCAGGTGCCCCTTTGGCCGTGGTGGTTACTACTGAGTGCCAGTCACCGGCGTGGCATGGATCCCTGCATAAATCGTAATTATCGAATTTATAGTCGTCGTTGTTGCTGAACGGCTATGGGTCGAATGTAAAGATCCACTTCGTCCTATCAGTTAAGATTACCGTCAGCTGCTGCATCCCAGACGCCCCTGCCCTGATGAATATTCCTATCAGGGCGCTTGCCAACAGTGTGAACTGGGGAACCCCACATTTGCTTAAGTCTTCTAATAAATACTTGCTCTAAATTGGTTTTGGTGTTGTGCGATGTCTCGTCAGTCCCAGCTGCAAGTTTGTAATGGCTGGCGTGTATCCACGTGGCTGTTTTGGCGATCTTAACAGCTATCTGTGCTGTAAGGCGTACTTGAAACGGTCCCAGCCACCTCTTTGCCGTCCTGTTTTCCCTCCTGACGTCTTTCGCCACTATTCATGCTCCAGGTTATAGATCATGCATCTTCCCTTCTGCTGACTGGGGTAGTACTGTCTTCACTTGATTCTGTATTTGGGACAGAAGTGTAGAGAGTTTCATGCAGTAACACAACATCTCATCCTCACAGTGGCCAGTTATTTGGCTTCCCTTACATCTCGGGACAATTCCTGTGTTTGGGGCCTACCAAACAAAATCTCAAACGGTCTAAGATTAATTCTCCCTCTCCTCCTAGATCTCATACACATTAGCACAATTGGAAGTGCCTTTGTCCATGCCATCCCTAGTTCCTCACAGCATTTTGTCAATTTATTTTTTAAGGTAGAATTTTCTCTTTCCGCTGCCCTACCGCTCGTTTGGTGATAGGCACAGTGTTATCTCATGTTTATTCCCAAATACTCACTAATCTGCTGTCGGGCATTATGGGCAAATGGTGTCCCACTGTCACTACTAAGCATAGAGTGTAGGTTTGCTCGCTGAGTTGTACGTTTGATATCCAGACGTTTCATTACCTGGCATATGGAGGTTAGTGGGCTAGTGTAGGTTAGGTGGGCTTGGATCGGCGCAACATCGAGTGCCAAAGGGCTTGTACTGCGCTGTATTTTTCTATGTTCTATGTCCTAGGTTACATCATCAGTGATGAACTCCAAGTGAAGAGAAGCTGTTGTCTCCTGCTTTCTAGTTATATGTTTGTCCAGGATGGGGTTCCTGGGGTTTGTGGTGATGCCATTTCCTGGTCGTTTTCTGAGGGGTTGATAGATGCTATATATATATATATATATATGTCTTTTTATGGCGTTGTGGTTGGAGTGCTAGGCCTCAAGGAATTCTCTGGCATGTCTTTCCTAACCTGTTCCAGGATAGATGTGTTGTCCCAGTCAAAATGGTGTTTAAATTTCATCCGTGTGAAGGGATACGAGGGAGAGAGGGTCGTATCGTTTTTGTGGCTAGCTGGTGTTCTGTATCCTGGTGGCTAACTTTCTTCCTGTTTGTCCTACGTAGTGTTTGCGTCAGTTCTTGCATGCCATTTTGTATAAGACGTTGGTTTTGTCCATGGGTTGTATTGGGTCTTTTAAATTTGTTAGTTTTGTTTGAGACTGTTGGTGGGATTCCGAGGGGTCTTAGTAGTCTGGCTGCCACTTCTGAGACTTCATTGATGTATGGAAAGGTCGATAGGGTTTCTGGCTGTGTTAGGTCTACTTGTCGTGGTTTGTTCCTGAGGAATCTGTGGACTGTATTTTTTAAGTATCCATTCTTCTTGAATGCGTTTTATAGGTGGTTCTCCTCTGTTTTACGAAGTTCGTCTGTGCTGAAATGTGTGGTGGTTCGTTGGAATAGTGTTCTGACACAGCTTCCTTTTTGCGTTTTGGGATGGCTGCTGGTGTAGTTAAGTGTTTGGTCAGTGTTCGTCGGTTTGCTGTATATGCAGACACACCAGAGAATTCCGAGAGGCCTCGCACTCCAATCACAACGCCATAAACAATCACATAGATCGATTTACCATCTGTCAACCCCTCAGAAAATGAATCGGAAATGACATCACCACAAACCCCAGGAACCCCATCCATGACAAACATACAAATAGAAAGCAGGAGTCAATATCTTCGCTTCTCTTGGAGGTCGCCACTGATGATGTTACCTAGCCAGGTAATGAAACGTGTGGATAACAAACGTACAGCTCAGCGAGCAAACTTACACCCTAAACCTCAACCGGAGCTATAAACGTTCACAAACCTTGGGACTACTAAGCCTCTCAGGGATGCTCCATCTCGGAATTATCTCAGTTAGGAAAGCTTTGGTTATGGCACTGGCATTCTGTTTTGCCGTGGGGAACGCTTGCACCCATTTGGAAAACATATCAACTATTACCAGACAATACCTTTTTCCTTTGCAGGGTGTTAGTTCGGTAAAATGCAGTTGTAAATGTTCAAATTGCTTTTGGGGTTTCGGAAGTGCTACATGACTCATCTGTATTCCCCTCCCCACATTATTGTGGCACAGATAACACATCGTTCACAATATTTCTGGAAGTAATGAGTAAATCCCTCAGTGTACCACTGTGCTGAAATTCTGTCATATCTCCCCTCTGTGGACACATGTTCCTTACCGTGTGTCAGTTTGGCATAGAATGGAAATAATGGTCGTGGTAGAAAAGGTTTAACATTGGGGCCACACCGTACCCCTTACCTCAAACTGCACTCTGCTTTTTCCCACTCAAATGTGTCTTCAAGCCTGGACTTCGACTGTGTCTCCCGTACGTCTGCTGTTGGGGGAAGGATTTTTGTCATTCCCATGTCAAACGTCTGCTGGGCTGCTGTCCTTGCCGCTGACTCTGCCCTTGCATTTCCTTGAGAAACGGAATCGTTATTTTTCGTGTGGGCATCATATTTACACAAAGCGATTGATTTAGGCAATAGGAACGCTTCCAAGATGTCAGAAATCTGATCATGGTGTGTGATGGGCTTTCCGGTGAATGTCAAGAAGTCCCTGTATTTCCACAGGGTTCCAACATCATGTGCATCTCCGAATGCGTATCTGCTATCGGTTAAATATTTGTTGTGTTTCCCTTAGCCAATTTACATGCCTCAGTCAAGGCTATCAGCTTCGCTGCTTGCGCTGGCAGTTAAGAAGTGAGTGATCCCGCTTTGAATACCTCACGGGTAGTTACTACCGCATGCCCAATAAAATTCTGGCCTATCTCCTTGCTCCTGAATGCTGACCCATCCACAAAAAAAACGCCATATTTAGATTCTGAAGTGGTGAATTCTGCAAGTCTTGTTTAGGCAGCACATTTCGTTAATTACAGCGATACAATCATGTGGGTCTCCGTCTCCTTCTCTAGTGAGAGGATTAGCAGCATTAAGGTCGTCACATCGTTTTATTGCAATATTAGGCTTCTCCAATAACATAGTATTGTATCTGAGTCAACGCGCTGCCGACGTATGTGCTGTCTTTTGCTCGGAAAGCAGTAAGGATACTGCATGTGCGATCAGTTTGGTTAAGTCGCCATAGCCGATTATATCCCTGGACACTGCAACAGCCTTTTCAGCTGCAACCACAGCTCGCAGACATTTACGCAATCCTGCCGCTACGAGGTCTAGCTTAGCCGAAAAATAAACTGCAAGCCTGAATTTTCCTCCATGATCCTGCAACAACACAGATGTCATGCAGCCATGTTTCTCATCTACCGTTTGACAGAAGGCTTGTTTGGATTCGGAATCCCCAGTGTAGGTGTACTTTGAAACGTCTTTTTCAATTCAATTCGGCCGCTGGGATCCATTGCAACGGACCTTCGTTCTGCTACCCTTTTCCATTGGCCATTTCACTTCAGGGCGCCTCAAGATTTGTGTAATTTGGGATAAACGTTCTTCAGTAGGAGCGTATGCCCCAAAAGGATAGCAATTGTCTCTTCATGTGAGGCCTTGGAATTTGCTGAATTACTTGCACTAAAGAATGTATTTGCGAAATCCACGGCAGGGAACCATTTACTGTCCGGTCTAAATTGAACTAATACAGTATAGGGTTCGGGAACATTTGATGCGCGCGGGACAACACTGTTGTTGACTGCCTGTAGGTCTTGAACAAACCTGCATTCCTCCGGTTCACTTGGAATTTTTGCCTTTTTGATCAGAAAAACGTGAGTTCTCACCGGTGAGTTTACATAGGGGATTATCTCTCTAGCCTTTGGGAAGGATTGAAAGACTGGAGTAACTATGTCCATGGCCTCGGGTTTTAACGGATATTGTGCCCTGCAAGGACGATACTCCGACTTCGTGGTTACTCGTATTGGTTCACCGCCTCGTATAAGCCCCAAATCATGTTTGCCTTTTACGAATAATTCAGTAGGGACCGTTATTAATCTTGGGTCTGAGAATTTATCTTAGGGAAACGCCAGGCCAGCCTTCTAGGCTCTTCAGGGCTCGCGGGGGTTACCTCGACTGTTCCATTGCCTGAGTTGGACAAATTAATTTCTTCCTATATGTCCGCACATCTGCATTGAACCACATACCCACATCGTCCCAAAACACCCAACATTTCGTTCTTTATGCCTTCAGTACCCGTGGCCCCAAATCCTGCCAACAGTCACAGGACACCTTCGCCAGTGACAAGCGAGGAGCGTAGCCTTCCACATCAAAAATATAGAGTTTACTTGCCGTCACAGGTACTTGACATAAGTTCACACTGACTGCACATCTGCCATCCCTTCAATAAAATTCGCACAATAACAATTGACCTGGTTTAACCAATCTCCTGAACCAATACTTCTCTTATGGTTCCTCAGGGCCATCGTGGTGTATGTGTGCTGTGCGGTGCAGCATATTCCCGCAAAGAAAATCGGTGTTAATAGGATTAACATGGTTACCTGCTTCCAGGGCGAGTGAATTGCTCAATGAACTCATTGCTCTCTGGCTCAATCGCCACTCATAGACATACACCAGGGCTCGTGGGTTGTATTTTGCAGTTTACACTTGTGAATCTTCCCTTTGAATTATCTGCAAGCCCGTCGGAGTACTGAGCAAATACAACCCCAGTCTCACTATGAGATCCCGAGCCATCAAATGTAAAGGACAGAATTCCGCTAACAAGATTGAGAATTAGAATGTATACACATTACTGATTTCACACAATATGGGTGCGGTAAAACTCTTTCATATCACGACGCCTGATGCCTCCATTGAGTTCAGGAACATTCCACTCATCTTTATTGGCGTCACTTCTCTGAACTGTCTTGATTTGAGGAGTGAATGTGCTGGCCAGGTATCTACCAAAAAGGTAACTGGTGTACCTTCCACATATAACATAGAGGTAGGCATCGACATATACATATCATTTTTATATTGAACATATTGTCCACACTTCGCAATCTCATGTTCAATATAGAGTTGGGACACATCTCAGTGCCCGTTAGGTTAGTAGAAGAGATTAGCATAAGGGATTCTTCGTTGCCAAGTACAAAGGAAAGAGGGTTACCTGTACCTTGCGGCCTGCCCACCTCGACCTCAGTCGTCCCCTGTCAGTCACCATGCTGTCCAGCCTCCAGGACCGATTGAGGCTGTCTGTGCGGGCACTGTCTCGACCAGTGGTCATTGCTCCGCAAACAAAGCACCAGCCAGATCTATCTCTGCAAGCGCACTTCCGCGATCCCTTCCTCTTTTGCGAACTCCACCTGTGCCTCTCTCTTTTCCCGCAGTTCCTCACTCCAACGGCTGAACGATCATTTGAATCATAATGAGCTTAGGTTTATTTGATTGCTGTTCCATCTTTAATTTCCGGTTATGGTTCTCTTGAGCCAGCAATTTTTCAGCATGCATCACGTATTGTTCTATCTAATTCAGCTTTCCCGTGTCCCGGGTAATACACGGATATTGTTACCTATTTTGTTGTTTCGTACTTCATTCCATTGATGAAGCTGCTCCTCAGGTGTGCCTCATACGGTGTGATCTCTGCCGTCGTTATGTCCTTGGGTGGTATCAGTCCACAGTAAACGTTATCGACTTTCGTGAGGTGCTTAAGGTACTGGGACATTGTCTCGACTTCTTTAGGGATTCTTGCTTCAATTGATTGTGGGTACGATATGCTATTGGTGATTCAGCAGACCCTGAGGCGGCGACCATTGACTTGGAATCTTCGCGAAGTGGATCTCATAGAGGGGCTGTAGCTCTTCGAGGGCACCCATTAAGGTCAGGATCTGAGCCAGTCTTAAGACACTGTACAGCTTCATTAAGTTGTTTTCCGTGTGTGTGTGTGCATGTGCGCTGGTGTTTGTACCTGTACTTGATGTATCTTTTATTCGAGATTTTCTTTCCCTGAAATCAGGCTCAGCCTTCATCATTTTATAAGCACTCCAATTCACAGGTTCTATTTTACCCTTCCGTTTCTCCTTCTCTCTCTCCTCCAACGGTGACCTCAACATTTGCAACTGCATGTTACTAAAATTTCCTTCCTCCAGAAAAACATATTCCTTGATTTACATTTTTAACTGCTTTACAGAAACTGGGCCATAATTATTTACCATATATTGTATTTTTTCTTGACCATTCCGAGTTGTCTGTCGACCCTCTTTTTGTTCGCTCTTGCTGGAGCCGATTTTCATGGATATTGGAAAAGTGTTCATCTCTCTCTGTCTATCTCTCTGTCTGTATATCTGTCTATCTCTCTCTCTCTCACACGATACCATAATCTTCTCTTTGCCAATATAACTTGCTTTTACCTCCGGAGGTCCCCTCTCATTGGGCGCTACCGCCTCATTGCCTTGGTTTTCACAAACCAAGAACCCACGTAACCGGTACAGCTTTGGCGACTCCAACGCTGCCCATGGTGGCTCCAAGTCTCAAACCACCGTTAATCTTGCTGTCCCTTAAACTCTCTAGAGACGGCAATCCTTTCCCTTGAATTTTACTCGAATACCGCGCGAGAGTTCACTGGCGCCTCTTCCTGGTTCATTTATTCTCTTCAAACGAGTCTCTATGTCGGATTACTTTAGCCACAACTCTTACCCCGACCCGATTCGATTCAGAACGCGACTCTGGGGCGATCCACTTATCCCCAGTCCTCTCACGCAAAGGGGCCAATTCAGCACTCGAGATGAAGTGAAAGACCTTCAAGGCAGTGGCGCGTACACCTTCTGGGAATCTTCAAAATCTTACCCAGTCGCAGGGTCCCAGGCTAGCCCCCTAGTTTACTGCCGTGGAATTTCAATCGACTCGACGCAAATGCTCCCAAGAGCAAAGAAAAAGTTTATTTTTGAAATTTGCAGAGTGGACCCGACACATTTGCAAGACGCCTCATACAAAGGACGCCTGACGGTTTTCACATATTCCCTTTATACGAAATATCGCCTTGCTTTATCACACCTCAAGCCAGGAACCTGGATCAGTCGAGTTCCTTTCCACACATGGAGTTGCTTTTTCTAATTAATTGACTGCTGATATAATAGATTATTGGCCTTGAGAGTCAGCTGTAAATTAGTTTGAACTTTACATTTTCTCTGTCTTTTTGCAAAGTTAGGACTATAGTTCTTTGTTTCAACCATGGTTTCACAGATTTCCCAATAAATGATAATTTTCCATTCCAGGGGTTCAGGCTGACAGTGACTCAATAAGTGTGATGGAGTGAGGATGATAGTGACACAATGAGGGTGAGGTGTCAGCGTGATAGTGACGCAGACTGTGTGAGTGGATCAGGCCGATAGTTGCGCAGTGAGGGGGGTCAGAGTGATAGTGATGCAGTAAGTCTGAGGGATCAGACCGATAGTGACGCAGTAAGTGTGAGGTGGTCAGGCGATAGTGAAGCACTTCGTGTGAGGGGTCAGTGTGACAGTGACGCAGTAAGAGTGAGTGGTCAGGCTGATAGTGACGCAGTAATTGGAAGGAGATCAGGCTGATAGTGATGCAGTAAGCGTTACTGTGTCAGGCTGATCCTGACGCATAAAGTGGGAGGGGACAGGGTGATAGTGATGCAGTAAGTGAGATGGGGTCAGGCAGAGACTGACGCAGTGAGGGTGAGACAGTCAGGGTGATAGTGAGGGAGTAAGTGTGTGCGTTCAGGCTGGTAGTGACACAGTAAGTTGAGAGCGTCAGGCTAATAGTGGCCAATAAAAGTGAGGTGTTAGTGGAATAGTGACATAGTAAGTGTGAGGTGTCAGTCTGATAGTGAAGCAGAAAGTGTGTGGGGGTCAGGCTAATAGAGATGCAGCAAGTGTGATGGGGTCAGGCAGATAGTGTCACAGTATGTGTGAGGCGTCAGGCTGATAGTGATGCAGTAAGTGTCCGTGAGTCAGAGTGATCCTAATGCAGGAAGTGAGAGGGGACAGGATGATAGTGACGCAGTGAGTGTGAGGGGGTCAGCGTAATGGTAACGGAATAAGTGTGAGTGTTCAGGCTGATAATGATGCAGTAGGTTGAGGACGTCAGGCTAATACTGGCCAGTAAATGTTAAGTGACAGGGTGATAGTGATGAAGGAAATGTGAGGAGTCAGACTGATGGACACGGTGAAATTGTGAGGGGTCAGGCTGATAGTGATGCTGGACGTGTGCGAGTGTCAGGCTGATAGTGACGCAGTAAGTGTGTTGGGAGCAGAGTGACAGGAACGCAATAAGTGTGAGCGGCTCTGGATGATAGTGACATGTCAGTATGAGGGGGAGGATGGTAGTGATGCAGTGAGTGTGAGATGTCAGGATGGCAGTGAAGCAGACTGTGTGAATGTGTCATTTGTGATGGTGACAGGGTGACAGTGACGCAGATGCTTTCAGGGGGTCAGGTTGTAGTGATGAAGTAATTGTGAGGGGTCAGGGTGATAGTGACGCAGTGAGTGTGAAATGTCAGTGTGATAGTGACGCAGAACATTTGAGGGGCCAGGCTTATAGTGACGCAGTATGGGCAAGGGGTCAGGGTAACAATGATGTAGATGCTCTCACAGGGCCAGGTTGTAGTAAAGCTGTAAGTGTGAGTGTCTCAGGCTGATAGTGATGAAGTAAATGCGTTGTGGTAAGGTGGATAGGGATGCAGTAAGAGTGCAGGGGTAGTGCTAAAGTGACGCAGTAAATGTGAAGCTGATAGTGACGCATTAGTTTGAGGGGATCAGGCTGATCTTGACGCAGTAAGTGTGACGTTGTCAGCATGATAGTTACGCTGTAAGTGTATGGGGGCACAATGATCTTGACGCAGTAAGATTGGGGAGTCAGGGTGATAGTGACGCAGTAAGCATGAGTGGGTAAGTCTGATTGTGACGCAGTATATGTGAGGGAGTCAGCCTTGTAGTGGCGCAGTATGTGTGAGATGGTCAGGCTGATATTGATGCAGTTAGTGTGTTGGGGTCAAAGTGTTAGTGACGCAATAGGTGTAAGTGGCTCAGGATAATAGTGACACAGTGGGTGTGAGATACCAGTGTGATAGTGACGCAGTAAGTGTAAGGGATCAGGATGACAGTGACACTAAGTGTAAGGCCCTCAGTGTGATAGTGCCGCAGCAAGTGTGGGGTGTCAGGGTGTAAATGACGTCGTAAGTGAGAGAGGGGCATTGCGATAGTGAAGCAGTAAGTGTGAGGTTGTCAGGCTGATAGTGACACAGTCAATGTGACGGAGCAGTGTTTTAGCGACAAGATAAGAGTGAGGCGTCAGTCTGATAATGACACAATAAATGTGATGGAGTCCGGCTGATAGTGACACAGAACGTGTGAGGGGTCAGACTGATAGTGACACAATAAGTGTAAGGATTCAGGGTGATAGTAACATGGGAAGTGTGAGGGCGTGATTGAAAGTGACGCAATAAGTGTGTGGCGGTTAGGCTCATGGTGACGCAGTAAAACTAAGGCCGGCAAGGTGAAAATGGCAAAGATTGTGTGAGTTGGTCAGGGTGATAGTGACGCAGTAAACGTGAGGATGTCAGGGTGAGAGTGACGCATGAAATGAGAGAGGATTAGAGTGAGAGCGACGCAGTAAGTATAAAGGGGTCAGGCTGATAGTGACACAGTCAGTGTGAGGGGGAGAGTTTTAGTTAAACAATCAGTGCGAGGCGTCAGACTGAAACTGATACAAAAAGTATGAGTGGGTCAGGGTGATAGTGACACAGTACGTCTGAGGGGTCAGGCTGATAGTGACACAGTCAGTGTGATGGGGCAGAGTTTTAGTAACATGGTAAGTGTGAGGCTTCAGTCTGATACTGACACAAAAAGTGTGATGGAGACAGGCTGATAGTGACGCAGTAGGTTTTAGGAGTGAAGGTGATATTAACATAGGAAGTGCGAGGGCGTCACTGATAGTGACGCAATATTTGTGTGGCTGTCAGGTTGATAGTGACGCAGTAAAAATGAGGATGTCACGGTGAAACTGGTGGAGTAAGTGTGAGGATGGCAGATGGACAGTGATGCAATAAGTGCGAGGGGTTCACGCTGATATTGAGGCATGCAAGTGTGAGGGGCCAGGTTGATAGTGACGCTGTGTGCCGGCGGGTCTGGCTGATAACGACGCAGAAAATGTGAGTGTCTCAGTGTGACAGTGACGCATTACGTGTGAGGGGGTCAGGGTGATAATGGCAGAGAAAGTGTGAGGTGGTCAGGTTGATAGTGATGCTGTAATTGTGAGCTTGGTCAGCGTGATAATGAGGGGCTCAGGCTGATAGCGACACAGCAATTGTGAGGGGATCAGGGTAGTAGTGACGCAAAACGTGTGTGCGGGTCAGGCTAATAGTGATGCTGTACGTGTGAGGTGTCAGGCCGATAGTGACGCAGTAAAGGTGAGAGCATTGGTGTGCTAGTGACGCAGTAAGTGTGAGCCGCTCAGGATGATAGTGACGCCATAAGTGTGAGGTTTCAGGTAGACACCAATGCGGTAAGTGTGACGTGTTCAAGGTGACAGTGACACAGACACTTTGAAGGTGTCAGATTGAGAGTGACATAGGAAATGTGAGGGGACAGTTTGATAGTGACACAGTAAGTGTAAGGGGTCAGGCTGATAATGATATACTAATTGTGATGGAGTCAGGATAATAGTGGTGCAGTGAGTATGAGTTGTCAGGGTGATAGTGATATACACGGTGTGAGTGGGAGAGAGTTATAGTGATGCATCAAGTATGAGGACGTCAGAGTGATAGTGTGCAGGGTGTGGTTGAAGGTGACGCATGAAGAGTGAAAGGTTCAGGGTGATCCGGACGCACTAAGTTTTGGGGGGTCAAGGTGATGGTGATGCTGTAAGTATGAGTGGGTCAGTCTGATAGTGACATAGTACATTTGAAGGGATCAGGCTGGTAGTGATGCAGTAAGCGTGAGGGGGTCAGGCTGATATTGATGCACTAAGTGAGAGAGTGTCAAGGTGATGGTGACGCATCAAGTCTGAGCAGGTGAGAGAGAGAGTGACGCCGTTAGTGAGTGGGGTTTCGCTGATAGGGATGCAGTAGGTGCGCATGTGTCAGGGTGTGAGTGATGCAGGAAGTATGAGGGTGCCAGAGGGATAGTGACGCATTAAGTATGAGGCGGTCAGAGTGATTGTGACGCAGTAATTCTGAGGGAATCAGAGAGATACCAACGCAGAAAGCATGAGGGGGGTCAGGCTGTTAGTGACGCTGTCAGTGTGAGTGCCTCAGCCTAATAATGATGAAATAAATTTGAGAGAGTAATGCTGATTGTAAGGTGATAAGTGTGAGTGAGTCAGGCAGGTAGTGACGCTGTAAGTGTGAGTGTTGAAGCTCATAGTGAAGCAGTAGTTGTGAGGTGGTCAGTGTGATTGTGACGCAGTAAATGTGAGAGGGTCAAGGTGATAGTGAAATAGTAAGTTTGAGGAGGCAGTGTTGCAGTGACACGGTAAGTGTGAGCCGTCAGTCTGATACTTACATAATAAGTGTGATGGATTCAGGCTGATAGTGACACAGTAAGTGTAAGGAGTCAGGGTGATAGTAACATAGGAAGTGTAAGGGCATGACCGATAGTGACAAAGTAAGTGCTTGGCAGTCAGTCTGATAGTGACGCAGTCAAAATGAGCGTCTCGAAGTGAAAGTGGTGCAGTAAATGTGAGGGCGCCAGATGGATAGTGATGCAGTAAGTTTGAGGGGTTCACGCTGATATTAAGGTGGTAAGTGTGAGGGGTCAGGTCTATAGTGATGCAGTAAGTGTCGGCTGGTCAGGCCGATAGTGATGCATTCAAAGACCAAATATCCAAGGCTCACTGTAGTGCTGAATAGTGAGACTTCTCAAGGCTAAGACAAAAATCAATAGTTTTCATCCTGGTCATAAATCACAATGCTTCATTTTAATATTGTCCTCTCCTGATTCTAGATTCACCAATGAGGGAACAAAATTTAATTGCACCACCTTGTTTATCTCTTCAAATATTTTGCAACTCTCAATGAGATTACCTCTCTTGTTTTGAAACTGTTAAGAAAAGGCGGGATTTGCCCAATTTCAATTCAGAGGACTAACGTTCATCCATGATATCAAGGCTAATCACCATTCGTGGTATTCCTCATATGGCATTAGTATCTTTCCTAAATTGAGGATTATAATTCCTCATACTGTAGTCCAAGTGCGGTCGAACTGAGCCACCATACATTGGAAATAATGCTTCGTTCTCGTGCCCTGAAATCCTTCTGCAGCTCTCACAACAGACTTCTACAACTGCTACTAGACTTCAATGACTTATTAAAAACTTCTCCAAGATGCATTTCTAAAAATCTGTACATAAGACTTTCTACTTCATACCTTCGACAAATAATCTCCACACATTTCCTTCCTGACAAGTATGATAAAGTCAAATCATTGCTATTTATTAGATCATGAGGGACATGGATAGGTTGACTCGTCACGGTGTTTTCCGGCAGGTGAGGAAGTCAAAATTTAGAAAACATCGGTTTTAAATTAGTGGGTAAGGATTTAAAAGGGATGTCAGGGGCAACTTTTTCAGACGTGTCCAAAATGAGATGCCAGAGAAATTGGTGGAGTCTGATGCAACTGTAACATTGAATGGCATCTGGATGGATATATGAGTAACAAGTTTTAGAGGGATGTGAGCCAAATGTTGGCAAATGGGACCTATTAACTTAGGATATCTGTCACCATGGTCAAGTTGGAAAGAAGGGCCACTTTCCGTGTTGTATTGTTCAATGACTTGATGACTCGAGAACAACCGCAAAAACTTTGCAAATAATTCCGTCAAGACGATTTCAAGTTCCAAATCTTCGGTTAATCTTCCTCTCTTGTGCTCACAAGTTCATTACCTGATGTCAGAACTTACAGATAAGTTGCTGGATCCATTTCTGTAAATTGGTTCTGCATTCTTTCTAATTTCGATTTTTTTTTTACTAATGTAGCTAGTGTTTATGGACTTAGCATCAATTTTTCTAATACCATATTTCGATGAATATTAAAACACAATAGCATATCTAATTTGGCACCAGATGATGAGCAATTGAGTCAAAATCGATCGGACGCAGTGAGACAATGATCCTCTCTTCGTGGTGTACATCCGTGATTCTATAATTCGACGAAGAATCATTCCCACAACTTCAGCTGTGTCAGAATCTAGTTTGCGGTGAAAGCCTGTCAATCTGCTAAGGTAACGTTCGTCTGGGTCTCTGCAAAGGATTTGGCGAAATTTTGGGTCTTGACAATTTGTTCTTCCAACAAATGAATTCAGTTGTTTTACTGTGAAAATTGCCATCCTTGCTGCAGCTGTGATGGCCGAGAGGTTAAGGCGTTGGATTTGAAATCCAATGGGGTCTTCCTGTTCACAGCGTTGAATCTTTTAAAAGTCATTAATTCCTTTGCAGGATTTGGATTTCGTGGAGCTTGAGCTTTGCATTCAATCGAAAGTAAATTTTCAACTGTGAAGAATCCGAAGTAATTTCAAGACTGACCCAGTCATCTAATTGAATAAATTATATGTCGAGACACAAAAAGCCACCAACTTCCAACACGAATCAGTTTCAACACATTTGTCGAACTGTCGTGAAATTTGGATGTTCGGGGTGTGGAATTCAGCAAAACAAGAAGCAATGCAATACACTTAGCTGCAGGTGATGAATTTTTTTTTAGGATCAGTTGAAAGTCAAGCTGAGAAAGTTCAACCTAATTTACAGCTGACTCTCAAGGCCAATAATCTATTATATCAGCAGTCAACGAATTAGAAAAAAGCAACTCCATGTGTGGAAAGGAACTCGACTGATCCAGGTTCCTGGCCTGCGATGTGAAAAGGCAAGGCGATATCAGCGGAGTAGAATTTTCTGGAAATATTAGAAATGGAATGTTAACGGTCTTCTGCTGTCCACATTCGTAAGAAACTGTGCATTAAGAACTGAAATTGAAAATTAACGATGAAAATCAGACTTAGCCCTCTGCTTGTGGTGTAGCATTGTTCAGAACAATAGGTTGTTGTTGAGGCTAAAATTGACCAAAATAATCGATGGGGAACTTATCCACGGGCTTCGTTGGAGCAGTTGGTGTGGAGAGCTCAGCTTGAAGAACCAAATGCCAATTATTCATCCTGGCTGTCTGAATTGCTTAGTTAAACATACTCCCAGTTTAATGAAAAAACCTTTGCTGTCAGAGTTAGATGTTTCCATGTCAGCATGTTCCGATATGCGAAGACACTCCATGGAGTAGATGTGACTTAAATTTTGACTCTAACGTCAGAGATGTTGGCACATTTCTGCACCAAAACAGCACTACCATTGGTATCAAATCAAACTGAACAAAGGACTAGTCACTTAGACATTTCCTGTCTGCAGACTCTGCCAATGGACCGTTCAGGCCCGATGTAGGAATAGGGCGTGGTGACATCTGTTCGCAAGTGGATCACTTCATTCTTGCTCACGATCCATAAACCGTAATTCATTTTGAACTTCTTCGCCATCAGCATGATAAGTGTTACATAATACACAGGTTTGCTTCTCGAAAGAAAGAGCGAAATCTTATCCAATGCAGACGCAAATTCAAGTTGTCCCTGGTGGACCAGAAGACAGATGTCGCGAAACAAAGTGAATACAGAAAACAATCAATATTTTCTGGGAGTCAAAAAGATGTACTGGAAGAACAGAAACATATATTTGGAACTAAAGTCACATACCACTTCCACAGACTAAATGTTCTTGAACCGTTATCTTAAGTTGACCTTCATGTCCACCATTGCTGCAAAAATTATCTTAACAACTGAGAACTTTGTGTTCTTTGATATTCTCTCCTTCATGTTTCTCTTGATTTTGAAACTAAAACCGAGCAATTGTAATGCACCCTATTTCACTTGCAAAGATCAGAAGAAGATCAATTTATAAGAGAACAGAAATAAAGCTACGTCTGTCTTGCGAGAGAAAACACAGTTACCATTTCGACTCCAAAAAGTCTTCTTCAGAAGTCTGCGCAATGAACTCGAAATAGTAGACCGAAAATGAAAAAAAGAAGCCAAAATACCGCGAATACACCACCCGCAAGTGCATCAAGTCCTACTTGAATATGCCGGATTACTAGCATCAACATCAGTGGAGAATGGAACAAAACTCATTCTGCAGTTGTTTGACGTAGTTTGTAAAGTCAGAAATATGATTCGGTAAAAAGCGCGATGAAAGCGGGATATAGGAACTCTGAAAAAAGCAAGTGCGTGCTTTGCTTTGAAGAAAGTTGGCAGTGATGAAAATGGAAATTAACTACAGTAAGGGGGCTTAATTAATACTCAGCATCGTTGCAACACACAGGGTGGCAATTCTTTTTGCTAGGTTTCTGTTCTACCATTTTATAATCACGACTGCTGTCGGGTTTGGTATCCATTCCAAGCTTCGGTGACAGCCTGATGGAAGTTTGCACATTTGCCCAATTTCTTTGTGGTTGCTCTGGTTTGCTGCCACATTCTAAACATTTGCAGGTTATTTGGAATCGCCATTAAACGCACACGGTGACAGAGGCAGTGATGTCTCTGTAATAGGAGTGTCTGGATAGGACGTACTTCAGAGGATTTTTGTGAACTTAAATAGACAGTGTAGGGTTAATCTGCTGTTTCCTGGGTGAGCTACATGGCCAGAGATGGGTCAGCGTCTTCTTCCCTGAGGGAGATACGTTGACAGAGTTGGGTTAGTTGCTCTTACCTGTGTCAGTCACGCAGATACAGTAGGGTCAGTCTGCCCTTCCCTGGGCGAATTTCTTTCACAGAGTGGTAACAGTCTGCTCTTCCCTGCTGAGTGAAATAGAAAGAGCGGGGTCAGTATTCGCCTCCCTCGATAATTTATGTTGACAGTCTGGCTTCCGTCTGGTCCTCCCTGGCGAGTTACATTGGTAGAGTGGGTTTAGTGTTCGTTCATTGGGTGAGTGCCATAGACAGAATGGGATCAGTCTGCTCTTCCCTGAGGGAATTATATTTATAGAGTGGGGTCAGACTGCTCTTCAGAGAATGACTTATATTGACAGTGTGGGATCAGTCTGCTGAGTTACACTGAGAGTGTGGGGTCAGTCTGCCCTTCCCTGGATGAGTAACACTGACTGAGTGGCGTCAGTTTGCTCTTCCCTGGGTGAGTTACATTGACAAGGTGGCGTCAGGAGTGGCGTCTTTGAGGAGTTGACAAAAGTAACTCGTCCCCTACATCTTTGAGATAATTAGGGATGGGCAGTGAATCTTATCTCATTGTCCCAGAAGTGCATTTCTAATAATTGCATTTACTAATTCGACTGCAAGCGGTCGGGAATAATTTGAGGACAGGTGCAGGATAGAATAATTAAAGTCAAATGCACTGATGCCGAGGAGACATGACACAAGATGTGAGTGTGGAGCTGATGGTGCAAGGCTCAGTGTCAGTGCTATTTATTTCTCACTGTTCGCAATGACTCACACACCACTGCTGTCAATCACAACAATGAGCCTGTTCATCTTGGTTTGAAAATCCCTGCGTGTGTATTAACGTGGTTAATGAGACGCGAGAGGAGATGAACACATCCTCTTTATTCTGTCAGTTTAAACAGATGAAAATATCTGTTGGATGCCAATGCAAGAGGATACTGTCTTTTTCTGTGCCTTTTCAGTGGGGCATGCTCAGCATTGAAATGTCTGTTTTTGCACAAGCAGAGTTTGATTGCCATTCATACTGAGCAACGCTAATACAGAAAACGCGTTTTCGAATTCCTGTGGTCAAGTGGTTCAGACATTGCACATATGGACGACAAATCTGGCTTTTAACGTGGCGCTGTGGCTTAGCTGGTGAAAGCATCTCCCATCACACTGGTGCCTGCTCATTGTATTGAAAGCTCGTTATTTCTCACAAGTATTGTGTTGCTGATCGAGAAACTCAGTGTCCTGTTTGAATTGATTTATATTCTGATTTCGAGTTCCGTCTTCATTCTCCAGATTTAAGTCCAGTAGTGTATGTTGCTCTTTTTACTACTATTTTAACTTGGAGATTCTTCCCGCAGTTCCACAAGTACTTCTGCTTCTCATCCTCTTATTCTCATTCCTTCATTCCCAGATTTGTGGAAATTAAGTGGTGAGGCAGGAGACACTGCAGCATTCCCGGGGAATGTTGTGGTAATGGCACTGACACCACGACATGATCACCCTCATTCTCTGCTGTCACCATTCATTGGTTGGACACTAACAGTAAATGCATCCTTCAGCTATCATGTAATTATTTTCTTTTTCTGTTGGATAAGGAATTCAACTTTAACTTCGAAAGAGTCTTTAGATTTTGAGGAAGAAATGTCTCCTTGCCTCAGGTCGAAGTGACAGACGCATTATCCAGAGAATGTGAGACTACTTCGACCGACTCCAACCAGGAGTCAGAAAGCCTCTCAGCAGTTCGAATCTCAAACTGTCTCTGAATGTCAGGCTTTTCAAGAGCAGAAATGGGAAATGAGGGATATGGACAGCCAGAGACTCGGAGAATGTGAACAAGACCCAGGAGGATACAGAGACAAATATAGAAAGAACAAAGACACATTTTGAGGCAGACACTAAAAGAAACAATTCTCCATTCGACGTGACTGCTAAATAACGAAAGCAAAAGGAAATGTTGCCATTAAAACATAGCCTTCCACCAGCTCAGGAAAATGAAAGTAGCATGACAGCTGATTAAGTCCTTTTAAATTGCAAATTCGACGTTTGTAAGCTCAAGAGTGATTTTGATAAATATCCTGATTCGACAGGTAAGATTATCATTTTCCCAACAGTATAATCTAGAAATCTATAACTAACCTGTTTCATGTCCATCTAAAAAAAACTCTGTTTCACTCCACAGACGTTGCCAGGTGTAGTGGGTTTCTCTATCAATTCTCGTTTTTAGTTCAGCTTTCCAAAACCTGCATTTTTTGATTTTTGATAACCTGGCACAAAACCAAGCATTACCAGATTCGGACCAGTGGTCAGATATACTGCTACCACGATATATTTGGAAATAAAACGTTCATTCCCTGTCCGAAAATAGAACTAATGCCATGGCAGTTCTAGTTCCAAATCCTACCTACGTCATTACACTGAATGAAGACAGACGCTCTTGCACTTATTCTCAATGGCTTTTCCCTTTCATTTCTGATCAGTTTCACTGCAGATTGTTTTCTACTCGTCTTCAAGTTTTGCAGAATGGGAAAGCCCATTTGGCCCATGGTGCAGTCTGGTTTAAAGACATTCGTCTATTCCATTCCCAGTTTCTAGCTTTGGTCCATAACCTTCTGTGCTCTGATGTTTCCAGTGCAAATGGCAGTGAGGTTCTCACTTTGATCTTAGATGACACAACAATGAGATTGAAGTTTGACATAGTCACACTGTGTTATTACTCACGTCGTGTCTCCCACAGAAAGAGACACACAGACACATTCCCCGAGAGTGGCAGAGTTCTCAGAATTTGACCAGCTCCTTGTGCTTCACTTCAGCTGTCCGCTCCAACATGCAAGCTCAACCGCCAAAAGGCAGCTTTTGGTTAAACCAAAGCCAGTTTTACAGACAATGAGAGACGTTGATCTGAGCTAGAATTTGAAGTGGGCTAAAGAAACTGTAAATTCGAAAACCCAAACCCTTCCGTTCCTAACAGACAACAGGAATGGACTAGCACGCTGCATCATCATGATTTTAAATGCGAACCGATAATCCCCTAACTCGATGTCAGGCGTGTTACCAATTCTGTCACTGACCCAAAGACCATGTTTGGCTGTGACAGTTTGTCTCTAGGTAATGTAAACGTCCACATCAGGGAAACAGCATTCACAAGGTGAAAAATCAGCAAACATAATCACCGTAACTGTTTCACTTGGAATTCCCCACTCTGTGAACCATTTCATTTCACTGTACTTTCATATTTGAAGTTTTTTACATTCCAGAGCCTGAACTAATTCAGCGAGAAACCACTGGTCATTTCGAGCCCGTCATCTGAAATGAGGCGAGTTGAACGATGCCTTTCTTGCTGCCAAAACATCAGCACAGCTCAAAACGAGCTCGTGTTTGCATCAGTCTTTACTTAACTTGCTGCAGTGTATCTGCTGAACAACATCAGATTATCACAGCGTTGACTTCTTCACATTGAAACCAAGGGTGATAATATGAACCGACTTGGAAACTTGGAGAGAGATACACTGCTGACGAAGACGATTATGACGTGAAGAGCAGGCACTAGAGTTTGTACAGGTCCCAGAGGCTACTGCAGTATCAATGGACATCCCTGCATACGAGTCTGATTTTGCATTGCCCAGAACAGGCTTTCATTCCCAGTCAGGAGATGTAGATTTAATTCTCTTCTTGTGAATTATCCGAATGAAAACTAAATCCTGGCTGCACCCAGAACACACACACGGATCCTGCCAGAACAATTCAGAGATCGATCAGCATCTGTCTAGAAGGACAATGGCACCAAATACAAGCGAAAGCTATCACAGCAATTACCGCTCCAAGGTTCTCGCGTTTCTCAGTTGAAAATATTTCGCTGTTCCTTCAATGTCACGACGTCTAAACCCTTGCCTCATGGCATCATGCCTGTACCCCGCTACTGAGGACATCCAGGGTTATGCGGAGAAACTCAAAATCTCAATCTCTCGAGTAATTAGGGATTGACGGTGCATCCCATCACATTGAGCAATGGCTTTATCCCAGTAATACGTTTCCTAAAGCTGCAGTTTCTAAGGGAACACTTGCAAGCTGTCGGGAATAAGTTGAGAAGTGGAACGGACGAGAGGAAAATGTGAAAGGCAATGATGACTGGGAGGCATGAGACAGCAAGTGAGTGAGGAGCTGGTGTTGCAACGTTCAATGTCAGTGTCAGTATTTACTGACCACTATTCACTCTGACTCACACACCACTCCTTAACAATTCACCACAATGAGCCCATTCCTCTTAGTGTGAGTTTACCTTTGCGGATATTAATGCAGTTAAAGGTGCCCAAGAGGATGGATGGATCCGCGTTATCCTGTCAGTTTAAACAGTCTAAGTTATCAGTTTACAACAAAAGCAATAAGAGATTGCCTCTTCCTGTGCATTTTCAGTGGAGAATATCCAGCTTTGAACTCTTCTGCATAACCAGAGGCTGTTTTAAATTTACACCGAGTAACTGTGAAACACACAAAAAATGAGTCCGAGTTCCTGTGTTCGAATAGTCAAGTAAATGCACGCATAGTTTTGAATCGTTGAGCTTGGGCAGTCCCTCAGCCTTAGTTAATGAAAGTTCCTGTGAATAAACAGCCGAATATGGGATCAAATCCTGACATCTCACTGTTTATAGGTCTTTCATGAAAAACAGAGTTCCCGACTTCACCTGTGGGAATTCAAATCAATGACTGGATCGAGGTTATAGTTTAAAGACAGTTCCTTCGACACCTCTGCCACACTGCCACACAAAGCCCCGCAACCATGTTTTTCATGATTTGTGTTTCAGCATCGCCTCACTTCAGGCACTTACGCACATGCACTTTCAATGGCGAACTTGGCGTAAGTTTGATAATATTTATGAGGATGTTGCAAGGCATACAGTGTTTGGACTGCCGCGTAAAGCTGAACAGGATGTGAAAATTTTCCCTGGAGCTTGAGGGCTGAGAGATGGGCTTACAGAGGTTTATATCAATATGAAGGAGACGGTAGACTAAATGGTCAATGACTATTTCTTCCCAAGGCAGGCAAGTTCAAAACAAGGGAACAATGTTTTAAGGGGAGAGTGGTAAAATTTAAAAGGGATCTGAAGGACATTGTTTTTTTTCACTCAGAAAGGTTTGTGTGTTTGGAATGAATTGTCAGATTTAGTGGTGGATTCTGGTATACTCTCAACATTTCAAAGGCATATGGATCTGTATACAGACAGGAAAGTTGAAAAAGAATAAACTTGAAAATTTGGCAAATAGAGCGTTTGTTTACGGGCTCAGCCCCTCTGAGATGCTGCAGTGGCGAACACCAGTTTGAATAGGCACTCATCACTTGGTCTGTGCATTGGGCTAGTTTTCCAGAAGATGGTTAGATTAGCTTCCCTACAGTATGGAAACAGGCCCTTCAGCGCAACGAGTCCACACCGACCCTCCAAAGATGAACCCACCCA
Organism: Chiloscyllium plagiosum; assembly: GCF_037043375.1. Lineage (NCBI taxonomy): Eukaryota > Metazoa > Chordata > Chondrichthyes > Orectolobiformes > Hemiscylliidae > Chiloscyllium > Chiloscyllium plagiosum. The sequence continues at coordinate 53,703,655 of NW_028270177.1, forward strand.
GACCAATTTCCCTCGAACTAATGCACCGATCATTATGGGCAAATTAGCATGTCAAATTCACCTGCCCTGCACATCTTTGGAGTGTGGGAAGAAACCCACGCAGACGCAGAGAGAATGTGCAAACTACGCACAGGAATCAAACGTGGAACACTTGTGCTGTGAGGCAGCAGTGCTAACCACTGAGCCGCGGTGCCGCCCTAAAAGGGGATGGAGAACGCAGCTAGCAACCCCGCAATCTCTCGCATGCAAAGCGAGTACTCTCCCATTTGAGATAATTCCCACAGGCTGCTTCGGTTAAAACCAGCAACGAATCAATTTTTTCTGGTATTAGGCTGCCAATGACCATTTTTCTTGACACATTCCCAACTTTTCAGTGGGAGATTTTGGCTGCGGAAAATACCTCACAAATCATGTTGCCCGCGCAACTCTCCAGCGAAACCAAAAACTGACAACTTATGAACAGAAGCAGAACTGACAAAGAGAACCTATTTTCAGACACACGGACTCATGAATGCTGTCTGTTAGGCAGAGCGAGTCGTCTGAGTCATGAGCTGCTCACACAAATTAAGCGAGACAATTCCAAATGGTGCTTTCAACGTACTGGCGCCTTAGTGCACCAATACTTCCAGGAAAGTGCTCAAGTTACATGAATCAGAACTGACTAACAATGAACCATGAAACATGAAGATTACCAATTACAGTCACGATTAGATGAGGTTAACAATTGGGCTGATGTCTCCACCAGGTCGAGAGGACCAATCACCAGCCTCTCTCATCAGGACAGAAATTATGGAAATTAGGGAAAAGTAACCAAGTTTCATATCGCAATTTCCCTCCTTTTCGCAACAACAACAGAAAACTGCGAGCAGATTCAATGTAGAACCTAATTTCACATCAACAGGGAAATAAATATCTCCATTCACTTTCAGAGAAACGGTGAAAACTGCAAATTGTCTGGAATATGAATGATTGGCGCAGCCTGTTTTTGAGTTGCATATTATGCTGGTGGCCTTTCGAGCTGGAGAGGAACGTGACAACTACAGCAGAAGGGGAAAACATGGGCACTGACATGTTGGTTGTTTTCTGCTGTGCCACATCAGAGCCGGGTTAGAAGAAATGACTGTTTTTTTTTCTGTTCAATTTTAACAAAACTCATCCCTGCAATACGTTGCCAGCTTAATCCTTTAGCACACGTGGCCGAGCAGGGATGCAAACACAAGCCTTCTTAAGAACTGGAATCTGAAATCAGAGTCTCAGGTTGCTCAGCCACGCGAGCACACAGGCCAAAACCAGAAACCCAAGAGCATGTAGCTGATGATACCCTGCAGCATACTCACAGCAACTGCACCAGATCTGCAGAATAAGCGGTGGAAAGGAATGGCTCTATCTGAGCGGTAGTGCTTGTCGTTCTCATCAGCAAATCTGGCTTTGAATTTGCGAGCCCATACCTGCTACCATGCTGAAACGGAATGCAATTCCGATTAGTCGCTGTGTGAAACTTTGCTCATTTTCTCTCTTCAGATAAAGTGATCACTGGAGATGATGAATTCTGCTCCTGCCAGAAACGCTGACTCTCCTGCATCTCGGATGAACTGAAAAACTGATTTAGTACAGGAATCCGAGAATGGCAGAACACGTAGCAAGATTATTCGAAACCCAGAGCCAATAAGAGTTCCAACTTTCCTTTTCTTTCTCTATAATAGTGCATTATCCAGCATAGCCATGAGCAACTGCCACCTGGCTGCAAGCTGAGTTGGAAACCTATGTGGCAATCAAGGACATGCGACTCACTTATTGTCGGTATATCAAACACTTCTCACTTTGAGGTGTACAAAAATTAGTTTCTATACATATTCAGGGAAGGTCAAAGACGATCTGAAATGTCAAAGAGGTGGTCACTGTTCGTGATTGCTCTTTGTTCGAGTTGTGAAAAGGTTTCCCGCTTTAGTCGCATTCACGTTTCTTGTTGATGACTGAATCAGACAGAAGGTGTTTCACCAGAGCTGCACTTGACTTGCATTCCTCTCCCTCGCTGTCATACTTTCCTGGAACTCTGTGAGAACAAGAAAACAAAATACATAATGCCTCATTCGGCAGCCTGTCTGTGATTTCCAAATTTTCAGTTACAATATGGCTTAGACTTCAGGCCACACGGTAATATTAGTAACAGTATGAGAACAAGAGTCGATAGTTCATCTGTGCCTGTAAATCTTTTCATTTCTGTGGTTGACTGAATGAACTGTATCCGTGCCTGCTGCTTCGAAACTCGAATATGTGAACTGCTCCAAACTATGATTGAGGATTTCTGGTTTTGGTTGACACACGTTGAGAAACGCCAGACAGCGTTCAAATGAAGCTTTCAGAGCACATTTTCGGATGCATTTGACAGAGACTAACATCATGAATGCGGTGTTCGCTGTGACAGAAGGAAATGAATGCTCTCCTTGTTACTGATCCAGGCCACCTTCGCATGTCAAGCAAATGCGGTTCTGTTGTTACAAAAAGGATCAGTGCCCGGTAACTGTATCCTTAAAGAGGACATGATTGAAAAAATAAAATATACCATGTTGAAATATCCAGGAAATATTGGCTAAAAAGGCGCAGACAATTTTCCCTGCAGCGCCAAGACAGAGGAACATATGTAACGGCACTCTTAAACAGGATGGCCAGCAGTGATATAGACATCGCCACATATGAAGGACCACTGCGAATAGAAATTTGAAAATGAAATTCACGCATCAGGTATTCGGAATTATATTCTTTTCACCGCTACAGTAGTATTTGGCGAGTAAATTCAAAACAAGGTTTGCTGATGAGAATGCAATAAAACCCCATCGATCATGATATGAAACTGAGATTGATGACACGTAGACACGGTGTAACAGCTGCCAACACATGTGGAGGGTTTTGGGACGGATGAGGACCCACTCTGGGAAAAAGACTGGATCCTAAGACTAGGGATTAAGTGTTCAGGTAGAGGACTGGAGAATGGGGTTAAGAACGATATTAGCCAAGATCGAATGATGAAGCAGATTAGATATTCTGAAAGCGCTAACCGCTCCTATGTCTTCCAATCTCTGGCCATCTGGTATCTAAGGAAATAGAAACAGAGTTGTTTGTTCAGTTGGAATTCCTGGGCAAAGTGAGAGATAGAACAAGCATGATACAATTTTAGAGACTGGGAAAATGTTTGGAGAGGAAGCAATAAAAGTGAAGCTGAATATAAAGTTTGAAGTCAGGATATATTCAATAAATAGGAAGTTTGTAGAAAGGCAGAGGGACATGAAGATTGAAAAAGATGTGTCACCAGTCCCGAAATCTCATTCGGTTTTCATTTTCAAGATGCGACCGGACCTGTTGATTCTGAAACAGAAGATGGGAGTGATCCTGGACCAATCCGCTCTCTCATGTTCTGGGAATATTTGACTTACCCGTTCGATCAGATCAGGTCTGTCCCACACTGAAACCTCAGAATCCTTCCCCACCCCCACCCTCGTTACTGGCAATAAACTGTTCATTACATAAACTTACATGAGCACACAACAAGGACAATTGCAAAATGTACAGGGAGACCTCCGTTCCGTTCCATCAGCACATTCTAAATCAGTTAATTTTTGTTCACGACCCATGAGATATTAATCCGTCTCTGTCAGATCACTAACAAATGGCCATTCGCGTTCTGTGTCTTTGAACACTTTGGTTGGTGCACGGATGAAGTGGAATCTCACGTTTTGAATTGGATGTAATTCATAGCATTTTCAGCTCCACTGATAAAGTTGTATCTAGCGCTTCCAGTAAAGTGCAGACCGCTTTCACACATGTGATCAAAGCAGGAGGACATATGTGTCAGCGAAAACAACAAGAATGCTCCACCAGCGTTGGCTTGCAATTCTGCATGTGGAACGAAGCGCTGGAACTCTGTGAAACAGTGAAAACGACTATTATGGGGCTTGGACGCACGACTCTCTGATTAAACAACTCACATTGCACCGAACTGAGATATCCAGGCTTGGGACACGATGCATTAGTTTGCTATTTCATTCTGAGCATGATTCACCTGGCACAGCAATTTGCAAAGATCCAGCTCATTCCTCCCAATCACAAATAACATAATTCATATCTTTCACTTTTGTTATTTCTTCAAAACATTACAATCTATTTAACACTTGTCACGGCATTTAAGATTCAACCCGAATATTTTCATATGAAGTGATTTCCAGTCACTCTGGCAGACAGTAAATCAGTCGGAAAATTACCGAAAGAAACCCAACCATTTCTGTATACGGTGTTGGGAATTTCCCATCTGCTGACAAGACAGAGTCCTCACAGCAACATTTTCTTTGTTCTTCCTGCCTAAAACGTTTACCACTTCTTATTTTCAAGACAGGAGTTTTGTTTATAACACGTTCCAAGAATAGGAACAACCTTCCAATCTCCTGAAGCCGTTTCCAATTTAAAATGGAAGTTTTGCTCCTTTCCCACGGGAAGAGCAGTTAGTGAGGAAGGAGTTTCCACGAGCTGTGTCCCAGGGTTTGGCAGGAAGCCCTGATTGAAGCTGCAGTGGCCGCTTTCAGTTGGCATCGGGGGGTTGGAGAAGGTGGTGTCGTATTCTGCTGCGTGTAAACGTCTTGCTCCCTGTGGACTCGGGGTGAATCATGGATGAGTTTTCAGAACAACATTGCCTTCCAGCCTCTGGCCATCTGCAATCTAAGGAAAGAGAAACAGAGTTATTTGTTCAGTTCGAAGTTCTGGGCAATGTGAAAGATGGAACAGTTCTGATACAAAATTGGAGACTGGGAAAATGGTTGGAGAGGAAGTAATAAAAGAGAAACTGAATATAAAGTTGGAAGTCAGGAGACATTCAATAAAAAAAGGAAGAGTGTGCAAAAACAGGTGGAGACAGACATGGAAAAGAAGTGTCACTAGTCCAGAAGTCTTAAATCGATTTTTATTTCCAAGATGCCACCAGACCTGCTGAGATTTTCCAGTAATTTCATTTGTTGGTTTAGAAACAGAAGGTGGCAGTGATCCTGGACCAAACATCTCTCCCGCGTTCTGGGGATATTTGACTTACTGTGTTTATGTCCCACACTGAAACCTCACGATCCTGCCGCACCTCCACCCTCGTTGCTGACAATATATTGTACATTACGTTAAACACAAGAAGAACAATTGCAAAATGTTGAGGGAGAGTTCCCTTCTGTTTCCATCAGAACAATCTGAATCACTGAAAATTGGTTCAGGACATGTGACATTGGTCCGTCTCTGTCAGACCCCTAGCAAGTGGCCATTCGCTTTCCGTGCCTTTGAACACTTTGGGTGGTGCACGGTTGGTTTGGAACCTCAATTTTGAAACGGACATCATTCATTGTATTTTCGGCTGCACTGATAAAGTTGTCTCTGGCGCCTCCAGTAAAATGGAAACAGTGTTCACTCAGAAACCGACGTGTGATCAAAAGCAGGCGGACAGATGTGTCAATGAAAGCAGCAAGAACATTCCCCTGCGAAGTGTTGCAATACTACGCGTGGAACGAAAAGCCGGAATTGTATTAAGCAGTGAAAGCGCCCATTGTGAGGCTTGCACCCACTACCCTCATATTAAGCATCTCACACTGCACCGACTGAGCTAACCAAGCACGGTGCACTGTGGATTAGTTTGCTATTATATTGCGAGCATAATTCATCAGCAATTTGTTAGGATCCAGTTCATTCCTCCTAATCACAAAAATATCATTCACACCTTTCACTTCAGTTATTCCTTCAAAGCATTACAATCGATTCAGCACTTGTCCCGGGATTTAAGGTTCAACCTTAATAATTTACCCGTAATATTTTTACCCTCACCTTTATATCGCTGATGTGATTTCCAATCACTCTGACAGACAGTCAATCAGTCGGGAAATTACCTAAGGAAACCCAATCATTCCCGTTTACGTGTTGGGCATTTCCCATCTGCTGACGAGACAGAGTCGTCTCAATCAACACTTTCTTTGTTCTTTCTACCTAAAACCTTTACCACTTATTATTGTCAAGTCAGGAGTTTTATTTATAACACGTTCGAAGAACTGGATCAACATTCCAATGCCCTGAAGCCCTTTCCAATTTAAAGTGAAAGTTTTGCTCCTTTCACACGGAAAGAGCTGTTACTAAGGAAGGAGTTTCCACGAGTTTCCCATGGCTTGGCAGAAAGTCGCTGATTGAAGCTGCAGTGGCCGCTTTCTCTTGGCATCGGGAGCTTGGAGAAAGTGATGTCGTATTCTGCTGCGTGTAAACATCTCACTCCCTGTGGACTTGGGGTGAATCATGGATGCGTTTTACCGGTTACAATGTCAATATATGGTCGGGGTAAATAGTTGTGCTGAAATATTTGAGGCTTATTCCCTGGGTGGGCTCGAATCACCAACATTTCATCCAACTGCGCTGACCATTTGAGATACAGAAAATGGCAACGCAGATATCCTAAAGCAAAGTTATCGACGGGATATGAGGATACGTCGGACAGCAGGAACTTGCGTTGTTTTCAGAGACGGCCGCTGATTTTATCACCGAGAGGGTAAGCAGACTGAGGAGCTGCAAACACTCAAATTAAAAGGCATCCACACATGCGCAGTTCTCTGACATACATCTCCACATAGTAGCGCACTTCTGATGCTGGTATTTGAAGCCACGATTCGATAGAAACTGAAGCTTAAAAATCCAGCATATTCGACCGCTCGACCACGCTACCACACAAAATCCAAAACTCAGATTTGTTATGACTAGTGTTTCAGCATCGATTCACTTCAGACACTTACAACTCGCAAATTTTGTAACGAAATTGGCGTAATTTAAGAAGGAAGACTAATAAAAATGTACAGACAAAGAACAGGCCCTTCATCCAATCAAGCCTGAGCCGATCCAAATCTACTGTTTAAACCTGTCACCCAATTCCTAAGCATCTGTATCCCTCTGCTCCCCACCTACTCATGCATCTATCCAGACGGATCTTAAATGCATCTACCATGATTACCTCTCCAGTCTCTGCTGGGAACGCATTCCAGACACCCACCACCCGCTGTGCCAAGTAGTTGCCGCGTGTATCCCTCTTCAACATTTCACCTCTCACCTTGAAAGCGTGACCTCTCGGTAGTTAATCCTTCAACCTGGGAAATAAAACTTTTCTCTATCGACGCTGTTTGTACCCTTCATGATTTTGTAAATCTCAAAACGGTCCCCCTCAAACTCCTTTTTTCGAATGAAAACAAACCTAATCTACGCAACCTCTCTTCCTAGATTGCAACTTCCATACGAGGCAACATCCGCTTAAACCTTTTACACGCCCTCTCCAAAGCGTCCACATCCTTTTGGTAATGTGGCGACGAGAAATTTACACAGTATTCTAAGTGTGGCCAGACCAATGTATTGTTCGATTTTAACATGACTTGCCAGCCATTCTATTCAATACCCCATCCAATGAAGCCAAGCATACTAAATGCCTGCTTGACGACTCTATCCACCTGTGCAGCAACCTTAAGTGTATAATGGGCCTGTACTCACAGATCTCTCTGTCCATCAACTTTTTTTTCCCAAAGCTCTTCCGTTCATTGTATAACCCCATCTAGAATTCGACTAACCGAAATGTCTCACCTCACATTTGTCTGTTTTGAACTCCAGCTGCCACTTTTACGCCCAATTTCCAGTATATCAATATCCTCCTGTATTCTTTAACGGTCACTTATACTTTCTGCTAGTCCAGAAATCTTCGTGTCATCTGCAAACTTTCTGATCATTCCAACAGTGCTCTCTTCCAGATCATTTATGTATATCACAAACAAAAGTGGCCACAACACTGACCCCTGTGGAGCACTACTGCTCATCTTTCTCCATTTCCCGAAACTCATTCAACTGCCACTCTATGTCTCCTATTGCTCAACTAATTCTTTATCCACTTGTCTAGAACACCCTGCACACCATGTTACTTTACGTTCTGTATTTGGTTACCTTATCTAACTCCTTACTATAGTGCATGTATGTGACATCAACAGCCTTTCCTTCATCTATCAACTTGGGCACTTCCCCGAAAAACTCTATGCCTCTCACTGATATGCACATTATTTTGTAAATATGAATAATCCTATCCCTCAGTACCTTCTCCAGCAACTTTCCCAACACTGATGTTAGGCCCATTGTTCTGTAGTTATCCGGAATATCCCTATATACTTCTTGTACAGGGGACAATATGAGCAACTTTCCAGTCAGCCAGAACCTCACCTGTGCTGAAGGATGCCACGAAGATATCTGTCAGGGCCCCAACTATTTCCTCTCTCACCTCACTCAGGAACCAGGGATAGATCCCATCCGTTCCTGGGGATTTGTCCACATTAATTACCACTAGCCTGCCCAACACAGCTTCCCTACTTCTGTCAACATGATCCAGACTAATCAAATGTCTTATTCTAGACTCAGCATTCACCATGTTCCTCTCCTCAGTGACCACTGATGCAAAATAATCATTCAGAATCATACCCAATCTCTCAGATTCGACATACAGCCTTCGTTCATTTTCCTTTAGTGGACCAATCCTTTCTCTGGTTACCCGTTTACTTCTTATATATGAATAATAGGCTTTAGGATTCTCCTCAATTGTGCTCGCGTGAAGTTGTTTCATGACCCCTTTTAACCCCCTTCATTCCTCGTTTAAGACTTGTCCTACTCTTCTCATGTTCCTCCAGGGACCATTATGTTCTTAGCTGCCGAGGCGTTATGTATGCTTGCCTTTTCCTCTTGGTGAGTCGTACAATTGTCCTGTCATCAACAGTTCACGAATATTGCCTTTCGAATCCTTTGCCTTCAACGGGACATGCCTATCCTGCACTATATTTAACCTATCTTTGAAAGCCTGCCACATATGAAATGTGGACCTTCCTACAAATAGCTGTTTCCAATCCACATTTCCGACCTCCTGCATAATTTTGATGTAATTAGCTTTGGCACAGTTTAGTACTCTTTCCTCAGGACCACTCTCATCTTTGTCAATGAGTATTCTAAAATTTACAGAATATTGGACACTTCTCAAAGAAATCACCCACAGCAACTGCTAGCACCAGCCCTGTCTTATTCCCCAATATCAGTTCCAATGTAGCCTATTGCCTCGTCGGACTATTGATATACCACTCCAGAAAACTCACCTGGAGGCTTCTTACAAATTGTATCCCATCCAGACCTCTGACGCTCAGAGTATCCCGGTCAATGTTGGGAAAACGGAAATCTCCAATAAACACTAAATTATTGCCTCTACGTCTTTCCATGATCTGTTTAACTATTTTGTTCTTACACCTCACGCTCACTGCAATACAGCCCCAAAAATCTAATCTCACCCTTCTTATTTCATTGCTCCATCCATAGTGTCTCACGACCCAAGCCCAACATGGTGTCCTCCTTTCGCACAGCCATGATATCATCCCGGACCAGCAATGCAACTCCTTCCCCTTTTTTCCCTCCCTTTCCCGTCTGAAGCGTCTATATCCTCGAACATTTGGTTGCCATACATGCCCTTCCTTCAACTAAATCTCTGTGATCGCAACAACGTCATATTCCCAGGCACCAACCTAAGCCCTAAGTTCATCTGTCTATTCTCCATGCATTAAAGTAGATGCATTTCAGGCCACCAGTTCTTTTGCATTCATCTGCTCTCTGCTTACTCTTCCCATTATTAATGCTATCTTCCTGATTCTTAGCATTTCCAGTTTCCACCTCACTGCCGACTTGCTTAATGGTGTGGTTCGCAGCCCTCTTCCACATTAGTATAAAACCTCCCCAACAGCAGTAGCAAAAACTCCCGAAAGGACATTCGTTCCTGTCTGGTTCAGATGTAGATCGTTAATTTTCTTATAGTCCCACATTCCCCAAAACTGGTCGCAAAATCCAACAAGTCTGAAACCCGCCCTGCAGCACCATTCCTAAAGTCACGTGTTCATCGTGCCTTTTTTTATTCAATTCTATGCTGGCAGTCACATGGCACCGGCAGTAATCCCGAGATTACTACCTTTGAGGTCCTCCTCTTTAATTTCTCTCCTAGCTCCCTGAATTATCCCTACAGGTCCTCATAAGTTGGATCGCGGGATTTGTTTCCATGCCCGACAACTCTGAGATTCTCCAGCCACCGGAAACGGTTTGAATACACCACTTGCAAAATACGCATGATGTTTGTTACTCAGTCAGCGAGTGTGCCTATTTTGTTTGGAGGGTGGATGGGCCCAACCGATCCAGCGATGAAGGTTTTCCGGATATTTGCTGCCAATGACCATTCTTCTTGACACTTTCCCAAGTTCGCCATCAAAGATTTTGGCTGAAGAAAAATACCTCACATTTCACATTACCCACTTTGCTCTCCAGCGAATCCAAAAACTGACAGCTCTTAACGTGGAACAGAATCAAAACTGAAAAGGCGGTACCATGATCAGACACACCGAAGCTTAAGTGCTGTTTGTGAGGCACTGTGAGTCGTCTCTGACATGAACCGCCTGCACAAGTAACAGCAAGGCAATTCGAAAACTACTTGAGATTTAGTTTATTGCCAAGTCCCAGAAAGTGCTCAAGTATCATATAAAAAAAAGAACAACATCGAACCATTAAAAGTGAACATTTCCAATTATATCCGTGATTAAATTAGGCCATCAATGCGCCGGTGCCCCCATCTGATCGACAGAGCCAATCACCTTTCTCCCTCACCAGGACAATAATGAAGGAAATGAAGGTATAGCAACGTTTCACATCGTGATTGCCCACCTTTTCGCCACAGCATCAAAAAACGGCGAACAGATTCAATGCAGGATCTTCGTTCGAAATAACCGTGAAGTGACTATGTCCATTCATTTTCAGAGTAAACGGGGAACAACACAAGTTGTCTGGAATATGAATAACCAACATAGACTACTTGGGTCCCAGATTCTACTGATGCACAGACTTTAATATGAAAAGGTACCTTGGGTGATTGCCCTACACCCAGAAATCTGGCTGCCTTCTGTTTGCCCTGTCACATTAAACTTGTGCTGCTCTAATCGAATTTGTAGTTCTTGCCATTGGTCCGTATTGCAACTAGGGATAGCTGGTCATGACAACTCGTGACTGCCACACAAATTCTTTGCCAAAATTGGATTGTCCCGCAACGAGATTCGCAGTGCACGAACTTCGCAGCGAGGATATGCCACACGGCGAGTTAAAAAGCACACTTCCATTTATTGAAGTAAGTTCCTGGGAACTTACAACCAGATTCCTCCTTACACTCGGAATTATGACAACACATAAACCAACAGCCTCTCTCAGAGACAAGTGACCAATGCCCATCTTGTGCCGGTCAAACATAGTTGACAAGATTGCACGCAGGGACTGCACAGAAAACTATAGAGGAGAAGAAGACAGACGACCATCGAGCTGCATTCATGCAGTTCTGTTACCCTGTAAACCCCATGTACAGCTGTTCCTTGTAGGTACACACAGGGCACTGAGTGTCTCCGACTCCGGGACTTGGAACTCGGATTATATGACCGTCTGCAGCACTGGTTACTTCCTTGTGTGAGGTAACTCCTGATGGAACATGTGTAAAACATGATAGCTCATTGAGAAATACATCCAAAATAGTACCCAAGAGACGTATTTCTGTTGTGTTTCAGGTCCAAGAATACTCAGATCAACAGCTCCCTTGCTTACCTCTGCTGGTCATGTTTGCAAAGAGATCTAGCAAATTGCAAAGTGCGATTTTCCTTTCAATCAACATTTTTGACTCAGTTTGGCTGCAAATATCATTTCCTAACTTTGTGCTTTTCTTCTTTTACATTGGTGTCTCGCACCTTACAAATGACAGCAAAGGTATGAAAGGAGATGGAAGCATTTAGCCCATCAAGTCAGCGACAGCTTTCAATGAGATCATGGCTGATTTGGTTCATGCTCAACTCTGCTTTTTAGTCAGTACTCATGACCGATTGGTTAAGGTGATAGGTTAAAAATCCATTCAGGTTTCCCCGCGTAGGTCCGAATCCAGCTGACTCCGCTATGAATGACTTGCTGCTGGGCGACTTTTCGCTCAAAGTTCAAAAAACCTATTTTGCAAACCAGGCCAGTAATTTAATTAGACTTTGGAACTCGAGTTCTTCATCAGAAATGTTCCATATTTAAAACATTATCTCTGTTTCTCTTTCCAGATACACTGCTCGACACATCGGGTTTCTGCAGCTGTTATTGAACGTCCTGAGCAGAAGTGCTGCTTTTCATTAGATTCCTTTAATCCCTGTCCACTGTTCTCTGACTCGGGTCAGTGGCAATACTTCCTCCTGCTTGTCAAAGTGCTCATTCCCCACCGCTCCCTCTCCCATCATTACAAACAACGGCAGGAAATTGCCACTTAACCATCTTTGATCTAAAGTGACACTCACCAGCCTCGGGAATCTCTCCACCAAACGGGACTTCTCATCACTGGACATGGTGCAGACCCGAGGTTTCCGAAGCTTTACTGTGAAAATATTGTCAATTGGCAGTTGGAAATTGTTAAGGAGCCAAACCAATCCAGGCACCAGCTTTGCAAATCTTGAGAAACTCTTTGGGAAGTGGAATCAGAATGCAGAAGGGTGAACTGTCAAACCGAGCAGAGGCCAGAATATTGACTCTGACGTTGTCGGGACAGGAACTGGTCTGAGACATTGAAATAATTCTCACCCTTGTACATGGGGAATAGAGACTTCATCTGGACTCTGCGACAATGAAAATCTCTGGAACACACAAGGCACTGAGAGGCAAAAAAGGAGATTATTCCTGATGGAGGTGAGCTGGTTCCCAGTGACATGGGTGTGTCTGACTTGGGGGTATCAGATTGTTAAAATGTCTCCATAATGAATGGTTCAGTCTTTCATTTGGAAAAGTAAAACTGATAGAGGACAATAGTCGTTCAGGGAATGGCACATTGAATTTGGAATTCAGTCACGGACTGCTTTAGGGGATCTTCGAATTTATTAGGTTGGAAGTTTCAGCGCATTCGACTGTTAACTGAAACGTCCTTGTGGAACAAAGTAAAGAATCTTTCCGTTGAATTAGCAGGATCTATATTGACTAATGGGGCCACAGCAGGCGGCAGGACGTGGTAACACGAAATAAAAATGCGCTGAGCTCAAACACAAGAAGCATGCTCTTTCGGTATGGTGGATCAACAATACAGCATTTTAAAGAAGTCTAAGCAACGATCCTTCAATGTACAAGACATGCAACGCCAGGATGTGACACCATACTAGTCTCGTTATTACCAGGAGCTTTAACTAATTCATCAACGGTGTCAGCGCAGAAGATGCTGTTCAAATCCATATGTGTATTTAATTAGCTGTTCAATCACAGTAACTTGGACATTTGTTACTTTATTAAAGTTGCTCCATAAGAATTTAAACTAACCTCTGCTGATACAGAAAAGAAACGTTCACACCTGGACATTCTCCAGTGCAAATGCACAGAAAGAGCCAATCTCGTATTGCGTTCATTTCAAACTGATATATTCATCTGTTTTAGCCGACAGGATAAAGAAGATACGTCCATCCTCTCGGGGCCCATTAACCACGTTAATATGCACAGAGGGAATACAACGCCAAGAGAACAGTATCATTGTGGTGAATTGATCAGCAATGTTGTGTAGGTCAGTGTAAACAGTGGCCAGTATTGGCTGACCCATTAACACCAACAGTGAGCCTTGCATCACCACTTCCTCTCTCACTTACAGCCTCACGCCCTCCAGTCATCATTGCCTTTCACTTTACGCAAACGCCCTGCTCCACTACTCCCTTCTCCCGATCGCTTGTGGGCGAACACGTAGAACCTGCAGATGTTCGAAACTCATTAGTGGCATACAGACGTCACTTAATGGCATTGGATTCACTGCCCATCCCTAATTACTCCAGTGATTGAGATGATGAGCTCCTGTACAGAAACTTGAGCGAACTTAACATAGAGGTACAGCCAAAATGCTGTTAGCGAGGGAGTTCCAGGATTTAGGAATAGCTAGATACTTCCAACTCAGAAAGGCGAGATCCCTGATAGGTGATTTGAGGTCACAGTTTTCTCTTGTTTCTGCTGCTATTGTCCTTAGAGATAGATGTAAACAATCACAGGGTTGATTCTGGCAAACAAAATAAAAACCCTGCATCTACTGTCGTTTGTAGAAGTGAGTTCCAAACCTCTCCCAAATATTGTGTGTAGAAGTGCTCACTAACATCTGTCCTGAATACTCTGAACCTCATTTTCAGACTCATTGCAGAATCCACAGCGAACTGAAACAGTTTATCACTTCATTTTAGTGTCTTGCATTACTTCTCTCAGGTCACCACTTAACATTCAAAGTTGTCCCAAAAACAGGCTTCATTTGTATATCAGAAACAGAAATGGCTCAGCATGTCTTACATCATCTGTGGGAGAGCAAGAGTTAATGTTTCACTTCCGTTGACCTATTTTTGCAACTGGCTTGCCTGATTTCTTACCATACCTACAAACGGTATGAAACCGGAACGGGTGGCAGAACACAGAGATTAGGAAGTTCTGCATTTGCAGTGACATCGGGAGTCTCTATCACTGGAGAATTGTAAGCAGACTACTGCTCAGTGAACTGATATCGCACTTCCTGTGTCTAAATAAGGAAACCTGTCAGTGAATTGGAGACTTTATTGTTCAAAAGTTAAAACCAAAGAGCAGATCAGCAGCAGACTAAAACAAGTGAAATTGTCATAATGCCTTATAAGGAACGCCAATGAAGACCAGGATAGTGAGGATCACCTTCTCCACATGTTTGAATTGTTTGATGCAGTTTTCTGTGCGACGTTATCTCTCCCTTCAGGCAACTGACAAGCTCCTTGTTTGAAAATCTGAGTTGATGCATCACCAAAGGTGTTGCATTGTACTGTGTAAAAGCAGCTAGTGGAGACTGAGACTGTAGCATTGCTTACATTTTTTTGTTTGTTTTTTATTCAAGTTTCTGAGAAATGAAGAAGCTTAATAACAAGCTTAATCCCAGTTTTGGAGAAGAATTGCTCGTCAGTAAATGATAATCAGCTCACATGAAGATATTCCAGAATTGATATCAGATACCTAATTCAAACCCTGCAACGATAGATGCCATGAATTCTAAGTTGAAATTCTATGTCTAATGCCTTTAACCCATTACAACCTACCATGGAATATCCCTTCCGATTTGCCTCTACCCCTTAGGGAAGTAAAGCTGCTATTCTTATTTGCTCCAAGATACATGTGACTCCAGACGCACAGAAACTGGATTGGTTGTTGCAGGTCAGTTATCTAAACTCCAGGACCTCACGTCAGGAATTATTCAAGGTTCTGTTCGTTAATAAATGTCCAGAGTTCAGCCGCATTCTTAACTCCTCAACTCCTGAAGCATTCCATTTCACAATGCAGCAGACTTCTGGCAATGTGAAGGCCTGGGCAGACAAGTGAAATGAATTTCACACATCCTGATTAAGATAACCTAATCAACACCTCTGGAAATTCAATGGTGTTGCCATTACCTAGTCTTCAACGATCAACAATCTGGGAGTTACTATTAACCCCAAAATGAACTGTCCTCCCTACAAGAGCAGGCCAGATGGCAAGAAAACTTCCATCAGTCATGGGCTTTCTGACTTCAATCGCTTCTCTAATACCGAGAAGGCTCACGTCAAGTGTGTGATGGAATACTCCCTGATTGACTGAACAAATATATCGACAACATACCTCAATATGTTGGACAGCGCCATTATGAAGCATTCGTACAAAAGGATAATGCTGCCGACATTTAATAACTGAAATGAAAGCAGAAAGTGCTGGAGAAGTTCAGCAACCCTAACAGCATACTTGGAGAGAAAGACAGTTAACGTTTTGAGGCCAAAATGACTCTTCTTCAGAACAGTACTGAAGAGAGGACATGTAGGACAAGAAACATTACTTCTCTGACACTTTTCACAGTTGCTACCACGCCGGCTGAGTTCCATTCCATGGCAATTGAGTCAGTTCGATTGGCACTTTATGTATAATTTCAATCCATTCACCACTGTCGCAGCTTTTTGATTCATCAACAATTTCCATTTGACAGCACACTCGAACTCTAGTACTACTATCGTCCTAAAGACAAATGAAGTAAACGAATGGGAAAATCATTATCTGTATGTTCCCTTGCAAGCTACTATACATCACAATGGGATAGGTATTCCTTCAGTCAGTCCTTCACTGTCCCAGTGGATCAGAGGGTTGCTCTCCTCCCCCACTTCAAAACATCCAAATAGTTTAATGAATTGTTCAAATAAACTTTGTCAAACTCAATTGTTAGAAGGCCAACACTTACTGGGAGGTAAGAAAACCTTCACAAAAATGTAACGCTTAAGCTACAGAGTTGAGAGGAGCAGTTTGGAAATATGTATCCCTGTGTTCTTACAGCAGATTCATGTAATCAGACATTTGAGATCGGCTGAGTCAGCAACTTGCCATGAATAGAAATGTTGAATTTGGTGATGCATTTTCACTGGAAGTATTTTCCAGCCATGATTCTGTTTCAATTAAATTTGCATAGTCGTCAATTCGAATTGAAATGAACACTTGCCAGTTAACTTTGACACAGATAATTAGCGTGAATCCACCATTCACTATTTTACTAGCAAGCTGCTGAGTTGTACTATGCCTTACACTGTTCAAGTACTGACGCTATGAAATAGAATCATACCATTCCTACAGTGCGGAAACAGATTATTAGGCCCAACAAGTTCACACGCAACCTCTAAGGAGTATTCCACCCACAGCAATTTCCCTTCCCTACTACTTTGCACTGCTCCTGTCCAACACATTCTGGAGAACGAGGTACAATTTAGCATATCCAATTTATCTAACCTGCATATCTTTGGACTGGACTAGGAAACTGGAGTAACTCGAAGAAACCCACGCAGACACAGGGAGAATATGCAAACTCTAAACGGTCGCCTGAGGCTGGAATCGAATCCAGGTCCTTCATGCTGTAAGGCAGCAGTGCTCACCAACGAATCACGAAAGCTAACTTCAAACCTTAGTGGAGCCATTCTTCCGAATAAGCCTGATATCAAAGACATACACGTCTCCATAGCCATTTTGCAGCAAAAGGTAGACATAAGTAGATTCGACATACTCCAGCACGTGGCTGAAGGTGATCAGTTAAAGGATAGATGTTTTATCATCATTTATGAGCAGCTGACTAAGCTGCGCTACTTACAGGCTTCAGCCGGAAGTCCTCAATCAAATATGTTCTTCTTACCATTCGTCCTGCTAAGATTGCGGTATTTATCTTCATTTAGGCTATGTTATATATTTTCGGTTCCACCATTCTCCTGTTAGAAGGCATCCCCCGAGATTCTATTCAATGACTTTGCCTGTTTGAAGTTTGGAAAGTCTCTCAGATACTGCCAAAACCTCTTCAAGAGGCTTCCCCTCCCAGAATCAGCTCTTGCCTTCGAACTTCCCCTCATTGTCAGTCCTACGCCATAGAAACTAACCGGAGACAAATACATGTATGATGTCACCGAACAGGCCATCACCGTGCTTCACTCTCTCCCAGGGAGCAGCACGGCTCAGCGTTGGTGATCGATGCCTTGCAAATCACTTGGGATGATGGGAAGAGTGGTTGTCATCTACCTATCCACGATCAAAATGAACCTGAATCTGAGAAGTTACCATTCCAATCAGTTTGAAGTACATGCATTAAATGTAGATAAATGAGACTAATTCGACTGTCTATGATATAAATTAAGAAACACAAGATTTGATCTTAATGGTAAAAAGCTGTGATTTCCGAAGCGTGAACACTGAATGCGCAACTTTAAATTGCATAAGTGCAGACTTCGAGGTGTAGCTCCTGTGTGAGAATTGGAATATCGTTTGCAGACATTCAAAACGACACCTGGAAACATTATTTATCTTTCGGACTGTCTGGAAAATCGCACGATCGCAATAATTTTCATAAAATCCCAATTGTGTGGAAGTAGGCCGTTCGGTCTATCAAGCCCAGACCAAAGCAGTGAAGATTATCCCAACAAAAACCACTTCCTAATCGATCCACTTCCAGTTTCTCACAGGGAAATAACCTGAAGTCCACATACCTGGACAAGTTGGGTATTTTTCCATTTGGCAATCCTACCGAAACTACACAGCTTTCATAATGTGGGAGGAAAACTCACGCACACATGGGAGGAGTACAAGCACCATACAGACATTCGACACAGGCTGGAATTGAACTGGGTCCCTGGCACCGTGTGGTAGAAGTGCAAAGCATGTTTATTCTTCCGTCAGTTCACTGGGTTCAAGATAAATGACATTTAAACAACTCAGGCAAAGCTTTGAAGCATATATCGTCCCTTGAAGTATGTTTTCCTTTGAAATTGAACCACATTCCAAAGTACATACATTGCAAAAGAACCGCTTGAACCTTAAGATTTCATCACGAACAACAACAAGTTCAGAATTACATGCGGCAACAGGAGCTTGAACTTGAACATAGTGTGGAGGGGAACGTGCGTGTGGTGGTGTTTCCGTGTACCTGCTGTGGAGGTTGCGGTTTTGGACTGCGATGGACCAATTCAGAAATCACACCAGGTTATAGATGCACATGTTTATTTGAAATAACAAGATTTCGGACCAGAGCCCTTTCGTTAGGTGAAGTGGGAGGGAATAACACAGAACACTCAATTTAAGGGAATAGAGATCAAGGGCAGACAGATCAAAATATCAGGCAAATTGTGGGAGCGGAGTGTCAAAGACTTAGTCTCTGCAAGTGAACAAGAGTATCAGACAGTGTGAGTAATGTGTCAATAACTGAGTGCCAACAGAATGGTTGACCTATGATCCAACAAAGTGAGGCAAAGGGATAATTACAAACCGTTAAAATAAAGTCGTACTGGAGACATATCAAGGCACTGGGATGACATGGAACAGAAACAGAAGCAACTGGAAAACCGCTCCACAACAAAAACACCAGAGGAAGGGACACCAGCTCCGAAACATTAACTTTCATGTTCCTCCACAGATGTCCCCAGACCAGCGAAGCACCTTCCCCCTTCGCCACGATGCCCCACTCCCGTTCCCCCACCCCATCCAGTAACCCTTGCCCTTGCTCCTGGTTTACAGCATCCCCAGTTCTTCTGATTTTTCTTTGGCTCGAGTTGCATGCTGCGAGTCTGACCCAAATTATCAGTTAGCCAATATTGAACAAAGTGATTAAGGTATAGAGACAATAACAACATGTCACGGGGATGGTGTGAAAACAGAACAACAAGGAAGATTTCACAGATACAGAACAGTGTGGTGGGTCACATGTGGTGTGACATGAACCGAATATCATGGTTGATGCCATCACCACAACGAAGGCAGTTGGCGATCCAATTCTGTTTGGCGATTTTGCGTTGTTGTGTATCTCGAAAGCCGCCTTGGCCGACATTTAGTCGAAGATTGAAAACCAAATGTCCTTGATTGCTGAACTCTTCCCCGACTGGGTGTGAATAATCCTGTCTGGCAATTGTTATGCCGTTACCTTTCATCCATTGGCACACCATCTGCATGGTCTCGCCAATATACCATTACTGGGTATCTTGTGGTATCTTGTGGTATTATTGCCTGCTGAATATGTGACAAACAACATTGCCTGAGTCACATGAGTACCTGTCGTGTACGTGGTGGGTGGTGTACTAACGAGTGATGGTAGTGTCCATGTCTTGCAAAGGTTGTGAAGACATGGTGCTGTGGTGTTGTGGTTAATGCTATGTGAAGGCTGAGTAGTTTACTGTAAACGGTCGTATGTTATAATTTTGCTGGGTGTTTGAAGGTGAGAATTGAAGCTATGGGGATGTTCTTAGTGAGATGGTCATCATCATCGGTGACATGCTGAATCCTGTGAAGAACGTGCTGAACTCCAGGAAAGTACTGACGATGAAAGATACTCTATTAGTCGCATCCTCTGTCTGTCTTCTGACGAGTTCGCAGCAGATTTTCGCTGTGGCACACCGGAATTGGTGGTCAATCAGTTCAACATGTACCCCATCATCATGAGGATATCCTTCAAAACCTTTAGGTGTCTGTCGCATTATTCCTCATCTGAGCGGTTCCTGTGCAGGTGAAGCGCTTCTCCTTACGGTATGGCTTCTTTAATATATTTAGGGTGGAAGCTGGAGAAGTGCAGTATCGTGTAGTTATCCTTGGGCTTGCGGTGGAGTGAGATGCTGAGGTGTTAGTTCTTAATTTTGGTTTGTGATGGTTTTGGTTGTATCATCCTTATAAATGGAATAGGCATTCAGTTAAAACCACGAACAGAAATACCAGAGAATATCAGCAGATTTTACAGCGTCTATTCAGAGAGAATCAGAGACAAATATTTCAAAACTTCATCAGAACTCGGTAATCTCCAACAGGCACTGCCAAACTGGTTAGTTTCGACAGCAGTTTCTGTCTTTGCTTCAGATTCCCAGAATCCACAGTTCTTTACATTAACCATTAAAGCAATGCAGAAACTTTTTTTATCGTTCGTCATACCAATGGTTTCTGTTTGGAAAACATTTACCTGGCCCCATTAGAAAAACGAAACGATGCTGCACATAAAAGTTTCGCTTTGGAGCAAAGATGGTTTTTCAGCAATTTCCTGCGGCAATTTATAATGATGGGAAAATTTGTGGTGGGGATTGGCTCTTCGACGAGCGAGGGGAAGTGTTGCCACTGACCAGAGTTAGTGAACGGAGGACTGCGGTAAAAGGAATCTATTCAAAAGCAGCACTTCTGCACAGTACATTCAAAGAATACTGCAAAATATCAATGGGTCTGGCAGTAAGTGTGAAAAGAGAAACGGAGATAATGTTTTAAGTGTGTTTCATTTTTGATTGATAACTTGAGTTTGTGAAGTCTAATCGACTGACTGGTCTTGTTGTTGAGACGAGATTTCTGAGCTGTGAGTGAAAACTCGTGCTGCATGACATCACTGAAAACGGAGCCAGCAGAATTCGAACCTGCGGAGGGAAGCCCCAATGGATTTCTAATCCATTACCTGTATCACGCGGCCATGACTACACGCGTGCAATGCTGTCTTAGTATGTCTTATGTAACGGGAAGTTCCAACCTGAAACACCAGGATTTGGCTTTTCCTGGTACCCCAGTATTTGCTGTCAGACTCTCTTGCTTTCGAAAGGAGGAGGATGCTGGGGTGCCAAGGAAAGCCAAATCCTGGTGTTTCAGGTTGGAACTTTCCATTACATAAGACATACTAAGACAGCATTGCGCGCATGTAGTCATGGCCGCATCAATTTGAATTGCACGCATATTGATGAGAGATAAAGTGGATAGGTAGGATCCATTTTCATGTGCAGAGAGTTGAATAAACACAGCACTGGATCGCGAAAGAAAAATGTCCTTGCATTAGGTCGGCACGGTGGCACAGTGGTTAACACTGCTGGCTGACAGCGCCAGAAACCCGCGTTCAATTGCCGCCTCAGGCGACTGACTGTGTGGAGTTTGCACGCTTTCCCCGTGTCTGCGTGTGTTTCCTCCGGGTGCTCCGGTTTCCTCCCACAGTCCAAAGATGTGCAGGTCATGTCAGGCGAATTGGCCACGCTAAATTGCTCGTAGTGTTAAGTAAGGGGTAAATGTAGGGGGATGGGTGGGTTGTGCTTTAGCACGGCGGTGTGGACTTGTTGGCCCGAAGGGCCTGTTTCCCCACTGTCAGTAATCTAATTTGTCTAGCCCTATTCACTGCCAGTAGAATTACGCTCATTGAAGTCTTCTTGAAAAGATCCACCACTGGCAAATCTGATGTGCAAATTAGGTCTACTATGTTTCATCAGAGGTCAAAATATGAAAATGTTTCAAATACACGGAATGGCACTGGAGAGTGCAGACCTACCTTCAGGGGCTTATTCTGCTCTGATGTACACCCGCGAGAAATTGGGACGAGAGTGCGTTCTCACAGATGAAGGGATCAAACATTTAAGAAAATAATAAGGAGGATATTCACTCTTTCAGAGGGTAGCAAATCTGTGGGTTTCCTAAGAACAGAGGGCTGTGAAGGCGAGGTGTATTCAAGGCTGTGATAGACAGACATGGAGCATCACGGAGATGAGGATAAAAACGGGTGTTGAGAATTAACCAAATCAGCCATGATCTCATTGAATGTTGTCGCAGACTTGATCGGCTAAATTGCTTCCATCTGCTCTCATATCTTTGCCGTCATTTGGAAGATACCGGACACCATTTTAAAAGAAGAAAAGCACAACTTTAGGGTGAGGTGGTTTCAGTCAAACTGAATCAAAATTATTTATTGAGCGAAAAATCACACTTGG
Source organism: Chiloscyllium plagiosum (assembly GCF_037043375.1). NCBI lineage: Eukaryota > Metazoa > Chordata > Chondrichthyes > Orectolobiformes > Hemiscylliidae > Chiloscyllium > Chiloscyllium plagiosum. The sequence continues at coordinate 53,725,986 of NW_028270177.1, forward strand.
CATGTTTCCAGATTTCTTTGCTAGCATGACTAGCAGAGTTGATCAAGGTCGTCTGATTGTACTTGGGCATGAAACAAACAAAGATTAGTGACATAATCTTCATTTTCTTTATGTCAAAAGTAATATCTTTCCTGATGGTCACAACAAAGGAGATGGTTTCCAAGAAAAGACAGAGACTAAGTCAGCTGTAAACTAATCGATGACCAAAATATGGCTCGCGTTGTTCTCTGGGACAGATATGATTTATTGATTATTGTCATCCAACCTTTTTTTTTACCATTGAACCGTGAGTGGGAGATTGGAAACTAAGATCACCCGTAACTATTGCCATCTTTTATCACTCACATGTAGTATTTGTTTCTTGTACGGAGTGGTTACTGCGAGTGCACTTGTAAACTACACCTGCGGATGACTTCTTTCCTCACTGGTCCTCATTTCTACACAAACACGTTTTACATCCTTATCTCCTGAATCAAAGTAATATGCAACCAATTAATAAATGTCACTAATACCTTGGCATTTCACACGCCTCCGTTTGTCACCTTCCAATGTAAATTAATAATTTGCCGTGTTGCAATTGCACACAATAAGAGATAACAAAATACAGGGAGGTGTACCAGATTTGCAAACGCACGCTATCGAAGCTAAAACGCAGGTTTCTGCCCAGAATACGATCACGGAAGCATGCACCGAACCGTCAGGAAGCACACAATAAGTCCAGTTCCAGACGGCATGACAGGAACAGCACCAGAAAAACCACCAAATTCCTTCTCTCGGCTAATATTTTGGATGTACATCTCAATGAGCAATCGATTTTTACATATGTTCTAACAGTAGTTACAACACAAGGAATTAACCAGTGCTACAGACGGTACAAGCCCCTGAATCAGAAACACTCAATGCCCTACATACAACTACAAGAACATCTGCCCATGGCGTATACTGGCTGGCTGAAGTTCATGATTGCAGCTCGCTAGTTGTCCGACTGTTTCTCCGATATAATGTTTCGTGCAGTCCCTGCGTGGAATCTTGACAACCACATTTGTCCTGCACAAGATGGGCATTGGATATTGTTTTCTGGTGAGCTTTCCCTCAGCGAGGCTGTTGGTTTATGTGCTGTCCTAAATCCGTGTGTTCAGAGGAGTCTGGCTATCAATTTCCAGAAATTTATTTTATTAAAGGGAAGCATGGTGTTTCAATTGCTTTATGGCATATCCTAGTTGACAATTTAGTGTGCCAGACATCTGGGAATGCAGTTGTGGGATACATATTCTTGGCAAAGAGTTTGTGTGGCCGTCACTAATTGGCACGGCCAGCTGTCCCGAGTAGCTATACGTACAGACAGAAAGCATCCTCGAGAGCAGCACAACTGTAATAGAACATGGCAATCAGAAGGCAGCCAGAGAATTTCTAGAAGCAGGGCACCCATCCATGGATTCCATCAATAGACACATTGATCAGGATCCAATCTGCAACACCAACAACTGGACCCAGCGGCACTGAAACTAAATCAATTCCAACCGCCACAGGACAGTAGGCTTCACAACAGGCTCTGCAACCCTGAGGATGTTACCCAGAACTGTGAGGATCCCACTTCCCAGCACCGCAAAACATTCCAACAACATCTCCATGAAGCAGACGAGCTTCGCATCTTTCTGCTCCAAAGCACTCCGATTTTTCACAGCAGAGAATTGTACACTGAACTCCCGCGTGCAAGGTGAGGATGCCAAACCCAACACGATTAATAATGGCAGTGAGAACGAGGGCAACAATTTCCATTGTCATATGGACAGCCACAAACACTCTCCTTGAAAGGTACCTTTAAATATGAAAGTCTGTGCAGCAGTATAATCGGGGAACCAAGCAGCCTGCGCTGGGTATTTATATTTCAGACAATTTCCTTTGTTCACCGTTTTCACTGAAAGTGAATGGATATTACTATTTCATTGCTGATACGAAACCAGATTCTGCATTGTATCTGCTCGCCGTTTTTGTTGTTGCAGTGGCGAAAAGGTTGGCAATCGCGATGAGAAATGTTTTTTGTATTTCTCGCATTTCATTCATTACTGTCCTGGTGAAGGGGGCTGGTGATTGGTCCTCTCGATCAGATGGAGTCATCAGCGCATTGTTGACCTAATTTCATCACGAGTGCAATTGGTAAACTTCATTTTTCATGGATTATTGCTGTTCTGTTTTGTTTTATGTTTGTTGAGCACTTCCTGTGACTTGGCAATGCACTAAATCTCCAGTATGTCCTGAATTGTCTCGCTGCCGTTTCTCTGAGCAGTTCATGACGTAATCGGCTTGCACTGCAACAAAGGCAGCATGCATGCTTCGGTGTGTCTGGCAATGGTCCACCCTTTCTGTTTTGCTTCTGTTCCACATGAAGAGTTGTCAGTTTCTGGATTCGTTGGAGAGCTGAGGGGGGTAACATTATACGTGCGGTATTATTCTTCAGCCAAACTCTTTGATGGCAAAGTTGGGAAGGTGCCAAACGAATGGTCATTGGCAGCAAAAGTCCGGAAAGACCCTCATCGCTTGGTCAACTCGTCCCATCCACCCTCCAGAAAGAAAGGCAAACGCGCTTACTGCCTAACAAACAGAGTGCATTTTTTTGCAAATGGTCCATTAAAACTGGTGTCAGCTGCGGGAGCACATCAACAAAGCCGAGCACGGAAAAATACCCTACTATCGAACATGTCCCTGCTGAACAGATAACCGAAATTAATTGAACCATATTTGCCAAAATGTGTTCCTAATCTCTCCGAACGCTTCCTGTCTATACACCCATTCGGGATGCCATTGCATTTGCCTTAAATGTGGCAAATCCTTCTGCACACACAAAAATGTCTGAGTGAACTCGCTGAGTTTCTGCATGACACCATGACCAAACTTTGGGCCAAAGTTGGAAACTGCGACTAGAATAGATGGCTCTCTGATTAGCCGCAATGCACAAAGGGCGGAATGGCCGTTCCCCACTTTGTAAATCTTCGAAGACAAGTTGAAAATAATCTGCAACGAAAATGTTCGTGTGAAGATTTACTTGTGAGGATTCGGTACTCTCAGCACCGTGGCCCGGATCGTATTCCCGCTCATGGAATGGTTGCATTGTTCAGCAAACGTATCGGTGTACCAGTACTTCTGCCGATTTTCCGATGCTGGAAGGTCCTTGGTTTTGTCCAAAACATTATGAAGGGTAACATAAAACGAATAGCTGCAGTAGCTGGAAATCTGAGCCAAAAACGAAACTTGTTTGCGGAACGCAGCAAGACTGGCAACAGAAACTGTTGCTGCCTGACCTGCTGTGCTTTTCCAGCATCACTCTGATCTAAAATTAGGTTTCCAGCATCTGTAGTCCTCACTTTTACATCGTTCCTTCAGTGTCGCTGGTTCCCAATGCAAGAACTCCATCTCTAGCGGTTTCATGTTTGTACCTCCACGCTGAGGATTTGAAGCGTGAAGAAAAGTAACTCACCCCGTCCATCTCTGGGGTAATTAGGGACTGAAAATGAATCGTGTCACATTGAAATATATCGAGATGCGACTTAATGTTTGTCTTTTATTGGGAACCATCTCTTTCATTGTAACCATCAGGAAAGAACATTTCGTTCGCCAGAAAAAGAAATGAATATGTCACTATTTGTTTGCTTCAGGTCCAAGAATACTCAGATCAATAGCTCCCTTGCTTACCTCTGCTGGTCATGTTCGCAAAGATATCTAGCAAATTACCAAGTGTGATTTTCCTTTCAATAAATAATTTTGACTCAGTTTGGCTGCAAATATCTTTTCCTACCTTTGTGCTTTTCTTCTTTTACATTGGTGTCTCGCACCTTACAAATGACAGCAAAGGTATGAAAGGAGATGGAAGCATTTAGCTCATCAAGTCAGCAAGAGCTTTCAATGAGATCACGGCTGATTTAGTCAATTCTCAACCCTCCTGCGCCGTCTGTAGTCATGGCCGAGTGGTTAAGGCGATGGATTAAAAATCCATTGGGGTTTTCCCACGTAGGTTCGAATCCTGCTGACTATGTAAGAATACTTTCCTGCTGGAATAATTTTCGCTCAAAGTTCCGAAAACCTATTTTGCAAACCAGGCCAGTAATTTGATTAGACTTGGGAAACTCGAGTTCTTCATCAGAATCGTTCCATATTTAAATCATTATCTCTGTTTCTCTTTCCAGATACACTGCTCGACACATCGGGTTTCTGCAGTTTTTATTGAACGTCCTAAGCAGAAGTGCTGCTTTTCATTAGATTCCTTTAATCCATGTCCTCTGTTCTCTGACTCGGGTCAGTGGCAACACTTCCTCCTGCTCGTCAAAGTGCTCATTCCCCACCGCTCCCTCTCCATCATTAGAAACAACCGCAGGAAATTGCCACTTAACCAACTTTGTTCCAAAGTGAAACTCACCAGCCTCGGGAATCTCTCCACCAAACGGGACTTCTCATCCCTGGACATGGTGCAAGCCAGAGGATTGTGAAGAGATACTGTGAAAATATTTTCAGTTGGCAGTTGGAAAAATGTTTAAGAAGCAAACCATATAATTTAGGCTCCAGCTTTGGAAATCTTGAGAAACTCTTTGGGAAATGGAATCAGAGGAGGATGAAGAAGTGTGAACTTACCGACCGAGTCGAGGACGGGACATTGACTCTGATGTTATTGGGACAGGAACTGATCTGAGACATTGAAAGAATTCTCGCTCACGTTCGTGAGGAATGTAAACTTCATCTGGACTTTGGGACAATGAAAAACTCTGGAACACTCAAGAAAAAATACAAATATTGACTGGGATCACGACAGTACGAGTACTATAGATGGGTCAGTTTTTGTCCAGTGTGTGCAGGACGGCTTCCTGACACAGTATGTAGACATGCCTTCAAGGGACGAAGCCACTTTCGATTTAGTACTGGGTAACGAGCCTGGCTAGGTTTTAGATTCGGAAGTAGGTGAGCACTTTGGAGACAGCGATCACAATTCTCTCAGGTTTACTTTCGTGATTGAAAGGGATAGGTGTACTCCACGGAGCAAGAGGTTCAGCTGGTGGAAGGGAAATTACGATGTATCGAGGTAAGATTTAGGAAGCGTAGAATGTGGTAGGAAACTGCAGGGGGTGAGCACATTAAAATGTGGAGCTTATTCAAGGAAAAGCTCCTGTGTGTCCTAGATAAGTATGTACCTGTCAGGCAGGGAGGAAGATATAGAACGCGTGAGCCGTGGTTTACTAAGAAAGTGGAATCCCTGGTCAAGAAGACCAAGAAGTCTTATGTTAGGATAAAATGTGAAAACTCAGTTAGAGCGCTCGAGGGTTCCAACGATATCAGGAAAGACCTATAAAGAGAGCTGAGAAGAGCCAGGAGGAGACATGTGAAGTTGTTGGCAGATAGGTTCAGGGTTAACCCTAAGGCTTTCCATAGGTATGTTTGGAATGAAAGAATGACGAGAGTTAAATTTGGGACAATCAAGGATAATAGTGGGAAGTTGTGTGTGGAGTCAGAGGAGATCGGGGAAGCACTAAATAAATATTTTTCGACAGTATTCGCTATTGAAAATGAAAATGTTGGCGAGGAAGGTATAGAGATACTTGCGTCTAGACTAGAAGAGATTGAGGTTCACAAGGAAGAGATATTCGAAATACTGCAGAGTTCAAAGTTTGTGCGAAGATTTGTAGCTCGGGTGCTCGTTGTTGTGGTTCTGTTCGCCGAGCTGGAAATTATTGTTGCAAACGTTTCGTCCCCTGGCTAGGCGACATCATCAGTGCTAGGGAGCCTCCTGCGAAGCGCTTCTTTGATGTTTCCTCCGGTGTTTATAGTGGTCTGTCCCTGCCGCTTCCGGTTGTCAGTTTCAGCTGTCCGCTGTAGTGGTTGGTATATTGGGTCCAGGTCGATGTGTTTGTTGATGGAGTTTGTGGATGAATGCCATGCCTCTAGGAATTCCCTGGCAGTTCTCTGTCTGGCTTGCCCTATGATAGTAGTGTTGTCCCAGTCAAATTCATGTTGCTGGTTGCCTGCGTGTGTGGCTACTAAGGATAGCTGGTTGTGTCGTTTCGTGGCTCGTCGATGTTCATGTATGCGGATTGTTAGCTGTCTTCCTGTTTGTCCTATATAGTGTTTTGTGCAGTCCTTGCATGGTATTTTGTACACTACATTAGTTTTGCTCATGTTGGGTATCGGGTCCTTCGTTCTGGTGAGTTGTTGTCTGTGCGTGGTTGTTGGTTTGTGTGCCGTTATGAGTCCTAGGGGTCGCAGTCGTCTGGCTGTCAGTTCTGAGATGTTCCTGATGTATGGTAGTGTGGCTAGTCCTTTTGGTTGTGCTATGTCCTCGTTCCGTGGTCATTCTCTTAGGCATCTGTTGATGAAGTTGAGCGGGTCTCCGTTTTTGGCGAAAACCTTGTATAGGTGTTCCTCTTCTTCTTTTTGCAGTTCTGGTGTACTGCAGTGTGTTGTGGCCCTTTTGAATAGTGTCCTGATGCAGCTTCGTTTGTGTGTGTTGGGGTGGTTACTTTCATAGTTTAGGACTTCGTCTGTGTGTGTGGCTTTTCAGTATACCCTTGTAGTGAATTCTCCGTTCGGTGTTCTCTGTACCATCATGTCTCGGAATGGGAGTTGGCTATCCTTTTCTTCTTCTCTCGTGAATCGGATTCCTGTGAGTGTGGCGTTGATGATCCGGTGTGTTTTTTTCTATTTCCGTGTTTTTAAAGATTACGAACGTGTCATCGACATATCTGACACAGAGTTTGGGTTGAATTTGTGGTAGGACTTTTTGTTCTCACCTTTGCATAACTGCCTCTGCTATGAGTCCCGAGATTGGTGATCCCATGGGTGTTCCGTTGATTTGTTCGTAATTCTGGTTGTTGAATGTGAAGTGTGTTGTGAGGCACAAGTTCAGTAGTTTAAGACCCGATACCCAACATGAGCAAAACTAATGTAGTGTACAAAATACCATGCAAGGACTGCACAAAACACTATATAGGACAAACAGGAAGACAGCTAACAATCCGCATGCATGAACATCAACTAGCCACGAAACGACACGACCAGCTATCCTTAGTAGCCACACACGCAGACAACAAGCAACATGAATTCGACTGGGACAACACTACTATCATAGGGCAAGCCAGATATAGAACAGCCAGGGAATTCCTAGAGGCATGGCATTCATCCACAAACTCCATCAACAAACACATCGACCTGGACCCAATATACCAACCACTACAGCGGACAGCTGAAACTGACAAACGGAAGCGGCAGGGACAGACCATTATAAACACTGGACGAAACATCAAAGAAGCGCTTCGCAGGAGGCTCCCAAGCACTGATGATGCCCCCTAGCCAGGGGACGAAACGTTTGCAACAAAAACTTCCAGCTCGGCGAACAGAACCACAACATACTGCAGAGTGTGAAAATAGATAAGTCAGCTGGGCCGGATGGGATCTATCTGATGTTGTTTAGCAAAAGCACGACAGGAAGGTACAAATCAAGTTGATGCAACAACGGCTCGTTTTGAGCCGCTAATTTGCAGTGAAGTGGCGGCGCCAATAAAAGGTGTCACGCATCTCGTCTAATTCCACATCCTGAGCTCGAAATGACGCGAGGTCTCTCGCTGAGTATCTGCAGGGTCTTGTTTGGACGACACCATGACACTTTTTCACTGGAGTGGCTCATGACATCGCGTCGTGACTGTGAATAAAACGATGGAAACTTCCAGCAGAGAAGGAGGCGACCCTGAAGCAGGCAGCTGAGGACAAATGTTTCTCCTTTGCCAGTGAAAGGCACTGCTTCAAAAATTGGAAACTTCGAAGTGAAGCAATGTTGGTGATTATCTTCGGTGCTTGTTCACCTTTTTAATTCTGATTCCGTGAAAGTCCATGGCATTACATATCGACATTCTGCCAAGTGCAGGCTTGTCTCTTGGGCCAGTGGCGTAATGGATAACGCGTCTGACTTCGGATCAGAAGATTGTAGGTTCTAGTCCTACCTGGCTCGAGGGGACTGTTTTGCTTTAACCGTGGTATACGTTGACGCTCCCCTGTAAAGTTCTCTCGGGACATCGCCTCTGTGCTTCCGCATGTAAAGCTTGCATTTGTCCTATTGTCCATTTCAAATTCCAGCTCTCCACAACGGACACCTCCGTCAGTTTGGCGGTATCTTCTGGTGTGTCTCCCTCTGTGGGTGAAAATGAGCATGAGTTTCTCAAAAGAGTTACAATTCGTTATACTTCTGTCCCATTATTGTGCCATGTAAGAACATAGGATAACCTCATTGACATTTGACCTGGAAACATTAGAACACACGAGACTTTGGGCCAAAGTTCGAAACTGCGACTAGAATAGATGGCTCTCTGATTAGCCGCAATGCACACGGGCGGAATGGCCTTTTCCCACTTTGTAAATCTTCGAAGACAATTTGAAAAAAATCTGCAACGAAAATGTTCAGACAGGGTGTTTTATTTACACCAAGTACGATAGTATCTATCGCCTTGTCTTGTTATTTACTTGTGAGGATTCGGTATTCTCAGCACCGTGTCCCGGATCGTATTCCCGCTCATGGAATGGTTGTATTGTTCAGCAAACATATCGGTGTACCAGTACTTCTGCCGATTTTCCGTGCTGGCAGGTCATTGGTTTTGTCCAAAACATTATGAAGGTTAACATAAAACAAATAGCTGCAGGTGCTGGAAATCTGAGCCAAAAACGAAAATTGTTTGTGCAGCGGAGCATGACTAGCAACAGAAACGTCGACTCTCCTGCTCCTCGGATGCAGCCTGACCTGCTGTGCTTTTCCAGCATCACTCTGATCTAAAGTCAGGTTTCCAGCATCTGCAGTCCTCACTTTTGCCTAGTTTCTTCAGTGTCTCTGGTTCCCAATTCAAGAACTCCATCTCTAGCGGTTTCATGTTTGTACCTCCGTGCTGAGGAGTTGAAGAGTGAAGAAAAGTAACTTACCTCCTCCATCTCTGGGGTAATTAGGGACTGAAAATGAATCGTGTCACATTGAAATATATCTACATGCGAATTAATCTCTGTCTTTTATTGGGAACCATCTCTTTCATTGTAACCATCAGGAAAGATCATTTCGTTCGCCAGAAAAAGAAATGAATATTTCACTAAACTTTGTTTGCTTCAGGTCCGAGAATACTCAGATCAATAGCTCCTTTGCTTACTTCTGCTGGTCATGTTCGCAAAGAGATATGGCAAATTGCCAAGTGTGATTTTCCTTTCAATAAATAATTTTGACTCAGTTTGCCTGCAAATATCTTTTCCTACCTTTGTGCTTTTCTTCTTTTACATTGGTTTCTCGCACCTTACAAATGACAGCAAAGGTATGAAAGGAGATGGAAGCATTTCGCTCAAGTCAACGGTAGCTTTCAATGAGATCACGGCTGATTTGGTCAATGCTCAACCCACCTGAGCTGTCGGTAGTCATGGCCGAGTGGTTAAGGCGATGGATTAGAAATCCATTGGGGTTTCCCCACGTAGGTCCGAATCCTGCTGACTACGTTGTGAATGCTTTCCTGCTGGTACAATTTTCGCTCAAAGTTCAGAAAAACTATTTTGTGAACCAGGCCGGTAATTTGATTAGACTTGGGAAACTCGAGTTCTTCATCAGAAATGTTCCATAGTTAAAACATTATCTCTGTTTCTCTTTCCAGATACACTGCTCGACACGTCCTGAGCAGAAGTGCTACTTTTCATTAGATTCCTTTAATCCCTGTCCTCTGTTCTCTGACTCGGGTCACTGGCAACACTTCCTCCTGCTCGTCAAAGTGCTCATTCCCCACCGCTCCCTCTCCATCATTAGAAACAACCGCAGGAAATCGCCACTTAACCATTTTTGTTCCAAAGTGAAACTTATCAGCCTCGGGAATCTCTCCACCAAGCGGGACTTCTCATCCCTGGACATGGTGCAAGCCAGAGGATTGTGAAGAGATACTGTGAAAATATTGTCAGTTGGCAGTTGAAAAAATGTTTAGGAAGCAAACCATATAATTTAGGCTCCAGCTTTGGAAATCTTGAGAAACTCTTTGGGAAATGGAATCAGAGGAGAATGAAGAAGTGTGAACTTTCCGACCGAGTAGAGGACGGGACATTGACTCTGATGTTCTCGGGACAGGAACTGATCTGAGACATTGAAATCATTCTCGCTCACGTACGTGAGGAATGCAAACTTCATCTGGACTCTGGGACAATGAAAAACTCTGGAACACTCAAGACAATGATGTGTTTCTGTTCGCCGAGCTGGACGTTTTTGTTGGAAACGTTTCGTCCCCTGTCGAGGTGGCATCCTCCGTGCTTGGGATCCTCCTGTGAAGCGCTTATGTGGTGTTTCGTGTGGCATTTATAGTGGCCTGTCCTTGCCGCTTGCTGTTGTCAGTTTCAGCTCTCCGCTGCAGTGGCTGGTATATTGGGTCCAAGTGGATGTGTTTGTTGATGGAGTTTGTGGATGGGTGCCATGCTTCTGGGAATTCCCTGGCTGTTCTTTGTTTGGCTTGCCCTATAATAGTAGTGTTGTCCCACTCGAATTCATGTTGCTTGTCGTCTGTGTGTGTGGCGACTGCGCATAGTTGGTCGCTTCGTTTCGTGGCTAGTTGATGTTCCTGGATGCGGATCGTTAGCTGTCTTCCTGTTTGTCCTATATAGTGTTTTGTGCAGTCCTTGCATGGGATTTTGTATACTACATTAGTTTTGCTCATGTTGGGTATCGGGTCCTTAGTTCTGGTAAGCTGTTGTCTGAGTGTGGCTGTTGGTTTGTGTGCTGTTAAGAGTCCTAGTGGTCGCAGTAGTCTGGCTGTCAGTTCGGAGATGTTCTTGATGTGTGGTAGTGTGGCTAGTCCTTTGGGTTGTGGCATGTCCTCTTTCCGTGGTCTATCCCTTAGGCATCTGTTGATAAAATTGCGAGGATATCCGTTTTCGGCGAATACCTTGTATAGGTGTTCCTCTTCCTCTTTTTGCAGTTCTGGTGTGCTGCAATGTGTTGTGCCCCTTTTGAATAGTGTCTTGATGCAGCTTCGTTTGTGTGTGTTGGGGTGGTTACTTTCATAGTTTAGGACTTCGTCTGTGTGTGTGGCTTTCCTGTGTACCTTTGTGGTGAATTCTCCGTTAGGTGTTCTCTGTACCATCATGTCTAGGAATGGGAGTTGGTTGCCCTTTTCTTCCTCTCTCGTGAATCGGATTCCTGTGAGTGTGGAGTTGATGATCCTGTGTGTTTTCTCAATTTCCGTGTTTTTAATGATTACAAAGGTGTCATCCACGTATCTGAACCAGTGTTTGGGTTGAATTTGCGGTAAGACTGCTCTAACCTTTGTATTACTGCTTCTGCTATGAGTTCCGACATCGGTGAGCCCAAGGGTGTTCCGTTGATTTGTTCGTATATCTGGTTGTTGAATGTGAAGTGTGTTGTGAGGCACAAGTCCCACGATTTAGGAAGATTAGGTAAGATTTAGGAAGCGTAGAATGGAGTAGGAAACTGCAGGGGGTGAGCACATTAAAATGTGGAGCTTATTCAAGGAAAAGCTCCTTTGTGTCCTAGATAAGTATGTACCTGTCAGGCAGGGAGGAAGATATAGAACGTGTGAGCCGTGGTTTACTAAGGAAGTGGAATCCCTGGTCAAGAAGAACAAGAAGTCTTATTATGTTAGGACAAAATGTGAAATACCAGTTAGAGCGCTCGAGGGTTCCAACGATATCAGGAAAGACCTATAAAGAGAGCTGAGAAGAGCCAGGAGGAGACATGTGAAGTTGTTGGCAGATAGGATCAGGGTTAACCCTAAGGTTTTCCATAGGTATGTCAGGATTAAAAGAATGACGAGAGTTAAATTTGGGACAATCAAGGATAATAATGGGAAGTTGTGTGTGGAGTCAGAGGAGATTGGGGAAGCGCTAAATAAATATTTTTCGACAGTGTTCGCGATAGAAAATGAAAATGTTGGCGAGGATGATACTGAGATACTTGCGTCCAGAGTACTAGAGATTGAGGTTCACAAGGATTAGGTGATAGAAATACTGCAGAGTGTGATAACAGACAAGTCCCCTGGGCTGGATGGGATCTGTCCTAGTATCCTCTGGGAAGCAAGGGAAGAGATTGATGAGCCTTTGGCATCGATCGTCAAATCATCGTTATCTACAGGAATAGTGCCTGTGGAATGGAGCATAGCATACGTTGTTCCCGTGTTCAAAAAGTGTCGTAGAGACAACCCTGGCAATTACAGACCAGTGAGTATCACTGCACTTGTTAGTAACGTGTTGGAAAAGGTTATTATAGATAGGCTTTATGACCATCTGGAAAAGAATAATCTGATCAGGGACAGTCAGCACGGTTTTGTGATGGGTCGGCCTTGCCTAACGAGTCTTATTGACTTTTTTTGACAAAGTGACCAAACAGGGAGATTACAGTAAACCGATTGATGTGGTGTATATGGGTTTCAGAACGTTGTTCGATAAGGTTCCCCACAATAGGCTATTATACAAAATGCGGTGGAATGGAATTGTGGGAGAGATTGCAGCTTTGATCAGGAATTGGCTTGCCAATAGAAAACAGTGTTGTAGTTAATGGAACATGTTCTTCTTGGTGTCCATGTACTGGCGGCGTACCACAAGGGTCGGTGTTAGGTCCACTGCTGTTACATGAGATCTAACCTTGCCAATCAGTCTCCCATGAGGAACATTGTTGAACGCCTTACTGAAGTCCATATAGACCACATTTACTGCTCTGCACTCATCAATCTTCTTTGTTACTTCTTCAAAAAAACTCAATCAAATTTGTGAGACATGATTTCCCACGCACAAAACCATGTTAACTGTCCCGAATCAGTCCATGCCTTTCCAAATACATGTACATTCTGTTCCTCAGGATTCGCTCCAACAATTGGAGTATTCTTGGCAGATGCAGTTTCATGTCGGGATTGAGTTTTTTGAAGAAGTAACAAAGAAGATTGATGAGGGCAGAGCAGTAAATGTGGTCTATATGGACTTCAGTAAGGCGTTCAACAATGTTCCCCATGGGAGACTGATTGGGAAGAATCAAAAGACACGCTACTATTAAAATCGATAGAAACACAAAAGATGTGCAGTGCAGAGGAGTCTCAGTGTTCTTATATATGAAACGAACAAAGGTTTTCACATATTTATTTCTTGCTGGCAAAAGAAAGCCTTTTCTGATGCTCACAATTAAAGAGATGGTTTCCAAGAAAATAGGAAAATTAAGTCACCAGTAGAGTAATCAATTTCCAAGATATCCCTCGTGATTTTTTATGGGACATGTGGGATTATTTGATTGTTGTTCTGCAAACGTTTTTCCAATGGAACCGAGAGTTTTAGATGGGAAGTTAAGATCACGCATGACTATTGCCATTTTTGTCACTCACACACAATATTTTTTCCTTGTACGATTTATTTCGCTTTGTGGTTACTGCAAGTGGGCTTGTAAACTACATATGCTTGTGAGTTCATGCCTCACTGTTCCTCAAATCCAGCCAAACAGACTTTACATCCTTACTTCCTGAATCAAGGTAATCTCTAACCATTGCATAAATGTCATTAAAACTTCGGTATTTCACACGCCTCTTAATATCATCTTACAATATTAATTGATCCTTTACTGTATTGCAGTTGCGCATAAGAAGAGAAAAATTGAATAGAGAATTGTGGACCTCCGCTTCACACACCCGTTATTGAAGCGGAAATGCAGATTACTGCCCATAATACGATCGTGGAAGCATGTGCCGAACCCTCAGGAATCACAGAATAAGTGTAGTGCCACAGGGCATGTCAGGGACAGCACCAGAAAGACAACGGAAATGCTGCTCTGAGCTCCTATTTTGGATATATTTCTTAATGAGCAATAGAGTGTCACATGTGTTCCATCAGGAGTTACCTCACACAAGGAAGTAACCAGTGCTGCAGACGGTCATATCATCCGAGTTCCAAGCCCTGGAATCAGAGACATTCAATATTCTGTGCATAACTGCAAGGAACAGCTGTCGGAGGCGTTTATAGTCCATGTGAAATTATGAATGCAGCTCTCTAGTTGTCAGCCTCTTTCTCCTTTGTCGTGTTTAGTCAACAAAATTATTTGATTGTATCAAGGAATGTATCAAGGAGAATGGTCATTGTCTGTAAATGTCTGGAAAACATTCCTCTCTATGTCATTTCAAAACATTACGCCTCAAGAAAAAATAAAATTCAAACGTGCTGACTTAGTAACAAACAGCATGCGTTTTTGCAATTGGTCTATTGAAACTGTTGTCAGGTACTGGAGTATCACAGAATTTCCGAGCACGGAAGCAAACCTTCCTATCCAACTTGCACCTGCTGAACAGATGACCGTAACTAATTTAAACATATTTGCCAATATTTGTCCCTTATCTATCCGAACACTTCCTGTCTGCATACCCATTTAGATGCCTTTGAAGTGTTGTGAGCGCACCAAACTCTGCCACTCAATGTGGCAACTTATTCCACACGCACAAAAATATCTGTATTAAAAACAAGTGTCGCTCACATCCCTTTCAAATTGTACTGCTCTCACATTAAACCTATGCTATCTCGCTTTAAACTCACGTGACTTCTGAAAAAGTGTAGATTGACTATGTCCTCTGCTCGTCTACCTCATGATTTTGTAAACTTTTCCAAGGACATCCCTCAGGCCTGAAGCTCCGGGGAAAACTGTCGAACAATATTCAGCTTCTCACTAATATCCACACCGTGCAAACCTTTCAAATCATTGTAAATATTTTTTTTTAATTATGCGAAGATATTCGTAGAGAGCGCCAGGGGAAATTGCCTGAAGTTAAGCGAGGCTGAAACATTAGTCTTGACAGGTTTGGCGCTTAGTTATCGTCAGGGAGCGTCGCCGAGTGGTTTAATGTAGGTAAAAACAATGAATGCAGATGCTGGAGACCAGATTGAGGATTAGTAGCGCTGAAGAGCGCAGCAGTTCAGGCAGCATCCGAGAAGCAGTAAATCGACGTTTCGGGTGAAACCCTGTATTCCTGATGAAGGGCCTTTGCCTGAAACGTCGATTTTACTGCTCTTCGGATGCTGCCTGAACTGCTGTGCTCTTCCAGCACCACTAATCCAGAGAGGTTTAATGTGCTGGGTTTAGGGTCCAGTCTCTATTGCGTCGTGGGTTTGAAACCCAACTTTGCAATAGAACAGCAGCAGGCAGCTTTTTATGACAGAACTACACAGGTCCTGATATTGTTTTATGGGTGTGTTTGTTACTCCTCGGGTCTCTCACTCTCTCTGCGATAAACACGGGTACATGAGCAACTGATTCTTGAAATAATGAGAACTACTGCTGTCCACATCCTCTCGAGCACTGTGTGTTTGGATGTGCACACGCACAATTTTGCTGCCAGTTGCTGTGTCTCAAATGGTCAGTGCATTTGGCTGAAATGTTGGGTCTCCTAGCCCAAAAAGAGCACAGAGCTGTACATCTCTATGACTCTAAGTATTGAGACCGACCATGTACTGACAATACAACCACGAGAACTCATCCATGATTGACCCTGAGTCCGCAGTGAGTGAAACGGTCACGTGCAGCAGAATGTGACCCCACTCTCGACAAGCCCCTGCTGCCACCAGAAAGGAGCCACTGCTGTTTCAATCAGCGGCTTCCTGCCCATACCTGGGACGCAGCTCAATGAAACTCCTTCCTCAGGAACGGCTGTTACCGTGTGAAAGGGTAAAAAATTCTAATTCAAATTGGAAATGGCTTCAGAAGATTGTTCCTGTTTTTAAAACATTTTATAATCAGAATTCCTGTCTCGAATTTAGAAGTGGTAAACTTTGTAGGCAGGTAGATCAAAGAAAGTGTTGATGGTGAGGACTCTGTCTCTTCAGCAGATGGGATTCCCTACACTCTAATCAGAAATGATTTGGTTTCCTGAGGTATTTTCCCGATTGATTTGCAGTCTGCCAGATTGTCTGGGAATCACTTCGGCGACCTAAGGATCATGGTCGAAATATGAAAATATTAACAGAGAATCGTAAATCCCGGGGCAAGGCCTAAATGGATTGCAATGGTCTGAAGGAATAAATCTGAGAATTGAAAATACTTGAATAATGTTCGTTGCAATGGGGAGGAATGAACGAGATTTTTGAAAATTGCCGTGTCAGCTGAATTAAACTCAGTATGAAATGATAAATTAACCAACACCAATCCTGTCCTGGCTCGCTCAGTCGGTAGAGCTAGAGGCCTTTAATCTCAATGGCGTGGGGTCGAGACCCACGCAGGGCGCTGTTGTTTGTTAATATGTTTGCCGCTCTCCATTAATGTTACAAGAGCGAATTCGCTCACTGAGGCAGGTTTTGTTGACACATTTTTCCTCCGTTTTTGATCATCTCTTGGTTTCTGAGTGAAAACTGTCTCCACTGTTCTGCAAGTGCAAGAGGCAAGGTTATCAGTTCAGCCGAATATACTATAAACGATGTCCCTTCCAAAACGCGAGGTACCATTCCAAACGTGCCCCAACCAATATATCCAGAGACGTCGAATGCGAATGGCCACATGAGAGTGACAGCTGCGTGTCAAATGGTGCTGCAATAGAATTAACTGAATGTGAATGCTCTGATGGAAACCGAATGGAACTCTTCCTGAAATTTTCCTAATTCACTCGGTAAATGATGCTGTTGTGTACCGATATGGGTTTACATCATGAACAGCTTATTGTCAGTAACACGGGTGGGGGTGATGCAGGATCGTGAGGGTTCTGTGTGAGTCAGAAGTGATTTGTTCGAACAGGGAATTCAAACGTCCACAGAGCAGACATAGCTGAATGGTCCAGGTTCACACTACTCCCTTCTGTTTCAGTACCAACAAAAGAAATTGCGGGAAAATCTCAGCAAGTCTGGTAGAATCTTGGAATGGAAAACCGAGTTAAGTCTTCAAGACCAGTGACATTTATTTCTCCTTGTCCATCTCCGTCTACCTTTTTATTGAATATGTCCTGACTCCCAACTTTATACTCAGTTTCTCTTTTATTACTCCGTCTCCAAACATTCTCCCAGTCTCCAAATTTAATAGCAGAACTGTTTCATCTCTCACCTCGCCGAGTTATGAGAGGAGGACTTCGAAATGCACGATTAACTCTGTTTCTATTCTATGAAGTTTTGTTTCTCTTCTTGTGGCTAATCTGAATGAAAACCATTTTCTGCTTCCAGAGAGAGCACAGACCAGGTTCTGCCAGAAGGAATCCAGAAATTGATTGTATCCAACTGGAATCATAGAGTCATAGAGATGGACTGCAGGGAAACAGACCCTTCGTTCAAACCTGTCCATGCTGACCGGAAATCCCAATCCAATTTGGTCCGTCTTTCCAGCACATGACCCATATCCCTCCAAACCCTTCCTACTCATATACCATTTAAAATGCCTCTTAAATGTTGCAATTGTACGAGCGTCCATCACATCCTCTGGCAGCCATGGCAACACATATACGAATAAATTGTCACTGCAAATCCACTCTAAGTATCTCGCCTTTCTGAGCTGAAACTATCTCGCTGTTCATTCAATGTCGCTATGTCTAATTCTTGGAACTCCCTCCCTATCGACATCATGGCTGTATCACTGTGTTGAGCACTTCGAGGACGATGTAAAGTAACTTACCATCTCAATCTCTTGAGTAATTATGGTTGGGCAGTGAAGCCTATCCCAAAGTGTGACGTGCATTCTTCAGAATTTCGTTTGAAAAAGCTGCAGTTTCCAACTGGAAACCCAAAAGTGATCCGGAACAAATGTAAAGTTTTGAAGGGAAAGTAGGATAACCTGAAAGTCAATGATGACTGGGATGAATGAGGCAGAAAGTGAGTGAGGAGCTGTTGGTACAAGGATGAATGTCAGTGCTAATGGTTTAGCCCTTACTGCCCACTGTTAACACCGACTCACACACCACTCCTGGTAAATTCACCACAATTACCCTGGTCTCTTGGTATGAGTTTCCCTCTGTGCATATTCACGCGGTAAATCGGCCCAGGGATGATGAACGCATTCTGTTTATCCTGTCAGGTTAAAGAGGTGAAGGCATCAGTTTGAAATCAAAGCAAGAAGAGATTGCCTCTTCCTGTACATTTTCATTGGAGAGTCACCAGCTGTGAACTTCTTTCCTGCACAAGCGGACGTTGATATAAATTCTCATCGAGCAGCTTTATTACAGAAAGGTGGTCCGATTAACTGTGATCAAATACTTCATTAAATGCCATTATTGATTTGAAGAACAGTGTCTGTGGTTTCGTCAGTTAAAGCATTTGGTAATAACTAGGGTTTAATGGTGTCAAATGCTGTCAAATGTTCTGTACATTGAAAGTTCATTGTTTAAACTTCTTGTAAAAGCCGTATTGTTTATCCAACATCGCGAAAGTGACGGCTCAGCATGCTTCTTGTGTTTGAGCTCAGACCGTTGTTATTTCGTGCTACCAAGCCCTACCGTCTGATGTGGACCCATTAATCTATGTTCTATCCTGCTAATTCAACGCAGAGTTCTTTTTACTCTGTTCGACAAGGATTTGTCTATCTCTTCTACTATTATTCTCCGTCCGTCTTTTCAAGTTTTTTGGGAATAATAAAGAGACGCAGGAGACACTGCAGACTTGCAGGACAATGCTGTAGTAATAACGCATCCAATGAGATAATGGCTCTCATTGTCTGCTGTCACCATTCATTGATTTTAGGCAAACAGCAATGGCATCATAGAAATCCTACAATTGTAGTGAAACTGCTTTTTTCTGGTCTATTATGAATACTATTTAGAATTGTAAAAGCTCATAACGTTTTGAGTGAACAAATGTTACCTGATCTCAGACCCAAGTAACACAGACATTACTTGGAGACTGTGAGCCCAGTTCTACACATTCTGGCCGAGGGGGCGGAGAAAGCCACGGAACAGCCTGCGATCTTAACACTTTTCCAAGAGTAGAAATGAAAAATGAGGGATATTGACAGACAGAGAGTGGGAGAATGGAGAAGAGAGTGAGGTGGTACAGAGAGACAAAGTGAGACAAACAGAAATTCTCCATTCACCATGGTGGCCCACCGACATAAAGGAGAAGAACAAGATAATGAAGGCCAGCCTTTCACCAACTCAGGGCAACAGCAACAGCATTACAGCCTATAAAGGAATTTTGCATTTTACAGATGACGTCTGTCAGCTAATGAGAGATTCTGGTAAGTATGCTGTATCGCGAAGTGAAATTGACAATTACCCCGGCAATAAAACAATAAAAAGCATAAGTAGCCTGAATCTGTGATATGATACATTAAATCTCTTTGTCTCCACAGATGCTGTCAGGCCTGCAGAGGTTCTCTGTCAATTCCTGTTGTTGATTCAGATTTCCTGGATTCGCACTTCTTTGTTTTATGCTAGTCTGAATCCTGTTTGTGACAATACTCGATTAATTGCCAGCTCCACACAACATTCTCTGCTTTGGGAAGGTTGTCAACAACATAAACGGTCAGAGGAAATCCCCCATTGCTCCAGCAGTGAGAGCACTGAGTCCTTAACAGTAGACTTCCACGGAAAGTGAAATATGGCGCTGTAAGTTTTCTCAATGAATCCACTTTTACTTTTTTTCATTTGTGATCATTTTAGCTGCACATCAGTTTCTTTTTTTCTTCCATTTCTGTCAGCTTGTAAAAGGCCTTTCCGCACATCTGCAGTGCGGGTCATTGGACATTCATCTTTTATATTCAAGGGGCCACTATTTCTTGGAGGACCTTCTGCACTGCATCTCGGGTGGGGTGGGTGCGAGGCTGTACCACTATATTCATCTGTCTATAGATATCGGAGAAGGGTCTATCTATTCCACACCACGAGGCTTCCTCATCACTCTTCTGAATCTTGGTTATTATTACCCTTGCCCATGGCACCTCCTTCTTTGATAACAGGAAACCGATATCCCGTGTCAGGTGTACCTGCAGCCATGGTGGATACTACTCAGTGCCAGTAACTGGGTACACAAGGATCTCTGCGTAAACATTTATTGCCTTATTTATAGTCGTCCTGGGAACCAAACGGGCATGGGTGGCATTTAAAGGTCAACTTAACGTCCTTGGTTAAGATTACGTCTGCGGTTGTATCCCAGACACCCCTGCCTTCACGACTCGTCCTGCCATGCAGGCCCATATTTCTATGAGTCTTCTAATCACTACTTACAATTATTTGGTGTTGTCCAATGTCTCCTCAAGGTCAGCTACACGTTTGCAATGGCTGGCGCGTATCAACGTGGCTCTTTCGGCGATCTTAACAGCTGTCTGTGTTGTCGGGAGCATTTGGAACGGTCCCAGTCAGCTCTTCGCCTTCCTGCTTTTGCTCCTGAAGTCTTTCACCACTATCCAGTCTTCAGGTTCTAGATTGTGCATCTTCCCTTCTGCTGGTTGGGGTAGTGCTGCCCTTCTTTTGATTCTGTATTTGAGACAGAAGTGTGGAGAGTTTTATACCGTAACATAACATCTCGTCCTCACAGTGGTCTGTTATCTGTCTTACAATCGGTCTTGGCCAATTGCTGTATTGGGCCACCTTCCAAACAAAATCTCAAACGTCCTAAGATTTACTCTTCCTCTCCTTCATATACATTAGCACAATTGGAAATGCCTTTGTCCATGTCACCTCTAGTTCCTCACAACATTTTGCCAATTTATTTTTAAGGGTAGAGTTCTCACTTTCCACTGCCCCACCGCTCGCTGGGTGATAGGTACAATGTTGCCTCACCTTTATTTCCAAGTAATCACTGATCTGATGTAGGGCAATGTTTATAAATGGCTTTCCATTGTCGCTGCTTAGCCTTTCAGGGATGCACCATCTCGGAATTATTTCAGTTTGCAAAGCCTTGGCTACTGCATTGGCATCCTGTTTAGACGTGGGAGCACTTCTACCCCTTGGGAAAACATCAACTATTACCATACAATGCCTTTTCCCCTCGCTGGGTGTTAGTTCAATAAAACCCATCTGTAAATGTTCAAAGGGTCATTGGGATTGGGGGTGTTCTGCCTGATTCATTTGTATTCCCCTCCCCACATTATTAGTGGCACAGAAAACACATTATTCACTTTTTTTTAAATGAGTAATGAGTAAATCCCTTTCTGTACCAGCGTGCTGAAATATTGTCGAACATCCCCACTTTTGACACATGGTCCTTACCGTGTGTTACTTTGGCATAGAAAGGGAATAAAGATCGTGGCAGACAGGGATTACCATTGGGGCCACACTACACCCATTCCCTCATTCTGCACCCTGCCCTTGTCCATTCACGCTTCTCCTTCGTTGTGGCCTGCGACTGTAACTCCCATCAGTCTGCTTTGGATTACAAATATTTGAAATACACATGCCAAACTGATCACTTGGCGGCTGATTGGCTGCCGTCCTTGCCGCTGAGTCTACATTTTCATTGCCTTGAGAAATTGAATCATAATTCTTCCTGTGGGCTTCACATGGACACACAGTGATTGATTTAGGCAATCGGACTGCTTTCAGGAGGTCAGAGATCTGGCCATGTTATGTGATTGACTTTCCAGTGGAGGTCAAGAAGCCCTTGTATTTCCACAAGGATCCAAAATTATGTACAACCCCGAATGCATATCTGCTGTCGATGTAAATATTCACTGTTCTGCCTTCGGTCAATTTACATGCCTCAATCAAGGCAATCAGCTCTGCTGCTTGCGCTGATAGATGAGAAGGAAGTGATCCCGCTTTGACTACCTCGTGGGTAGTTGCTACAACATACCAGACATTGGCCAATCTCTTTGCTTCTGAATGCTGACCTATCCACAATAAAACGTCGTATCCAGATTCTAAATTGGTGAATCCTACACGTCTGGTCTCGGGCTTCCAACCTAAGAACTTCAAATGTTGTTCCACAAGTTGTGGTTTTGCGAGACTAGATGGCAGAGCATCGCAAGCCTACCTTTCTCACATTGTTTCTCTGTTGATGCTGCGATTAAGCATTCGCTTACATACTGCCGAAGCGCTGACCCCCCCACCCCCCCCCCAGTTAAAACAAGAGTCTCCAGACTCCTGTGTCGAGCCTCTTGAATTATGGTGGGGACTCACAGTAATCTTGAAAATGTCACGTGAAAGTATACTATTTGCCTTTGAATGGAAAAGTTAAGCAGAATTGACTGTCGGTGTGTAACAGTACACAAAACAATGCATTTGCTAAATCCACAATAGAGAGCCATTTACATCCGGTGGAATTTGAGCCAATATAATATAGGGGTTGGGAACATTTGGAGTGTGTGGATCAACAGCGTTCTTTATAACCTGCAGGTCATGAACAAACCTCCATTCCCCCGATTCACCTGGAATGTTTGCCTTTTTGAACGAAAAAAATGGGTGTTCTCACCAGTGATTATTCATCGGGGATTATCATTCCAGCCGATAAGAGAGATTCAAAGACTGGGGTAATTCCTTGCACAGCCTCGGGTTTTAACGGCTCTTTTGCTTTGCAAGGACGATACTCAGACTTCGGGGTTATTCGTAAGGGTTCGTATGAGCCCCACATCGTGTTTGCCTTTTGCCCTGAAAACAGTTGGGACCCTTCTTAATCTTGTGTCCGAGACATCTACCATAGGTAAACGCCAGACGACACTCCTGGTGGGGATTACCTGGACAGCCCTGTCTGCCTGAGTTAGCCGGTTTAGTATCTTCCTATACGTCCTTATAACTGCATTGAAGCAGATAACCACACCGACCCTGAAGTTACAATCTTTCGTTTTTTGTGCCTGTCATACCCATGGTCCCAAATTCTGACACCTGTCGCTGGATGCCTTCGCCAATGATCCGTGAGGAAAAGAGCCTTCCACAGCAAAAAAACAGGGTCTACTTACCGTCACAGATACTTAAAAAAGTTTAAAGTGACAGCACATCTGTGATCATTCCAATAAAATTCGCACAATAATAACTGATCTGGTTTAACCAATCTCCTGAACCAATCCTTCTCTTATGATTTGTCAGGACCATCGCGGTGTATGTGTTCTATGCAGTGCAGCATATCTCCAGCAAGAAAATCGGTGTTAATGGGATTAACATGGCTACTTGCTTTCTAGGTGAGTGAATCGCTCACGGAACCTATCGCTCTCTGACATGCATCAGGGGTCGTGATTCCTATTTTCCAGCCTGCACTGTTAAATCTTCTTTTTCTATTACCTGCAAGCCCGCCAGGGTACTGCGCAAATCCGACCCCAGTCTCACTATAAGATCCCGAGACATCAGATTTACAGAACAGGATTCCGATAACAGAAATGAGAATTGGAATGTTTCCCCATTACTAGTTTCGCACAATAGGGGTGCGGTAAATCTCTCTCGTGTCACGACTCCTGATGCACCCATTAAGTTCAGGAAGCTTCCGTTCATCTTTATTTGCATCGACTCTTTGAACTGCCTTGATTTATGAACTGAATATGTTGCCCTTGTATCTTCCAAAAAAGTAAGAGGTGCACCTTCCACATATAAGATAGATTTAAACATTGAATTATATGCATCATCGTTGTACTGAAAATATAGTTCACGCTTCGCAAACTTAGTGCTCAGTATAGAGGTGGGACATGTTTCAGTGCCCATAAGGTTAGTAGTAGAGATGAGCATAAGCGAGTATTTGTTGCCAAGCATAAAGCAAAGAGGTTTACCTGTAACTTTGGGGCTGCCCACCTCCACCTCAGCCTTCCTCCATTAGTCACCCTGCTGCCCAGCCTCCAGGGCCGATTGAGGCTGTCTGGGCGTGCACTGCCTCACTCACTGGTCCATTGCTCTGCAAACAAATTTACCTCTGCCAGCCCCTCTTTTCACGCACCACCTTCTTTCAACGGCTGGGCGACCATTTGCATCATAGTAAGCTGAGCTTTATGTGTTTGCTGTTCCATCTTTAATTTCCGTTTTTCCTTCTCTTGGGCCAGAAGGTTTTCAGCATGTAGCGCGTGGAATTCCATCAAATTCAGGTTTCCCGTGTCCCAGGGAATACATTGGCAAGACGTCTCATGTAATGGGTGCCTGATAGCTTTCACATATTCCCTTTAAAGAACAATTCGCTTCTTCTTAACACCACTTCAAGGTCAGTGGCCTGAAACATTTGAGTTCCTTTCCAGATATGGAGTTGTTTTTTTCTAATTCCTTCGCTGTTGATATGGTAGTTTGCTGGCCTTGTAAGTCTGCTATTAGTTCGGTTTAAATATACATAGATTCTCTTTCTGTCTGCATCATTTGCCCTCTGCAAAGCCAGGCCCTTACTTTTTTTGTTTCCCTGTGCTTTTATTGGTTTCAAAAGAAATGTTAATTTTCCATTGTAATGGACATCACATTATTTTCACAGGTCGGTGCAACATCGAGGGCCGAAGTGCCTGTACTGCACTGTAACGTTCTATGTTGTAAGATACATTTCCTGCTGATTTCCGCTGTCTCTCCTCACTGTGGAAACTTCTAGACACATCTTGCAGTGATTTTTCTGCACTTCATTCAATCCAGAAAACTGTCGTTCCTGCTGAGAATGTGATCTCTCTACAATGGAGAGAGGAAAACAGAGTCCATGACAAAGCTGAGATCACTTACGTTCTGTCCAGAATCAACAAAAATTACCCCGGTCTTCCAGTGTCCTATCACTTTAACATTGCATTGTGTACCCAATCCATCATACCAGTCTCTGGTCTGCTGTAGGTCTTCTTCAAGGCACAGTGCAAGCTGGAAGATCGGCAACTCATTTTCTACTGAAAGACCATGCAGATTTCAGGACCCAACATCGAGTTTCAATCATTTTGGATCCTGTCGGCCCTCTTCCACATTTTTCACCCACCCATACATCCCATCAGTTCCGAACACGAATCATTGGACTCGAAGCGTTCACTGTCCTTTCTCATCATAGAGGGACAAGAGCTGCTGATTTTGGTTAGACATTTTGGCATTTCTTCAAAGAACATTTCTTTTTCCGTTGTAATCGCAAGACTGCAGGAACCGTCTGACTGCAGGAGGAGAAGTTCACAGGAGATGAAAATAATGCCAAGGGCTGGACCATTCCCATTGTGAAGGTAGATGAGCTAAGCTGGGGCTGTGTAACTAAGCACAGAGAAGGCTGAGTGAGAAACTGATTAACATGCACATATTATGAAGAGGATAGATATGTATGACAAGGATGAGGCTTTTCGGGAAGGAATAATAACCAGTGACATGGATGAAAAGCAGGAGAAAAGCGGTTGAGAGGAGATTTAGGACGAACACTTTCACCCATGGAGTGTTGTTAATCTGGAATTTCTTAGCTGAACATGTGGTAATACTAAGTGTTATGTGGACATTTCAGCAGTATATAGCCGAACACTTGAAGATCCAGAGCACACGTGGATAAGGACCAGATTCTGGAAAGTGTGACGAGGTCAGACAGACGTGAGATGGGTGTCCTGAACGAAATCATTCTAAGGCAAACTTTTGTGCTGAAAACTGGGTGAGGCCGCGACTCTGTGGTGCAATGGAAACCGCGTTGAATTTCTACGCCTTTCTTAAGACTGCCATTCAAAAGTTGTGGATGCAAATCTCATCAGAGTCGAGTTTTAGTTTATGGTTTGAAAGGTGTTCAGACCAGACTCGGCTGCTCATCTGCAAAACCAATAACATTCATGCAAAAATCCAACTGTCTTGAAATGCAACATTTTCCTCTCAGCGATGAATAACTTCGATGTCTATTTATGGTAGAGATTGATAAATACGTGTTAGAGACTTAGCAACACGATGATATGGATACGCAGGAAAAAAGACATAAAAGTGCTGTGTGAGCTATGATGGTCCAGAATGGCGTGGCGGGGCAGGAGTGGTGTTAAGAATGGCCTACTTCTGTTCCTTTCTGCTTGGGTCTTTCCTGGCCCAGGTTTATAATCAATCACAATGAGAACAATGTGAATCTAAACCAATTAATATGTTCTGTCTCACCTCCACTTCGCTGCCCTCCAAGCTGGAATAGATAGCTCCTGTTTCAGCTTTAGGTCAGACAGTGGAGGATTCTCACAAGTTCTCTATCAGGCTGAACATCCTTTCACATAGGTTTCAAAGTGGACACCTGGAGCAAGCGATTACATGGATGCTGGGGATTCAAGGACAGATTTCCCTTTTGCTGCGCTAGAATTCTGGTCAAGGTAATGAACGTGAATTTCTGATATTTTGAAACTTACTCTGGATTCTTGCGACTTTACTAATTAAACTAAAATTCAATTTGCCCTTGCATAACATGATTAATTTTTCACTATTTATAAAAAAAAACATGCGACGTGTCCTTGGATGTAGTAATGCAGAGGATTGTTGACGTTGTTAACAGTGTGGGTCATTGTGCCGTATGAACATTCCAAAGGATGCTGGTGAAGTACCAGTGAATCGAATTCTCTGACGAATTGATACCGATAGAAGGAAAATCCCAGTACAGTGGCGACATGACTTTGCCTGTGATCAACGCAGGAAGCCACGGTAAACGAATTCAATTATGCCTATTTTCACCACATTTTACTATGTCATTTTCCTGAACCTGATGCTCCATAATCGATGATCCATCATCAGTATAACATTCTCTGCGCTGTGTTTCATTTCAGATCTTCAGCAAAAAAGGAGTAATTGGTTTGAGGGGCCCAGTGGTAAGATCAGTAGCCATTGGTCATCAGTACACGGCAGCTCCAGTGGTGCAATTCGTCAGTTTGATGTAATTGCACGACAGACTGGAAGTGCATAAGGTGCCAAAGTTGCACATTCGGTTCTCGTCAGGTGTTGGTTTTACTGATAGTGACCAGAGATGATTGCAACTTCAATCTGAAGAACAGTTCAAACACCGAATATTACACCGCAATAAAGTTCATTTTGGCCCTAACGTTGCACCGACCTGTGATACCAATCTGACTAGTATTTTACCATCATAATCCGCAAGTTTATACATTGACCATTCATTGACCTGAAAGTTGTTGAGTCTACGAGTGTTGAAGGCAAGGCGTTCAGCACCCTTACTCCTCACTGTTAAAGGAACCTACCTCGGTATCTATCACCCTCAATTTACATCGATGTGCCCTTGTGTCAAAATTATTATTTGAAGAAAAATGCCTTCACTGTCCACCTTATGGCAACTTCTGATCATCTTCTATATCTCTCTAAATTCACCCCTCAAAATTCTTGTCGCTATCAAAAACCGCCTCAAGTCCCTCAACCTTTCCTCGGAAGACCATCTCTCCATAGAAGGCAACATCCTAGAAAATGTCCTCTGCACCCTTTCCAATGCTTTCACATCCATCGTATAATTTGGCGACCAGAAATGCACGCAACTCTACTAGTGCGGCCACACCAGTTTATTTCTGGAGCTGCAAAGTGATCATTTCGATCTGAAACTGAACCACTCTCCCAAGAAAACCTAACACACCGTACTCCTTGCAAACAAACCTGTCAACGTGGGTGGTAACTTTCCGAGTTTTATATACAAGGGGAACGAGATCGCTCTGCACATCTACACTTCCAAGAATATTACAATTAGCCAAGAACTCTTTATTCTTGTGTTCCTCCGAAGTAAATTATCGCACACTTTTCCACATTAAAATCCATTTGCCACTTCTGAGGTCAGCTCTGCAGATTATCCATGCCCCTCTGTAACCGTCAGCAGATATTGGCACTATTGACAACATCGTCGATCTTAATGTCATCTGCAAATTTACGGATCCATCATTCCATGCCCTAATCCCGGTCATTTATAAAAATGACAAACCAACAGCGGACACAAAAAGGAACCTTGTAGTACACTATCAGTTACTGAACTCCAGGATTGTCATTTCCCATGAACTGCCACACTCTGTCTTCTTTCAGCGAGCCAATTTCTGATCCAAACCGCTAAACCATCCTCGATCCCATGACTCTGTATTTCATGCAACAGCCGACAGTGCCTTACTGAAAACCATATCCACCACATCAACCACTTTACTCTGATCCACCTGTTTGCTCACCTTCTCAAAGACCTCAATGAGGTTTGTGAGGCACAACCTGATATTCATAAAATCGTACTCACTATCCTGAATCAACTTCTTCCTTTTTCGATGATCATAATTCCTATCTCTCATAATCTGTTCCAAAACGTTAGCTGCAAGAAAGCTAAGGATCACTGTTCTATAATTACTAGCATTGTCTCTACTCCCCTTCGTGAAGAAGGGGACAATATTTGCTAAACTCGGGTCTTCTAGCACTAATGACATAAACACTGACGAAATAAAGCTTATATTCAAAACGTTCTGCAATCTCCTCCCACGATTCGCAGTGAATCCTTGGGTACATCCCATCAAGTCCAGGGGACAAACCTATTTTTAGACTTCCATGAATTGCTAACAATTCCTCTTTATGAATGTCAATTTCTTTTATTCTAATAGGTTGCATCTCAATATTCACTTCGGCAACATTGTCTTTTTCATTTTTGATATGATAAAAAAATACATTCAGCGTCTCTGATATCCTTGGACCCCGCTGACAACTTCGTAATTCTGTTCTTGACAGGCCATAATCATATGCCAGACATTCTTTTATTCTTGAACTATCAATTGAAAGCTTCAGGATTCTTCCTGCCAGACCAAGACTTCTCATGCCTTCTCTTCGCTCGAAGTAGCTCTCTCTTTTGGCCCTTCCTGGTTAGCTTTTAATTCACAAGCGTCCTACGTCAGCCTTCATATCTCATGTTTACATACGCCTCCTTCTCCTTCTTCTCAAGAGATTCAACTTTTTCAGTAAACCCAGCTCCTTGTGTCGACCTCATCTTCCCTGCATGACGCATACATACTTACCAAGGACATGCAGTAGCTTTTCCCTGAACAAGCTCCATATTTCAGGTGTGCACAACCCTTGAAGTTACTTTCCACACGCGGTGCATCTTAACTCTTGCCTAATCGCATCATAATAGCCTTTTCCCCCCCGATACTCATGCTCTGCAATAAATACCTATTCCTATCCATCACTAAACAAACATAACCGAATTGTGGTCACTATCAACAAAGTGCTCACTTACCTCCAAAGAGAACAGCTGGCTGAGTTCATTACCCATAAGCAAATCCAATGTGGCTTTGCGTCTTGTTGGCCAGTCTACATGCTGCGTCAGGAAACCCTCCTGCACACATTGGACAAAAACTGACCGATCTGTGGTGCTGAACCGATAACATTTACAATCAATATTTGGAAAGTTAAAGCTCCCCATAACAACTACCCTGTCACTTTTGTTCCTATCCAGAATCATCTTTGCAATCTTTTCCTCCAGAAATCTAGAGCATTTTTGTGGTGAGCTCTCCATTCCTGATTCTATTCTCAGTCCATTCTACTTCAGCAAATTCAGTCGCGTCCTCACCAATATCCTTTTTGCTCCCATAATACTGTCCTTGACGAATAGTGCCACATCTTCCCCTCTGAAACGACTCTCCTATTCTGACTGAAAAATCGAAGCTGAGGTACCAGGAACAACCATTCTCTTCAGTCCTCCGTTCATGTTTCTGCAATGGCCACAACATCGAAGTCCCAGGTAACAACCCATGGCACCTACCTTATCCCAGATGTTTCTGGCGTTGAAGCAAACACACTTCAAAACACCTTCATCCTTGCCAGTACACTCTTGTAAACCTGAAACGCTATTTATGACAAAACCACTCACAACCACTTGCAAACTGGAGCTACAATTTAGCTTCCCACTCCGCGGCTAAATTCATTCAAACCCTCATGAAGAGCTTTGGCAAATTATCCCCTCAGGGTATTGGAACTCTTCTAGTTCAGGTGAAGACCATCCTGTTTGTAAAGGTTCATCGACTCCAGTATGAGCCCCAACTATCCAGATATCGGAATCTCTCCCTCCTGCACCATCCTTGCAACAACATTTTTCAAATGCTCTCTCCCTACACTTCACCTCACTATGACGTAGAATGGGCAACAAATCAGAGAGAACAACTCTGTTTGTTCTAGATTTAAGATGTCACCCTCGATCCCTGAAATTCTGCCATATGTCCACATCGCTTTTATTACCGATGTTGGTGCATATGTGGTCAATGACTTGGGGTTGCCCACCCTCTCTGTTAAGGATCCTGAAAACACGATGCGAGATATCACAAACCCTGGTAGCTGGGAGACAACACATCAATCACGAGTCTGCCCTATATCCACTGAATCGCAATCTGTTCCAATCAATATGGAGTCCCCAATAACAAATGCTCTCCTCCTCCTCCCCCGCATCCTGAAAAAAAATGTTGCAAACTCTGTGCCAAAGAACTATACCCTATGGCTTTCCCCTCGGAAGTCATCCCACCCAAAAATAACAAATATGGTATACATGTTACTGAGGGGCACGGCCACAGCAGATGCCTGCACTGTCTGCCTGTTAGCGTTTCGGCTTCCGACTGTATACCATCTATCTATTTCTTGTACCTGAAGTGTTACTGCCTCCCTATAACTTCGCTCAATTCCACTCAGACTCCAAATGATCTGACATCAAGCTACGGTTCCCGAATGCAGTTGCCGAGGAGCTGGAGTTGGGTGCACTTCCCGCAGATTTGGAAATCTGGGACATTATTGAAGACCCTTACCACTCATGTTCTACAGGAAGAAATTTCAAATGTCCGGCAATCCATTCCTAATATTGTCCACATACACACACACACACATATATATATATATATATATATATATATATATATATATGTGTGTGTGTGTGTGTGCGTGTGTGTGTGTGTGTGTATATATATATATGCGAACATATATACATGTATATAAATATGTGTGCATACTTGCATGTATGCGTGTGCGCATATATATTTAAAAATTGCAAAAGAAAGTTGATTGAAACGGCATTTATTTTTAAAAAATGATTTTGTGGAGTGTTCTGTCCTTGGAAAATACCTCAGTTACGTACAACCAGCAGAAATACTCCCTGAGTGAATATCCATCTCTCAATAGAGATACAGAGGTGACGTTTGAAGATGTTGACGTTTCTCTTATCGCTGATCCTGTGCTTTGTTCAATTCTGGAAAGGATGTTTAGTTCGTTTCATGTTACTTATTTTGTTGCAACCTCGCACAGGCCATTAAAACAATCCAAAATTATTAGATTTATCTCATTGGACAATGTTGTCGGCAAAACTGGAACCAAAATGATAAAGATGTTGAAGTTCTGCTTTAAAGATTATAGGATTCAAACAGGAACATTTTTCGAGTCTTGTCACTGGATATTTTGGGGGGAGATGTGTGAGAAGCAAATGGTCTCACTCCCTTCTCTGTGATTGCAGCCAAATGTCCAAGGCAATAGATGAAAAAAATGGTGCATTCCATCGACAGGTCAGTTCCCACTCACTATAGTAAAATTTCGCTTTGATTGTCGCCATCGTATAAAGGGTTAGGTGAGTGAGGAGATCGGGATTCTGGTGGAAAGCTGAGACATTGCGATAATTAATCCCACACTGTTGGCATCACTTTATATCATAAACCAATTATGCAGTGGACTGAGCTTACCGACTTCACTTTAATGCTGAGCTAACAGAAACAGCTCAGTTCTTTTACAATTTATGGAAGTTCACGTAGAACAAGCTGCCAAACCTTTCTTCACAACCAGCACGTTCTACACTTAGTCGTACTCAGTTGGAGGTGATATGTGGTGTATTTCCAATTAACGTTAACCAATTAGAAATTGTGCACGTAACGCTTACCCGACCAGGCCGACCAGACTCCCTGTCTTGGTGAAATTCACTCATTATGTTTCTGCACGAATTTTTACAAATACTTTAGAATCAGCTTCTGACACATTTTTCCTGAAAAATAATCATTTTCGATTTCAATTACTGTAGAATGAAATAAAAAGTGCTCCAGACTTTTCCTTATCATTCATCGCTGGTTTTGAAGTTCGAAAGTCTAGTTATAGATCCATCTGAATGAAAGATTTTCCCTCCTGTTTACTCTCAGCAAATTCACATCATCAGGGAAACTTCCATATGGACGCAACTCAGTTTTACCTGGTGTCACGCCACATGATCTATTCATCTGTTCCACCATCCCATGAAACCCCGCCTTGTCTTTCTAATGGCGTTATGCCGCTGTACTTCGTTGGCTTCCTTTCCATTCATTTTTGTTTCCCAGTAGACGCTGTCCATTCTTCCTGACGTCTTTTGATTCCAGTCATCGGCATCCATGTCTTTTATCATCTCTTTTATATTCCAGGGAAGTCCATCTTGAGAAAGAATGCTGTTCCAATGCAACAAGTGAAAACCCGCTCGAATGGTGTATACTGTCATTACCAGTATAGGGAAGATGGGAGTTAGTTCAGTTACAGGTGAATCGGTTGGTTGTCACACAATGGATCAACCATTGACTGGGAAATGTTTTTTTTCTTCACTTTTCTCCCCTCTCTGAACATGTGCTAAAACAACACAGAAAGGTGTCATAGAATGCCGACAGTTAAGAAACTGGCCATTTGATGCAAAAAATTCACACCGATCCTCCAGGGATTAACCGTCACAGAACAATTCCTTACCCTATTACTCTTCATTTGTTCCTGAATAAGGCACCTTACTGACAGTCGACCCATTTGGATTCATGCCATGTCTCAGGTCTGTGAGGCAGCAGTGCTAACCAGTGAGTCACCATGCGGCCCTGCAGCAATATTTCAAGGCACACGCGAACGCGTGTACAATGCGTTTCCTCTCAAAGATGCTCCGCTTTTATTGTTGTCCTTATCAGGAACAATAATCCTGCTTCCCTGACCAGGAATTGAAACCAAACCACAGCGGTGATAGTACTGAATTGTAACCACTAGCTGACATTTAGCTCGACAATTGCATCTTCTCTTAACAGCATAGTGTTTTCTTTCCAGCGATGAGACGTTTCTTCCAAAATACTATTCGTGACACCGAGATTTTACAGCACAGAATAATGCATTATGTCAATGCCATTCCATCAAACATCCATCCATTCTCATTTCCAGCTTCCAGTAGCCCGCAGCCTGACTTACGAAGTGTTCATCTCAAAGAGATGTTCCCTCCAAAGGTTTAATCTCAAATGAAGAAGCGAATGAGACTGAAGTCAGATACCATTAAATTTGATCATGAGCTGCGGGAGAACTGAACCGCATTTTCAACCAAAGAGGGAAATATAGAGACACATCTTTTGAGAATGACAAAGGCCTTAGGAGAGGCCAACATTCAGAAAATGAGGAATTGAACTGTTTGCCTCTTCTTTCTTCACTTCAGGCTTGAAAACCCGATTCTGTTTACATAAGCAAAGGGGTAAACAGGCAGGTGACTGTCCTTCGAGGACTGGCACAGTCGTGAATAATTGGTACATGCTAATCGTTGAATTCTCCACCTATTGAGGTAGCCTGGCTAGCTGTGCTCTTCCAGCCTCCGACCTGTTTCATTTGGATTCCAGCAGATTCCTGCCTCTACATAAGGAATGGAAGCATTCAGCCGCTTCGCTGTATGTTTTTCTCCCCCACTATTTCACCGTTACTTTACTGCTTCGACTGTATCACGTTGTTCTTCCGGCTAAACTAGAGCATTCTTGGCATCAGATGCTTGTCGTCCTTATGTTCCTCGAAGTAGAAACACAGATGGGGATTTCGAAAGTCAAGCAGATGAGGCCTGGTCCGTGAGGAAAATCACTTCACGATGTTCTCTCAGAAATAATTCCAAGCAACACGGAAAATGCTTCTGTGAACGTCTGTTGCAACATTTGTAAACCAATCGCGCCTCGAACACACGACCAATGGTTGATAAGACCAATGGCCTAGTCTCTGAGCTATGGAGCCACGGGCGAAAAAAAGCTTTTTTTCTGACTAACAGAAAATGATGAACTCTAGCACAGCAAATTCCATCGTCCGAGGTTCGTGATGCAAGCCTCGTTTTCTGTTTTAAAATACGACTTGAAACCCATTTCATTGATCACTTGTTTGATATAATACTTTGCCAGCTTCCCAAAATCTCATAATGTGACTGGGATCAAAAATTGTTTAAACTCCCTCCAGAGGAACAGCTTTGAAGTTTCCATTATGTGAAAGGCACGATGTAGTATTGATAGCAATTAATTGCCCTTCATTTCAACAAGTTTACAGCTTTTCTTCTTCCGTTGTTGACTAATTCGTTTCCTATAGCATTGTGCAATTTACGTAGTGAAGATATTTCACAATTTATGAACTTGGTAGATGAACATTAGGCACCAAACGTGGAACAGTTCAAATCGAACATACTCCGGAGACATATGCAGGTATCTGAGAGTGCGTTTTAAAACAAAATCTTGGGTGTCATGTTCACTGACTGGATTGGCATTTATTGAACAACATTAATTGCTCTTGAGTGGGCTGGAGGACATGACAGTGATAGACAGAGCGAAGACAGTCAAGAGATTTGCAGAAATGATAAAAACGTTGGAATTTCGCTGCCCGGTAATGGGTGAACAACCCTTGTTGTTAATACTCCCACGTGCAGCAGATTTGTTGAAAGATCACAGGACTACATCTTTGGGTGAATAACGCACAATCCCTGCCCTTCCAGCATGTGGGAGCCCGTGTGGAAAGATAAAGCTGCGAAGGCCGCAGTGCACGTTTGGGAAAATGTGCAATGGTAAAAATATCATTCAGGTAAGGAGCAATGGAACACTGAACAGATCGCAAGTACACCTTTGAATAGAGGCAGAGGGAGTTAGGCCAGAGCAGAGGGCGAATTTGAGAGGACGGATGGAAGTGTGTTACCACCGTTTAATCCAAACGAATGGATGAGAGTTTGAACTGCAGTAGAGCGGAGACGTGGAAGAGTTAATGATGTTAATGAGGCGCAAGTAGGCTGACATGGTGACGATCGCGATATGTGGTTGAAAGCACAAAACGCGGTGAAGGATGTCACTATGGCTATGACGTGGCTCGTTCAGACTCAGACAGTTGCAAGGGAGAAAATTGAGTCAGTGGCGAGGCATTTTCTTCTCACACATTGTCAATGATGCTTTCCAGCTCATCTCATCCATTTGTCGCAACACCACTCTCAAAACCCATCCCTCCAACAAGGACAGAGCTCCCTTATTCATCACTTTAAATTCCAGCAACCTCCGCAGACATCATGTCATTCTCCGACATTTCCACGACCCGAAAATGAACCGCACCAGCTAAGATGTGTTTCCCTCCCCACCCCATCCTCTTTGTATAAAGATCATTCCCTCTATGACACCCTTGTCAAGTGCACGCCCCTCACCAAACTACCCTCCACTCCCGCCCCATTCTCATTCCATCACGGGATTTGCAAAACCTCCACCCACACCTCCACTCTGTCGCAGGCCCCAAAGGAGCCTTCCACATCCATTAGAGTTTTACCTGCACTTCCACACATGTCATTGAATGTATCCGTTGCTCCTGATGCAGTCTACCTATACTGTGGAAACAGGAGACCTAATTACAGTTCGCTTCAGAAAACACCCCCGGACACCCGTAACAAACAACATCACTGACCCGTGGCCGAACACTTCAACTGTCCCTCCCAATCAGCCAAGTTCATGCAGGTCCTGGGCTTCCATCGCTCTCATGAACTGACCTATGTATCAATCTTCCTTCCCACCTATCCGCTCCGCACTGCTCTGCGACCAAACTCCACTGCACACACCTCCATCCAACTATCACACTCTCAGCTACCTTGGCCCAGCCCCATCCACTCCAATTTGTCTCTCTACCCCCTCGGTTTACAAGCTTATTTCCTGATGATGGCTCTTGCCCGAAACGTCGATTCTCCTACTCCTTGAATGCTGCCTGCCCTGCTGTGCTTTTCCAGCAGCACAGTTTCGACTCAGGAGCGAGGCAGTGGATTTTGATTTCGGGACTGAAGACAGAGGCCTCAGCTTTGCCATGATGTAATTGTAAGAAATGTCTGCTCCAACAGAACTGCATGTCAGACAAGGCAGGACAGCGTTTGACCTGGAAGGAACAGGGAGGTGATCGTGATAACATCCAGCTGCAGATCTATTTGTTCTCTGTGGTGGATGCTGTGTGCATGAAAGATTCTGACGAAATTCTGGTCACATTCTAAGTGTCGAAAATCCCTCACCCTCAGACCATATCTTTGAAAGTATCCAGAGTCTTGTGAAAGTTGCTTTCCCACTCTCATTTTTAGATAACATCAATTTTGCAGGATATTAGAAGGGGAAGATTTACAAACCAATCTCTCGGCCATGATCTGATAAAATCACACATTTTATCACAGGTAGAACTTGATCATATAGAGAACATGAAAGGAAAACAACCCTCTGGTTTTAGTGAGAGAGAAATCGTTCTCTTATTGTGTGTGTGGACAATGGTTCTACCCATCATCAGAGCTCACAAAACACAAATGCAGTCATACTAAGGAAAGTCTATGGAAATGTGCGTATTCATTTCCTTGTCTGAGCTGAATTTCCATGGAGGCAAAGATTCCAGGAAAAAGCGAATCACCTGCTCAGAGTGTGGAAAGGGATTCACTCTGTCTCTGACCTGCTGCAGCACCTGCTCGTTCAAAATGAGGAGAAACAATTTCAAAGTCTGGACTGCCGAAAATGCTTTAAAACGTCCAGCCCAACGCTCATTCTAATTAGAAACCTTTCATCTCGCCAGACTTTGGAAAATGTTATCAAACCTCTGTGTGCCTCATCTCTGAGAAATATGCTCACATGAATGAGAGACCTTTAAGAATTCTGGAGACGTGACGTCTGATCTACGTGCTCACCCGGGAGGAGAGACATCTTTGTGTCCAAATCGATGGGACCTGCTTTAAAAGTCCGAGTGACCGCATGGCTCATCACATTTCGCACAACATTAACGTGTCTTTCTAAATGCCCTGACTGCAGGAAGTGCTGCACAAGTTCCTGGAGACGAACGTGTCATCAACGTGTTCACACTGTGGAAAGACATTATTCACTCTAAAAGTTCCGGGGGGCAGTTTATCATTGACGTCTTCACATTGAAGAGAGACCTATTAAATGTATAGTTCGTGGGATGTGCTTAACAGTCTCTGTAGAACTGATGTTCCTTCGACATTTTCACAATGTGCAAGACGTTTCAAGTGTATTTATTCTCGTAATAGGTTCAAGCGTTCATCTCAACTCTCAATACACCAGCCAGTTTGCAGTGGGCAGAAAGCATTTACTTGCTCCATGTGAGAAACACAGTTAGCTCACTCATCGACCCCGCTGAGACAAAAGAGGGATCCCAGTCAGGGAAAGAATTCACTCACTCATCAACCCCGCTGAGACAGTGCAGAGATTACATATCTCAACAGCGATTTAACCTTGTTATTCATCATATTCAGAACTGAAAGCAAAGTTTTGATATTCTGGATAAAAATCAAATAAATCAGCTTTGTATTAAATTCCTTGTCAAAAATTCATTGGAAGGATG
Organism: Chiloscyllium plagiosum; assembly: GCF_037043375.1. Taxonomy (NCBI): domain Eukaryota; kingdom Metazoa; phylum Chordata; class Chondrichthyes; order Orectolobiformes; family Hemiscylliidae; genus Chiloscyllium; species Chiloscyllium plagiosum. The sequence goes on from NW_028270177.1 coordinate 53,763,326, forward strand.
GATTTACTGAGTACTTGAAGCATCAGCACAGGTTCCCAAAGGGAAATAATGTCTGACAAATATATTAGACATCTGTGAGGAGGTAATGAGCAAGTAAGACGAAGTCTACCCTGTAGAGGTGACCAGCTGGAATTTCCAAAAGGCTTTTGGCGAGGTGCAGTATGACAAACTGCTCAATAATGGGCAACTTCTATTTTAGACGGCGGTGTATTTGGAGTTTCCGCATCCTCTCCGAATCTGTCTGGATTTCCTCCGCAGACGAAAGATGCGTCGGTGACTTTCTTTGGCCATGGGGAAAGCAGAGTTACTGGAATTGGGTAGAAGTGTGAATTTGGGTGTGATGTCCTTTGCAGGATTAAAGGAATCTTCCTGGGCCGAATGGCCTGTTTCCACATTTTAGGTATTATTTTAGGATAAGGTTGATCGCAGGGATAAAGGCTTTGGTCATATGAATTTCTTTTTTTAAAAAAGGTCACAGTTTCCATATAAACATATGATTTCAATTGAATCTGTTGAACGATATAAGGAGGGGAGGGGCATTCTTAAAGAGGGCATCATAAAGGTCGAGCGAGAATGTCAGATCGCCTTAGCACGTAAAGTTAAGGATATAATCTAAAGAGATTCTACAAGTACATTAAGAACTAGAGACGAAATAGGACCACTTCAAGATGAAAGAGCTTACTTTTGTTTTTACCCTCAGCAGATGGAGAGATAAATAATGTTCACTTCGTGGAGAACGAAATGGACCCTACAACTAAATATTGATGTTTATAAAGTCGTTTCCATTGTAAAGGGCAAGTGCTGGAGGACTTGAAAAATATGAAGATGGATATTTCTCTGGGATTTGATCTCATGTATCTCGGAACTTTTTGGCAAGTTAGGGAATGAAACTGTTGGGCCTTTCGTAGAAATAATTGTGTAAGCTATTACTATGAGTGAGGCACCGAAAAAATGGGGAGTGGCTAATTTTGTGCTTTTGTTAAGAAAGGGTTACATGGAGAATCCTGGGAACGATAGACCTGTGTTTCTGACGGTGGTCTTAAGTAAGTTGTTGGATGCAATTATAAACGATAGGATTTAAATGCATTTGGAGATACAAGGAATAAATGGGAATAACCAGAATGTTTTTGCGCGAGGGAAGTTGTATCTCACAAACATGACTGAGTTTTCGAGGGCATAACTAATATGATTGATCCGGAGAAAGTGGTAGGTATTGCTCACTTGAACTTTAATAAAACCTTTTTCAAGGTTCCACATGTTTGCCTGATTCAAAAAGTGAGATCACAGAGAGTTCGGCGAGATTTCCAATTCGATATAAAATTATATTAACAGCAGGAGGCTGGGAATAGCCGTGGAAAGTACACTGGAGGACGATTACCGATGGTGTCCCACAAGGATCGATGCTGAGCCCACATTCATTTTTTCATTTAAATAAATGATTTAGGTGAGAAGATAAAAAGTATGGTAAGTAATTTGCAAAGTTTGTCGGAAAGGGGGCAATAAAAAGGTGATGGAAGATTGTGAAGAGATTTTCTCGTCAGGATCAATTCCTCTCTCTGTCCTCGAGTTTTTAAAGCGTGGGGGAGTGGGATTGGGGCGGGACAGTGAAGGGCCATCCGTCCGTCGTACAGAGCAGGTTATCAGACGTCCATCTATTCTCGTCCCAGTTTGCAGCATTTGCCCCATAACTTTGAGTGTTCTGATTTTCCAGGGAAAATGTCAATGAGATTCGCTCTGTGAGCTTAATGACACAACAATGGTACTGACGATTGACTGGGTTGCAACACCTTTGAGGAACGTATTCTCATGTTCACACACAGAGGCAAACACGCAGGCACATTCCCCGACAGTGACAGAGTCCTCGTCATTATACGCACTCCATGCGCTTTACGTCCGCAAGTTTCTCTGGTGAAAGGCGGCTTTAAGTGGAATACAAGCCACTTCTCCAACAAATGTGAACCGTTGCTGTGAGCTGCGATATGAAGTGGATACTGAGCTGAAATAGACCCACACGCTTCGCATGTGTAACTTTCAGTAACACAAATCCCACCAAATCAAGGCATCTTGCTCCTGGGATCTGACAGGATAGCGCCCAGCAAACATTCCTCACTAAAACTACTGACACACGGCAAACTCTAGACACTTTTACGTCTCGTCTCCTCTCGTTCTGTTTCTGTCCCTGTCACACCTCCAGATTCCTCTTCATGTCTAGTCCCAAGATCAATAAGCTGTTTGATACAAATACAGACACATTGAGAGAGTGATCTTTATTTCAAAAGCAGAATCAGGGAATGTAAGCTGCGAGGGCTTGCTCACGGCAGAGCAACAAGGCACCACGGTTTCATGTCCTGATTATCGTATAGACTGATTCCACCAATGGGCACCGTGCCAGTTATTACAAATTAAAATCTTCCAAGGAATACCGTGACTGACAGAAAGTAGCTTCGACCCCTTCCTCGCCGAGGGGCATTTTGCAAACAATGTCCTGTTCCTTCACAAACTGAGTTTTTCTCAGCTGGCCATGGATGCGTCGAGCACAGAAAATGCCCTTTGGCCCACTAAGTCTGCACATTCCAATACAATCCCCTGAACTGTTCTTACCTCATTTGGCAGCACTTTGCTCAAAGGCTTAAACGAATTCAGCACTGTAAATGTTCGACGATATGGGTCTTTCATGCTTTGGAGGTTTCTGACTTTTCAATCATGACAGGTGGTTGGTTGCAGTTTCCCAAGCTTCCTTATCTGGGTTATATGCACTTTACTTCATCCTGCGATTTGAATTTCAAACAAAAAAGCAGAGAACAAACACACTTCTAGTTCACTCTCGACTCTCAATCACAGTTAGCAAAATGCTAAACTGCATGGGGAACTCACAGTGGATTTAACGTCCATCGCCTCAATCACTTGGCCACACCTGCAGAAGTACGCTACTACACTAGTTTCAAGTTCTCCCTCCCTGTGGAGCTGAGGGACAGGCAATCATTGTTAGGTTTGTTTGAATTGAATCACCACAGCTTCGACAGGGTAAAATGACAGGATCTGTTTGGTCCGTGTGGTCAATCTCAATATTTCAAATTATCATTCATTTCAAAGCAAAGACAGAGATTGCAGGAGAAACTAAGCATGTCTGGCAGCATCCGGGGAGAGAGAAACAGAGACAACGATTCAGAGTTTCTTCAGGAGTTTCTCAGAACTCGGTTTTTGTCACAGGGTCTTCCATTCCTGCCGAGGTCCTTGAGCAGTTTTTGTTTTTGTCAGAGATTCCCAGCATCCGCAACACTTTACTAGCCATTAAACAATAAAAAAAACACATTTGTCGTTCCTCACTGGATAGGTTTTCCGATTGGGAGCATATTCCCGAACCTACTAAAAACACGAAACTGCACAGCAAAGGAGTCGGATGGATAAGAACAGCGGCCGCTCCATGCGTGGGAACACCCTACCGGTTAACAGCCAAACGAGAGAATTAATTGCTCCACAGAAACTGGGGAGTTCCTTGTAGCAAGCCACTTGCAGGATCTCATAAAGAAGACTGTTAGCGAATTCAAGAATTCGCCTGCCCTTTTTGAATGACAATTGCCCTCGATTGGTTTGACGTTTCCAAAATGAATCCTGGGGCATTCGTTGTGGAAAATGGGAACAGTCTGATCCAACGCCTTGCCGACACAGTCATGTCACCGGGAACCAGCTCTCCTAAAACCGGGAACTACTCCCTTCGTGCCTCATGACGAACATATTCCTGACCACGGTAAAACCTCGGAACTGTGCAGCTGAAGAAAAAAGGATGGTGTGATTGTCACTCCCTTCCTGAGTCGTGGGAGAACAGCACCTGTTAGTGAAGAGCCGAACACACTGACTAACATTGCCACAGAGAGTGATGAGCCAACGGCGTCAATGATCTCCGAATGCAAGTTTTAGCCTGCTCCTCCCCCATGGAAAATACTCCTTAATTTGCTTTACCTTTCGAAAATAAATCCTTGGAAATTCATTCTGAAGACATGGGAATACTCTGCTCCGACCCTCTAAAGACACAACCTTGACACCAGGAACCAGTTCTCCTCCAACCGGGACCGTGTTTCTTCCAGCCTTTCAGTGTCTTGTCTGTGACCGTGTTTTCTCCTTGTCCCGGAGCTGAAATGAGATTTGACGTCCTGACGTGCTGGAACGAGAATCTTTTCAATGTCACAGATAAGTTCATGTCCGGAGAACATGAGACTCAAAGCACTGGCCTCCATAAGCACGGAAAGATTTCTAACCTGTCTCTGCTCAGTCGAACAGTTCATCGTCCATTCTCCTCTGGATCCGCTTTCCAAGGAATATATAAAGATTCAAAAAACTCGAGACGAGGATTTCTGCTTTGCTTCTTGACAGTTTCCTCAAATGCCAATTGGCATTTTTTTCCAAGAATCTCTTCACAACCCTTTGCTTTGCATTATGTCCAGAGATAAATAAATCTCACTTTGTGGAGAGATTCCAGACTCTGGGAATGTTTTGTTTGGAGCAAAGAGGTTTAATGGGAGATTTCTTGGGAATGTTTACAATGATGTGGGCGAAAGCGGTGTGGATGGGCGCGTTGATGGTCAGGAGGAACTGCTGCCCCTAACCAGGGAAATTGAAAACACTACTTGTATCAAATAAACTCAGTGAAACCTACATATACACCATATGTTTGTTATTATCTGTGAATAGAGGAACAGAGCTAACGTTTTGAGTCAGATCCGTTTCTCGTTCTGAACACAAGTTTCCTGCGTGTCAACAATTGAGCAGACCTGAGAAAATATCGAGTTGTTGAGACGGGTTTTCTGGAGTTGCAGGGATAACTCATCCAACAGGAAATCATTTAAAATCAACAGTGAGGGGAACATGTTCTGTATTGATGAGAGATAGAGTGGATGGGAAGGATCCAATTCCATGAGCAGAGAGATTAACAATACGGCAATGGTCGAGTAATAAAAATGTTCTTGTATTTTTACAACGCCTTTCAGCACTAATTCAGTCACAGGCACTGAAGTAACTTTGAAGCAGATGTATCATTGTCAAATCTAAAGTGCTAATCTGGGCAGTTTGTTCAACCAGAGGTCAAAAAAGAGCACTGAGAACTGGCCCTGGAGAGGCCAGTGAGATTATGCTTTACCTTAAGCGTTTGTTCCTCTCTGGTCTATATCCAGAATAGTGCAGGACCGGTGGTTCTAATCTCAGGGGAAGGTGTTACACACTAAGACACAGATGAGCTGAATGTTCTCACGTTCAGAGGGTAGCAAGTATGTAAAAGTATTTACAGCAGAAGTCTGGCAAGACTCAGTATATTTAAGCCTTCAATTATCTCTCTATTAATGGCATGGAGCAAGTGGCAGAGTGAAATGTACACAAATGTGCTGACAATTCACACTCGTGGGAGCACATATTATGTTGAGAATGTGGCATTTCGCATAGACATATAGATAGGTTGAATGAATGGGGAATAACTTGTCAGATGCAGTTTCATGTCGGCATTATGAGGTCGGAGAAGTCAAAACAAAGAACACTATTAAAACCGAGAGAAAGTAGAAGAAACGTGTGAGACAGAGGAATCTCATGCCTGACACAAACATGTTCAGTATCATATTCTTTCCCTAACAAAAAGGATGGCTCAATGCTCACAATGAAAGAGATGGTTTCCAAGGAAAGTAAAAAACCCTGAAACAAATCGCCTAATCGAAAACAAAGGAAAGAATTGAGTCGTTCCAATGGACAACTTTGATGTTTATGGCTCTCTAAAATTTGTTTATAATGAAGCTGGAAGTGGGAATTGGGGGAGCTGGGGAGTGAAAGTCAGGTCACCTATGATTACTGTCATCCTTCGTGTGTTTTCCTCATTTTATTGTCTGTTTTATTTCGCATTGTGGTTACTGTGAACCACACCGCTTGTAAACCACACCGCTGGTGACTTGTTTCCCAGACAGTTCTTCAACACGACTCGTAAGAATTCAACATTCTTTTCTCCTGAATCTAGGTAATCTCTAAACACTATGCAAATATCGCCAGAACCTCGACATTTTCCACGCCTGTCTGCCTTCTTGCAAGATCAATTGATTCATCACTGTGCTCCTGTTGCACAAATCAAGAACGAACCAAACCGCATCAATTGCATCGAGGATGCGAGCGCAGATAACTGCAGCCGCTCCCCAGAGTCCGGGCAACTGTGTGGTCACAGAAGCACATATTGAACAGTCAGGAAACTCAAAATAATTACAATGCCAGAGGCCGTGCCAGGAACGGCACCTGAGAAACAACAGAAACACTCTTTTGAGCTACGGACCTGGTTATATTTCTCAATCAGCAATCGAAGTTTACATTGGTTATATTATCTGATCCCTCACTCAAGGAACCAACAACTGCTGCAAATGGAGGAGAAAATGAGGACATTAGATACTGGACATCAGAGTCGAGAGTGCGGTTCTGGAAAACACAGCAGGTCAGACAGCATCTGAGGAGCAGGAGAATCGATGTTTTGGGCATGTGCCTGATGACTTGCTCATGCCAGAAACGTCCATTCGCCTGCTTCTTGGATGCTGCCTAACCTGCTGTACTTTTCCAGCAACACCGTCTCCATTGCTGCAGACTGTCATACAATCCAAGCTTCCAGTCGCAGAATCAGCAACACTCAGTGTAATGAGTCAACCTATTGAGGACACCTGACAGTGGTGTTTAGTTTCAAGTCGATCTTCATGAATGCGTGTCGTGAATTGTCTGTCCTGTATAATGTTCCCTGCTCTCACTACGTGCAACATTGTTTGACCATATATTATTGTACATGATGGGTATTGGGTCCATTGTTCTGGTGAGTTGTTGTCTAAATGTGGCTTTCGGTTTATGTTCTCTCATAAATCCGAGTAGTCAAAGGCTATCCGTTCAGAGACATTTTTGCTTGATGTGTTGGGTCTTGGCATGCCCTCCTAACGTTGTTTGTCTGCAACGAATTTGCGAGAATATCTATTGTTGCAAAGCATTTCTGGAGGATACAGTAAACACCACAATCAGTTGTACAGAGTGGCAAAGCACAGACATGACGAGGTCAACAAATTCGACCAGAACAACACAACAATAATTGGACAATAGTGGGCAGCCAGAGATTTTCTAGAATGACGAGACTCATCCAATGAATCCATCAAAGAACAAGTTGACCTGGACGTAACATACTGGGACCTGCAATGAACGACAAGAAGCAGCAACAGAAAGCAGTGGGAAGGACATCACACAAATTCGAAACGCTACAGGACAGCAGAGCTTCATAAAAGTCTCATCAGCCTTGAGGATGTCACCGAGAAAGGGCAGGAAACTGCTGCAAACCAACTTCCCAACACTAACGAACATCCACACACCATCTGCAAACATCACTGGATCTACAAATCTTTACACAAACCTTGAAACCCTGAAACAGTCAGGGCCGCCCCAGCGGGAAAATGAACCCTTGCATCCCACATGACAGCTGAGGATACGAAACGCCATACTCCAGTGGACGTCAGAGCGAACTGCTCTTGCAAGCTACTTGTGCGTGCTCTTGTCAAAATAACTGCTTGATTATCCTCATCCAATTTTTCACCGTTTGACGTTGTGTGCTTTTAACATTAAAATTTTACATCTGAATATCTCTGAATTTTCTGAGAATTTCTGCCGTTCCAACACTTCGAGACAGTGAGTTCCAGATTTCAACCACTCGTTGTCTGATAACGTTTTTTATGTGCAGCTTCCCAAACCTTTTTACTCTTTTCTTAAATCTATGGCTTCTTGGTGATTGATCCCTCCATCAAATGTTTCGTGAAGAGTACATAATCCATACCGCTCATCATTTCGTACATCTCAACACTGTCTCATCTCAATTTCCCCGCTTTCAGAAAAACAACGCCAGTCTGTCTAAACTCTTTAATAGTTGAAATTCTTCAATCCAGATAATATATTGGCAAATCACTTCTGCATCGTTTCCACAGTTGTCATATCACTGCTATTATGTGAATTGCAAAATTATACACAATACTCTAGCGAGAGACAAATGCTGACTTGAAATAAATGTCGGGAGACCAGAGACATTGGTCTTTTCCAATAAAGTCATTCCCTCGATACTGTTCTGTGCTATTTTCATGAACCCAATGCTCCAATGATCTCTGATCCATGCAAATAAAACACTATACGTGAGGATTCATAACCCAAACACATTGTCTGATAGCATTAAGTGGCTTAATGGTCCTGATGGTGATATTGGGTGACGTTCACCTAACAAGAGTGACAGCTACAGCACAGACTTAACGGTGTCAATGTGAAAGTGAATGTTAATTTTTCCAATGCCCCAGTGACATGGGAGGAGGGATGGAAAGGGGGAATAGTGATTCTATAAGGGAGAAAAATCTCCGAGATTGGGTGCTGAGAGTGGCGGCTTGAAGCATTAAAACCAACACCTGAGTGAGCATTTTCATCTTAAAATTGATTGTGTCCTTTCTGCGATTGTTTTGCACAGGTGATGTGGAGTAACATGGAACAAATGCTCATTACAGATACTCGAATTTGAATGGAGGTTGCTTGACCACAACGCAGAGGACGAACCACTATTCGATTACATGAAAAAACACAATACAAAAAGCATTTAATACAATGGCAGATATAGTCGAGGAACCGCAACACATGCAGAACAGGAAAGCCCACTGAGACTGGATTGAATCGTCACCTTCGATGTCACCAATGGCTGTGGAGATTCCATCATTGAGAATGTTGAAGAGTGAATTCGATAGTATTCAACAAAAGATGAAATATACAGGCGAGAGTTCACAAATATTGTTGAAATATCTGTTTCAATAAACATGAAGTTTCACATCGTAACTTTACCATTGCCGTGAGGCAAGGAAGAAACTATTATTGCACACTCACATCACACCGATTCCCAGGTCTGGACTCAGTGAAAATGTGTACGCAGTGGCGAAGATCCGATTGGAAATTGAGAATGGGATGAACGAGTGGATATCTACTTTGCCTGCCAGTGACAAACTCCATGAGCATGCAGTCCTACTGTGAAGGTAGAGAGGCGCGTAAAATGCCGAGGCTGAGAGCTCCAAACTCGCTCGGTGAAACTTCTGTTGACATGGCGCAGAGGGCATTGGGTCGTGGGAAAAGATCCTGAGCTATTTTAATCTGAATTGAAATGATTAGATTAGATTTGCTGCACGATGAAAACAGGCCCTTCGGACCAACATGCACACTACAACCCTCCGAAGATCAACCCATCCCAACCCTATGTTTACCCCTGCCTAAGGCACCTAACATGGTGGAAAATTTAGCATGGCCAATTCATGTGGTGTGCATATCTCTTAGATGGGGGGGGGGGGGGTGGGGGGGTTCCGGAGTACACGGACGAAACACATACAGACACAGGGAGAACGTGTAAACTCCACATAGACCGTCGCCTGAAGCTGGAATCAGACCTGGGACCCGTTTGCTATGAGGCAGCCGTGTGAATCAATGAGCCACCGTGCCACACATTTGCTCACTGAATTGGCGCCCGCAGCCCTCTACAGCAAATATCTCCAAAGAATCACCACTCTCTGACTGAAGATATTCCTGCACGTCTCATTTCCAAATTGTTATCGCTTCACTTTGTCTCTGTGGCCTCGGGTTCTAGTGTGTCATAGTGGTTGAAACATCTTTGCCACATTGGCTCTGCAAAGGCCTCTCAGCACTCTGTAAATTTCAAATAAATTGAGTCATTGACTCAGACATCATTGAAACAGACTGCTGTTCCAAACAGCGCATGCTACCATTTACCAAAACTAACCTAGTACCAACTACGTGTACAGGGCTCATATCTCTCTTAACATGTCCTATTCATGCACTTATCTAAGTGTCTTTTAAATGTTATAACTTTATCCACATTCCTACTTCCTCTAGAACTTTGCACAGGAAACATACCGTGTAAAGTAAAACAAAGTGAACCTCATGTCTTTTTTTCACTTTTGTCCTCACAACTTCAAAATACTCCCACGAGTCCTGAAATACCCCAAAGAAGGAAAGCACCGTTGCAGTTGAGCTAATCTGCACGCCTCAGGATTTTTAAAAACATTTATATGGTAAACGTCAGCCTCCTATGCTCCTTTGAAAGAAGTCCCAGCCGATCCAGCCTCCCCTTACAGCTCAATCCCTTCATTCCAAGCAACATACTGGTAAATCCCTTCTTAACTCTGTCCAGCTTAATATTCTTCTTTGTCTGACTTGGAAACCATAACATAGACACAATACTACAGAAGATGCCTCGCCAACATCCTATACAACCTCAGGATAACGCCCCAACTTCAACACTAAAAACTGAGCAACGCATGAAAGCGTTCTAACAGCATTTCAACGAAGCTGACGATATGTGACACGACTTCCAAAGTCCATTCCGTGACCTATTCACGTGTCTATTGCGCAGGATATTCAAAGCAGTACTTGTAATTGTAGAAGTGCTACATCCCTTGCCCGTACACTACAGAATTGACCGTAGTGTTAGGTAAGGGGTAAATGTAGGGGTATGGTGGGTTTCGCTTCGGCGGGTCGGTGTGGACTTGTTGGGCCGAAGTGCCTGTTTCCACACTGTAATGTAATCTAATCTAATCTAATAATCTAATCTAATCCCTTTATAACTCAAACTGCAGTACGTTACAATTGTTCAAGGTAATTTCTCTTTACCATTCATTTAATCATATACCCGAATGTTCAATGCCTCTTTTAATCTTCTATAACCTCAGATAACCTTCTTCTCTGTCGACTGTACCACCATGAAGAGTTGTAGCGCCCCTCAGCACAGACACAGGCCGTTTGGTGCAAACTTGTACATACTGATCATAATGCCGGTCCACATTAAACGCATTTCTCTGCACTTGGACCATATCATTCTAATCCTTTGCTATCCATGTATTTGTCCAAAAGCTTTTTTAAATGTTCTTCGTGTACACACAAAGGCTTATGCTGTCATCTCATGAAATGCGTGTCGCTCATGTTAGTGTCAACCACAAACTGATGATCCCTGCCTTCCATATTGTCATCTAAAACATTTACATCAGTCACAAACAAAGGAGCCATCACTGATCCCTGTGGAACACTGCCGGTCACAAACCTCCAGTCTGATAAACAACACACCAAAACCTCACCCTTTCTCTTGTTGTTAATTGAATTTTGTATCCAATTTGCAAACTCACTGTGAACCACATCTGATCTAACTTTACTCGTTAGTCTTCCATGTCGAATCTAGTTAAACGCTTTCCTAAAGCCTAAGTAAGCAAAGATATTTGTTCTTGCCTCATCAATCCTCTTGCCTACTTGATCAAAACCTCACAAATTTGTGAGACCCAGTTTCCACCTCATTAAACCATGCTGATGATCCCCTATATTTCCTGGACTCTGAAAATGTTATCTTCCAAAACCACCTCAAAAAACTTGCGAACTATCAATTTCAACCTCACAAGCCTGGAGATTCCAGTCTTTTCCCTGTATCCATTCTTCAACAAGGTTCGTCAATGTCCAGTCATTTTACGGGCGGCACGGTGGCACAGTGGTTAGCACTGCTGCCTCACAGCGCCTGAGACCTGGTTTCAATTCCCGCCTCAGGCGACTGACTGTGTGGAGTTTGTACGTTCTCCCCGTGTCTGCGTGGGTGCTCCGGTTTCCTCCCACAGTCCAAAAATGTGCTGGTTAGGTGAATTGGCCACGCTAAATTGCCCGTAGTGTTAGGTAAGGGGTAAATGTAGGGGTATGGGTGGGTTGCGCTTCGGCGGTTCGGTGTGGACTTGTTGGGCCGAAGGGCCTGTTTCCAGACTGTAATGTAATGTAATCTAAATCACTCCCATATTTAGAGATGACACAATTATTTCAGCAAGGAGTCTTGCAATTTCCGCGCTTACCTCCCATAATGCTTTGGGATTCAGTACAAACACAGGGAAAACCTCGATGCACAGAAAAATAGTTACCCCGTGCTGTAATCTGTGAAAATTCGATAGTCAAAACGTTTCCCAAAGGTCACGATTTAAAGGGAAAATTATCAACCTTTTTCTTTATGTCTAACAGAGAATGAAAACTAACAACTATTTACAACTAGTTTCTCTTAAACCCATCTTTTACCTTCCACTCCGCAATAATATTCCGATTCTAAAAGATTCCCGATAATGATTTAAAAAGTAATCATGGTTCAAAACCACTCAGATTTTTCAAGTCTCATTTTGTGGATTTTTTTAGGAAGATTCTCTCCAGGCTTTCCTCGATGTCTTCCTGCAAACACGTTTCCAGGAAGGTACATTTGTAGGATCTCTTGAGCTGGACGTCTCTGACGCAGTCCTAGCTGTTGAAAATGTCCGGATTTATACCCCAAAACATCGGATTATTTTATTGGCTTTAATATTATCAAAACGTGAAGTTCACACCTGATTTTGATTTCGGATCTTGATTCATAATTTAAGTTGATGGCAATCCAGCTCTGCTGGCTGTTTCGAACAAATTTCACATTGTTCCCTTGGTCAGAACAGGTTGTTCTGTGTCCTTGCAAGCTTTTCAACTCTTCTTTTCACACCACGTTTATGACAATACACTAGTCCAGGTTTCGGATTTTTATACGCCTTTTACATTTTCTGAGATGTCCAGCAATTATTTTCCTGTAATATGAAATGTTTATCAGTATGTATTTCCATGATTTCTGTAGCCTCCTTAAGTCTAACATATCCTTGGCGAACAGACTTCCCACACCGAGCTGTTCCACCTTGCTTGAATCCCTCTAAACACTTTCTCTTTGCTAAACGTCCAAATGTCTTATAAAATAATATAACAGTACCTCTACGTACCAGTTGCTCTAGCAGTTGATTCCATGTGCAAGCCATCCTCTGTGTGAAAAGGATGTCTTTTCATTCGGTGTAAATCTTACGAGGTCTGGAGTCCCGGATCCAAGGGAAAACGAACTTTGCTGTTCGGCTTATCGAGAGCACTCTTGATTTTATGAATCTCTATAAAGTCATCTTCGACCTCAGATGCTGCAGTACGACAAGGCAATGCCTACACAGTCTCTCCTCGTTATATTAAAAATCCAGTCCTGAGAACATGTCGACTTTTTGTTGCATGAGGCCACACAGAGTCGAATGCAATCCAGCCGCTAGAAACATCACCGAATCTCAAATTATTAATGCATGGTCGAATAGTTTCGGAAAAGGTATCGTCCTCTTCATATATGGAGAGTGAACATTTGGTCTCGCTGTCTCCACAATAAAAAAAATGATGTGAAAAATTAGTTTAATGCCTCGTCCATCATGCCTCCTTTAACTTTCAGGTAATATTTCTCGCGTTGTTCTCTTGCCAGATATGTACTTCTGGACCCTCTTAGGATTATCTTCAGCCCTGGCAGATTAAATTATTTCATATCCTCTCTTTCCTTCCTGTTCTGCATTTTATTGAAGTCCCTACAAGAAATTCACTTGAACCCAGTTGTCTGTCAGATATACGATACTCTTTCGTTTTGATTAGTTCCTCAACACCTTTATTCAACCATGGTCACGTCTTGTGAGTGTCCAGCCTGACAACTTCAGCTCAGGTTGACAGCATATCTGTTATTGAGAACATGTTAGTCTGTTATTAAAGTTGGAATAACAGAGCATTCGAAATGCATTACAGAATAAAATGGATTCCGCACGGCTTTTTGAAGATGAAATCAGACCTAACATGTTTACAAAGCATTGTCAGATCGTTACAAGCACAATACATAAAGGGGAATGCAGTAAATGGAATATATCTGGATTTCTAAAATTATTCAGAACGGTGTTTTTTACGATAGCACTTCACAAGCATAGAAGCATGAACCCACACAGTTGGGGGTATGTATTAGTCGAGGATTGGGGAATGAATTGAGAGGTGAGTTAATGAGAGCATTTTCATGACGGTAAATTGTAACTTGCAGATGTCCGGAGACAACAATATTGGTGCCAGAGCTGTTGATAACATGTACTAATCATCTGTAAAACGTAAGGTTATGTACTGTTGCTCAGTTTGGAGATGACACAAAATAGATATGGATGCAAGTAATGAGGGTGGCACAGCAACATTCTGGACGGACAGAATCAGGATAAACAAGGGGACAAAAACGTAGCAGCATATAACATGCAAAAAAAGAGGTTTATGCGTTTTGGCAGATATAAATATTAAGTGGGGAAATACACAGCACAAAGCATCAGCATACAGAGCACTTCACTTCCTTGTACATGAAATATGAAAAGCTAGCATCCAGTTTCAGCAGGTAATCGGGAAGTCAAATAATTTTGTTTCACTTTATTGAAACGGAATGGGGACATATGTTTTTTTTTAATACACATGGCATTAGTCAGATCAGAGCTGGATTAATGTGAACAAATTTAGTCCCCCTATTTTAGGAATAGCAGTTCAGGGAAATTTAACACAAATCATCCTGGATATGGGAGAATATTCTCGGGAGATGAAACTGAGAATATTGCCCCTGTACTCATTGGAGTGTAGAATAATGTAACAAGACTTTACTTGGATACATTAGATTATGAAGGAAATGATTGGAATATTTTGGGAGAGAATGATTCGCCTTGTCTGAGAATCGAAGACCCAGATAACATAATCTCAGAGTAAGTAGTAACCTATTTAAGAAAGATGTGGAGTAATTTCTTTCTCTTCGAGCCGACTGAATATGTGAAAGTATTTAGTGCAGTCCGCTCGAGAAATTGGCAGCTCAGTGTATCCAAGATGACACTGAGATTAGGGAGGGTGGTAAAAAAGGAGGGGGTGTGTGGTTGCTAATTAGAAATGGTATAATGGCTGCAGAAAGGCATTTCGAGGGGGATCTGCCTTTGGAGGTAGTGTGGGCTGAAGTCAGAAATAGGAAAGTAGCAGTCACCTTGTTGGGTGTTTACTATAGGCCCGCCAATAGCAGCAGAGATGTGGAGAAACAGATTGGGAAACAGATTTTGGAAAGGAGCAGAAGCCACTGGGTAGTAGTCTTGGGCGATTTCAACTTCCCAAATATTGATTGGAAGCTCTTTAGATCAAGTAGATTGGACAGGGCGGTGTTTGTGCAGTGCGTCCAGGAAGCTTTTCTAACTCAGTATGTAGATTGTCCGACCAGAGGGGAGGCCATATTGGATTTGGTATTCGGTAACGAACCAGGACAAGTGATGGGCATGTTAGTGGGTGAGCATTTTGGTGATCGGTGACCACAATTCTGTGACTTTCACATTGGTTATGGAGATAGAGAGGTGCATGCAACAGGGTAGGTTTTACAATTGGGGGAAGGGTAAATACGATGCTGCAAGACAGGATCTGAGGAGCATAAGTTGGGAGCATAGGATGTCAGGGAAGGATGTCGTTGAAAGGTGGAACTTTTTCAAGGTACAGATACGACGTGTCCTTGATATGTATGTCCCTTTCAGGCAGGAAAGATATGGTCGTGTGAGGGAACCTTGGTTGACTAGGGAGGTTGAATATCTAGTAAAGAGGAAGAAGGAGGCTTACATAAGGCTGAGGAAACAAGGTTCAGACAGAGCGTTGGAGGGATACAGGATCGCCAGCAAGGAGCTGAACAAAGGGATTAGGAGAGCTAAGAGAGGACATGAAAAATCTTTGGCGGGTAGGATCAAGGATAACCCCAAGGACTTTTATGTGTTTGTGAGAAACATGAGAATGACGAGAACGAGGGGAGGTCCGATCAAGGACAGTAGTGGGAGACTGTGTATTGAGTCGGAAGAGAGAGGAGAGGTCTTGAATAAATACTTTTGTTCAGTATTTACAAATGAGAGGGACCGTATTGTTGAAGAGGAGAGTGTGAAACGGACTGGTAAGCTAGAGGAGATACTTGTTAGGAAGGAAGATGTATTGGGCCTTTTGAAAACCTTGAGGACAGACAAATCCCGCGGGCCTGACGAGATATATTCTAGGATTATGTGGGAAGCAAGAGAGGAAATTGCGGAGCCGTTGGCAATTATCTTTTCTTCTTCACTATCAACGGGGTTGATACCAGGGGACTGGAGAGTGGCGAATGTTGTGTCTCTGTTCAAAAAAGGGAATAGGGATAACCCCGGGAATTGCAGGCCAGTTCGTCTTACTTCGATGGTAAACAAAGTAATGCAAAGGTTACTGAGGGATAGGATTTATGAGTATCTGGAAAGACACTGCTTGATTAGGGACAGCCAGCACGGATTTGTGAGGGGTAGATCTTGTCTTACAAGTCTTATTGAATTCATTGAGGAGGTGACTAAGCATGTGGATGAGTGTACAGCAGTGGATGCAGTGCACATGGATTTTAGTAAGGCATTTGATAAAGTTCCCCATTGTAGGCTTATGCAGAAAGTCAGGAGGCATGGGATAGTGGGAAATTTGGCCAGTTCGATAGAGAACTGGCAAACCGCTCAAAGTCAGAGAGTGGTGGTAGATGGTAAATATTCTGCCTGGAGCCCAGTTACAAGTGGAGTTCCGCAGGGATCAGTTCTGAGTCCTCTGCTGTTTGTAATTTTTATTAATGACTTGGAAGAGGGTGTCGAAGTGTGGGTCAGTAAGTTTTGCCGACGATACGAAGATTGGTGGAGTTGTGGATAGTGAGGAGGGCTGTTGTCGGCTGCAAAGGGACTTAGATATGATGCAGAGCTGGGCTGAGGAGTGGCAGATGGAGTCCAACCCTGTCAAGTGTAAGGTTGCCCATTTTGAAAGGACAAATAAGAATGCGGAATGCAGGGTTAACGGTAGGGTTCTTAGTAAGGTGGAGGAGCAGAGGGATCTTGGGGTCTATGTTCATAGCTCTTTGAATGTTGCCACTCAGGTGGATAGAGCTTGTAAGAAGGTGTATTAGCGTTCATTAGCAAAGGGATTGACTTCAAGATTCGTGAGGTGATGTTGCAGCTGTACAGGACCTTGGTAAGGCCACATTTGGAGTAATGTGTGCAGTTCTGGTCGCCTCACGTTCGGAAAGATGTGGAAGCTTTGGAGAGAGTATAGAGGAGATTTACAAGGATGTTGCCTGGAATGGAGAATATGTCGGACGAGGATAGATCGAGAGTGCTAGGCCTTTTCTCATTAGAAAGGCGAAGGATGAGGGGTTACTTGATAGAGGTTTATAAGATGATCAGGGAAATAGATAGAGTAGACAGTCAGAGACTTTTTCCCCCGGGTACAACAGAGTGTTACAAGGGGACATAAATTTAAGGTGAAGGGTGGAAGGTGTAGGGGGGTTGTCAGGGGTAGGTTCTTTACCCAGAGAGTGGTGGGGGCATGGAATGCGCTGCCTGTGGGAGTGGCAGAGTCAGAATCATTGGTGACCTTTAAGCGGCAATTGGATAGGTACATGGTTAGGTGCTTAAGCTAGGACAAATATTTGGCACAACATCGTGGGCCGAAGGGCCTGTTCAGTGCTGTATTGTTCTATGTTCTATGTTCTAAGACTGTGAGAAACAGGTTTTAATCAGCAAGGTATTCAAAGGCTAGGTGCTATTGCAGGAACGTGAATCTGAGGATTATCAGATCATTTGTAATCTCACTGGATGGTGACAGCAGACTGCACAGGTTGAATTGACGACTTCTGCTCTTGCATCTTATTATCTTTCCTTTCTGGACTATCAATTGCTTCTGTTTTTCCTTTATCAATGAATTTACCGGGCATTAGAAGAAGAAGATTTACAGTGCGAAGGCTTAAAACCAAATATCACTTCAGTATTTGATGGTGTTCTCCAGTTGATTGTTGCCTGAATTATGATTCGCTTTTGAACATGAAAGGGAAAAGCATCATTCACAGTGTGGAGAAGCTGTACACGTGTTGTACGTGTGGGCAGGGCTTCACCAGATAATCTGCCTTGTCAGAATATAAATACAGTCAGACGAGGGAGAGGTCATTCGTCTGTTTCGAGTGTGGGACAGAATTCACTTGATCCACTACGCTGCTGTAACAACAGCAAGTCCGCATAGCGGAAATGTCTTTTAAATGCCCTGAACGTGGGAAGCGGCTTAAAATCTCTGACAATCTGGTGACCCATCAATATGTTGACACTAATGAGAAACGTCATTTACTCCCAAAATGGGCCTGGATTAAAGTGGTTAATTGGACTCTGTGCACCCGCCATCTCACTGTGGGGAGAGGCTGTTCATCTGCACCAGTGTGGGAGGAGATTTGATGTGAAATCCAACCTACTGAAACAATAGCAAATTCACAAGTGAACAAAGTGCCTGGTTTTTACTGTGCTTCATCGTGTGTCAAAGTCTCAACCAAAAGTTTTGGTTTGAATTCCAGCTTACTGTGGAGCTGTTCCAAAGAGTTTAACTGTTTAAGACCATAAGACCATGAGACATAGGAGTGGAAGTAAGGCCATTCGGCCCATCGAGTCCACTCCGCCATTCAATCATGGCTGATGCGTATTTCAGCTCCACTTACCAGCGTTCTCCCCGTAGCCCTTAATTCCTCGAGACAACAAGAATCTATCAATCTCGGCCTTGAAGACATTTAGCGTCCCGGCTTCCACTGCACTCCGTGGCAATGAATTCCACAGGCCCACCACTCTCTGGCTGAAGAAATGTCTCCGCATTTCTGTTCTGAAATGACCCCCTCTAATTCTAAGGCTGTGTCCACGGGTCCTAGTCTCCTCGTTTAACTGAAACAATTTCCTAGCATCTACCTTTTCCAAGCCATGTATTATTTTGTACGTCTCTATTAAGTCTCCCCTTAATCTTCTAAACTCCAACGAATACAATCCCAGTATCCTCAGCCGTTCCTCATATGTTAGACCTGTCATTCCAGGGATCATCCATGTGAATCTCTGCTGGACACGTTCCAGTGCCAGTATGTCCTTCCTGAGATGTGGGGACCAAAACTGGACACAGTACTCCAAATGGGGCCTAACCAGAGCTTTATAAAGTCTTAGTAGTACATCTCTGCTTTTATATTCCAACCCTCTTGAGATAAGAGACAACATTGCATTCGCTTTCTTAATCACGGACTCAACCTGCATGTTTACCTTCAGAGAATCCTCGACTAGCACTCCCAGATCCCTTTGTGCTTTGGCTTTATTAATTTTCTCACCATTTAGAAAGTAGTCTATGCTTTTATTCTTTTTGCCAAAGTGCAAGACCTCGCACTTGCTCACGTTAAATTTCATCAGCCGTTTCCTGGACCACTCTCCCAACCTGTCGAGATCCTTTTGTAGCCTCCCCACTTCCTCAGTACTACCTGCCTGTCCACCTAACTTCGTATCATCGGCAAACTTCGCTAGAATGCCCCCGGTTCCCTCATCCAAATCATTAATATATAATGTGAACAGCTGTGGCCCCAGCACCGAACCCTGCGGGACACCGCTCATCACCGGCTGCCATTCTGAAAAAGAACCTTTTATCCCAACTCTCTGCCTTCTGTTAGACAGCCAATCCTCAATCCATCCCAGCAGCTCACCTCGAACACCATGGACCCTCACCTTGCTCAGCAGCCTCCCGTGTGGCACATTATCAAAGGCCTTTTGAAAGTCTAGATAGACCACATCCACTGGGTTTCCCTGGTCTAACCTACTTGTTACCTCTTCAAAAAATTCCAACAGGTTTGTCAGGCATGACCTCCCTTTACTGAATCCATGTTGACTTGTTCTAATCAGACTCTGCTCTTCCAAGAATTTAGAAACCTCATCCTTAATGATGGATTCTAGAATTTTACCAACAACCGAGGTTAAGCTGATTGGCCTATAATTTTCCATCTTTTGCCTTGATCCTTTCTTGAACAAGGGGGTTACAACAGCCATCTTCCAATCATCCGGGACCTTTCCTGACTCCAGTGACTCTTGAAAGATCTCAACCAATGCCTCTGTTATTTCCTCAGCCACCTCTCTCAGAACTCTAGGGTGTATCCCATCGGGGCCAGGAGATTTATCAATTTTAAGACTTTTTAACTTTTATAGCACTCTCTCTTTCGTAATGGCAACCATACTCAACTCAGCCCCGTGACACCCTTTAATTTTTGGGATATTACTCATGTCTTCCACTGTGAAGACTGACGCAAAGTACTTGTTAAGTTCTCCTGCTATATCCTTATCTCCCATCACTAGGCTTCCTGCATCAGTTTGAAGTGGCCCAATGTCTACTTTTGCCTGTCGTTTGTTTCTTATGTACTGAAAGAAACATTTACTATTATTTCTAATATTACTGGCTAGCCTACCTTCATATTTGATCCTCTCCTTTCTTATTACACTCTTTGTTATCCTCTGTTTGCTTTTGTATCCTTCCCAATCTTCTGATTTCCCACTGTTCTTAGCCACTTTATAGGATCTCTCTTTTTCTTTAATACATTTCCTGACTTCCTTTGTCAGCCAAGGTTGTCTAATCCCTCCCCAGTTAATCTTTCTTTTCTTGGGAATGAACCTCTGTACAGTGTCCTCAATTATACCTACAAACCCCTGCCATTTTTGCTCTACTGTCTTCCCGGTTAGCCTCTGCTTCCAGTCTATTTTAGTCAGTTCCTCTCTCATGCCCTCATAATTACCTTTATTCAACTTGAACACCATTACATCCGATTTTGCCTTCTCCCTTTCAAACTCCAGACTGAACTCTATCATATTATGGTCGCTACTTCCTAAGGGTTCCCTTACTTTAAGATCTTTTATAGAGTCTGGTTCATTGCAAAGCACTAGGTCCAGAATAGCCTGCTCTCTTGTGGGCTCCATGACAAGCTGTTCCAAGAATCCATCCTGTAAGCATTCCATGAATTCCCTTTCTTTAGATCCACTAGCAACATTATTTACCCAGTCCACCTGCATATTGAAGTCTCCCATGATCAATGTAACCTTGCCTTTCTGACATGCCTTCTCTATTTCCAGGTACATGTTGCGTCCCTGGTCCTGACCACTGTTAGGAGGTCTATACACAACTCCAATTATGTTTTTTTTGCCTTTGTGGTTCCTCAATTCCACCCACACAGACTCCACGTCATCTGACGCTATGTCATTCAATACCATAGATTTAATTTTGTTCTTAACTAACAAGGCAACCCCACCCCCTCTGCCCACCTCTCTGTCTTTTCGATAAGTTGAAAAACCATGGAGGTGTAACTGCCAGTCTTGACCCCCCTGTAACCAAGTCTCTGTGATGCCTACTACATCATAATCATTCACTATTATCTGTGCCATTAGTTCATCGGCTTTGTTATGTATGCTACGAGCATTCAGGTAAAGTGCCTTAATGCTAACTTCCTTATCATTCGAGATGTTGGAAGTCATATGTCCGAAATTATCCTTGCTTTTTACTGCATTCTCGGTCTGCCTCAATTTTAAATCCGCCTGGAAACATGCTATCCTGCTGCTTATCTTGCCATTTACCTCCATACTCCCTGTCGCTTTCACTTTCCCTTCCCCCCAACTCAGAAGTTTAAAGTCCGACTGACCACCCTATTTATCCTCTTCGCTAGAACATTGGTACCTGATCGGTTCAGGTGGAGACCATCCTAACGGTACAGATCCCCCCTGTTCCAAAACTGATGCCAATGCCCCATGAAGTGGAGTCCCTCTTTCCCACACCAATCCCTTAGCCACGTGTTTACTTGCCTAATTTTCTTGTCCCTATGCCAATTGGCACGTGGCTCGGGCAGTAATCCGGAGATTATGACCCTTGAGGACCTGTGCTTCAATTTCCTGCCTAGTGCTTCGTAATGTCCAAACAGGTCCTCCACCCTAATCTTGTCTATGTTGTTGGTACCAACGTGGACCACAACAACTGGATCCTCCCCCTCCCGCTCCAATATCCTTTCAAGACGGTCGGAGATGTCTCGCACCCTGGCACCGCGCAGGCAACACACCATGCGAGACTCCCGATCCGGCTTGCAAAGGATACTATCTGTCCCCCTAATTATAGAATCCCCTATAACCACTACTTGTCTATTAGCTCCCCCCTCTTGAATGGCCTTCTGGACCATGGTGCCTTGGTCAGTTGGCTCATCCTGTCCAGAGCCCTTTTCCTCATCCGAACAGGGAGCAAGAATCTCGTACCTGTTGGACAATGTCAAGGGCTGAGGCTCCTCCACTCCTGAACTCCGGTTCCCCCTACCTGCCTCACTTACAGTCACACTCTTTTGTGCCTGATCACTAGCTGAATGTGAATTACTTAACCTCCCAGGTGTGACTGCCTCCTGAAACAAAGCATCCAGGTAACTCTCCCCCTCCCGGATGTGCCGCAGTGTTTGAAGCTCAGATTCCAGATCATCAACTCTGATCCGGAGTTCTTCCACCAACCAACACTTGCTGCAGATGTGGTCACTGCCGTTCACAATGGGATCAGCCAGCTCCCACATCATACAGCAACAACACATCACCTGCCCAGCCATCTCTGCTTAGTTAGTTAATTAGTTACTTTGTACAAGTATGAATTAGAATACCTTCTGATACCTCTCTGCTATAGTTTTTTTTACCCTAAATAATTAATCGAATGAAACCCATTGTGACTTCCTTCCGATGAAGTTAATAAATTCCTGCAGAAACGAAATGTGCTCCATGTTCTTCCTGATCTACACCAGCAAATACATGCACAACAAATTCTTCAAACTTCAAAGAAGTGCCTGATTTTCTCCACATTGTCCGGACAGGAATGCGTGTGTGACTGAGAAGTCTCAAATGATGCTAACTAATATGCAGTCAGGTGTGGCATGTTGGCGCAATGATCACCACTGCTTTCTCACAGACCAGGGCCTTTGCTTCAATTGCAGCTTTGGGAGATAGTGTGTGTGTGACGTTTGCACAATCTCTCCATATCCGTTAGGGGATCATTCCCCGGCGCAAAGACGTGCAGGTTACGTGGATTTATCATTGCTAAATTCTTCAGGGACGACTGCGTACGGTAGTTAGCCTTGGGAAATGCAGTGTTACAGGAAGAGGGCGAGGGATTATTCTAGGTAGAATAGCATTTAGAACGTAGGTGTGGAATTGTTCGGTAGATTGGCCTGTTTCCATCCTTCAGGGATCCCATGATTCTGTGAGACAAATATCCCACTCTGATTTTATGATTGAATAACAATAACTGAAACATGTCAGAGTGGTTGGGATTAAGACAATGACCTGTGAAATCCGCACAGTGATGTGGTGGGCTTGGGGTGATTGACATTCAAAATTTGTAAGCATTTGTGCTGAACGATTACACCCAGTGGAGAGTGTTATATTGTTGAAAGCACACATGTTCACTTTCAAATTGTGTATTTTCTGAATATTGAAGGATCAAACAGTGCACGCATTGCTCCCTGACTGAAAGGGCTGGGGGACAGGCTGTTCCAAAACAGATAGATGTAACTTTTGTTGGTGAAAACCTGAATTGTGCTAGCTGTTTCAACAGCAACTCAAATTTAACCAATTACATTAAGTTACATCCAGGATCCCAGAAGCTAATGAAATTTCAATTTTCGTTTGGCTTTAGCATCTGGAATCTAATCAAATCATACAAATTGAATGCATCATTGGTGTGTATGTAAAACCAGCATTTGAAAACTAGAGTGAGAGCTATTACTGGAGAGCTAAAACTTTCCTCTCTAAGAAATTAGAACTCACTCTGTATCAAAAATACCTTTTTTCAGCAAAACATACATTTTAAAAATGAAACAAGTTGAAACAATTGAGATGAACAGATATAAGTGGAAGACATGGGAGCACATGCAAACTGGGTGGACTTGAGATTACGTTGATATGATGTTAAACAACTGTGTTATTGAAACAGCATGTTAATACGATTCTGTTCAGTTAAAGGAAAGAATGTTTAGTTTGTTCATTGTATTGTTTAGTCGTCGCAATAGAGTCAAATAAAATGTTGTTTTTCTTTATGTAATGGAAATTAGAAATTCTTTGTCACTCACTAATGTTTAAATAGATTCGGAGATGAGGAGATGTTTTCCGAGTTTTTGCTTTTAATTAACAAGGTGTCCGACGTCCTCGTTGCAACAAGGGTTTTCTTTGATTCCTATTGACTGCAGTTTTGCAAAAGCTCTTCAATGTCTTAGTGAGCCTTAATGTCACGGGCAGACAATCTCACCTTGCCTTTTGATTGCAGTATTTTATCCATGTTGGTTCAATACTGCAATGAGGACAAATGCTAAGTGCCTCTGATGGAACACACAGCATCAGAGAGCTGCTTATTGTTGACTGAGTACAGCCACAAAGCACAGTTATTATTCGCTTCCATCATGTTGCTGATGGTTAAGCGTTGATTGACTGGAGTCAGGGTTGGATTTGTCCTGCTTTTATGGACTCTACACAACTGGACATTTTTTTAAAAACCTGTATTCAGCATGAATGTCGTGGTTACACTTCGCTGCTCTGAACGCGGGAGTAGGGCATTGAGTATGATGATCATCAATGATTGTATCAAAAGGGAAACACAGGCTTGAAGGCCCAAATAGCCGCCCGCTATTCCGATATATCAATGCTGTGGATCTTCGGGGGACGGAGAATTTATATAGAATCTTCCAGAGTCCACATCATTTCATACTTCTGCCTGGAAATAATTGACAATGTTTCAGACTTACCTTGTATACGCATTGTGTTGACGCCACCGTCTGCCCCATGCCAGAGACAGTCTTTGAGATGAGTAGTTCAGTTCCAGTCTGGCTTGTTATGAATGAGGACAGTGTGAACTTTCTCCAAAGCCTGTCTGCCTGAACACCTGTGACCGCACACATGTGCACTCAATTCTCTCAACTGGGAGGAAGATCAGATACGAATCCAATCCATCTCATTTGAGTGTTTCTTTGATCTGGATGGATTGCATTTGATTCATGAAACGTTTGACCATTCTAATTCTGCGATTGAGTCACTTATTGGTGTCAGGACGTGATTATAAGTGTTCAAATTTAAAGTGCCCCCGGTCAGTCAACATTAAGCCACATCTACAAACGTGCCTCTCATTCACTCCTTTTTGCACTTTGAACCAGCAACTGAGGCATTAGTGAGCAGAACAGTATTCCAGCTCACTTCGAATAGGATGACACTGCCAATGGAATGAAAAGCCAAATTTCAGCTCAAAACACAATTTTTCAATGGAACATTATGCAATGAGGGTGTCAAACTTCCGACCTGAGACTAAAACTCTCTTATTCTCCTGACACTGGCAAGAGGACAACACAGACAAGGTACAATTACATCTCTTGTCAAGGCCAGGTTACCTTTTAAAAACCATACACTGAATTTAATTCAGAGGCATCAGAGGCCACGGCATAAATGCTTCCTCATCAAAAGGTCAGTGGAATCTTTGAGATATATGATAAGGAGACAGTAAAGATTGAGTAACTTTCAGCCCTTCGATGCCGCTCCAACATTTAAAGAAATCATGGCTGATCGGAGGCCAACATCCATTCCCTGCCTTTGGCCCATATCCCTCAAAACTTCAGCTGGAGAAGATAAAATCTCAGCTTTAATGTGAACAAATCGTGCTGAATCCGCTGCCACTTGTATAAGGGAGTTCCAAACATCTGACGAATTCTGTGGGTGAAAGTGCTTCTGAATATGCACCGTGAATGGCTTGACCCTAAATTTAGATTATGGACCGTATCAACTCAGAAATATCTTTGTGAACAGCCGAAGATGCTGTCTAAATGCAAAAGATAGTCTGAGGTTTTAACAAGGTGGAGGATTCCAAAAACTTGGTGTCAGCGATTTCCAGCTTTAGACTGCATTTCGTGTAATAGCAGTTGTCCTTGATTAGGGTTCCACTTCCAAAGTATAGGCTGGGACCTTCATTGTCGAAAGGTGGGGCAGTCTTATCCCAGCAATTACATACCCATCTATGTCACCAGGAATCAGCCCTGTGTGCGCATACATGCAAAATAATTCTGCAGTTTGTCTGCCGTTGTCTTCTTATTAATTAGAGTGTCATTTGTGTCTCTCTTTAGAAACACGGACAGACCAAACCGAATGCAATCTATCCGTATGTAACGACACCGTGGTAAACCTTTCTGCGAACTAAACCAAACACACAGAAAATCTCACCTCGTCTCATAATCTGTTCGTGTATCTGTGACAAAGAGTGACCCAAATTCCACAATTTAACAATAGTATATCAATTTTATTCTGTAACTCTAAAACTGAACATTACCAACAAATATTGAAAACTCTAAGTCTCCTTCGATGGGTTTTAATAAATCGGTGCATAATTTAAACTGACTGGTTAAATTGGAACTGATGTGAAATAGTCGGTCTGGATTGTTATTAGCCAGAGGAAAAACTGGTGGTGATCGACACTGAGGGATATCACACCACAGACGTTTTGTGAAGGAGAGTCGTAACTGGAAACCTGATGGATTTAAACCCACACTGGTAGCGTCCTAAGGAAAACTGACAAACGGTTCTGAGAATGTGTTTCGTTTTCAGAAACATCTTTAAGGAGGATACCTTAGAGTGTTTTTTCGAACAATCAAAAACATTTCCTGTTAACGATTAAAGGAGCTGTTTTTGCTCCATTGATATATTCAAGATATGGAATAACTATTTAGATGAGCATTTAAAACGCGATAGAACACACAAGGTCAATAATTGGAAACTGGGTTCAGAAGTGCGATGTTAGATGACTGTCATTGATATAATGGACCGAGGGGACAGTCCGATTGCTGCTAAAACTTAGTGATTCCCCATCATTTTGCAACTGAACACAAAACCAAACGTGTTAAGAAGTAAAGGTGCAAGCATTGCATGCACCTTCGCTTCTGCTATGATTCTTGGGAATCAGCACACACTGCTATTTCTTGGGTTTGATGCCAAGACAGGAATCCGGATTTAGCATTCTTCTAAACGCTGTGAACATGAACATGAATTCCTGACATTAAGAACAGCAAAGCGAGCAGCACTTCAAGACTCAGTGAGCGTTTTACTTCAGTGAGTAAACTAACTGGGAGAAAGCGGTGTTATCGATTGTCTTGGCCTTCTCAGACTCAGTACTGCAAGAAAAAATACTCCTTATGTAAACATACACGTTCGTTGAAGATTTACCTTCTTGCATGCAGAAAGTTTGGTTCTTGGACAGCCAAGGAACAGAGCGCCTCATATCAGAATGCTATTCACACATTTAAGACAGGCATGAGAAAGAATTTCAGAGCAAATTACTGCAGATGCTGAAATCGGTACCGAAAACAATTTTTAAAAATCTGGAAATCTCAGCGGATCAAGAAGCCACGCAGAGATAGGAAGTCAATGTTTCCAGTTTCAGAGCTGATGGGAAGGGAGGAGGTGGCAGTATTTATGCAAAAGTTGGGAGAGAGGGTGGCCTGCTGTATGAGAAAGGATATTACCCTTTCGGGTTATGCAATTGGCAACTGAGAATAACAGAACAATGGTGTGATTGTGAACCCACTCCAACTCCTTCCCTTTCTTTTAGGTTTAGCTGTTGACGTCTCTCTCACCATGATTTCGCCCTTCCCCTACTCCAATAGGACTGTCTGTTCTTTCTAATCTGGCAAGTATCCACACTATTGCTCTGTCATTCTCGCGTGCCAGCCGAATTATGAACAGCATGTGCTGTCGGGTCTGGCTCATTAAGGATATCTGAGGCTAAAAGAGATACGGCTTTAATCAAAAAAGTTATGAAGAGTTTTGAAGACGGCCAGTTGTGCAGTTCAGAATTATCCAATCAGACATGAGCTCATTGAATAGCGGAACAGACTCTGGTTGAACGGTCTCTTTCTGCTTCTAAAATTAATTCTGTTTGTATGAATCTGCAAAGATGATCTGGGTAAAGTGTGCTAAGTTAAAAATGTGTGGATCCACTCGGGGCACTGAACCAACGTGAGAAGGCAACACACAAAGAAGAGTCAATTGGGTGATTGATCCGGAGTGGTCAGTATACCAGAGTAAACAGGATAACTGGCCTTCAGGGTTCACATTGATTTAGGCTCCAGTTAGCACACGGTCACTTCTCACAAACCACCATCGTCCTTCCACATTCCTGTTCTCTCCTCTGTTCTTGTTTTGAGCCAAATACACAACAGGCAAAACCTGCGGATTTGCGTCTGTAACATGGAGTGAAGTGATTCTGTATGTTTCACAGCATCATGCTACTTCTAAAGATCAGTAAGTATTTACCATTGATTACTATAAATGGTAACAATTAACAGACCATGACATTGAATGTCATGAATCCTGATGACCTACTAAGATGGAAGATATCTATTTATATCACCCGGGACACAATGTGATTTAGCATTACATCCTCCCATCTTTTCGGACATGATCCCTTCTTCAGTTTGTGTTTTGTTACACTGACTTGCTTTATGTTATACAGATTGACAATTCATATATGAGCTGGCAGTTTCTCATGTACGAGATCTTCTCTCTCACATGGTAATATACTGGCTCTGTAGCTCAGTGGTTAGAACACTGGTCTTCTAAGTATAAATGCGCTTGAAATAATACATTCCTGTCTGTCTTTCTATAGAATTTGAGGAAGACCATTGGGAATGACATTAAGCAGTCGGCTTTAGCAATGTTCCAATGAATCAGAAAGAGCCAGGTCAGTCAGCATAAACTGCAGAGTGACAGGGAATTAATAGGGGAGGTAAACGGACAGGGGAGTGACCAGTTGCTTCCTTTTGCCACGGTAAACAGACTCTCCTTTAAAAATCTGACATGGGACAATATAAGCCAAATGGGTGTTGTCCTAATTTCAGGTGGTTGGTCTCTCATCGTGCATTGGTTACACTCCGTGGAATGAGTTTTCATGTTTTGCTCTGTGGGTGAAAATGCGCTTCAACTCCTCAAGGGAGGGTTAACACAACTTACCCATGACAAACTTCACCCTATTATTTGTGTCGTTTAGATTAAAGTATTCGGGGGGGAAATGTAACTAAGATGAAGAAATGGAAAGTCAGAGCATAAAAGGCTACAGGCCAGGGTTGGACAACTGGGATGACGTTGTCATTATGAAACGATGCGACGATGACTGTAGTCATCTGTACTGACGCATTGGTTGTGACTGAGCGGTTACAGCGCCATGGTCCGAGTTCCATTCCCCGTCAAAATCCTGGGTGATTTTTGATCCTGACTTGCAGTAAATCTCCAGAAATCATTGATCAACAAGCAGGTGTTTGAATCTGGAAAGCACTGACAGGGTCCGCAGAGGCAGAAACCGACATAACCCTGCAAAGTACTCAGATTTGAACTTGTGATGTAAAGGCATAAAAGGACAAGTGATGGAAAATGGGATGACGATCGTGAAACGGTTGTTTTTGACAAGACCACGTGGAGGAGCTTGAGGGCTGTCGACCCACAAGTACATCCCTGCTCGACAGGTAACTTTGATAGCCTATTGGCTCAGATTTGGCGCTTTCACGACCGCTACGCAGCTTCAATTCCTCGCAAGTGAATCATCTTCCACTGCTGTGGTGAACCTGCGATTGATGCTGATTTTTCAGGGACATTTATGGAAAAGCTTCTTGCTCTTGCCTATCAGGAATGAAATCCTCATCTCAGTTTCCGAGTAACTCTGCATAGGTTTTAGAAAGCCTACATGCCTTGCAGTCGAGCGAGGTAGGATTCGAATCTCCAAACTCCTGATTCGGAGTTAGGTGTGTTATCCAGTTGCTTTGTGCATGCAGACAGGGGTGGCGAGGATGGAGAAGGCGAGGGGAGAGAAGGCGATGGAGATAGAAGGCGAGCGTGGAGAAGGCGAGGGGAGGGAAGGCGAGGGTGGAGAAGGCGAGGGTGGAGAAGGCGAGGGGAGAGAAGGCGAAGGTGGAGAAGGCGAGTTGGAGAAGGCGAAGGGGTGAGAAGGCGGTGGTGGCGAAGGAGAGGGTGGACAGGCGGGGAGAAGGCGGGGAGTGTAGGCGATGGTGGAGAAGGTTTGGAGGGAATGCGAGAGAGAGAAGGCGGGGGATGAAGACAGTGGGAGAAGGTGGCAGAGAAGGCGGGGTTTGAAGGTGGGGAGTGAAGGTGAGGGGAGAGAGGGAGGTGGTTAAGGCGAGGGTGGAGACCGCCGGGGACAGAAGGCGGGGGGTAAAGCAGGGGTGAAGCCGAGGGTGGAGAAGGCTGGGGGAGAAAAGGGAGGAAGTGAAGGCGGGGAGAGAAGGTGAGGGGAGAGACGTTTAGGGAAGAAAGCGAGGGGAGAGAAGGCGAGGGTTGTGTGAAGGCGAGGGGATGAAGGCGAGGCGGGTGAGTGAGAGGGTATTTGAAGGTGAGGGAGTGAAGGCGAGAGGTGTGAAGGCGAGTGGAAAAGGCAAGGGAGCATGAAAGCGATGGGGTTGATGGCGAGAGGGTGGAGGCGAGGGGCGGTGAAGGTGAGCGGGGTGAAGGTGAGGAGGTGAAGGCGTGAGCGTGAGGGTCGGGGGAGTGAAGGCAAGGGGGGTTAAAGAGGGCATGAAGGCGAGGGGAGTGATGGCGAGGGGAGCGAAGGCCGGGGTGAGAATGCGAGGTAGAAGATGGGGGGAGAAGGCGAGGGATGAGAAAGCAGGGTGAAAATGCGAGTGTAGAGAAGGCGGGGTTGATAATGCGGGGCTGAAGGTAGGGGATCAAGGCCAGGGTGGAGAAGGCGGGGAGAGAAGGCGGGAGTAAAGGCGGGGAGAGAAGACGAGGTGGGAGAAGGTTCGGGGGAGATGGCCAGGGTGGAGAAGGCCAGGGTGGAGAAGGCGAGGTGGAATAAAATGGCGGGAGAATGCGGGGAGAGAAGATGAGGGTGGTGAAGCCGAGGGTGGAGATGACGGGAGAGAAGGCAAGAGGGAGAAGGCCGGGGAGAAGGCGAGGGTGGAGAAGGCGAGGGTGGAGAAGGCGAGGGGAGAGAAGGCGGGGGAGAAGGCGAGGGAGAGAAGGCAGGCAGAGAAGTCGGGGCGTGAAGGCGGAGGTGAGAATGTGGAGGAGAAGGCGGTGGGGTTGAAGACAGGGAGTGAAGTCGATGGGAGAGAAGGAGCGGTTTAAGGCGAGGGTGGAGAATGCGGGGGAGAGAAGGCGGCGGTGAAAGCGGAGATTGAAGCCGAGGGGGAGAAGACGGGGAGAGAAGTTGGAAGAGAAGGTGGAGGAGAGAGAAGGCGAGGGGGATGACGACGGGGAGAGAGAAGGCGAGGCGTGAAGGCGACTGACGGTGAAGGCGAGGGTGTGTGTGTAGGTGAGAGGATGGTGAGGGCGAGGGGAGTGAAGGCGAGGAAAGATTAAGATGGGGAGAGAAGGCAGAGGAGAGTAGGTGGGACGGAGAAAGCGAGAGAGAGAAGTCGAGGGCAAAGAAGGTTAGGGGAGAAGGCGAGGGGAGAGAAGGCAAGGGCGGAGAAGGCGAGGGGATGAAGGCGAGGGGTTGAAGGCAAGGTGGGTAAATGCGAGGTTATTTGAAGGCGAGGGGGGTGAAGGCGAGAGGTGTGCAGGCGAGAGGGAAAGGCAAGGGAGCGTGAAGGCGATGGAGTTGAAGACAAGGGGGATTAAGGCGAGGCTGGGTAAAGGCAAGGTGGTGAAGGTGAGGGGGTGAATTCGAGGGGTGTGACGGCGTGGGGTGCTGAGGGCGAGTGGGTTTAGGTGAGGGCTGGTGAAGGTCAGGGGGATTGAAGGCGAGGGACGGTGAAGGCGAGCGGGGTGAAGGTGAGGAGGTGAAGGCGAGGGCGTGAGGGTCAGGGGGTGTAAAGGCAAGGGGGGTTAAAGAGGGCGTGAAGGCGGGGGTGTGATGGCGAGGGGAGCGAAGGCGAGGGTGGAGAAGGCGGGGGTGATAATGTGGGGGTGAAGGTGGGGGAACAAGGCGAGGGTGCGGAAGGCGGGGAGAGAAGGCAGGAGCAACGGCGGGGAGAGAAGACGAGGTGGAAGAATGTGGGGGGAGAAGGCCAGGGTGGAGAAGACGAGGGTGGAAAAGGCGAGAGGGAAGAAATTGGCAGGAGAATGCGGGGAGAGACGATGAGGGTGGTGAAGCCAAGGTTGAAGATAGCAGGGGAGAAGGCGGGGAGAGAAGACGAGGGTGGAGAATGCGGGGGAGAAGGCGGGAGAGAAAGCAAGAGGGAGAAGGCTGGGGAGAAGGCGAGGGTGGAGAAGGCGAGGGGAGAGAAGGCGAGGGCAGAGAAGGTCAGTGGAGAAGGCGAGGGGAGAGAAGGCAAGGGGGAGAAGGCGAGGGGTTGAAGGCGAGGCAGGTGAATGCGACGAGATTTGAAGGCGAGATGGAGAAGTGGGGAGAGAAGGCGAGGGTGAGATTGCGGAGGTGAAGGTGGGGGAGAAGGCGAGGGTGGAGAAGGCGGGGGAGAAGATGAGGGTGGTGAAGGCGAGGGGGATGAAGGCGGGGAGAGAGAAGGCGATGGGTGTAAAGGCAGAGGACGGTGAAGGCAAGGGGGTCTGTTTAGGTGACAGGGCGGTGAGAGTGAGGGGGTGAAGGCAAGGGTGGTGAAGGCGGGGAGGGTGAAGACGAGGGGAGAGAAGGCAGGGGAGAGAAGGCGGGCGAGAAAAGGTGAGGGGAGAGATGGCGAGGGTGTGTGAAGGCAAGGAGTTAAACGTGAGGGGTGGTGAAGGTGAGGGGGAGCCAAGGCGAGGGAGAGTGAAGGCGAGCGGGGTGAAGGTGAGGGGGTGAGGGTGTGGAGGTGTGAGGTGAAGGTGTGTTGAAGGCGAGGGGGTGAGGGTGAGGGGAGTGATGGCGAGGTGAATGAAGGCGAGAATGGAGAAGGCAGGGTGAGAATGCGGGGATGAAGGTGGGGGGAGATGGCAGGGGCAGAAGGCGGGGAGAGAAGGTGAGTGGGGTAAAGGCAATAGAGCGAGAAGGCGAGGTGGATTAAGGCGAGGGTGGAGAAGGCAGGGGAGAGAAGGCGCGGAGAGAAGGTGAGGGTGGAGAATGTGGGGGAGAAGGCGGGGTGAGAAGACGGGGAGAAGACGGGGAGGGAAGGCGAGTGGGGTGAAGGTGAGGGGGTGAGGGTGTGGGGGTGTGAGGTGAAGGTGGGTTGAAGGCGAGGGGGTGAGGGTGAGGGGAGTGATGGCGTGGTGAATGAAGGCGAGAATGGAGAAGGCATGGTGAGAATGCGGGGATGAAGGTGGGGGGAGATGGCAGGGGCATGAAGGCAGGGAGAGAGAAGGCAATGGGTGAAGGAGGGGGAGGGTGAAGGCGAGGATGTGTCTGAAGCTGAGAGGATGGTGAGGGCGAGGGGGGTGAAGGTGCAGGTGGTGAAGGCGGGGGCGGGTGAATCCAAGTGGGAGAGAAGGCAGGGGAGAGAAGGCGGGGGGAGTAGGTGGGGGAGAAGGTGAGTGTGGAGAAGGCGGGGAGAAGGCGAGGATGCAGAAGACGAGGGTGATGAAGGCGAGGGAGAGAAGGCGAGGGGGAGAAGGCGGAGAGAACATGAGGGTGGTGAAGGCGAGGGGGATGAAGACGGGGAGAGAGAAGGCGGTGGGTGTGAAGGCACAGGACGGTGAAGGCAAGGGGTGTGTTAAGGCGAGAAGCTGGTGAAAGGGAGGGGGGTGAAGGCGCGGGTGGTGAAGTTGGGGGAGGGTGAATACGATGGGAGAGAAGGCGGGGAGAGAAGGCGAGGGCACAGAAGGTTAGGGGAGAAGGCGAGGAGAAGGAAGGCAAGGGAGTGTGAAGGCGAGGAGTTAAAGGCGAGGGGTGGTGAAGGTGAGGGGGAGCCAAGGCGAAGGAGAGTAAAGGCGAGCAGGGTGAAGCTGAGGGGGTGAATGTGAAAGGGTGAGGGTGAGGGGGTGTGAAGTCAAGGTGTGTTGAAGGCGAGGGGGTGTAGTTGAGGGGAGTGATGGCGAGGGGAGCGAAGGCGAAGGTGGAGAAGGCAGGGTGAGAATGCGAGGATGAAGGTGGGGGCTGATGGCAGGGGCAGAAGGCGGGGAGAGAAGGTGAGTGGGGTGAAGGCAAGGGAGCGAGAAGGCGAGGGGGATTAAGGCGAGGGCGGAGAAGGCAGGGGAGAGAAGGCGGGGAGAGAAGGTGAGGGTGGAGAATGTGGGGGAGAAGGCGGGGTGAGAAGACGGGGAGAACGCGGGGAGGGAAGGCGAGTGGGGTGAAGGCAGCGTGAAGTGGGGGAGAGAAGATGAGGGGGAGAGAAGGTGGGGGAGAAGGCGAGGGAGAAAGCGAGTGTGGTGAAGGCGAGGGCGGAGAAGGCGGCGTTTGAAAGGTTGGAAGGGTTTGAAGGGAGTGAGGGAGGGGAAGTCGAGGGGAATGATGGCGAGGGGAGCGAAGACGAGGGTGGAGAAGGCGGGAGAGAGAAGGCGAGGGTGGAGAAGGTGGGGGAGAGAAATTGGGGAGAGTAGGTGGGGAGAGATGGCGAGGGTGGAGAAGGCGGGGGTGAGAATGCGCGGGTGGAGGTGGGTGGAGAATTCGAAGGTGGAGAAGGCAAGGGTGGAGAAGGCGTGTGAGAGAAGGTGGGGAGAGAAGACAAGGGGCGAGGAGGCGAGAGGGGAGAAGGTGAGGGTGGAGAAGTCAGGGTTGGAGAAGGCATGTGAGAGAAGGTGGGAAGAGAAGGCGGGGAGAAAGCGGTGAGAGAAGACAAGGGGCGAGAAGGCGAGGGTGGAGAAGGTGAGGGTGGAGAAGGTGGGGGAGAGAAGGCTGGGAGAGAAGGCGGGGGAGTAGGTGACGGGTGGAGAGGGTGGGAGAAAAGGCGAGGGTGGAGAATGCGCGGAGAGAAGGCGGGGAGAGAAGGTGGGGGAGAAGGTGGTGGAGAAGGTGTGGGAGAAGGTGAGTGGGGTGAAAGTAGGGGAGGGAGAAGGCGAGGGAGTGTGTGAAGGCGAGAGGATGGTGAGGGCGAGGGTGGTGAAGGTGTGGGAGGGTGAAGACGAGGGGGAGAGGAGGCAGGTGAGAGAAGGCGGGCGATAGAAGGCGAGGGGAGAAAGGCGACGGGAGGGAAGTTTGGGCAGAAGGTGAGGGGCGAGAAGGCAAGGGGAGATGGTGAGGGGGTGAAGACGAGGGGTTGAAGGCGAGGCGAGGGAATGAGAAGGGATTTGAAGGCGAGGGGAGTGAAGGCGAGAGGTGTGAACACAAGGGAGTGTGAAGGCGATGGGGGTGAAGGCAAGGGGGTTGAAGGCGTGGGGGATTAAGGCGAACGTGGGTGTAGGCGATGGGGGTTGAAGGCGAGAAGGGGAAGGCGAGGGGCGTGAAGGTGAGGGAGGGTGAAAGCGAGTGGGTTTAAGGTGAGGGCGTGAAGGTGAGGGGGTGAGGGTAAGAAGGTGTGAAGGCAAGATGGATGAAAAGGTAGGGCGTGAAGGCGAGGGGAGCGAAGGTGAGGGTGGAGAAGGTGGTGGAGAGAAGGAGGCATGAGAAGGTAAGGGTGACAAAGGCGGGAGATAAGGCGAGGGTGGAGAAGGCGGGGCAGAAGGCAAGGGTGGAGACGGTGGGGAGAGAAGGCGGGGAAAAGGTGAGGGAGAAGGCGAGGGTGGAGAAGACGGAGGAGAAGTCGGGGAGAGAAGACGAGGGGGGAGAAGATGGGGGAGAAGTCGAGGATGGAGAAAGCGAGGATGGAGAAGGCGAGGGTGGAGGATGCGAGTGTGGAGAAGGCGAGGGAGAGAAGGCGAGGGGGAGAAGTGGGGGAGAAGGTGGTGGAGAAGGCGAGGGTGGTGAGTGCGGAGGGGAGAAGGCGAGGGGAGAAGGCGAGGGTGGTGAGTGCGGAGGGGAGAAGGCGAGGGTGAAGTAGCGGCGAGAGAAGGCGAGGCTGAAGAAGGTGGGGGTGAATGCAAGGGCAGAGGCTGTGGGGGAGAGAAGGCGACGTGAGAGAAAGCGAGGAAGAGAGAAGGCGAGGGTGGAGAAGGCGAGGGGCGAGAAGTCGAGGGCAGAGAAGGCGAGGGTGGAGAAGGAGAGGGTGGAGAATGCGAGGGAGAGAAGGCAAGGGAAAGAAGGCAAGGGAAGAAGTCGAGGGCTGAAGGCGGGCAGAGAAGGCGGGTGGGTGAAGGTGGCGGAGAAGGCGGGTGGTGAAGGCGGGGAGTGAAGGCGAGGGGAGAGAACGAGGGGGTTAAGGGGAGGGTGGAGCATTAGGGTGAGAGAAGGCGGGGAGTGAAAGCGGGGAGTGAAGCCGAGGGGGAGAAGGCAGTGTAAGAAGGCGGGGAGAGAAGACAGGAGAGAGAAGGTGGGGGAGACGGCAGGGGAGAAGGCGAGAGGGAGCAGATGGGAAGAGAAGGCGGGAAAAGAAGTCACGGGGTGAATGCGAGGGTGGAGAAGGCAGGTGGAGAGGGTGGGAGAGAAGGCGAAGGGGATGAAGGCGGGGGAGAAGGTCGGGACAGAAGGCGGGGGTAGAAGGCAGGGGAGAGAAGGCGAGTGGGGTGAAGGCAAGGGAGGGAGAAGGCGAGGGGGATGAAGGCAGGGAAGAGAGAATGCGATGGGGTGAAGGCAGGGAGGGTGAAGGCGAGGGGGTATGTGAAGGCGAGGGAATGGTGAGGGCGAGGGGGGTGAAGTCAAGGGATGTGAAGGATGGGAGGGTGAAGATGAGGGGAGAGAAGGCAGAGGAGCGAAGGCGGGCGAGAGAAAGCGAGGGGAGAGAAGGTGAGGGCAGAGAAGGTTGGGGAGAAGGCGAGGGGACAGAAGGCAAGGGGAGACGCAAGGGGGCTGAAGGCGAGAGTTTGAAGGCGAGGGAGTGAATGCGAAGGGATTTGAAGGCGAGGGAGTGAAGGCGAGAGGTATGAAGGCGAGAGGGAAAGGCAAGGCAGCGTGAAGGCGATGTTGCTGAAGGCGAGCGGGATAAAGGCAAGAGTGGGTGAAGGCAAGGTGGTGAAGGTGAGTGGGTAAATTCAAGGGGAGTGATGTGTGGGGGGTTGAGGGTGAGTGGGTGTGAAGGCAACGGGGTGCGAAGGCAAGGGGGTGAAGGCGAAGGGTGGTGAAGGCGAGGGAGGATGAAGGCGAGCAGGGTGATCGTGAGGGGGTGAAGGAGAGGGGGGTGAGGATGAGAGGGTGTGAAGGCAACGGGGGATTAAAGGGGTGGGCGTGAAGGCGAGGGGAATGATGGCGAGGGGAGAAAAGGTGAGGGTGGAAAGGGCAGAGGAGAGAAGGTGGGTGAAAAGCCAAGGGCAGAGAAGGCGGGGGTGGTAATGCGGGGGAGAAGGCAGGGGAGAAGGCGATGGAGAAGGCGGGGAGAGAAGACAGAGAGAAAAGGCGAGGAGAAGGTGGGTGGAGAAGGCAAGGGCAGAGAAGATGGGGAGAGAAGGCGGGGCGAAAAGGCAAGGTTGGAGAAGGCGGGGGTGGTACTGTGGGGAGAAGGCAGAGGAGAAGGCAAGGGTGGAGAAGGCAGGGGAGAGAAGACGGGGAGAGAAGGCAGGGGAGAGAAGACGGGGAGAGAAGGCGGGAAGAAGGCGGGGGAGAAGGCGAGGGTGGAGAAGGCAGGGAGAGAAGGCGGGGAGAGAAGACGTGGGAAGAGAAGGCGGGAAGATGGTGGTAGGAGAAGGCGAGGGTGGAGAAGGCGGGGGAGAGAAGACGAGGTGGGAGAAGGTTGGGGAGAAGCCGAGGGCTGAGAAAGCGATGGCGGAGAAGGCGAGGGTGGAGAAGGTGAGGGAGAGAAGGCGAGGCAGAAGAAGGTGGTGGAGAATGCGGGGGAGAATGCGGGGAGAGAAGACGAGGGTGGTGAAGCCGAGGGTGGAGAAAGCAGGGGAGAAGGCAGGGGATAGAAGGTGAGAGGGAGAAGGTGGCGGGAGAAGGCGAGGGTGGAGAAGGCGAGGGAAGAGAAGGCGAGGGAGAGAGAAGGCGAAGGTGGAGAAGGGAGGGGAGAAGGCGAGGGTTCAGATGGCGAAGGAGGAGAAGGCGAGGGGAGAGAAGGCGAGGTTGGAAAAGGCGAGGGGAGAGAAGGCGAGGGTGGAGAAGGAAGGGGAGAAGGCGAGAGGTCAGATGGCGAAGGCGGAGAAAGCGAGGGAGGAGAACGAGAAGAAGGAGAAAGCGAGGGTGGAGAAGGCGAGGGGGAGAGAAAGCGAGGGAAGAGAAGACGATGGGAAAGAAGACTTTGTGGAGAAGGTGGGGGGAGAGAAGGTGAAGGGGAGAGAAGGTGAGGGATGAGAAGCCGAGGGGAGAGAATGCGAGTAGAGAGAAGGCGAGGGGTGGAGAAGGCGAGTGGGAGAAGGCGAGGTGGAGAGAAGGCGAGGGGAGCGAAGGTGGGGGGATAGAAAGTGAGAGTGGAGAATGCGGGGGGAGAAGGCGATTGGGGACAATGAGGGGAAGAGAAGGCGAGTGAGGCGAATGCGGGGGAGAGAAGGTGAGGGTAAAGGCGAGTGGTAAAAGGCGGGGAGGAAGGCGAGGGAGAGTAGATGGGGAGAGAAGGCGGGAGGGAGAAGGTGGGGAGAGAAGGCAGGGAGAGAAGACGAGGGTGGAGAAGGCGGGGGAGAAGTAGGGGACAGAAGGTGGGTAGAGAAGGCGGGGAGAGAAGGCGAGTGGGGTGAAGGCAGGGGAAATAGAAGGCAATACGGGTGAAGGTGGGGGACGGTGAAGGCGAGAGGATGGTGATGGCGAGGGTGTGAAGGCAAGGGTGGTGAAGGCATTGGGGAGGGAAGGTGGGGAGAGAAGGCGGGTGAGAGAATATGAGGGGAGAGAAGGCGACGGCAGAGAAGGTTAGGGGAGAAGGCGAGGGGAGAGAAGGCAAGGGGGAAAAGGCGAGTGGGGGTGAAGGCGAGGGGTTGAAGGCGAGGCGGGTGAATGTGAGGCGATTTGAAGGCGAGGGGGGTGAAGGCGGGGGAGAGAAAGTGGGCAGAGAAGGCGAGGGTGGAGAAGGTGAGGGTGAGATTACGGGGGTGAAGGTGGGGGAGAAGGCGAGGGTGGAGAAGGTGGGGAGAAGGCGAGTGTGGAGAAGGGGAGGGCAGAGAAGGTTAGGGGAGAAGGCGAGGGGAGAGAAGACAAGGGGGAGAAGGCGAGGGGTGGTGAGGCGATGAGGGGTGAAGGTGAGGATGGATGAAGGCGAGGGGGGTGAATGCAAGGGGGGAAGGCGAGGGTGTGAAGTAAATGGGTGTGAAGGAGAGGCGGTTTAAGGCGAGGGGGTGAAGGTGAACGGTGTGAAGAGTTGAAGGCGAAATGGGTTGAAGGCGAGTGGGGGTGAAGGTGAGGGGGGTTGAAGGCAAGGGGGGCTGAAGGCGAGGATATGAAGGCAAGGGGGTGAAGTCAAGAGGATGTGAAGGTGAGAAGGTGAAGGCAATGGGGTGAAGTCAAGGGTGTGTGAAGGCAAAGGGGAGTGAAGGCGAGGGGTTTTAAGGCTAGGGGTGTGAAGGCGATGGGGTGTGAAGGCGTGGGGGTGAACGGCAGGGAGGGTGAAGGCGAGGGGAGTGAAGGCGGACGGGGTGAATGTGAGGGGGAGTGAAGGCGAGTGGGGAGGAATGCGAGGGGTGTGAAGGTGATGGGGAGACGGCGAGGGAGGGTGAAGGCGAGGGGAGTGAAGGTGAGGGGGTGAAGGTGAGGGGGAGTGAAGGCAAGGGGGTGAAGGGGAGGGAGGGTGAAGGTGAGGGGAGTGAAGGCGAGGGGGAAGGTGAGGGGCTGTGAAAGTGAGGGGTGAATGTGACGGGTGTGAAAGCGAGGGGTGTGAAGGTGACAGTGGAGAATGTGAGAGGAAAATGCGGGGATGAAAGTGAGGAGGGAGAAGACGTGGGGAGAGAAGACGAGGACAGAAAGCGAGGATGGAGAATGTGGGGGGAGAAGTTGGGAAGAGAAGGCGGGGAGAGAAGACTAGGGGAGCAGGTGGGGGAAGAAGAAGGGGGGAGAAGGCGGTGCGGGTAGGCAGGGGAGAGAAGGCAGGAAGAGAAGGCGACAGTGAAGAACGTGAGGGAGAGAATGCGAGTGGGAGAAGGTGGGGCAGAGAAGACGAGGACAGAAAGAGAGGGTCGAGAATGCGGAGGAAGACGTTGGGGAGAGAAGGCGGGGAGAGAAGAAGGGGGGAAGTCGGTGTGAGAAGGCAGGGGAGAGAAGGCAGGGAGAGAAGGCGAGAGTGGAGAACGTGGGGGAGAGAATGCAAGGTGGAGAAGATGGGGCAGAGAAGACAAGGACAGAAAGCGAGGGTGAAGAATGCAGGGGGAGAAGTGGGGAGAGAAGGCAGGGAGAGAAGACTAGGGGGAGCAGGCGGGGGAGAAGGAAAGGGAGAAGGTGGGGAGAGAAGGCGAGAGTGGAGAAGGCAGGGGAGAGAAGGTGGGGAGAGAAAGAAGGGGAGAAAAGGGGACAGAAGGCGGGAGAGAACATGAGGGTGGAGAATGCGGGGGAGAGAAGGCGGGGAGACAAGGCGGGGACGAAGGCGAGTGAGAGCAGATGAGGGAGAGAAGGCGGACGGGAGAATGCAAGGGAGAGAATGTGGGGCGGGAAGGCAGGGTGAAGGAGAGGGAGAGAGATGGCGTGGGTGGAGAATGTGGGGGAGAAGGTGAGGTGAAAAGGCAGGGGAGAGAAGGTGCGGGAGAAGGCAAGGGGGATATGATGGGGAGAGAAGGAGAGGTGAGAAGCAGGGGAGAGATGGTGCAGGAGAAGGTGGTGAGAGAAGGTTAGAGAAGAGTAGGTGAGGTGGGAGATGACGGGGAGAGAAGGAGCGGGCGAAAAGGTGCGGGAGAAGGCGAGGGGGGTAGAAGGTAAGGGGAGAGAAGACCAGGGGGATAGAAGGCAAGGGTGGAGAGGGCGGGGAGAAGGCGAGGGGAGAGAATGTGTTCGGCAGAAGGCAGGGTGTGAAGGCGATGAGGGTGGAAGGCTGGAGCGAATTCGAAGTCAGGTTTACAGATGGGAAAGCAAGCAAGAAAGACCTGTTCTCGTCCATGAAAAAGGCTGTTCTTGGAGAACAAGGTAGTTTTGGCCAAGATTCAAACTGTGGCTACCGTTCGTGTATGAGGCCAGCGCGATAACCACAACACTTCAGAAACAAGCCCGGAGCAATGCTGCTGCAGCTGAGTGGCGTCCAGCACTGAAATTTGCAGCCATTCTGCACTTGACCTTTCTGCTTCCAATAGCTCGTTGTTGTCCAGCGTAATTGATATCTCGAAAAAGTAAAAAAAAAGGAACGTGAAATTGATGACAAAATATAGACAAGGATGTTTGGACCATAGGGTGAGGTGGAATAGACTGGGACAACTTTCCCTGCAGCTTAACAGTTGCGACATTATCTTATGGAAGTGTTAAAACAGAGTATTTACGT
The DNA here is from genome assembly GCF_037043375.1 of Chiloscyllium plagiosum. Taxonomy (NCBI): domain Eukaryota; kingdom Metazoa; phylum Chordata; class Chondrichthyes; order Orectolobiformes; family Hemiscylliidae; genus Chiloscyllium; species Chiloscyllium plagiosum. Next base: position 53,804,295 of record NW_028270177.1, read on the forward strand.
GTTTTACTCAAGTTGGGGTGAGTTGAAAACTCGAGGGCATAGGTTTAAGGTAAGTGGGCTGAAATTGACAAAGGACCTGAGGCACCATTTCCCACACAGAAGGTTGTGCGTGCATGGAATGAGCTACCGGAGGGAGTGGAGTAGGCTAGTACACTCAGAAAATTGCAAAGGTAACCGGATGAGTGTCTGGATTAGAAGTGTTTAGAGGGATGGGGCAAAATGTTTGAAATGGGATTTTGTTTAATAATGGCTATGTGGTGAGCATGGATGAGATACATTGAAGTATCTGTTTCCACGCGGTGTACCCCAATAACGTTGTGTTGCTTACACCGGCTGTAAAGGATTACTTTTTAGCGGAGCTTGCCGTCGCAGTCTGTGGCACAATCATTTAGTCTGTTCGACTGCTCACGGGAAAGGTAGTATTGTGAAACACAACAGAAACGAACGACTTCCTTACTTTTGACCCGACTGACTATACTCAGTGAAATTATCCCAGATCCACAGCTGAAGATTTTCCTGCTGGAGGTTACCTCAGCAGGTAACCCTGTTAACTCGTAATGTATTGAGCGAATCACAAAACAGAAAGCATTTAACACGGAACGCGAACGAAACTGGCAAACCAAATGCATTTTCAGAAACAGCGAAGCATGAATGCAATATGTGAGACAATCCGAGGGCATGAGCCATAAAGCAATCACACAACTAACAACAGGGCAATTCCAAACTACTCTTTCAAACATACTGCAGCCTTAGAGCACCACCACTTCCCAGACAATGCTGAAAAGAGAGAAAGAAAGAACATAATAAGAATGGGCCATAAAAAGTGAATTTCACCAATCACAGTCTCGATTAGATTACCTTTCCCTTCCGATGTCTCCAGGACGGAAATGAAGGAAATGGGAGAAATTCAATAACATATCACATCGAAATTCATTGGAACGATTTTCCCATTCGCCAGAAAACTAAATAACGACGAGTCGAGTCACCGTAGGACTTTGTTTCACAACAGCGATGAAATAACAGTCTCCATTCGGTTCCAGTAAAAACTCAACTTGCCTGGAACAGCAGAGTTGTTTGCAATTTTCTGCGCGGGTGGCGAACATGATCATGATCGCAGAGACACTTGGAAACATTTGGCACTTTCGCACACCACAGTGAATTCCCCAGGAAGCAAACACATTTTACTTTTGTTTTCAACATCAATACAACAGGGACTGAAACAGCATTTTAACAAGCTGCAGCTGATCAGCAGAAATGGCAGCGGTGGGATTCGAACCCACGCCACCATTGAGCCTTGAATCTGGATTCAGCGCCTTAGATCGCTCAGCCACACGACCAGCCAGCCAAACGGCCCATTGTCTTGCATTTCCAATTGTGCTCTCCTGCATAACAACAGATGCAAAGTCACAAGAACAGGGTTCCATGATCCGTCTCCGACTCGCACAGCTGCTGGGATGTGCCTGGCGACAATGTCAATTTCGCAGCAGATAATGATAGCCCATCAATCCAAACAAAAATCAGTGGTAAGCTGAGTCTATCTTCTCAGACTCTTTTCAGCTACAAATGTGCGTGAGAATATATGTTCGCTTATGAATTGGTCAAATAACAATGAGCTGCTTGACATTACTGCAATTTCAATTCTTGCTTTGCTAAATGATTTCACCCATTGCTCGAAACAGGACAACTTTCACGTTTACACGGAACGTGGAATACACCGGACTACAGGGAAAATGCACAAAGCTGAGCAGGCCGTGTTCCACATCATAACGTGCAGCATAGTTTCTGTCACTATGTCTGTTTTGCAGAATAAGAGTCCCAAAGAGTGTTCTCCACCTTAAAACATTATAATCCGAGAATGACAGATCACATTTTGAGAATGCTCTGACCTCGGAGCCAGTTCGAGAAGCCACTTTCCTTGCGTTTTACCTTAACCGTGCAATTTGCTGCAGACATGTTCACTCCTGGACATGAACCACATGGATACCAACTGAGTTGGAAACCTGTGTGGGAATCGACGAGAAGCGACTCAATAAATTTTGCTAAATTCCATGGTGCTTATTAGAAATGCAGTTTCTGTTCACGTCAATCTAAAAGGCAGTTTCTGCACATAGTAACAGAAGTTAATTACCTCACCCCACCCCCTCTCTCCGGAAGAGGTGCTAACTGCCCTTGAGTGTTTTTTGTTCTCGATGTGAAGAGCTCTCACGCCTGAGTCACCTTCACACGTCTCTGGTTGCTGAGTGAATCACAAAGAAGGAATTTCACCAGAGCTGCAATTGCCTCACTTCCCCACTCGCCCTCCCCGTTTACATTTTCCTGCTCGTCAGTGATTTAAAGAAAACCAAATGGATGCGATGTCATTCTGCAGCCTCTCTGTCGATTCCTCCGTTTCAGTTCCGACGTGGCTTAGATCACAGGGCGCACCTTAATAATAGCGACGCTATGAAAGCACAAGTCCAAAGGTGAGAGTGTAATTTCTTTCATTGCTGTTGCTGATTGAATGAGCCACTAACGTGCGAATTGCTCCACAACATGATACAGGACCTCTGGTGCCAATTCTCGCACGTTGAATAACGACAGACAGCTTCCAAATGAGGCCTTTCAGAGACGACTTTGGGGTACATTTGACAGACAGACAAGTTCAGGAATTCGTGGTGCACGTGACACCAGCGCATCAGCTTCTTCCCTCTCTTTGAACTGAGCCGCCGACCCAAGGAATGGAAATGCGGTACTGCTTTTCGTGGAAGGATCAGAAGGCGGTAACTACACTCTCAAACAAATGGCATATGAACCACGGTGGAGAAAAACTTTACAATGCTTTGCACTGTAATTAAATGGAACTGCATTACATTTCACTGCGAGAGCAGATTTATTCAAGCAAATTCGAAGGCAGGTTTGCAGATGGGAAAGTAAGCAAGAAAGCTCCGTTTTTGTACATGGCTGCAGTTGAAGAACAAAGCAGTTTCTTAACAGTTTCGAACTAGGGACCGTTCGCGTGTGAGGCGAACGTGATGACCACCGCACTACACAAACAAGCCACAGCCGCACTGGCTACTGCTCAATGGCATCCAGCACTGAAAGTTGAAGCCATTCTACGTTTCACCTTTCTGTTTCCAAAAGCTCGTTGTTGTCCAGCGTAATTGACATCTTGAAAACGTAAAAAAAAGACACGTGAAATTGATGACAAAATATAGACAAGGATGTCGTCAATGTTTGGACCGTAGGGTGACGTGGAATAGGCTGGGACGACTTTCCCTGCAGCGTAACGGCTGCGACATGATCTTATGGAAGGGTTGTAAACTGAGCAGTTACGTGTTTTACCCAAGTCTGGGTGAGTTGAAAACTCGAGAGCATAGGTTTAAGGTGAGTGGACTGAAATTGACAAAGGACCTGAGACACATTTCCCACACAGAAGGTTGTGCGTGTTTGGAATGAGCTACCAGAGGAAGTGGAGGAGGCTATTACACTCAGAAAATTGCAAAGGTAATCGGGTGAGTTTCTGGATAGGATGGGTTTAGAGTGATTGGGGCCAAATGCTGGCGAACAGAACTTGTTTAATTTTGGCTATGTGGTGAGCATGGACGAGATACACTGATGTATCTGTTTCCACGCGGTGTACCCCAATAACGTTGTGTTGCTTACACCGGCTTTAAATTATTACTTTTTAGCGGAGTTTGCCGTTGCAGTCTGTAGCACAATCATTTCGTCTGTTCGACTGCTCACGGGAAAGGTAGTATTGTGAAATACTGTAGAAACAAACGACTTCCTGACTTTTGCTCCGACTGACCATACTCCGGGAAATTTTCCCAGATCCTCAGTTGAGGATTTTTGATGCTGGAAGTTACCTCAGAAACCCTGTTAACTCGTAATGTATTGAGCGAATCGCAAACCAGAAAGCATTTATCACGGAACACACACAAAACTGGCAAACCAAATGCATTTTCAGACACAGCGAAGCATGAATGCTAAATGTGAGACAGTCCGAGGGATGAGCCATAAACTAATCTCACAATTAATAACAGGGCAATTCCAAGCTACTAATTCAAACATACTGGAGCCTTAATGCAAAACCACTTCCCAGAACGTGCTTAAAAGAGAGAAAGAAAGAACATAATATGAATGGGCGAAAAGAAGTGAATTTAACCAATCACAGTCAAGATTAGATTACCTTTCCCTTCCGATTTCTTCAGGACGGAAATGAATGAAATGGGAGAAATTTAACAACATATGACATCGAAATTCTTTTGAATTATGTTCCCATTCGCCAGAAAACCAAATAACGACGAGGTGAGTCACTGCAGGATTTTATTTCACAACAGCGATGAAGTAACAGTCTCCATTCGGTTCCAGTACAAGCTCAACTTGCCTGGAACATAGAACAGCAGTAGAGCTGCTTTCGGTTTTCCGTGCGGGAGGCGAGCACTGCCATGACAGCACAGACACTTTGAGAAAATCTGCACTCTCCCACACCACAGTTAACTCTCAAGAATCGTACCCAATTTGTTAAAACCTCAACTTTCCTGGAACATAAAGCCGCTTGAGCCCGAGATTTACCGTGTGGGAGGCGAACACGATTATGACAAGATGGACACTGACCCCTGTCTCCATAAAGCAAACGCCCAGTCTTGCTTTTTATTTGAACACGCCGCAGCCACAGATATTGCTGTGGGGGGATTCGAGCCTAAGCTTTTTAAGTAATTGAGTTCTGAAGCAGGAGCCTCCGGCTCCTTGGCTACCCTTCATAGGGCTGATTCGGTTCGAATCGTGAAATTTCCTGTGTCAGATCCGCAGGACACCCTGCAAGATTTTCAGACAGCGCCATCCCTACTGTGACATGTCCGTGTTTGATAATATTCTGCGACGTAGATGTGTCCCGGCTTTGCCAATATCACCGTTGTTTAACTCCCTACATCCTGTTGGTCGAACTGTGATTCCAGTCAGAATCACAAATGTGTTACAAAACACCTTAGCTGTGCTGGTTCTCTACAGAGATAAATGTGCTTCTCTATTCGTATAGAGAAAACACCTTAGCTGTGCTTCTCTTGCCTTCTCCTTGTAACTCTACACAATTTTACTTTCAACATGAACATTGAATTAGTTTTTTAACAACTCGATTGAAACTGCGTCTTTGTCAATATCAGACCCTGACCATTCCCTATGTGAAAACATTTCTCGTCATGCACATTTTTCGTCTTTTACTAATGTCTTTAAAACTCTGCCAAATCGTTCTCGATCCTTTCAGGTGTAGGGAGCATTCCTCCTTCCTTATTCCCTCTGTCTAACCCACTCATGTCTTGGAAACGTTTAACAAGGCCAGCTTTCGGCCTTGTGCTCTCCAAGGAGACCTGTCCCAACTTTCCAAATGACCTTCATTGTTGACATTCCTCGTACACCACACCATTCTCATCAACGTGTTCAGCGCTGTTTCCAATCATTTCACGTTCCCACTTCCTAAAGTTTCACACCCAGAACTGTGCGAATATCCAGATGGTGGATTTACTCAGAGTGGGACTGTGTGGGTGAACATCCTCTAACACTTGTTTCACTTTCATCACATGTGGTACTGTGCCATGCCCACTACAATGGCACTTCTGACCCAAAAACTCAAAGGAATTTCAAAGGGTGCAACTTAATGATTTACATCGTTTTATCAAATAGTTGATCAGACGACCTGGCAAAAGTGAAATCAAACAACCAGGGTTCGATGGCGACTTGAAGTAAGACATTCTCCCATGCCAGTATTAACACAAGCTGCTAAGCGAAGATCATGTCCTAGACATTCTTACATTGCCAACACCAAACCAGCTGAGATTCGGTCAAGTCCAACTACATCCCAATTTGTTCTCAGATTTCTAAGCATCAAAGTGTTTTAAGAATATCGCCTTCTCATTCCATCTCCTTGTTCACGGGACAGTGCTTTTTATCCCTTCCGTTTGCACTAAGTTGTCTCCATTGGCAGAGTATTCAGCTATTTCCCTCCACCGGCAAGCAGTGTGAGGGGAGGCTAGCGCGGACACACTCGAAACCTCGCTCACATCGGCACAGCCAGTTCCCTCAAGTGTTGGGAATCAGCAAGTTTGATTGGGAGCTTCCTGCAAATATCATTTATCTGAGAAGCGATAAAGATGTTGAGCTGATGGGTAAGACACAAGTGTACTCCGAACTCTCTACCCTCAGGTAAAGTCATGTGAGGGCATTTTTGTGCAGCCTGTTTGCTGTTCAAAATCCATCTTCACACAGCAATTCTGCAGAAAGGCTTTTGTAACAGTAACATCGGCTTCTTTGCTGCAATCGGGCAGCAGTGAACATCTGAGACCCAACATTCCCAGATAAAGACAATCCGAGTGAAAGTCTCACTCACTGAGAGTCATCCCGACGTCCCTGAGCTGCGGGGCTGCAGACAGTTTAATGCAGAAGATAGGGTTAACAATGAGACTTTGTTTCACCATCAGCCACTCTGTCCCAGAGACAGGCAGAGGGGCAGCATCAATGTGTGGCGTCACTCACCCGCCGACAGAAGCTGTTCAGCCCATCGAGCCCGTAGCGACTCTCTGACGCTTGTGTATCCCTGTGGTTATTCATAGTTGGTGATGTATATCTTAATAATGCGGAGCTGTCCCTGTATCGCAATTTTGTCTCCAACAAATTGATCGAATTGTGATTCACAGCTTTTCATTTCAAGAGGAGGACACTGCTGTGTGAACCAGCACAGGGAATAACTGCAGGGCGTCATGCGCATAGAGCACTCTACATCTGATATCGCTCACCTTCACCAGTTTATTCCCAGCTCTGGCAAGAGATTTTGCGAATCAGATCAGAGCACACCGACCGAGAACAGGTCAAGAGCTTCCAAAACTTCACAAGTGTATTTTCTCATTTGTGTAAATTTCCCGTATGTATCAGTATGAAATATTCATTTCAGATATATTGAATGAAATGAAGTTGAAAGTGAAACAACATGTAATATGTAGAATGGAGATCTATTATAGAGGAACACTGGAGGGGGCAGTACACACAATGAAACATGGAATTGTCAACGAGTTGAGGATGTTTTCAATCCATTAATTTCATGGTTATGAGCCCAATACGCTCCCACTGGGCCGCTCTGTTAGCGCTGACCGTAGCAGTTTCACACAGTCTTCAGCATTTCGTCTGGCGTGTGGCATGTACCTCAGAGGATGATTTCAAAAGGTCTTCACTATTATTGTGTGACACTCTGTGGTGCAGATGTGTCCCGCCTGTGTCAATATAACCTGTGCCTAACTTGCCACATTCTGTTGGTTTAACTGTGATTTCACTCAGTATCACAAAATATGTCACAGTGCAAAGTGAGGCTATGCAGCCCCCAACCAATAAAGAAATGTCTATGGCGGTCGAGTGATTTACTTTATTTGATTGATTGATTGTCACATGAACCTCAGTACAGAGAAAACTTTTGTTTGCGATTGGTAAAGGCAGATCATACTAATCAAGGACATGCAGATCACAGCATAAGTAAAACAACATTTTGGACAGATTAAGGCTTTCAGGTTACTCCGCACAGGACGTGCACTCGGCAAAATCCACATTAACAGGATCAGCATCATTTGAAGTTAGGGAATCCATTTCTCAGTCTTGTAACGACCTCGAAGAAGTTGCTGTTGTGTGTCTTTAAGCTTCGGTGCCTTGTTCTGAACTCGAGCTCATCAAAATTATACATTCTGCGTCATACATAGAAACAAATGCAAAACTCCAGTGCTCATGTGTGACTTCTCACACGTTCATCACCCACCCGAGGCGATATTGCACCCAAAACCAACAAGCCAGAACCGGAACAGAAGCATGATCCATAAATCAGGTGAGTTTCCTTGCTTAAAAAATAGGGGTTTTCTGTTGCTTCGGAGGGAAGGCCGCAGTGAGTTTTAATAACAGCTCCTTGCCATTCTGACTTCCGGTTCCCCGGAGGCTGTGTGAACCACTTCTTTTGCGAGCGGGCTCCCATCATTGGCAGCTGGACGAACTTCTCTTCAATTGGCAATTAGTGTTGTGGAAGAGAAACATGAACACGCTTTTCAGCCCACTATCAAACACGGGGCTGTGGAGCGCGGGAGGGGGTTAGAGGTAGTGGGAGTTATGGAAATTCTGGAAAGCTGTACAAAAGAGAGATCGCACATGCACAGGACTTAATATTCTTCAGGGAACCTTGTGCAAATAACGCCATCTGAGACAGATAGAAATGTGAAGAACTGCAGGGAAAGAGAGAATCTCTCCCTGTCATCTGTGTCTGCGTCCTTCTTGAAGTCACAGCGAAGGCTCTGCTGTCTGAATCAGCATGGGATGTTACTGCAGCGAGTCCTGTCGCTCAGGCACGTTGCACCTGATGTGTATAAGTTTTGTCACGTTACCGCCAGCTCAGAGAACAGATTTCACAGCTCACATCATCCCAGATTGACAGGGAACAGAAGAAAGTGATTCAGACCATCATCTTACCACCTGCTGGGGAGGAAACGGATGTGGGTGAGTAGACAATCTCGACCAGTGCATGTTCCCAGCATTTCCAATCTTGGTCTGTGTGACAACAAAAGCAGGAACCAGGAACTGTTTATCATGCTTCTTAAAACAGGCGTGAAAATTTGCAGAGCATAGATACATCTACATGCTGTTAGTGAAATGATGAACAGCAGAGTACAGTTCACAGAGTAAAGTCTGCCCTCTGGGTGATGGGCTCAGCTCCAACTGTGAGCCTCTGCTCACCAGATTTGAACACAAACAAAGAAATGACTCAGTGACGAAATCTGTTGAAACGGATTCTGTGAGGAATTGAAAACGATGGAATGAAAAGGCCCTTGAGAGCGGGATGTAACATTATCTGGGATCGTTTTCCAGACTCGGGGTGAGTGCGCAGTGCTGTTTCCATGGGTCAATATCAGGATAGATAGATTGAATAAGCGTCAAATGTTATTGTCGGGATCCCTGTCGCTTAGACACACTGCACCTTTTGTACAATGGTACAAAAGCACGGACGTTTTGTGTAGAGGGGACAACTTCAAAATCGTTACTGAGGTAAAATGCACAAATGAGCGAAAGAGCAAAGCAACCACAGAAACTGGTGTTACGTGAGGGGGTAAACCCCCTCTGCTAATGTAAACCAGCAACACAGAAATGATTCACCGCCGTGCTGTATTCTGTTAAAATTCCAGAGGCAAAGAACCAACCCAAAAATCACTACTTAAAGTTAAAAAGAACAAATTTATTGCTTTTTATTGACAGAGAATAATAAACCTACAACTCCTTTCTCGAAACCTTCTGCTCTACAATGCCTTCCCTCACTCCGATCCCAATAACATTTACAAAAAGGTTCAAATTTAAAAAGCAGATAGTTGTCGAATATTCTCTTTGTATATTCCTCTGTAGATTTTTTCTCCAGGTCGGTGTTGATGCTTTTTTTCTATGCAATCTATTTCTCCAGATAAGCACTTCTTGGAGATTTTACTAGCATCCTACATCTGTTGGTCTTTTAACTGCTCTCTTTGCTGTTCTTTGTCGCTCTGGGTAACCGTTCCAAATGTCCGATATTTGTCCCACAAAACGTCGGACCGTTTCATTTATTTTAACATTGTAAAAATACCAAATTCAAACTTGATTGGGACATAATTTAAACTGATTGGCCGAATTCAAATTTGATTTTTGTATCCATGTAACACAGTTGTTAGTTGTTTTCATCAAATGTCATGTTGTTGCCTTGTTCTGAACTCTTTGTGCAGCCAGGCATTTCAGCACCATTAAAAGTACATTACACCCACAACTTCATAACAACGGCATTTTCCAAGATAGTTTATTTCTCTCAACATCGCTCTCTATCAATCTCATGTGCCTGAGATTTGAACAATCTGTGGTTAATGTTAATCAAAACTGCCCTATTCTCAGAGCCTCAGATTTAACACGCCACCTTACTTCTGTCTAACAATATTAATTTATGTCGCCGTGTATTTCTTCAGCACACGTTGAGAAGAAATAAAAATGAGAAAAACAGTCACCTGTTTGACTGTGATTTGACCCAATGCTGTTGCAGCCAACAGATTTCAGCTTTAAGTGAAATAGCCTTCATCTTTCCTGTACCAGTAATGAGATTGCATAGCATTGTGGTAAGTTGTCATGAGTTGAATTAGATCCAGCATCATTTCTCGGGGTGAAATTTACTGATGAAATACACGGGGGTTGGGGAGTTCAATTTGGTTAGGAAGGGTATGATCCGAGTTCCCTTGATACAAAATCGTTAGAGACGATGGAAATGAGATTTACTGGGAGGTATAGCCACGAGGAAGAAAATAAGTGATTTAATGGGATGGTGGAATAGATGAAGATTCACGCGACATATATCAGGAATGACTGAGTTGTGTCCTAATGGAGATTTTCCAGCGGATGTGAGGTTGGTAAGGGTAAATAAGAGGGAAATTACCTCGTTCAGGTGAGTGTATAACTAGAGGTTAGAGCTTCAAAACCAGCGATGAACGACAACGAAATTTGCAGCAGGTACTTTTTATTCTGAGATTTTGAAATCGGAGATTACTTTTCAGACAGCAAATAAAATTAGAAGATGATTCCAGCATATTTCAAAGGCCAGTTGCAGACACACAAGGAGCGAATTTAACAGGGGCAGAGATTCTGGGCTTCCTGGATGGGGAGGCAAAAGTGACACACTCACAAATTATTTAGCGTTCATCGGAAAGAAATTGCATAATATCTGCAACTGAACATGTTAAGTGTAAGAAGAGCTGGTGGTGTTGAAAGGTGTAGCAGCTAATTCGACGTAAACTACTACAAATTGTTAATGTACTGAGCTGTTTGTTTAGCTTTGCATTAAATGGAAGCCGGTTAGCTCAGTCCGCTGACGTGCTGAAAATGTGTTGCTGGAACAGCACAGCAGGTCAGACAGCATCCAGGGAACAGGAGAATCGATGTTTCGGGCATAAACCCTTCTTCAGGAATGAGGAAAGTGTGTCCAGCAGGCTAAGATAGAGGGAGGAAGAGAGCTTCGCCAAGGAAGGCATCCTTGTAAGAGGATTTGCAGTAGGTTAAAATCTTCGAGGAGAAAGTGAGGTCTGAAGATGCTGGAGATCAGAGCTGAAAATGTGTTGCTGGAACAACACAGCAGGTCAGACAGCATCTCGGGAATAGGAGAATCGACGTCTCGGGCATAAGCCATTTTTTAGGAATGAGGAAAGTGTCCAACCAGCCCAACCACCCTGTGGCTCAACACTTCAACTCCCCCTCCCACTCCACCAAGGATATGCAGGTCTTTGGACTCCTCCACCGCAAGACCACAACAACACGACAGTTGGAGGAAGATCGCCTGATCTTCCGCCTAGGAACCCTCCAACCACAAGGGATGAACTCGGATTTCACCAGTTTCCTCATTAGCCCTCCCCGCACCTCAAATCCCTCAAACTCAGCACCGCTTTCCTAACATGCAATCTTCTTCCTGACCTCTGCACCCCCACCCCACTCTGACCTATCACCCTCACCTTGACCTCTTTCCACCTATCGCATTTCCAACGCCCCTCCCCAAGTCCCTCCTCCCTACCTTTTATCTTAGCCTGCTGGACACACCTTCCTCATTCCTGAAGAAAGGCTTATGCCAGAAACGTCGATTCTCCTGTTCCCTGGATGCTGTCTGACCTGCTGTGCTGTTCCAGCAACACATTTTCAGCACGTCAATGTCTTTTCCCAGTCCATCTACATCAACCTGTCGCCCAAATGGAAAAAGACACTGAATAAACTGAAAAACTCTGTGCAACTGTGGGAGCAAAATGTGTTTAGATACAGTCAGATCATGCAATGGGATTCTTGGCTGATCATGTTTCAAATGATACGATTCCCTCAAAATTCACCACCAAGAAGGTGAGGAGTCCTCTCTGGTCAGTAGCAGGGATGAGAACTCCAGGCGATGGAAACCGATGATGAGTCAGCAGAACAATCATTGATTCAGCTGAAATCTGAACTACATTCCGATTCTGGTGGGACTCAAACCCACAAACTTTGAATCGCAATCTTAACAATGCAGTAGAGGTCCAACACGTCTTTCATTGGGCTGCAGATCTGCGCTAACCACCATTTCACTGCACCCAAAGTTACGGTGTTCAAGTCTTTCATCAAACTTCGGTTTATCCTCGCCCCACTTTCCAGTACCTGTTCCTTATCCGTGCATGCTCGAGCTCCTCAAGTGTTCAGCTAAATACTCCTGAGTGTTTTGATGACTCTAAGCTTTACCACACGTTCAAACAGTGAGTTCCAGAAAAACAACACTCTCAGGATGTAAACATTCTTCCTAAATCTTCTCTGAACGTTCTCCCTCTAGCTTTTCATCGATATCCCTGGTTATTAACCCTTTCCATAAGAAGTTTATTACTGTCACACGTACCTAAACCCTTTCGGTGCACATTAATCAATTTCTCTCTCAGCTGTCTCCGCTCTCAGATAAAGAGCCCCAGACGAGCTCATCCATCTTTGCAGTGGCATGAGTGTAGTGCTTTAAAAGCACAATAGGTCAGGCAGCATCCGAGGAGCAGGAGAATCGATGTTTCGGTCATAAGCCCTTCATCAGGAATAAGGATTTTTAGTCAGGGTTGAGGGAGAGGAATGGGGTTGGTGGTCAGGTGATGGGAAAGTGGATGAAGGTGAGGGAGAATGTGATAGTTCAGAAGGGGGATTGATGCACGGGTCCGGAGACCAGAGCCTAGTTGGGACTGGGATAATGTGGGGGGAGACGAAATGAGGAAGCTGTTGAAATACACATTTATCCGAGTGTTTTCAGGGTCCTAAGTTGGAATATGAGACGTTCTTCCTCCAGGCATCGGCTGGTAATGCAATGGCGGTGGCTTGTGCCCGAAACATTGATTCTCTTCTACTCAGATGCTGTCTGACGTGCTGTGCTTTTGCAGCACTACACTCTCGACTCTGAGCTCCAGCACCTGCAGCCCTCACTTTCGCTTATATTCGCAGAGGGAATGGTCTAGCTCAGGCACCACCTTGGTAAATCTACTCTGACCACGCTCCCGTGTAAATATACGTTTCCATCCGGCTGGCAATCAGAACAGAATAAAATTATCCGAAGAAAATCAGAAATATCTGAACAAAATCAGCAGGTTGAGTGCATCTAGGAGAGATTTTCGAGTCGAACGATCCGCCTTTGGAACGAATGGTATATGTAGGTGGGGTAGGAACGTGAAAGAAGGTGGACAAGGTCTAAAATGATTGAACACGATGTTGGGTATTGAAGATTGTACGGTCTGTCAGCAGGAAATGACGTGCCGCTCTTCCAACTCGCGCTGTGCTATGCGGGAGCTCTGCAGCAGACCAAACTGAAATGGAGGCATGCGAACACAGTTGGCTGTTGCAGTGACAGGAACCTGGAAGCTCAGGGTCATTTTTTGCTTGCAGACAGAACGTAGGTGTACATATGTTTGTCACCCACTCTGTTTTTATCTCCCCAGTCCAGATGAGATCACATTGTGAGCAGAAAATGCAGTTTGCTAAATTGCACTGGAATCTTACACAATGTGGAGGGGCATTACACCTTCTGAGATTTCGTGGAATGGTGCCATATGCGGAAGTGTTGGGGGTCAAGGAGGTTGGACGAGGATGCACAGAGAGAAATTGTCCTGCATTGTTCCGGTATTCTGTTGTATGGGATAGTGGGGAAAGGGCAGTAGAATGCATATCTTTCTGAGCTTCCTGCTATAAGCAAGTACCTAATTATGGAGCAAAACTACTTAATGATTTTCATGCCAACACCGACACTAGGTACAGCTGACAGAAGTCACGTGCTTACACTGTCACTGTCAGTCTGCCTCCCCGGGAACAGTAGTACTCCCCCACGCTGATTCAAACAGCACAGTTCTTCCTGTGACATATCCCTTCGAGAATGGAAGGACAGCTATTAATAACCCGTACTTCGAACGGAATATCTGTATTGCTCAATAAGAATCGTGTAACTATCCCAACTCCTTTTTAAAATCACTTGAACCATAGCCTTGTATGTCTTGGCATCACAAATTCACATCTGAATACATCAGAACGTTATGTGGATTTCTGCCTCTCCGAGTCTTGCATACACTGTGTTCCAGATTTCAACCACCCACTGTTTGAAAACGTTTTTCCACGCATTCACTACAATCTTTCCGCCTCTGACCTTAAATCAGTGGCCCCCCGTGATCGAAAGCTCCATCAACGTAAAACATTTATATCAGTCTACGCTATTCATAGCCCTCAGTACTTTGTACATCTTAATCATGCCGCCCCCCCCCCCCCCCCGCCAACCCCCAATCTCCTCTGCTCTAAGAAAAACAACTCCAGTTTGTCCAATCTCTCTTCTTCAGCTCAGACAATATCCTGGAAAATCTCCCCTGCATCGTTTCCAGCGCTGTCACAACCCTGCTATAATGTGAATTGCATAACTACACACAACAGTCTCGCTAGAGCTGAATGAACAAGTAAAATAAATAATGCGGAAGTCCACAGAAACTGATGTTTTTTGAATAAAGTTACTTTTCCTCAATGTTGCCCTGTGCCCTTTTCCTGAGCCTGATGTTTCAATAATCGCTGATCCATGTCAGTAAAAGCTGCGACATGCAGATTGATCTCACAACCGCGGTATCAAAATGGATCAACTGGTTTGAAGGTCCCGATTGTGAGACTTGGGCATAGTCACCCAGCAACAGTGAGCACAGCAGCACAGGCTGAAGAAGATCAATGTGAAAGTGATTGTAAGGGAAATGGGAGGGGGAACTTAAAGGAGTGAAGTGATTGCGGGAGGGAGGGAATTCTCCGAGAATGGGTGAGTCTCAATCCTGATATATGACTCGCAGAGATGTGAGAGAGAGAGGGGTTTGATGGGAAAAAAGTCATCTCTGAGAATGCTTTCATGTAAAATCAACTGATGCCGTTCCGTGTTTCTTCAGCATGAGTCACAAGGAGTAAAATGCAGTGACTCGGATTCGAACGACCTTCCTGCGGCCACAATGCAGAATATTTTAACATTCAAACCATCACTGAGTCATGCAGAGACACGCGTTTAAAAACAGCAATCATTACAGTGACTGAGGAGATGTTAGGAAGAGTAGCAGATGCACAACAGGAATATTAGGTGCGCAATAGCAGATATGTGGGAATTCAGAATGAGCTGAATCTTTAAATTTGATATCCCCAGACGCTGTGGTGGTTCTATCGGGGACTGCGTGTTGAAGACTGAGTTTGATAGATTTCTAGAAAACAAAAGGTTCAGGGGATAAGGCGTGATATTGGTGTAATGTATGTTTCAATAAGAATGTGTTATTAGCAATGTGTTAATAACAGTTTCTTCACCAACTTCCCCACACAAGGAAGCACCCATTACTGCCGTCAGTCACATGACCCTAGTTCCTCGAACCGGAATCAGACAAACTTCGTGGCGCAGCCGCAAAAACCAAACCGGAGGTGGGGGTGGAAATTAGCACGTGAGGCTATTCTGTGGCACCAGTGACATGATTGGTAAAGGCTCCGTCATGGAGTCATAGAGTCATAGATATATACAGTATGGAAGCAGACTCTTTGGTCCATGCCGACCAGATATTCCAACCCAAACTAGTCCCACCTGTCAGCCCGGTCCATATCTATTCAAACCCTTCCTATTCATATACCCAACCAAATGCCATTGAAATGTTGCAATTGTGCCAGCCTCCACCACTTCCTCTGGCAGCTTATTCAAAACACGCACCACCCTGTGCATGAAAAAGTTACCCCTGAGGTCTCTTTTATATCTTTTCCTTCTCAATCTCAATCTGTGCCCTCGCGTTCTGGACTCCCGACCCCAGGGAAAAGACTTTGTCTACTTATCCAAGAGCGTGAAATGCTGAGGCTGGGAGTGTTTCTGGTCAATTGGCTCAGAGGAAGCGTGCTGGAGCTTCAAGTGAGAGGTCGATGTATGGAAAAGTTCTAAGAGATTTTCCTTAACAAAGTGGTATTTTGTTCATTTGACAGTAAGAACTGCTTTTGCTCACATCGTCCCCACATCAGTCTCTTGCTCCAAAAAACACTCCAATCCAGCGTACATTGCTTCCATTTAAACACAGAAACGCGTCCTACTCTCGCTCCATCTGGGATAATCTGAATTGACAATGTCATTCTTTGAATGGAGAAATGCAGCAGGGAGTTGTTCGTGCAGCGGTGATCGATTGGGCGAGTAATCGTTGGAGACTGGAACGTGGCAGCTGTTGTTCATTAAATTCGATGAATAAAATTTGGAAAATAAACCCAATCTCAGGAACAGAGACAATAACTTTATATTGCTGAAAACTCATTCATTCATGTCCCTTCGAAAGGGAAATCTGCCGACTGTAATGAGTCCTGTAAACATGTGACTCCAGACTCACAACAATGTGGTTCAGCCATGAATGCCCTCTGGCTCAGTTTGAGGTGAATTAGAATGAACAATAAATGCTCTTCAGACCAATGATAGCCACATTCCGTGGGAGAATAAGGAAGAATAAAAATGCACGGACAACAGGCGAAGTGGGAATCATGTCTGTGTGGACTCGAATTCAACTGATTATCAAACTAAATAGACACAAGGATACCCACAGCGCAAAGAGGTCAGGGCCAAGGGATGACTGCAGGAAGGAATTCAATTGCCGTCTGAGGTGTAAACGCATTTACTCAGTCACAGTCCGCATAGGTCATTCACCACTCCTTTCTGTGAGAAGTGATCCCTCACGACAACAACTGGCAGAGTCACCAGCATCTTTACAAATGACAGCAGGAGTTCGATTCCGCTGTTATTGCAATTGTTAATCCCAACCAGCAATGAACCCTGTTTGCATGCGTATTTCCAGTGGAGTGCCACTGTATTCTGATGTAGATAAATGGTTTAGACTTAGTTGAGAAGCCATGATTTAGAACTTTGCTGATGATGCAACAATTGGTCATGTAGTTGACGATGGTGAAGAATGCTAGGGACTGCAGGGATGTATCAATCAGGTGGAAAGGTAAAATGCTGAATGGGATTGAATCCAGATCAATGAATGTTAATGAATTTGGGGAGAAGAAACAATAACAGTGAGTATTCTGTGTGGTGTTGACGGACAAAGAGATCATGGAGTGGGAATTCGCGATCGCTAAAGATCAATGGACAGGGAATCATTTGGACGGAAGTACGTACTCCAGATTTTGGTAATCAGAATCAATACTAGAGTGGTGCTGAAGAAGCAATGCAGGTCAGGCAGCATCCCAGTTGCAGAAAAAAATGACGTTTCGGTCAAAAGTCCTTCATTAGGAATACAGCTGCGAGCCTCTCCAGAGATAAACGGGACGAATAGATCTGGGAAGAATTTAGCTGAGAGTGCAATAGGTGCATAGAGATGGGCTTAAAGGTAATAGGTCGGAGGAGAGGGTGGAGCGGATAGGTGGGAAGGAAGATAGATAGGTGGGATAGGTCAATAGGATGGTGCCAGTCTAGAAGGTTGGAGCTCGGATAAGGTGGGCGTGGAGAGATGAGGAAGCTGGTGAAGACCACATTGATGCCCTGGGGTTGAAGGGTCCCAAGGTGGAAGATGAGGTGGCGGGTGTTGAGGGAATGGCAGTGGAGGACGCCCAGGAACTGCATGTCCATGGGAGAGTAAGGTTGGGGGGGGGGGGATGATGTGTTTGGTTATGGGGAGTTTGGGTTGAATGTTGCGGGTGTACTGGAAATGTTAACTGAAGCGCTCTGCGAGAAGGTGTCTGTTGGCCCCAATGTGGAGGAGACCAACAGATACAATAAATACAATGTGTGGTAGTGCAGATGCACATTTGATGGATGTGGAAGGATCTATTGGAACCTTGGAAGGATGTGATGGGGAAGATGTGTGTGCAGATTTTGCAATTCCTGTGGTGGCAAGGGATGGTGCCGGGTGGGGAGGGTGGGTCATTGGAGGGCGTGGACTTGACTTGGTAGTCGTGCAGTAAACAGTCTATGTGAAAAGTGGATAGGGGTGGGGGGGAATATATCCCTCGAGTTCAGTGTTACTGACACTTTTTACAAACCCACTGACTCCCACAGCTGTCTGGATTATACCTCCTCCCACCCCATCTCTTGCGCAAATGTGATCCTATATTACCAATTCCTCCACCTCCATCGCATCTTCTCCCAAAGGAGAAGCACATCGGTTCAGGCAGCATCCGAGGAGTACTAAAATCGACGATTCGGGCAAAAGCCCTTCATCAGGAATACAATCAGAGAGCCTGAAGGCTGTAGAGGTAAATGAGAGGAGGTTTGGGGTGGGGAGAATGTAGCATAGAGTACAATCGGTGAGTGGGAGAGGGGATGAAGGTGATAGGTCAGGGAGGAGGGTGGAGTGGATAGGTGGAAAGGAAGATAGGCAGGTAAGACAAGTCATGGGGACGTTGCTGAGCTGGAAGTCTGGAGCTGGGGTGAGGTGGGGGAAGGGTAAATGAGGAAAATTGTGAAGTCTACATTGATGCCCTGGGGTTGCAGTGATCTGAGGCAGAAGATGAGGCTTTGGTCCTTCAGGCGTCGGTTGTGAGGGAGTGGCGGTGTAGGAGGCCCAGGACCTCCATGCCCTCGGCTCAGTGGGAGGGGGAGTTGAAATGTTGGGCCACAGGGTGGTGTGGTTGATTGGTGCGGGTGGCCCAGAGATGTTCCATAAAGCGAACTGCTAGGAGGCGCCCAGTCTCCCCAATGTAGAGGAGACCACATCGGGAGCAACGGATACAATACGTTATATTGGTGGATGTGCAGGTAAAGCTTTGATGGCTGTGGAAGGCTCCTTTGGGGACTTGGATAGAGGCGAGGGAGCAGGTGTGGATGCAGATTTTGCAATTATTGCGGTGGCATGGGAAGGTACCAGGATGGGAGGATGGGTTGTTGGGGGCGTGGACCTGACCAGGTCGTCACGGAGGGAACAGTCTTTGTGGAAGTGCGGAGGTTCAGGATGTGGACGAGATGCATTGGAGGGCATCTTTAACCACGTAGGAAGGGAAATTGCGGTCTCTAAACAAGGAGGACATCGGGTGTGTTTTATACTCTATGCTACTTTCTTCCCACCCCCACCCTACTCTCATTTATCTCTCCATTCTTCGGGCACTCTGCCTGTATTCCTGATGAAGGGCTTTGTCCGAAACTTCGATTTTTCTACTCCTCGGATTCTGCATGAACTGCTGTGCATTTCCAGCACCATTCTAATTTAAATTCTGGTTTCCAGCATCTGCAGTCATTGTTTTTACCCTCTGCTCCCAAAGGACAAGTTCCACCACAGAACACACCAGATGGCCTCCGTCTTTAAAGACCGGAACTTCCCAATCTATGTGGTTGAAGATGCCCTCCAACGCATCTCATCCATGTTCCGTACCTCCACTCATGAACCCCAAGCCTCCAACCTTAACAATGACAGAACCCCCCAGGTCCTCATCTTCTCTCCCACCAACCTCTGCATAAATCACATCATCCGCTGGCATTTTCGCCATCTCGAAACAGATTCCACCACCAGGGATAGTTTCTCCTCCCCAGCCCTATCCACTTTCTGCCAAGACCATTCGCTCTGTCACTACCTCGTCAAGTCCACGCCCTCCAATTTCCCAACCTTCCCTCCCGGCACCTTCCTCTGCCACCGCAGGAATTGCAAAATCTGCGCCCACATCTACCCCCTCATCTGTTTCCAAGGCTCCAACATCCATCAAGGTTTCACCTGCACTTCCACACATGTCATTTCTTGTGTGCGTTGCTCCCGATGCGGTCTACTCTAAATTGGGGAGACCGGTTGTCTTCTCACAGAGCACTACAGAGAATATCTACAGGACACCCACAAGAATCAATCCCAGTGGCCTCATGGCCAAACATTTCATCTCACCCTCCCACTCTCCAGAGGGCATGCAGGTCTTGGGCCTCCTCCATTGCCACTGTCTCACCACCCGATGCTAGGAGGAAGAAATCCTCCTCTTCCGCCTCGGGACTCTTCAACCCCATGGCATCAATTGGGACATCACCAGTTTCCTCATTTCCCCTCCCCCTACCTTACCCCAGTTCCAACCTTCCAGTTCATCACCGTCCTCCTGACCTGTCACACCTGTGCTTCTTCATTCCCACCTATCCACTACACCTTTATCTCTGAAATATCATGTTCACCCTCCACCTCCATCCACTTACTCAACTCTCAGCTACCTTCTCCCCAGCCCCGCCCCACTCCCATTTATCTCTCCATCCAATATGCTTTCAGTCTCATTCCTGATTAAGGGCTTTTGCTTGAAATGTTCATTTTTTGTGCTCCTCAGTTGCTGCCGAACCTGCTGCGCTTCTCCAACACCATTCTAATCTTGAGGGGAATCAGTTGATTGAGAGGGTTTTCAGATATTTTCTATTGTTGACCACTTTAGCAACTACCAGTTTCGGGAACAGCTAAAGGACTGAGCACAAGTCAGGTCACCAAATAAACATTTTTTTTTAAATTGTAAGATAAAACATGGAAGGCTGAAATATGCAACTTTGCCCATCAAGACTGTTTCACCAATGAGTTTATCACTGATTCCTTTCCAGGTCAGAGTGCTATGGGCCTTGGTGGGGAACTTGCAAATGGTGGCGTTTCGTTGCATCTTCCAACCTTGTGCTTATAGTCAGTAGAGCTGTTGAGCTTTGAAGGTTCTGTCAAATATGCCCAAGTGACTTACTCCAGTGCATCCTGTAGTTGGTGCACTCTGTGGCAATTGTGCCTCGAATGAAGAGAATGAATATTGCAAGTATTGAAGAGGGTACAATCAAGTGACTGCATTGTCGTGGACCGTGTCCAGTTCCTTAAGTGTTACTGAAGTTACACCCATTGAAGCAAGTGCAGAGAGTTATGTGCCACGTCTCATTTGTGCCTTGCAAACGATGTACGATTCACGGAGACACAAGTTGAGTTTACAATCAAAAAATGACTACCAAAGGACATGTTTTTGTTGTCAAATTGTTTATATAGCCAGTTTCGATCTGTTTATTTTTCTAAATACTAGCTCTGTGGACAATTACACGGGATAATTTGGTTAAAGTAAAGCCATTGAATATCAGTGGGATATGATTAGATCCTCATTTGCCAGATTTATCATTACTCTATTTCGTCCTTGTGTAGACCAATCTGATTCCAGTCGCTGTCTGATTTCAAGTTCGAATTCCCGTCCGTGCTTGAAATTTCAAACATTTCTTCGCATAAATGTCTCCACCTGCCTTAATAATATGTAAGGATTCTGCAGGGGACAGCAGAGATTAATGAACATGTTGTCAACACTGGAGAAAATGGAGCTTCGTGGAATGATTGGTTAGGCTGGGATTATTCTCCTTGAAACAAAGGAGGCGGAGTGCAGCTCTATTATCACCTAATCACATTTATACATGTTCAATATTCATGGAATCTTGACAGGGTAGTTACGGGCAGGTGGTTTACTCTCTGGTGCGAGGAGAGCACCAGAGGACATGAACTCAGAATTAGATATTGCCAATTTATTTCAGAAATGGAGAGTAATTTCTTTGCTCAGGGGCAGTGAATCCGTGGAACTCCTGACCAAAACTGTTGTTGAGGCTGCGTTGCTGTGTATTTTCAACTGTGACAGATAGATATTTAACCAGAAAGGCGATGAAGCTTTGTTGGGGCAATGCAGGAGAATGGAGTTGAGGATTATCAAATCAGCCATGAGTTCATTGAATGGTGGAGCAGACTCGATGGTCTGAATGGCCCACTTCCAATCCTACATCATTTTGTCTAACGCCTTACTTTATTGATAAATTTAGAATTCTGAGGGGATGGGATGAAGTGATAGAAAAGGTTTCCAAACTGCTCAGACAGATCAGGAACTAGGCTCATAAGCTCATGACCAAGAAATGTGCTGTGGCCTGAAAACAACAAATGGCACTGGGCACACCGCAGATGGGTATGTGCAGACGCTGTGATTGCTAAAGAAAATTGGTGGATCTTATATTGCTGCCAACTTGGCGTCATGCTGGATGATGGATCTCGGTATGACTCACACAGCAAAAGGTTGTGAAAGAATGAAAGTTTTGTTTCATTGGAAAAGTTTTCTGTGGTTCCAATTCCAATTGACTGTTTGAAATACTGATCAGAAAATTGTGTGGAATGTTACATTAAAATTCACAATCCCACTGGATAAACTATTGCACCCAATCTCTCCTTATTTGTTTCACTTTCATTCGAAGTAAATTCATAGAAAGTCAAGATGGAATGAAAGGTGGAAAGAAACGTTTGCACTCCTTTTCATTATCCCAATTTAACTTACATCAGAATCAAATTGCTTTATTTCAACTTTGACGAGGTATCAATTTATCACAAATCTCCAATGCAATGTAGGACAAGAGCAAGATTCTCCATCAAGTGTATCCTAAAGATGCGAGGTACAAAGGGAAACCACAGCTACGTTTGATAGAAGTAATAGCCAGAGTAGGATTCAAATCCACACATGCACAATGAAAGAGCAACCTGTCGCGTTAAACTCTGGGCCACTTAAGTACATGGAAAAGGGGCTCACATACAACCACATCAAGATTACCTATGGTGCACCTCGGGGATAAGACATTCCCTGAGCAGAATCGAATCCACACCATTATGTTTCTTCTTTCAGCGGAATAATAATATCAGCAAAATCCAAGGAATTGACCTCGTCCTTGGAAGGAATACCCTGTCCTTGATTTATTCCGAGTCGGTACTGTCTCAGAATGAACCAGCAAACATGTAATTCCCGTCACATTCATACACTTAGTCTTGACGCATAATTTCTTCAGACAGTTTCTCTCTCACGTGAAGAAGTATATACAGAGAGAGAAGTGAAGGTGATGTTTTAGATCGATGGACTTTCTCAAATGGATGAACCTGAAGTGGATACAATTCCCGGAAATGCGGTGTTGTTCGTTTCATTTTATTAATTTTGCTGCAACTTCACTTTGTTCATTGCAATGATCGGAAGTGAATTGCATTTACATGATTGAAATGTTTAATGTTGTATTGAATTTTGCTCCGAATTCATTCCAGCTTAAAGAAAATACTGATGAGAAAACAGAAGGTTAAATTACAAAACAAGATGCCAGTTTTGATGCTCAGTTACGTTGGCAGATTTCAGTGGGTATCAAATGAACCCAACATCATGGCGATTGTCCTCCCACCTTTAAACCATGGGATTAAAGCACGAAATCGATCTGTTAGAGACGGGTCACTTCCTATTCATTATGGAATTTCTTTCCTTGACAATATACAAAATCTACTCAGTTCCATTTGTAATGCTTCATGTGAAATATTACTAGAAATCTTTCAAAACTCTGAGGTTTTTTTTTGCTGAATCTTACTCAGCTGCATACGTTTGCGATATTTCTTTGCATCTGAAGTCGTCCAAATTAGACATTGTTTCCTCGCACCTTCCACCCCCCACATCCCACTTTTACACTTTTACCCAGCCACAGGTTGTCTCTCTCCTGGTAAAACTCACTGCTTGTGTGTCTCTAAATGTGCCTTTCCAAATATTTTGGAAACGGATTCTCTGAGTGACAGAAATTCTGCTCCCATCATTTCTTTGTCCTACATCGATGGTTTTGAAACCTTGACGTTCAGTAATTTGCGAACTTGAAATAGTGAATTTACCACCTATTTACTCTCTCCAAACCTCACATACCCTGGAAAACTTGCATTCGGTTTTCCTTGGTTCAGTTTCAAGTTTTCCAAAACACAAATAACTAAAATGCCATCCCCACTCAACGCCGTCAGCATCATCTCTAATGCCTTAGCTCCCCAGTAAAAGCTGGCAGTGTCCTCTCTGATAGAATCACAGATTCCCTACAAGGCAGAAAGTACAATTCAGCCAATCGAGTCTGTAGGGACAATCTGAACAGTATCTCAACCAGACCTAGCTCCCCTCTCTATCACCGCAGGCGTCTGGCTTGTGATTTCAAATAAACCTGCTGCAATAAAACCTGGCATCGTGTGACTGCTGACCTTATCACTGCGTTACCCATGGCTAATTCACTTAACTTATGGAATTCACTCCCTGAACACATCAGCGCAATTTAGCATTGCCAATCCACCTAACCTATAGACTTAACAGCAGTGCGAACCACTGAGCAAATGTATCATCACATTGACCACTATCTGTATCATGTGTAATGGTTTTACACACTGGTAACTCCGCCTAGTGAAAGCAAGCTGCCCCCTTCAACCCGAATTCAATGCATCCAAACGCGGTTCTACGCTGTACAACCTCATTAGTGCTGCTGGAAATGTTTCTGCACTCGGATCGGAATGTGTGTACTCTTTTTTTCTTACTCAGATTCCTGCTTTAATTAAGTAAACACATCAGTCAGGAACAACTCTATATAATGGTTTTCATTGCAACACAAACACAATGTT
Source organism: Chiloscyllium plagiosum (assembly GCF_037043375.1). Lineage (NCBI taxonomy): Eukaryota > Metazoa > Chordata > Chondrichthyes > Orectolobiformes > Hemiscylliidae > Chiloscyllium > Chiloscyllium plagiosum. Next base: position 53,828,681 of record NW_028270177.1, read on the forward strand.
TCCACCTCTCTGCCCCTTTCCGCACATCTACTCAAAACTTTCTGCCTTTTCCCGAAATCTCTTGGCCCCAGTGTTCGATCCCTCCATCAATAAGAAACGCTTTTTTCAGTCGATCCTATCCATATCCCTCATTATTTTGTACATTTCAGTCGTGTCTTCTCCAATCTCCTCTGCTAGGCGACAAACAACCCCAGTCTGTCCAATCTCTCCTCATAACTGAAACTCTTCAGCCCAGACAATATCCCATTGAATCTCTCCTGCAACGTTCCCAGTGCGATCACATCATTGCTACACTGTGAATTGCAGAACTGCACACAGTAATCTAGCTAGAGCCGAATTAACGTTTTTTTTTCTCCCTATTCCGTTACAGTATGAGGGCGTCGCTGGATCGGCAGTATTGATTGCGATCCCTAATTGCACAGCGGGCAGTTGAGATTCAACCGTATTGCAGTGCGTCTGGAGTCACATTGAGGCCCGAGCAAGTAAGAATGGTAGGTTCCTTCCTCAAAGGACGTCATTGAACCCGATGGTTTTGTTTTTTCAACAGTTGACCATGGATGGAAAGGTGTTATTAGATTCGTAATTCCAGATATTTATTGAATCTCAGTTCTAACACCTGGCATGGTTGGAATCAAACCCGGGTCCCTGGTTCATTTGCTTGGTGTCTGAGTTAACAGTCCAATGGTAATAGTGCTCAGCCATTGCAGAAAACCCGTGAACCTCATCTTTTTCAATGAAGTCACTTTTCCTCGATATTGTCCTGTGTCATTTTCCTGAGCTTGACTCCCAATAATCGCAAGTCCAGATCAGTAAAAACTGCTACCTGAGGATTGGCCTCACAACAGCGGTAAGCAAATGAAGCAACTGTTCTGCAGGTCCCTATGGTGGGGTTGAGGCACGTTCACCCAGCAACAGTGACCGCAGCAGCACAGAGTGGACAGTATCAATGTGCGAGTCAGTGTTAGATTCTGCATTGCCTTAATGAAATAGGAAATCACTCCACAACCACATGATGAAAGAGCAGCGCCCCCAAAACTAATGCCCAGTTAAACCTGTTAGACTCGAACCTGGTGTTGTGTGATTTTTAACTTTGTACACCATAGTCCAACACCGGCATCTCTAAATTAATGAAATGGGGTTGTGGGACGGAAAGTTCGGTTAGCGATCGAAGGAGGGAGAGAAATCTCTGAGAACGGGTTGATTTGAATTCGGACATATGAAACACAGAGATGTGAGCGAGCAGAATTTGAAGGGAAAAGATAATCACCTTTGGAGAAAATTACCATGTTCAAACAACTGATTCCTTTGTGTTTCACAAAAACTGGGGTAGATAGAGCAATTACTGCCGTGACTCGGATTCGAACGGAGGTTACTGCGGCCACAACACAGAGTACTAACTACTACATGATCACGGCATTCCACAGACGCGCACAGTGACTGCATGCAATAAGTACAGTATCATAGGAAATGTTAGACAGAGCACCAAATGCACAATATTAGTGCTAAGCCAACAATGGCAAATACGTGGGAACTAGGAATGGGCTGACCGTTTATTATCGGTTCCCCCAGTGGCTGTGGTGATTCCATCATTAATATGGGGAAGGCTGAGATAAATAGATTTCTCCAAAACATCAAAAACTCCGGGGACAGCGCGGTGTTGTTGAAATGTATAATTCAATAGTAATGCAGTTTAACATCGGCTACTTTACCAGGTTCCCCCACCCCCACAAGGCAGTAACCACTGCTGTCACATAGTCCCAAATCCCAGCCCCAGAATCAGAGGAATTGAGTGGCGCAGTCGCGAAGATCCAACTGGAAGTTGGGATAGGAATGCGGTCGCACAGATACTCGAGGACTCCAGTGACACAACCGGTCAATGCACGGCATTTCTATGACGGTTTAGAGGCGCAAGTAATTCCGAGGTTGGGAGTGCTCCGGGTCAAAGGCGGAGCAAAAGGGAATTTTTTTCCCGTTTATAGCAATCTATAGTGCAGTTTGCTGAGACAGCTGAGTGCCACAACTGGAGCGAGGGCGTCTGGTTTGAAGTTTGAACTTGCTTCATTATCACCCACTTCCCTGGAATGAATTGCTTTCACCATTTTCATTTCGAATTGTTTAATATCTCCCTGCAGTCTGCAACTTTCTTCCTCATGGTTAATTGCATTACTAACTGTTATATTTTCTGCACACTGCTAAATCACGGCCAGTACAAGTAAATATGAATCATTGATCTATATGAGAAAACAGTGGAACTCACTGCAGGCATGCTTTGTCGGTTTGCAGGCGACGCCAGAATTGTAGACAATGAGGAAGATTATCTAAGTTTCAAAAGGATCTTAATCCAATGAGTCGTTGGACACAAAAAATGTAACATGGAGTTCAATCTGGATAAATGGAAGGTACAACAACAAGTTGCGTAGTGTTGGAGGACACGGAAGCTAGGGGTGCAGGTGCATAATTCCTTGTAGTTTGCATCACCTACAGACAAGGTGGTTCAAAGGCATTTAACATACTTCCCTTCATTGTTCAGTCCTTTGTGTATAGGAGTTGGGACGTTATGTTGAAGCTTTGCAGGACATTGATGAGGCCTCTTCTGGAATATTATGTCCAGTTCTGGTCGCCCATTTGTAGGAATGATATTATTCAGCTGGAGCAGGTTCAGAAAAGTATGCACGTATGTTGCCGTGTGTGGAAGGTTTGTGTTATAATGAAAGGCTGGATAGGCTGAGACTATTTTCAGATTCGAGATCGGGGTGCTGGGAAACCACAACAGGTAAGGCAGCATCCCAGGAGCAGGAGAATATTTTTTTCACGCAAGTGACGTTCATCAAGTTCTTCCCCGAAACGTCGATGCTCCAGCTCCTCAAATGCTGCCTGACCTGCTGTCCTTTCCCAGCACAACACTCTCGACTCTGATCTCTTATCTGCAGTTCTCACTGTCTCCTAGTTGAGACTGTTTTCACTCTAGGTTAGGGGTTTGAACGGTGACCTGACAGAAGTTTATGAATTATTGAGAGGCAAGTGAGAGTTAACGATAGCTGCCTTTTCCCAGGATGGGGATTTCAAGGCGAGAGGGCATCTGTTTAAGATGAAAAGAGAGAGACTTTTTTTGAAAAGGTCATGTGAGGCATTTTTTAAGCAAGGTGTTTTACGTGTGCAATTAACTTGCTAAGGAAGTGATGGATGAGGGTACGTTTGCAACATTTAATGGACAATTGATTCCAAACATGAATGGGAAAGTGGGATTTTTAAAATAAATTAAAAGAGTCAACCACGGTATAATCCATCTGGAGTCTCCTGTGGGTCAGAGAAGATGTATATGACAGTTTGCTTCCCGAACTGGCATGAATAAATCAGATGGGACTTTCCACACAACTGATTCAGGTCATCACGAGACTCTTCAATTCCAGGTGCTTATTGAATTCAAACTCCACTATCTGTCATGCCAGGACCTGAACCCTTTGTCCCCAAAATATTACCTGTTTTTTGGATTAACAACACAGTAATAAAACTACAAGTGCATTATAACCACTTAACGGCGACAGGAGGAGGCAGATGGGACTAGATTATTTTGGCAGTATGTTCAGCATGGATTGGTTGGACTGACGGGCCTGTTTTCATGCTGTATGACTCTATGATTGACGCTATGGAACAAATATCTGGTTGGGATTAACAGCAGCATTGACAGCATAATCGAACACCTGATGGGATATGTAATTCTGCTGGAGTGTCCAGATTTTGTTATGCTCAGTGACCCCTTCCCACACACGGGACTGGTGAACGGCTTGTCACCAGTGTTACTGATTAAATGAGTTTCCATTTCTGTGGTAAATTGAATCCCTTCCAGCAGTTCCCACTTTGCCCTGCTTTTTCTGTGGTATCAGTGTACTTTTTTCTACACAGGGTGAACGATCCTTTCACATTGTGTCCACACAGATACAAATCCCGTTTTCCATGTTGTGAATGTGTTTTCATTGTTTCTCATTCACCCACAGGGTGTGAGTATGACTAGTCAGGACGCCATTTGTTATTCGCCCCTCGTTTGTTGCTGTCTGGCTACACCACAAAACCGGGTGCGATCCCAGCCTCGGGTCTCTGTCTGTGGGCAGTCTGCACATTCTCTGTGTGCTTGCGTTTTTATTTCTCCCTCTGGCCAAAGATGTGCCAGTTACAGGGATCAACAATGGGAAATGCAGGATTATGGGACAGGGAATACCCTGGGGTCTGGTGGGATGCGCTTCTGATGTATCATGTGGACTGGAAGGCCCGACTAGCCTGCTTCCCCACATGATGGGGATTCCTGAATTAAGGGTCAGCTCATGTTTTTTTTTTTCTGGTCCTGGAGTCTCTCGCAGGCAGGACTGGGTGAATATGGTAGAATCCCCTGCATAAGGGACATGAATGAATGAGATTGCAGGAAATTAAAGTTAGTATCTCTTTTTCTGAGGTCAGGCTTGCATTTCAGGTTTTATTCGTCGAACATAAACATCACCATTTCCGTTTTCCAGTCGCCAAAGACGGATAGTTTAAAATATCACCCCAACACCACCTTCTCCAGGTTGAAGTCTTGACTGGGTGGAAGAAACTGATACTGAGCTGATGCGAGCAAATGTAGCTGCCACAGTCAGTGTCAGAAACACAGATCCAAATAGCAAAATCATCTTTTAAACCCACCACTGCAAAGTAAAGGGCTCAACACGCTCCACATGTGCCACTCAGCTGTCTTAGAAAGATGCACCGGTAATCGCTATGATAGTATAAACGGGGACAACCATTCCCTTGAGCAGTAGCACACTCAACCGAGGAATTTCATCCGCCTAAATACCATCACAGATGGACAGGACGCTCACCTGTTGCATCACTGGAGCCAGAGAGTAACTCCATGCACTCATTCCCATCCCCATTTCCGTTTGGATCTGGGCGGCTGTGCCGATGTTAAGCTAAAATGCTATTGAAGCATACATTTCAACAATATCCCGTACTGCCCCCCGAATCTTTGATGTTTTGTCGAAATCGGTCAATCTCAGTTTTCAACATTCTCATTCAAGGGATCTCCATAGCCTCTGAGGACATCGAACTGAAAGATTCAACTCATTCTCAGTTCCCACATGTCTGTCACTGTTCGCTGAGTACTGATATTGCACATTTGCTGTTCTTCCGAACATGTTCTCTGCTAGTACACTTATTGCTGCTTGCAAGCATCCTGTTCTGTGGTTACTGTGATCGTGGTTGTCGGTGTTTTGCATTGTGACCACAGCAACCTCGATTTGAAAGCAAATCACGGCACTAAGTCTTCTGTCCGTTGTCCTTTTTGTGACACATGCTAAGAAATTAATTGTTTTACCTTCAAATTCCGCTCTCTCACATCTCTGCGTTTCATATATCAGGATTCAAACACAGCCGTTGTCGGAGATTTCTCTCCTTCCCACGATCATTAAACCTCCTTTCCGTCCCTCCTCCCATTTCTCTGAGGCAATGCACAATCTATCACACTCTTTCACAATCATACTGTTCTGTCTGTGCTGCTGCTGCGATCACTGTTGCTGGGCGAACGTGCCCCAATACCACCATCTGGACCTCCAAACATGTCGATCCATTTGGATACCGCGGTTGTGAAATCAATCCCCATGTAGCAGCTTTTACTGACATAGGCCAGAGACAATTGAAGCGTCAGGCTCATGGAAAATACCCAGGGCAGTTTTGGTGAAAAGACATTTTATTGGAAAAGATCAGCTTTCATGGCTTTCTGCGTTGGTCTTGTAATAATTTCATAGGACTGAATGGATTAGATTAGATTAGATTACAGTGTGGAAACAGGCCCTTCGGCCCAACAAGTCCACACCGACCCGCCGAAGAGAAACCCACCCATAACCCTACATTTACCCCTTACCTAACACTACGGGCAATTTAGTATGGCCAATTCACCTGATCCTGCACATCTTTGGACTGTGGGAGGAAACCGGAGCACCCGGAGGAAACCCACGCAGACACGGGGAGAACGTGCAAACTCCACACTGATACTCGAGAGACCCAGGTAATTGTCTGGGTAATCGGGCTTGAGTCCCTCCATGCGAGATTGTAAAATTTGGATGCAGCAGAAATCTGCAATGAAGTATCCAATGAATACTATAGATCCATTGACAATTGTTGAAAAATATATATCTGGTTTACTGATGTCATTTCAGGATGGAATCTACTATCCTTACTTTTTTCTGGCCTGCATGTGACTTCAGACTCATAGCAATATTGTTGAGTCTCAACTGCCCTCTGGGCAATTCGGAATGGATAATAAATTCTGCTTCGCCAGAATCGCCCTCATACTAATCCAGAAATTTTAAAACAAATGTTCATTAGGCTCAAGCAAGAGTGTTGTGTACAGTTTTGCGAATCACATTATAGTAGGGATGTCATCACACTGAGAACATTGCAGGAGATATTTACCGGGATGTTGTTTGGGATGAAGAGTTTCAGTTGTGAAGAAAGACAGGACAGAGTGGACTGTTTGTCGCATTGCAAAGGAGATGTAGATAAGTCATGAATGAGTTCGGGTATGGACAGATTTGACTGAACGAGTTTCCCATTGATGGAGGGATCGATCTGCAGGCACCAGAGACTTAAGGAGAAAGGCAGAAAGGTTTGAGAAGATGTGCAAAAAACTTTATCAGCCAATGGGTGGTTGGAATTTAGAATACACTGCCTGCATTGTTCAGAGCAGCAAAAACCCTTATAACCTGAATAAATATACAGATGTGAACTTGTGATGCCAAGACATATAAGGCTGTGGGATAAACATTGAGAAATGCTATTCAGTTCATTAGGCAGTTGTTTTTGACAAGTGTGGCCATAATTGGCTGAAGGGCCTCCTTTGACACTCCTGTCCTCTGTAGTATAATGGTTAGTGTCCCCGCCTGTCACCGGGATCAATTCTCCGCTGGGGACAGTGCGTTTTTTTTTAAAACTGTCACTCCAATCCCAAGTTCGGGCATTGATACCTTTCCTTCCATCTCGATGATGCATGTCACAGGAAGGACAGTGCTGCCTGAATCAGTGTGGGGAGGGGCTACAGCTCTCAGGGAGGCAGAGTGTCAGTGAGGGTGCAAACACGTGACTTCAGCAAACTGTACATTGTATCTGTGTTGGAATGAAAAGAATTTGACAGACTTGTACTGGATTGAAGGGTTTACTGGAAGCAGGACGGTGAGGAAGAAATAGCATAAAAACATTCAAATATGATTGCAGAAACATTTCCCTCAGCACGAATGAAATTGTAATGGACAGAGTAGTGTTTCGATACATTGAATTTGGGTTGATTTGCTTTGATGAGGCTGAGTTACCAGGGTATAAAGCCATTAAAAAAATGATACAGCAATTGCTCACTATGATGGAACATTGTGTCAGTAATTCGCACTGCTGTTCGGTCGGAGTGTTAAGTTGATTGGTAAAGTTGAATTGCCCTCTTGTGTCCAGGGATTGAATTAAGTAAGTTAGGTGAATTAGCCATGGGGAACGCGGGGACAATGTCAGAAGTCACAGGATGACAGGTTATAGTCCAACAGGTTTATTTGAAATCATAAGGGGGAGGGCTCACTCTTCCTCAGGTGAAATATACAGGAATAGGGAGGGAAGCTTGGTCTGAGTGAGATGACCTTCAGAGAGTCGACACCGGCTCGATTGACCGAAATGCTCTTTCTACACTGTAGGATTCTGTGATTCTATCGGAGAGGATAATGACGGTATTTACTGGGGTGTAAAGCGATAGAGACGATACTGGCGAGGTGTACTGAGAATGAGATTTCATTCACTTGTCTTCTTGGACAATTGAGTACAGTTATCCCTGAACCAAGGAAGACTGAGTGGGTTTTTCTCCGGTTATGACACGTTTGGACAGAGTAAATGGGTGGAAAATTCCCTCTTTCAAGTAAGTAAATATCTAGATGTCAGGCATTGATAAAACCTTTGAAGGGCAAAGAAATGATGAGAACAGAATCGGTGTCACTCCGAGAATCTGTTTTTCAAAATATTTGAAAAGGCATATTTGGTGACATACAAGGAATAAATTTCACAAGGAGAGCGACAGCGTGTGGCTAGGTAAAGGATAGGGGTGGGGTATAGTCGTTCGGAGTTGCGGGGAAACAATGTCTAATTTGGTTGACTTTAAATGTAAAGACATTTCGTGAAGATGTGCAGCTGAATAAGATTCGATTCCAAAACTCTAAATTTTGAAAGCTTTGGCATAATATTCCACTTAAAGCATTGTAAATGGAACTGAGCGGATTTTTTTTTATTGCGTTGGGAAGATATTACATAATGAATAGGAAGTGACCAGTTGCTTGGAGATCGACTTCGTGCTTTAATCACATGCGTTAAAGATGTGAGGACAAACACCATGATGTTTGGTCCATTTAATACTCGGTGAAATCTGGCAAAGTAACGAGCAACAAAACTCTACTTTAAGCCTCTGCTTTTCTAAGAAGTATTCTCCTTAAGCTGAAATAAAGTCGGAGCAAATTTGAATACAACATTAATCGTTCCAATGAGATAAATCTAATTCACTTGCGGTATGACAATGAACATTGTCAGGTTGCAGCAAAATTAAAATGAAACGAACAAACAGCGTTTCTTGCGGTTTAATCCAATTCGGGTTCAGCCATATGAGAAAGGCCATTGAGCCACAACATCGCCTTTATTTCCCTCTTCATGGCTGCTTCTTCACGTGAGAGAGAAAGTCACTGAAGAAATTATGAGTCAAATGAAGATGAGACTATGACGTAAAAGTCTTGTTCTCTGTTTGATTCTGACATAGTTCTGACTCAGAATGTATCAATGACAGCTATTCATTCTGACCAGCATGGCTATATATTGGAATTTGCTGTCTTTATAATTCTGGTGAAAGCAGAAACACATTCGGTTCCGCTCTGAAAATTTGTCATCCAAGACGTTCACTGCATGTAACTGTGATGAGGTCACATGTCACCGCTTGACAAAATGTGCTGAGGAGACCGAGCGATTACGGTGGTGGGTTATTATCCTGTTGTGCTCCACATTCACAGATTCGAGTCACACTCTGGTTGCTAACTTCACAAACCGCTCCAGCAGTTTTTCTTTGCATCTCACACTCTGGTATACACTGGATCGAGAATCTTCTTCTTGCCGTTCACTGCACGGGAGATTCACCAGCAGTCGATACCACATTAAAGTCGAAATGAAGAGCGAGAGCAATCATTCTATTCAATTGTACAATAAATTGTTGTAATAAGAAAGAACGCATTTTTCTTTCTGCCCCACATTCCATCTTGTCTTTCTGTGAAGATACATCGAAAGAAAGAGAAACAGATAACAAGAGATCGGGAGCACAAGTTTATCCAGTAAGGTTGTTCATGAGTATTTTAACCAATCGCTTCACACAATGATCTGATCAGTATTTCAAACAGTCACTCGGAATCGGAACCGCAGAAATCTTCTCCAATGAAACGAACCTTTCATTTTTCCACAAATTTCTGCTGTGTGTGAATCATACAACGATCCATCATCCAGCGTGATCACTGACTTGCCAACTGTATAAAGTCCACCAACTTTCTTCAGCAATCACAGCTTCTGGACACAGCCACCTGTGCTGTGCCCAGTGTAATTTGTTGCACCCAGGGCACAGCACATTTCTTCTTCCTGTGTTTATGAGCCTTGTTCCTGATCTGTCTGATCTATTTCATAAACGTTTCCTATCACTTCAGCCCATCCCCTCACAATTCTGAACTTAAGCATAAAATAAGGCGTAAGACCAAATGTTAAATAAAGTGGAAGTATGCCCCTCAGCCCATCGAGTCTGCCCCAACATTCAATGAACTCATGGTTGATCTGATAATCTTCAACTCGATTCTGCTCACTTACCTCGACAAAGCTCCATCATCTTTCTGATTAACTATCCGGCAGAGTTTGAAAATATCCAACAACTCAACCTCAACCATGCGTTCTACAAAAATGCCACAGACTTTCTGGCCCCTGAGCAAAGAAATTAATCATCATTTCTGAAATAAATAGGCAATGCCTAATTCTGTGTTCATGTCGATTGGTGCTCTCCTCACAGCATAGGGCAAGCCACCTGCCTGTATCTACCCTGTCAAGATCCAGTGAATATTGAACGTTTATAATTGTTATTATGTGAATATAGAGCCCTCTTCCACCTCCTTTGTTTCAAGGAGAATAATCCCAGCCTAACCAATCATTCCACGAAACTCCATTTTATACAGAGTTAGCAACATGTTTGTAAATCTCTGCTGGCTCTTACAGCGTCCTGACGAAGTTATAAGACAGGTGGAGAAATTTCGGCGAGGAAACGGGTTGAAAGTTCAGGCGCAGCTGGGAATTGGAACTTGAAATCAGAAAGTGATTGAAATCGGATTGATCCACAGAAGGACCAAATGCAGCAATGATAACTCTGACAAATGAGAACTAATCATATTAGATTGACATTCAATGGCTTCATTGCAACTGAAATCCTCCGTGTAATCGTCCTGGGAGCTAGTATTTAGGAGAGATAGAACCTGACCGCCCATATAAAGAAGTTGACTACAGTAACGTGTCCGTCCGTCGACTTTGTTTGATTAGTAACTCAATTCTCGTCTCCGTGAAGCCTACGTTGTCCGCAACGCACAAATTCGATTTTAACAGAACTCTCTCCATTTGCCTAGGGGGGTGCAGCTTTAATAGTACTGAAGGAACTGGACACCTTCCACGACAATGCAGTCACTAAACTGTACATTCTTCAATACCTGAATATTTATTCCCTTAATTGCTAAGGCACAATTACAACAGAGTGCACCACCTAGAAACCTGGAATATATCATCCAGGTTTTGTTGACAGAACCTTCAATGTTCAAAAACTTTACTGACTATGATACAAGGTTGAAGATGCACTGAAACGTCACCGTTTGCAAATTACCCTCCAAGACACATGCAATATGACTTGGAGAGGAATCAGTGGTAAATTCATTGAGTGATGAAGCGGTCTTGATGGGCAAAGAGTTATACTTCAGCCCTCCATCCTTTATCATACAATTTTTAAAAATGTTGATTATTACATTGACCAGACTTGTGCTCACTCCTTTGGTTGTTTCCTAAACTGGCGCTTGCTAAAGATCGAGTATTATCCTCAACCTGTAGTCAACAATAGAAAATATCCAAAAGCCCTCTCGAACAACTGATCTCCCTGTCTAACAATCTTCAGAGATCTGTAAATGTTCACTCCAAGATCTCTTTGTTCCTTACACCACTCAGAATCCTCACTGTTACTGTTTCAACTCCCCAAATTCATTACCACTTATTGGTCTGAATTCAATTACATTCACAAATATTTCCTTTCTACCTGATTGTTATATCCCTGCGGCCCCTGAAATTATTCATTATCGTCAACTACACAACTAATTGTTATATCTTCAGTAAACTTCGAAACCATGACTCCTACAACTAAGTTTGAATTATTGATCTACATCAGGAAACAGTGGCACTCCACTGGAAACAGGCATCCAAACATGGTTTTATTTTGGATGGGTGAACACCTGCAAGAACAGCAGAAACAGACCCGTGCTGTCATTTGTAAACCTGATGGTGACTCTGTAGGTTGATCGCCAGATTGATTCCTTATCACATATGGGAGTGGTGAATGACCTGTCCACTTTGTGACTGAGCAAGTGAGTTTACACTTCAGCGGGCAATTGAATCCCTTCCTGCAGAACCCGCCCGCATGGATATGCCTTCATTGCGGCGTGGGTAGCCCTGTGTCTGTTTAGTTTGGATAAGCAGTTGCATTTGAGTCCACGCTGAGACGACTCCCAATTATCCCCATCATCCATGTATCTCTTTAATCCTTCCTCATTCTCCCACGGAGTGTGACCATCATAATCTGAACAGCACTTGTTGTTCATCCTTAACTCTCCTTGACCTGAGTCGGAGGGAATTTATGGGTGAACCGTACTATTGTGCGGCTGGAGTCATATTTTGGCAGGTCTCGCTAAGGATGGCAGATTTCCCTTTTGAAGGGATATGAATGAATGGGTTTTCAGCAAATTAAAACGTTTTGTCACTCTTCCTCTGAGCGGCTTTATATTCCAGATGTTATTCATCAAATCTAATTACTACCAGCTGCCATGCTCCATTCTCCAAGGGTTGCTGGCCCAAATATCGCCATTACATTTGCAGATGACACGAAGATTGGTGGAGAAGCAGAAAGCATAGGGGACTGTCAAAGAATGAAGGAGAATATAGATAGATGGGAGAGTTGAGTGGAGAAATGGCAGATGGAGTTGAATCCAGGCAAATGTTAGGTAATGCATTTTGGGATGTCTAATTCTCGAGCAAAATATACTGTAAATGGAAGACCCTTGTGTAAAGTTGATGAGCAGAACGATCTGGGAGTTCATGTCCTTTGTACCCTGAATGTAGCTGCACAGGTGGATCGAGTGGACAAGAAGCCATATCGCATGCTTGCCTTCACTGGACGGGGGGCATTGAGTATAAGAGCTGGCAGGTCATGCTAAAATTGTGCAAGATTTTGGTTCAACCGCATTTAGAATGCTGTGTACTGTTCTGGTCGCCGAATTACCAAAACGATGTGCACGTTTATGAAAGAGTGCAGAGAAGGTTTATGAGAATGTTGCCTGGTATGGAAGATGCTAGCTCTGAAGAGACGATGGGTAGATAATGTTTGTTTTCATTTTAGAAAACTAGATTGAAGGGGACCTGATTGACATCTACAAAATCATGAAGGGTATAGCTAGGGTGGACAGAGATAAGCATTTTTCCCAAGGTGAGGGATTCAATAATGAGATGTCACGCGTTCAAGGTGAGAGGTGAAAAGTTTAAGAGAGGTCGACGTTAGAAGTATTTTTCACAGAGGGTGGTAGGTATTTGGATAGTGTTGCCAGCAGAGGTAGTCGAGGCAAGCATGGAAGATTCATTTCAGGTGCGTCTGGACAGATGCGTGAGTAGTGCAGAAGGATGCAGAAGGATACAGTTTGTTTGGAATTGGGTGATAGATTTAGACAGTGGATCAGCTCAGGCTTCGATGTCCAAAGGGTCTGTTCTTGGCCTGTAAATTTTCTGTGTTCTCTGTTCTTCTGTATTCACTACACCATCAACTTCATGCTACATTGCTGCATCTCAGAGAAGGACATTGTCAATTCCAATTATCACAGAGGGAATGAGAATATGACATGCGGCTGTGTCGGAATGCAAGTGATGTACGCTGGATTGGAGTGTTTACTGGGAGCAAGAGACTGATGTGGAGACGATGTGATCAAAAACAGCTCTTACTGTCAAAGTAACAAAACGGCGCATTGTTAAGGAAAATTTCAGAGAATGCTTTCAATTAATCGACCTCTCGCTTAAGGCTCCACCACGCTTTAGCTGAGCCAATCTGTAGTGCGGGTTAATGCTGCTATTGTATCATAATGATCTGATGAACGGAGACAAATATGCCCTTCCGCCCCGCCTTTGACCAGGAACACTCCCAGCTTTGGCATTTCATGCGCCTCTGTACCATCATAGAAGAACCACGTCCTCACTTTCAAACCAATCATTCCATTTCGATACCGTGGTTGTGAGATCATTTCTCATGTCGCAGCTTTTACAACATGGAACATAGATTATTGGAACATCAGGCTCAGGAAAAAGGACAATTGGTAGCTGTGAGGAAAAGAAAATTTATTTGAAAGTACCTCTTCCTGTGGAATTCTACATCATGTATTTCACTTGCTCATTTGGCTCTATCTAGTCTATTGTGTGCAGTTTAGCAATTCGCATGACACCCACGGATATGATAGCACTGGAAATGATGCAGGACAGATTTACCAGAATATTGTCTGGGTAGAAGAGTTTCAATTATGAAGATAAATTGGATAGTCTGGAGGTGTTTTTCTTGTAGCAGAAGAAATTGAGAGGAGACATGATTGAGATGTACAAAATAATCAAGAATATGGATGGTGTAGACTGAAATAAACGTTTCTCTTTGATGGTGAGATCGATCACGGGGGAGAGGCAGGGTGGCATACACTTAAGGATAGAAGAGGAAAGATTTGAGTGAATGCACAGACAAATGTTTTGAAACAGCGGTTGGTTGAAATCTGGAACTCAGTGCATGTAAAGGTTGGAGAGTCAGAAATCCTCATAACTTTCAGAAATATTCAGATGTGAATTTTGTGATGCCAAGGTAGACGAGGCTATAGGCCAAGTGATTTAAAAAAAAAGTGTGAGGATAGTTAAGCGAATGTTAATTTCCAGTAATACCAAATAGGCTTCTTTTTGCATAAAATTCCTGGATATTACCACCGCCTGTCACTGCGTGATCACCGGTTCAATTCGCTTCCAGGACGTCTGCTTGCATATTGGGAGGGCTCAGTAGGTGGAACTGTGCCTTTCTGCACCAGGAACCCGCATTCGATTCCAGACTTGTGTGACTGACTGCGTGGAATTTGAACACTCCTCTCTCTCTCCCATGTGAGTTTCCTCTGGCTGCTCCGATACCTTCCCACAATGCAAAGGTGTGCAATTCAGGTCAATGGCAAAAAAAATCTCAATGGACTGTAAGTGTTGTAAATCAGAGACAAAAGTCAGAATTGCAGCTCAGGGGAAACAGAATGACCATTTCGGGTCAACAGAGCCTTCCTCGGAACTGTTTTAAATTCGCAATGCTAACTCAGATTCCTCTCTACTGATGCTGCCTGACTCGCTGAGTTTTTGGTACAATTTCTATTTTAGTAGGTGGATCATAAATGCGGATTTAGAAAGATACAGTGGGCAGTGTGAATCTCTTCCAAGGCATAGTGCAGACTCAACTGACCAAATGGGTTCTGTCTGCACTGTGTCTAATTCCATTACCTTTGTATCTATAAGTCTTTGTCGTATTTGTGGTCTTTGCTTTTTACATCTCTCCTGTCATGTGAAGTGCAGAGCAGGACAATCGACGTTTCGGGCATAAGCCACCACCAAACCGTTACCATCTGACGCCTGGAAGATGAACGCCTCATATTCTGCCTTGGGACCCTGCAACCATACGGGATAAATGTGGATTTCAACGGCTTCCTCATTTCCCCTCCCCCTACATTATTACAGTCTGAAACATCAAACTCAACACCACCCTTCGGACCCATACATCTCTCCCCCTCTGACATATCACCTCCTCCCATGCCTCGATCCACCATTCGCTTTCCCAGCTACCTTGCAACCGACTCCAAACACCTCCCATTTATCTCCCAGCCCCCACCCACAAGACTCATTCCTGATGAAAGACTTATGCCAAAAATGTCGATTCTCCCGCTCCTCGGATGCTGCCTGACCTGCTGTTTTTTTTCCAGCACGACACTATCGGCATGTTGAAGATAGAACAGATCAGCTCAGTCTCGTTATCTGAGAACGGAGAAGGCTGAGTGAGGAAGTGATTAAGGTGCACATTAAAGGGATCGGTATGTGTGATAGGAATAAACTTCTTATGGGAAGAGTTAACAACTAGTGATCTCCGTCAAACGCAAGTGAGACGATGTTCAGTGGAGATATAGGAAGAACGTTTTCACTCTGAGTGTGTTGTTTATTTGGAATTCACTGTTTGAATGTGTGGTAAAGCTATGTGTCAGGAGTATTTAGCCGAATACTTGAGAAGCTAGAGCACACATAGATAAGGACCATGACCATCTCCGAATTCAATAACTCTCAGAATAAAAAATGCCTACTCCAAACTTCTTTATCGTGCCCCGATGGGTTTGAAGTTCTAACCTTTAGTTTCCACTCACCTAAACGAGGAAATTTCCCTCGTATTTACTCTTAACAACTTCACATAAGATGGATAACTTCTTTTCGGGCATAACGCCGTCTTTCCTGATTTCTCCCGCATTATTCCTTATCTATGCCACCATCCCATTAACTCCTCTCTTTTCGTTTCTAGTGGCTTCATCTCCCAGTACACCTCATTTCCATCGTTTCTGACGACATGGTATCATGACCGTATCATTCCTAACGTCTTTATAGTCCAGTAAATACTGCCCGTGTCTATCATCATGTCTTTATATCCCTGTATATTTCAACCTGAGAAAGGATGCTGGGTCTAATTCAATGATGAAAACTCACCACTAAGCTATGCAATCTTATTACCGACATAGGAAAGGTGGAAGCAATTTCAATTACAGCTGAATGGATTGGTTGCAACAGAATCGTGTCAAATCCCAGTCACATACTTGACTGTTGTTCTTATAGTTATTTCTTCTCTACGTGTGCTGAAGTATCACAGTGAGGGATCAATTACTATTGCCAGACATACACAAGGGGACATATGAAATGCGGAAGTTGTGAAATCAGAGCAGTTTGTATTGACATGCCATTCACTGTTCGAATATCAGGCTTAGGAATTATACAAAGAGCGATTTTGAACGAAATTTGAGCAGGGAAGTTTACCGCATGATGTTACACCATATTGTGTGGTTACTTTGTTGTTTACCTCATTTGTGTGTTTTGCCTCTTTGGGGATTTTGAAGTTATCCCCTCTATACAAACGTTCCGTGCTTTTGCACCATTATACAAAAGATGCAGTACAATAACACCCAACACTGCTTGCACAGATATTGACCCCTGGAAACAACTCTGTGCATTCTCCTCGACACTGGAAAATAATTTGCTGCATTCCCGCTCTTATTGGTCTTTTCATTACATCGGCTTCTGGTCTTCACGGAATCCGATTAAGCAGATCTTGTCACTGAGTCATTTGTGTTCAGATCATGTGAGCAGAATATCACAGTCCATAACCCAGAAGTCAGATCATACTCAGGGAACGGTCCTCTGCTTTTGATCATTTCATGAACACCAGGAAGAAATATCTATGCTCTTCAAAATTTACTAACCTGTTTTTCAGAAGCAAGGTAAACAGTTCCAGGTTTCTGCTTTTGTTGTCACACGGACCAAGGCTGTAAAGGCTGGAACCAATTGTGACTGTCCGCTCTCCCATATCCATTTTCTCCCCAGGAAGTGTTAAGATGATGGTATGAATCGGATTCTTCTAAAAAGAAGAATACTTTTGTTATTAATTTCTGGTTTATGGGCCCACTAGGCTCCCGCTAGGCCTCTGTATATCGCACTGACAACAGCAGTTTCCAGCCGTTTCCAGCCGTCTTCAGCTTTTTTGTAGCAAGTACCTTCGAGCATGACATCAAAAGATGTTCGCTGTGACTGTGTGACACTCTAGCAATGGAGACAGCTCTATCAATGGAGGCAGCTCAGTCCGCTAGGATGGGATAATTTCTGCAGTGTGTCCTGCGGATCAGATACAGTGCACTTTATCATTCAGATCATACAGAGTGAGAACGCTCGAAAAGGCCAATTGGTCACTCGTACCTGCGTCAGCTCGGGAGTTATAAAATATGGGTTAAAGCAGAAACTCGGGATTTGATCAGGTTTCAAGTGTTCACGTGAGACAGGAAGCAGAAAAAGATAGACCGTGAAGCGATTGGGATCTGACTACAGGAGCAGCAAATAGGTTGCACATCGCAGAGGAGAGCTTTGAAGTATTGAATTCTGGTTGATGGGCTGATCATACTTTCACTTGGCCACGCTGCAGCAGAAGATAATATGTCAATGTCTCTTGGAATTGTCATGTCATAGGCAAATATCACCGTTAAACTGCTGTAAGTTCCTTTTTCCAATGTGATGACAGTCTGTATGTAAAATAGCTTAAATATTTAATCCTTTCTCATAAACAAGTCCATTCCATCTCATTGTGTTGTATTGTCTTCTTTCCACTTTACCTGTTATCGTGCCTGCACTGAAGTTGATTTGCTCCTTCTGCATGTCTTTTCCAGTCTGGGTGATATGATGCAGTTGTACTGATCCACCGCCTGACAGAATTTTCCACTTCACTTCAGCCTGCCCTAACTTCGCTACAGGATACCATTCCCGTTGTTTAGATGTTAAGCGCTCGTCTCAGATCCAGCCTACCCTCACCCAAAATAAATGCAAAACTCAGTCCCACTGTGATCACTGCAATCCGGTAAATCTTCACTCCGAGGTCATTGATTATTCCTAGGAGAAAGTTGGGACTGCAGATGCTGGAGATCAGAGTCGGGAGTGTGGTGTTGGAAAAGCACAGCAGGTCAGTCAGCATCCGAGGAACAGGAGAATCCACGTTTCAGTCATAAACCCTTCAACAGGAATAATGCTTGTGAGTCGGGACTGAGAGATAAATGTTAGGGTTGTGGGGTTTGGGGGATGAAGCTGGGAAAGCGATAGTTGGATGAAGATGAGGGAGAAGATGATAGTTCAGAAGGAGCAGAGATGGAATGGGTCCAGAGCGCGGTTCCAAGTTTGAGGCTTGGAACTTGGGGGAAGGGAAATGAGGAAACTGTTCAAATTGATACTTATCCTGTGCGGTGAAAGAGTCCCAAGGCGGAATATTTGGCGTTCCTCCACTATGCATTGGGTGGTTGTGATTTGGTGGTGAACGAGGCCCACGACCTTTACGTCTTTGACGGAATGGGAGGAGGAGTTGAAGTGTTCAGTCACGGGGTGGTAAAGTTGATGGCTGCGAGTGTCCCAGAGATGTTCTCTGAAATGATCTGCAAGAAGGTGTCCTGTCTCCCTGATGCAGAGGAGACAACACTGGGTGCAACGGATGCAGTAGATGACATTGCAAGCGGTAAAGGTGAATTTCTAACGGATGTGGAAGGATCCTTTGGGGCCTTGGACGGAGATGAGTGAAGTGGTGGGCGCTCGTGTTACCCTTACCCTTCCTGTGGTGGTAGGGAAAGATTCCAGTAGTGGGGTGTGGGCTTATTTGGGGTTGTAGACCTGACGAGAGTTTCGTGGAGGGAATGT
This sequence comes from Chiloscyllium plagiosum, assembly GCF_037043375.1. NCBI lineage: Eukaryota > Metazoa > Chordata > Chondrichthyes > Orectolobiformes > Hemiscylliidae > Chiloscyllium > Chiloscyllium plagiosum. Next base: position 53,847,524 of record NW_028270177.1, read on the forward strand.
TCTTTTCAGAATGCTGATAGGGATGAGGAGGGAAATATATATCTGATGATGGGGTGTGTTTGGAGATGGAAGAAGTGGTGGAGTCTGATGTGTTTTATGCGGAGGTTGGTGGGGTGAAAGTTGAGGACCAAATGTTTCTGTCCTTGTTGCGGGAGGGGTGGGGTTGATGGGCGGTGGTGAATGAAGTGGATGAGATGCACTGGAGGGCATCGTCAACCACGTGGGAAGGGCATTTGCGATTATGGAAGAGGGAGACCAACTGGGACTTTCTGAGGTGGAATTGGTCGTCCTGGGAAAAGATGTGGTGGAGGCAGAGGAATTGGGAATAAGGGATTGCTTTTTTACACGAGGTGAGGTGGGTGGAGTAGTATTGATAGCTGTGGGAGTTGGTGGGGTTGTAGTATATGTCTGTCATTAGTGATTCGCTGGAGAAGGTGATGGACAAGTCCATGAAGGGGAGGGAAGTTGCCAAGATGATCCAGGTAAAGTTGAGGTTGAGGTGAAAGATGCTGGCAACCCTTGCTGAACTGTTCAACGTCCTCGTGGGAGCACGAAGTGGCGCCAATGCATTTCTCAATGCCGTGGAGGCACAAGTGGAGAGAGGTGCCAGTGTAACTGCGAAAGATGGACAATTCCCGATATCTGACAAGCAGGCAGGCACAGCTAGGTCACATGCGGGTGCCCATGGCTATCCCTTTGGTTTGGAGGAAGTGGGAGGATTGGACTGAAAAGTTGTTGAGGGTGAGGACCAGTTCAGCCAGGTGGATGAGGGTGTCGATGGGAGGGTACTAGTTGGGATGGGGTGAGATGAAGAAACAAAGGGTTTGGAGACTTTCATCATGTCAGATGGATGTGTACAGGGACTGGATGTCCAAGGTGAAGATGACGCATTGGGATCAGGGAAAGAAAAGCCTTGGAGGAGATGAAGTGCATAGCTGGTATCACAAACGTAGGTGTGAATTTCCTGGACTGGGGAGACAGGAAGGTGTTGAGGTAGGAAGAGATGAATCGTGCCAGACAGGCACAGGCTGAGACAACAGGTCTTAGGAAGGAGGTAGAATCGGGCAGTGGTGGGTTCATAGACAATCAGGTTGTCGGCAGTGGGTGGGAGATTCCCGAGAGGTGATGAGATTGTGATTGTCTGGGAGATGATGGGAGGTGTGGCTGTGATCGGGCGCAGTAGGAAGAGGTATCAGCGAGTTGGCGCCTGTCTTCAGCAGTGTACCTCAGGCTGTCTCATGCCTCATTCGTCATGAAGGGCTTATGCCCGAAAATTCGATTCTCCTGCTTCTCGGATGCTGCCTGGCCTGCTGTGCTTCTCCAGCATCACACTGTCGACTCATTCATTATTCGTGTTTCATTTCACACTGCCAGGTGCGTGCAGCCTGTTTGCCTCTAGAAAGCATTGTTCTCATAACCTTGCACAACACCTGCCAATCTCAAACAAAAAGAGAAATTGCTGTAAAACCTCAGCAGATCTGGCAGCATCTAGCGATAGGAAGAGGTGTCCTCGAGTTGGTATTTGGCTTCAGCGGTGCAGAGGTCAGTGCGCCAGACTCTCACTGCGCTCCCATATCTGCTGGCTTGATGGTGAGGTTGGGATTGGCGCAGGGAGACTGGAGTGCTGCGCGTTGTGAGGGTGAGAGGTTGAGGTGGGGGATGGAGTAGACAGGTTGAGGCGGTTAATGTCCCAGTGACAGTTGGAAATGAAGAGTTCGAGGGCAGGTAATAGGCCAGCGCGGGGTGTCCAGGTTTATGCAATGTGTTGGAGGTGGGGGAAGGAGTCTTTGGAAGGTGGGCGGGAGTCCTGATTGTGAAAGTAAGCTCGGAGGTGGAGGCAGCAGAAGAAGGGTTTGACGTCACGGCGTGTATTAAATTCTTTGATGCGTGGACGGAGGGGGATGAAGGTGATTACTTTTCTGAGGACTGATCGTTCGTCCTCAGTGAGGGGAAAGTTCAATCCCAACCTCACCATCAAGCCAGCAGATATGGGGGCGCAGTGGTAGTCTGGCGCACTGACCTCTACACCACTGAAGCCAAATACCAACTCGACGACACATCTTCCTACCGCCCCCTCGACCATGACCCCACCTCCATCACCAAACCATCATCTCCCAGAGCATACAGAACCTGATAACCTCAGGACATCTCCCAAACACATCTTTCAACCTCATTGTCCGGGAACACCGCACTGCCCCTTTCTACCTCCTGCCCAAGATCCACATGCCTGACGACCCTGGCCGACCCATTGTTTCAGCATGCTCCTGCCTCACTGAACTCATCTCTACCTGCCTCGAAACTGTCCTATCCCCCCAGTCCAGGAACGCCCCACATACGTTCGAGACACCACCCACGCCCTCCACCTCCTCCAAGACTTACGTTTCCCTGGCCACCAACGCCTCATCTTCACCATGGATATCCAATCCCTCTACACCTCCTTCCACCATGACCAGGGCCTTCAAGCCCTCCGGTTCTTCCTCTCCTGACGTCTCCAACAGTACCCTTCCACCGACACTCTCATTCGATTGGCCGAACTGGTCCTCACCCTTAACAATTTCTCCTTCGAATCCTCCAATTTCCTCCAGATCATAGGGGTAGCCATGGGCACACGCATGGGCCCCAGCCATGCTTGTCTCTTTGTTGGCTATGGAGAACAGTCGATCTTCCGTCATTACACCGGCACCACTCCCCACCTCTTCCTCCGCTACATCGATGACTGCTTTGGCGCCACCTCGTGCTCCCGTGAGGAGGTTGAGCAATTCATCAACTTCACCAACGCATTCCACCCTGACCTTAAATTTACCCGGACCATCTCTGACACCTCCCTCCCCTTCCTGGACCTCTCCATCTCCATTAATGACGACCGACTTGACACTGATATTTTTACAAACCCACCGACTCCCACAGCTACCTGGATTACAACTCTTCCCACCCTACCTCTTGCAAAAATGCCATCCCGTATTCCCAATTCCTCCGCCTCAGCCGTATCTGCTCCCAGGAAGACTATTCCACCACAGAACACACCAGATGACCTCCTTCTTTTAAGACTGCAATTTCCCTTCCCACGTGGTTAAAGATGCCCTCCAAAACATCTTGTCTACATCCCACTCCTTCGCCCTCAGACCCCACCCCTCCAACCGTAACAAGGACAGAATGCCCCTGGTGCTCACCTTCCACCGCACCAACCTTCACATAAACCAAATCATCCGCCGACATTTCCGCCACCTCCAAACAGACCCCACCACCAGGGATATATTTCCCTCCCCACCCCTTTCCGCCTTCCGCCTGGTCAGGTCCACGACCCCCTACAACCCACCCTCCCATCCTGGCACATTGTCCTGCCACCGCAGGAACTGCAAAACCTGCGCCCACACATCCTCCCTCACCTCTATCCAAGTCCGAAAAGGAGTCTTCCACATCCATCATTTTTACCTGTACATCCACCAATATCATTTATTGTATCCGTTGGTCCCGATGCGGTCTCCTCTACATTGGGGAGACTGGACGCCTCCTAACAGAGCGCTTTAGGGAACATCTCCGGGACACCCACACCAATCAACCCACCGCCCTGTGGCCGAACATTTCAACTCTCCCTCCCACTCTGCCGAGGACATGGAGGTCTTGGGCCTCCTTCACCGCCGCTCCCTCACCACCAGACGCCTGGAGAAAGAACGCCACATCTTCCGCCTCGGAACACTTCAACCCCAGAGCATCAATGTGGACTTCAACAATTTCCTCATTTCCCCTTCCCCCCCCCTCACCCCAGTCCCAAACTTCCAGCTCAGCACTGTCCCCCTGACTTGTCCCACCTGTCTATCTTCTTTTCCACCTACCCACTCCACCCTCCCCGCTCCCCCGACCTATCACCTTCATCCCCTCCCCCACTTCCTATTGTACTCTATGCTGCTTTCTCCCAACCCCCACCCTCCTCTAGCTTATCTCTCCACTCTTCAGGCTCTCTGCTTTTTTTCCTGATGAAGGGCTTTTGCCCGAAACGTTGATTTTACTGCTCCTTGGATGCTGCTTGAACTGCTGTGCTCTTCCATCACGAATCCAGTTTCTGATCCATTGGTCCGTTCCTCCACAGATCTGTCAGAAATACTGAACTTTTCCAGCAACTTCTGTATTTGTTTGATTTTAAACATCGGCGGATCTTTCGTTTTTTTTTCTTATTTTCTACCAATATGATTTGGCTTAAGATTATGTTGAATATTTTGAATATGACTACGATAGAATAGCCAGATTTCAAAAGCCCGCGACTGCTACTTGGTTCACGTGACCAATGCCTTTCCACTTGATCACTGCGCCCTACAGCTGCACTGCAGATAAATTAACAAAATTCTGGCATTCTCTCGATTTGGCAATCAGGAGCGAGATGGCTTGACTTGTTGAAAAAGTTAGATATACTGATATAATACAGTATATTAAATGGGGAACCATAAGGGAAAGAGAGAACAGTGAAAGATAGTGTTCTGGCAAAATTTAAATGTCATTGCTCAAGATTCAGAAAATGCTAGCATTCACAAACATACCACAATGTGGAATGTAACTTTCAGGACAAGCAAGACAAGCAGATTGCAAAATCTTAGTCTGAAAGTTTTGCAGCATCAGTTTTAGATTTAATGAATGCACGCATGGGTTTCAGTGCTGTAGAAGGAAATCCTTGCCTTCGAGGATACGTGCGGAATGTTCACTGATTCATCCCAGTAATGGCAGGACTGTCCTCTGGAAGCATATGAGTACAATTATTCAATGCTCCATGGAGTTTCAAATAAGAGGTGTAGGGAATGTCTCCATTCACAAATTAATCATTCAGTAGAACTCAATACAAGGACACATGAAGTGATAACCAAGGTGGGCAAGAACACGGAAATATGATACACAATAGCTACGACAATTTCTATGTGCAAGATGTCGATTTCAGACCCACGGTGGCTTTTGGTAATGATATTTACTGTCCAGAACCAGTCTGCACTGGAATGACTCGAGCCCTACTGTGATGTATTTGAACTTCAGTTACCTTTAGAAATAGCTGACACTCACTCAGATCATGGAGATTTAGAGAAATCATATTTAAAGCAAATAGTTCATCTTGTAACTGTGAAATCTTTAGGTCATCCTCAGTGGGAGCATTGTGTATAATCCTTGTCCTTATTCTCCAACAAAGACATGTGAAGAGGTTAGGAAGGGCACAGACGCTGCTTACTGAATAGCAAGATATTAGGAAGCCCAGCGACGGGGTGTACTGAGACATAAAAACATCAGAAAGGATAGAAATGATTTCATCCGCATTATGGACAGAATGACGGAGTTTATTCACGACATGTGGAAATGCTGGACCAGAAACACGCAAGTTTAAAAGTAAACAAAAGAGATTTTCTCATAACGTGTGGTTTGAAGTGACTAATCGGGGAAATTCCGTCTTTTAAGTGAATCAACAACTTTAGTTGGAGCTTCAAAACCATTAGTGAATGATTAAGAAAAGATTGGATGAGAGTTTCTTCTACTCAATAAAATTGCTCAATTCCTGAATGACTTTCTGGAAATAAAACGTAGATTTATGATTTCATAGTGTTTTAAAAAACACACGAACAAACATACAAGGAGGGAATTTACCATTGAAAGAAAGGAAAAGTGTGGGTGTGGATTAATTTCGATTTGGTTGTTTTCAGACACAAAGACACTTCATGAACACTGAATAAAATTGAGTATAAAAAGTTCCTGAATTTGAAAGATAAAGCGTATTATTCAAGGTGAAGCATTGTAAATGGGGCTGATGTCGTAAAATAACTGCAGACAGAAGTTACATCCTAATGAGTGGCAATTGAATCGTCATTTGGAGACGCCACACCTAAAAGATTTGACCACATTCACATGACGTTAGGTGTATTTCACGCTTTCTTATATCCACCAACAAGTCTACTCTGTCTTTTTTGTATTTTAACCCTCTGTACTGCTCTGCAGCACACCATTCCAGCTGAAAGATGCTCAGACTAAAAGTGAATACAATATTCAGACGGTCCTATGCGATCAGTCTTTTTTTTATTATTACAATGGCCATTGCGAGTTTGCAACAAACTGCATAACATGAAAACAGATCAACATCTATTTTCCCGGAAATTAACGCAGTGCACATGGGAAACTTCATCCGTCTGCTGAAAAATCACCTTCGGCTCTCCCTCCACACATGTCTCTTCACGTTTTAAGTATTTGCAATATGTTTTTTGATCAAGGTGTCAGTATCCTGAAAAGGTCGTTTCTCAATCCACAAAAACTGGTACTTTCCCATAAACGTGACATTGCTCAATATCACCTTCTACCCGTACCCCTCAGCACGACAAATTGAAGCTGCTCCATGTGAGGCTCAAACTTAAAACTTCGGCAGAGCGCAGCCCACTATACTGGCACAGAGATACCGTGCACTGGTCACCTGCAGTACTGGAGCAACACATTAGTGCTTACCTCCACATTCCTTGTTGTACATTAACGGTTGGGAAACCGAGTTTCTCTGATTCCATGGCTGGTCACTGCGATCATACGATCATCTTCACCAGTGGTTCTGACCCCGTGTGAGGCAAGTGGTGAGCTACTCATTGCAAAGATGTAAAAATGCGCAACTTCAACTTTTGCCTTCACTAACCCATGAGCCTTTTATTTTGTTTTTCATCTGTAGAAATCTTAAAACCTTCATCTTGAACTGACTCAATAACAGATCTCCATTGTGTCTCTGGCATCAAATTCCAAAATGTAAACCCCCTCTGAATTCTTCCACCGCAGTCCACTGTTTGGGAAGTTTTCCTGTTCAGGGGAATGCACTTGCCAGTGTGTCAACTGCTGCTCCCAGCATTCGTTCTGGCACTGCACTCATTTTCCTTCTGACACTTGCTCACTGTGTTGCTGTGATCATACAGTGACTTGGTGTCACACAGCCAGGAAAATGAAACAGATCAAGGTTTTTGCATTGTTGAATTCAATTGTCAGTTTAGCCTTATTTAGGATTTCAAAATTGCCTGTCCTGTACACAAGTGCGTGTCAAACATATCTGAGTGGAAGAAAGGTGTTCTGAATAATGACATTGAGCACTATGCACTCACGGACAGACTTACACACTGGTCTTATCCTTTCCCCCTTGCTCTCACCATTGATGAATGCTGGACATAAGACACATATAAACACAAGATGTGGGAAGCAAGCTCCCTCTCGTTATGCACACACTTGATGCATCATATTGAACTATGAACAACTGGAGAAGTCAGCAAGTTAACTGCAGGGACTGAATCTAAACTGTGGGTCAATAACCGCAGATTAATGCAGCATAAACATGAAAACTGATTTGAAATGTCTTTATACGCATGTCATTAACAGACGGTTCGTTCTAATACCCGTGTGGCTGAAAGAAGTCGACACCACATTTCAAGGTGGATGACAACATTACCAATTCTGTTCAGAAATTGAGATCTATTTGATCATTTGATACAGTGACCAAGTTTAATTTAAATAATACAAACCAAATTCCCTCACGTGAAATAAAAGAGTGATTCCATTACATACATTGTCCTTGCTAAGTAGCAGTTACTCAACATGAAAAATAGAATGTGATTTCTAGTGAGCATACGTCAATTAGCACGATTATCTTACTGTGAGTTGGGCACTGTTTTCATCATATCGTTGTTATAAAAGTGAACGGAAAAAATGGGTCGATTTTGGGCATATTGGACAATCTAAAAGTTGGTATTATGAAAGGCTATCGTACCTTCAGTAAAGAAACTTTGCTGTTAACGGTTAAAACAACGCTGCAAACATTTACACAGAAATTTCCTGCTCAAGTCACACACAAGGTTGTTGGGCTGGGATCATACTGGCCATCAATGGAGCTGCACAATTCTGTTTGGATATTGGATATTATATCACTGGATATGTTTTATGAGGGATTCAATGCATGATGCCATGTGCTGCAGGAGCCCATCACCTTTATAACACCTCCATTCAGGATCGGGTCCAACGTGCAGAATTACAGAGTTTAGGGACCATATCAGAAGAGATATACTTGCAAGACATGGTTGTTCACAGGTCATTGTTACAAATGTTGAACTGGGTCTAGACCAGCGCCATGTGCTAGTCCATTGACCAGTTTTCCCCACTCACATCTCCCTGCTGTTCAGGTATGTCTCTAACCAGTCCATTGTGAGGGATTATGTCAGTAACTGCCCAGCTCCAGTTTGGAATCTCTCTGGACAGATTTTGGAGATGGCCAGTGTTTTGGAGGTCATGGTGAGGCCCAGTAACACTGTGTCTGAATTCAGGCTTTTTCTCAAAGTCTTTTTCAACAGCTTTGCTGCCTGCAAGACGGTGTGTTCATTCATCTGAACATCAATCAGCTGTTTACTACAATCACTGAATTGTGTAATAGTTAGGTGTGCGCTCTGGTATTTCAATGATTGGTCACTTCAATTGTTTTCAACTGAAAAATAATGATGTTTGGTTTCTTTTAAATATGTAAGAAAAGTGATGTTAACTCTTCATTATACAAAAAGGAAAAGTGACCTGTTGTATATTTCCCAAGGACTAATCAAGCAACAGTCAGATATTGTCTGTAAAGCAGGATTCTGTGAACAGGACTATGTCCCAGGCAACATCACCACCCTCTCTGGTGGGTTCTGCCCCACTGGCAGCACATAGCCAGGCTGAGGGGGCAGCCCCTTGGTATTGTGGGATATAAATGAGTTAATGTTATTTCTGCAAGTATAAATTCTGATACAGAACAGGAATGAGAAAATACATATTCAGCAAAAAGAAAGGATATGTTAGCATGAGACATGAATACAGAACAATGGTGGATATATGGGCAAACAGGAAAGCATCTGTTTCCCCCTACACGGAGACACAGGAACAAACCCTAATCAAAGAGGTCAAAGTGACCTCTGGATGGAAATAGATGCTGATAGAAGAAAAGATATGCCTAATCAATAATCTACAATAGACTGACGTCAAACACCCTTATGGGAGTCGGAGATAAGAGTTTATCACGGACAAGACAGGATAAACAGAAGTTGTGGGATAAGTCTTAAGGAAATGAGTGACGTAAACGAAGCAGGGAACAGGCAATGGAATAAGGAAAACATATGGGACAAAACAGTATAAATTGCAAGGGGTTTTTGGGATATACTGTGCATTTTGTCATTGCCTTACCTGGTAATTAGACAAAGCACCCACCTGCAGGTGTACAAATAAAACGACGCTGCTGTTCAGAAATTTGCTCTCGGACTGAAATTATTAAAGTGAGTGAGCTTTTGTTTCTCACAATTGGCGGCTCGTGTCCGGGATTTTCTTCCATCACCGGGGGGAGTGGCTGGCCTTGGACACTGGGAAGACGCGTCCCGTTCCCCATTGAGGAGCGGTCTCGTGTCCTGGTTTGGTCTGCTCCCTTGGGTGACTGATGTGAATCCTATAAGAGAGACATCTGAATCAGACAGTGATAGGAGCTCGATAGAAGATACGGTGACAAAAGGGGCCAGACAATTCTGTGCACAGACCAAGGTAAGAAAAACAGACTTGTAAGTATTGCCTTGGTGGCCGGGAAAAGAGGTATTTACTCGCTGAGGGACTAGCGAGGGCCCCGGGAAAATGGGGGGTAGGCAGAGTAGCTGTCACGGAGTAAGGGACGAAAAAGTCCCTGGTAACATTCCTCCTGAAAGTCCGTTGGGGAGGATGTTGCGGGATTGGACAAGTAATACTTGTACAAGGGCAAAAGATAAAAAGAAAATGATTAAATATTGTTGTTTAGTATGGACCAAAGAACCAATCCTTCGTCCGTCTGTCTTCTGGCCAAAGTATGGTTCGGGCGAGGATTGGGTCTGTCAGTATTTAGGGTTCTATGTGAATGGAAAACAACCTTTTAGTCAAGAGGAGGCGGACTATGCGTCCTGTTGGAAGGGCAGTTTGGGAATGATGGTAGTAAAGACAAAGGATTCCCCCTCTGCCCCACCTAATCCCTGGGATCCTCTTAACTGTTTGCCCCCCCCCCCCCGTACCATAAAATCAGGTTAGGTGAACAAGGGGAAGGTGGACAGACAGACAGACAGGGAACAGATGATTCACAAGAGGAGGATGAGGGGGCTGTGGACAGGGATGTTGTTGTTCCTGACCCTCAATCCTCAGCAAAAGAAAGGGAAGCTACAGTAGATGTAGGGGAGGCCTCCGGAGAATCCAAATCAAAGTCTAAGGGGGGAAAACAAAAGGAAAAAGGGAAAAACGTAACGACTTATCCCCTTCGGGAGGTACCCATAGGGGACAAAGAGATTGGGTTTGTAAGTGCCCCCCTCACCAGTGGGGAGGTCAGAACATTTAAAAAGGAAATGAAGGTCCTGGTTGAGGATCCGGTGGGGTTGTCTGAACAAATTGATCAATTTTTGGGGCCCAGTCTGTATACCTGGGCTGAATTAATGTCTATTTTGAATATACTATTTACTGGGGAGGAGAGGGGACTTATACGAGGAGCTGCCATTAAAATATGGGACAGGGAACACCCGATTGGAGATGGGGATGCTGGACAGGGAGAGGTGAAGTTTCCCCTCAGAGACCCCCAGTGGGAAAACCAAAACCCGGAGCATAGAGAAGAAATGAGGAAATTGAAAGACCTGATTCTAAAAGGAATAAGAGAGGCAGTTCCGAAGTCACAGAATTTGATTAAAGCCTTTGAAATTAGACAGGAGAAAGATGAGACTCCCTCAGCTTTCTTGCAAAGATTAAGGGACTCAATGCGGAAATACTCTGGAATGAACCCTGAGGACCGAGTGGCACAGGGTCTTTTGAAAGTACATTTTGTGACAAAAGCATGGCCAGACATACAGAAAAATAAACAGAAGATAGAAGGATGGAGCGAAAAACCATTAGATGAATTGTTGAGAGAGGCACAGAAAGTATTTGTAAAGAGGGAGGATGAGAGACAAAAACAGAAGGTGAAAATGATGGTCGCTACGGTGGATGAGGTAATTAAGAGGAGAATGGAACCAATAGTGAGCAACCGGAGCGGCAGGAGGCAGCATGTCGGACAGAGAGGAAGAGGAAGAGGGAGAGGACAAGGGGGGACATTTGATAGAGGGTTTGAGCGGCAAGGGCAGAGATGGAAGTCTCCACAGACAGGATGCTATTATTGTGGAAAGATAGGGCATTTTAAGTGGGAGTGTCCTGATCTACAAAGGGAAGAAAGGGCAATTCCGCTTATGAATTTTGATGAAGAATAGGGGTGTCAGGGGTTCCTGCCCTCGGGGGCCCACCAGGAACCCTTGATAAACTTGAAGGTGGGACACTGTAGGGAGAAGGTAGTCTTCCTAGTAGATACGGGGGCAGCACGGTCATCGCTGAATTTTAAACCAAAGAAAGTAGAAATGTTAACACAGTCAATTACTGTTTCGGGGGTGAAAGGGGAAGGATTTACTGTTCCAGTATTTAAACCTATGATGATAGAAGGTCCTAAAGGTAGGGTTACAGGGGAACTGCTGTATATCCTTGATATAGGAAGTAACTTACTGGGGAGAGACCTAATTATCCTTTTAGGACTGGAGATTGGAATTCAGGAAAAGGAATTAGTTGTACAACTGGCAATGTTGACAGAGGATGCAGAGAGAGAGATAGACCCTATTGTATGGGCTAGAGAAGGGAATCGTGGAAAACTACAGATCCCTCCCCTTTTAATAAATTTAAAACGGAAAGGGGACGTTGTCTGTGAACGACAATATCCTATTTCCATAGAAGGTAAACGAGGACTGCAGCCAGTAATTAAGGGACTGATTAGAGATGGACTGTTGGAGCCATGTATGTCTCCTTATAATACCCCAATTCTACCAGTGCGGAAATCTGATGGAACTTATCGATTGGTGCAGGATTTGAGAACATTAAATCGGATAGTGCAGGTCAGGCACCCACTGGTGCCAAACCCCTATACGTTATTAAGTAAGATCCCTCATGACCACAAATGGTTTACTGTGATAGATTTAAAGGATGCCTTTTGGGCTTGTCCCTTGGCGGAGGAAAGTAGGAATTTGTTTGCCTTTGAATGGGAGGATCCCAAGACAGGGCGGAAACAGCAATACCGGTGGGCCATGCTCCCCCAGGGGTTTACAGAATCTCCGAATTTATTTGGACAGATGTTAGAACAAATATTGGAGAAATTTAGCAGCCCCAAGGGGACTACCCTGTTGCAGTATGTAGACGACCTCTTAGTATCAGGAATAAGAAGAGACAGAGTAGTAGAAGCCACTAACAAATTATTGAATTTTCTGGGCCAGCAGGGCCTGTGAGTATCGAAAAACAAATTACAATATGTGGAGCAAGAAGTAAAATACTTGGGACATTTAGTGAGTGAGGGTAAGCGAAAGATAAGCCCGGAGCGGATAGAGGGAATAGTGGGGATGCCGCTGCCCAGCACTAAACGAGAGTTACGCAATTTTTTGGGTCAAACGGGATATTGCAGATTGTGGATAGATTCCTATGCTCAGAAGACGAGGAAATTATATCTCAAACTAATAGAGGGGGAGCCAGAACATCTAAATTGGAATGATGAGGAAAAAGAACTAGTCGAGAAACTCAAAAGAGATTTGATTCATGCCCCCGTGTTAGCCTTACCCTCCCTAGATAAACCCTTCCACCTCTTTGCCACCGTAGATAAGGGAGCGGCTTTAGGAGTATTAACCCAGAGGTGGGGAGGGATGAAACAGCCAGTAGCACCTCTTTCAAAGCTATTGGATCCAGTATCCCTAGGGTGGCCTGAGTGTGTGCAGGCTGTGGCTGCCACTGCACTGTTGGTGGAGGAAAGCAGAAAGCTTACGTTTGGGGGAGCCCTAATAGTAAGCACTCCACATCAAGTGAGAACAATCCTAAATCAAAAAGCTGGGCGATGGTTGACAGACTCGCGGATTTTGAAATATGAGGCGATACTGATAGAAAAGGATGATTTAGTGTTGGTCACCAACAATTGTTTAAATCCAGCTGCTTTTCTTTGGAAAGGGGAAGGAGACTCTCCTCAGAATCCAGGGCACGACTGCCTTGACATTATTGAACACGTCTCTCTCACTCTCCCTCAGCGCTTCTCTCTCACACCGCTTCTCTCTCTCTCAGCCCTCTCTCACACACACACCCTCTCTCTGACCCCTCTCTCTCTTACCCCTCTCTCTTCTCACACCTCTCTCTCTCTCTCTCTCTCCCTCAGCGCTTCTCTCTCACACCGCTTCTCTCTCTCAGCCCTCTCTCACTCTCTCACCCTCTCTCTCTTACCCCTCTCTCTTCTCACACGTCTCTCTCACTCTCCCTCAGCGCTTCTCTCTCACACCGCTTCTCTCTCTCTCAGCCCTCTCTCACACACACACCCTCTCTCTCACCCATCTCTCTCTTACCCCTCTCTCTTCTCACACCTCTCTCTCTCTCTCTCCCTCAGCGCTTCTCTCTCACACCGCTTCTCTCTCTCAGCCCTCTCTCACTCTCACCTGTCTCTCTCTCTCACCCTCTCTCTCTTACCCCTCTCTCTTCTCACACGTCTCTCTCAGTCTCCCTCAGCGCTTCTCTCTCACACCACTTCTCTCTCTCTCTCACCACTCGCTCACTCTCACACCCCTCTCTCTCACACACACCCCTCTCTCTCTCTCACCCCTCTCTCTCTCATCTCTCTCTCTCTCACCCCATCTCTCTTGCACCCTCTCTCTCCCCCTCTCTCTCAGGCCCTCTCTTTCAGCCCCCCTCTCTCTCACCCCACTCTCTCACACCCCTCTCTCTCTCTTACACCATCTCTCTCACCCCTTTCTCTCTCACCCCTTCTCTCTCTCCTACTTTCTTTCACACCCTCTCTCTCAGGCCCTCTCTTTCAGCCCCCCTCTCTCTCACCCCTCTCTCTCACACACCTCTCTCTCTCAACCCCCTTTCTCTCACACCCACCTCTCTCTCTCTCACCCTCTCTCTCACCCCTTTCTCTCTCACCGACTCTCTCTCACACCCTCTATCTCATGCCCTCTCTCTCTCTCGAGCACCCTCTCTCTCAACCTCTCTTTGTGTCACACCCTTCTCTCTTTCTCAACCTCTCTCTCTCTTACCCCTCTCTCTCTCACACCGCTTCTCTCTCTCACCCTCTCTCTCTGTCAGCCTGTCTCTCTCTCTCACCCCCTATCTCTCTCACACCCCCTCGCTCCCTCACTCCTCTCTCTCTTTCACCCCTCTATCTGTCATCCCTCTCTCTCAACCTTCTCTCTCTAACCCGTCTCTCCCTCTCTCACACCTCTCTCTCTCAGCCTCTCTCTCTCACGCCTTCTCTCTCCCTCTCTTTGGCAGCCCTTCTCTCTCTCAGCCCCTCTCTCTCTCCCCAGTCTCTCCCACCCTGATCTCTCTCACAGTCCCTCTCTCTCTCACCCCTCGCTCTCACACACATCTCTCTCATCCTCTCTCTCTCACCCCTCTCTCTTACCCCTCTCTCTCACCCTCTCTCTCAACCCCTCTGTCACCCCTTCTCTCTCAGCCCTCTCTCTCTCAGCCCACCTAGTCACTCCAGTCTTTCCCACCCTGATCTCTCTCACACACTCTCTCTCACCATCTCTCTCTCACCCCTTCACTCTCTCATCCTGTCTCTCTGTCAGCCCCTGTCTCTTTCTCACCCCTTCTCTCTCACCTACTCTCTCTTCCACCACTCTCTCTCCCTCAACCCCTCTCTCTCAACCCTCTCTCTCTTAAGCCTCTCTCTCACACCTCTCTCTCTCACCCTCTCTCTCTCTCTCACCCCTACTCTGTTAGCCCCTCTCTCGCAACGCCCTCTCTCAGGCCCTCTCTCTCTCAGCCCGCTCTCTCTGTTTCACCCCTCTCGCTCTGTTTCACCCCTCTGTCTCACCCCCTCTCTCACCCCCTGTCTCTCTCAGCCTGTCCCTCTGTCACCTCCTGTCTCTTTCTCACCCGCTCTCCCTTCCACCCCTCTCTCTCCCTCGCCCCTCTCTCTCTCACCCCTCTCTCTTTCACTCCTCTCTCTCTCACCCTCTCGCTCTTACCCATCTCTCTCTCTTACACACCTCTCTCTCTCACGCCTTCTCTCTCACCCTCTCTTTCACAGCCCCTCTCTCTCAGCTCTTCTCTCTCTCATCCCTTTCTCTCTCATCCCACTCTCTCTCACCCTCTCGCTCTTACCCATCTCTCTCTCTTACTCACCTCTCTCTCTCACGCCTTCTCTCTCACCCTCTCTTTCACAGCCCCTCTCTCTCAGCTCTTCTCTCTCTCATCCCTTTCTCTCTCATCCCACTCTCTCTCACACCTCTCTCTCACCTCCTCTCTCACACCCTCTCTCTCACACCCTCTCTCTCTCTTACCCCTCTCTCTCACACTGCTTCTCTCTCTCTCACCCGTCTCTCACTCTCACCCCTTTCTCCCTCTCTCATCCCACTCTCTCTCACTCTCTCTCTCAACCCCTCTCTCTCAAGCCCTCTCTTTCAGCCCATTGCTCTCTCAACCCCCCCACACACACCCCTCTCTCAACCATCTGTCGCTCTCACACACACCTCTCTCTCTCTCTATCTCTCTCAACCTCTCTCTCAACCCTCTCTCTCACCCCTCTCTCTCTCAGGCCCTCTCTTTCATCCCCCCTCTCTCTCACACACCCTTCTCTCTCTCTCTCCCACCCTCTATCTCTCTCATCCCCTCTCTCTTACCCCTCTCTCTCACACACCTCTCTCTTACCCTTTCTCTCTTACCTCTCTCTCTCTCACGCACCCTCTCTCTCTTACCCCTCTCTCTCTCACACACCTCTCTCTCACACCCTCTCTATCACCCCCCTCTCTCTCACCCCTCTCTCTTTCACTCCTCTCTCTCTCACCCTCTCGCTCTTACCCATCTCTCTCTCTTACACACCTCTCTCTCTCATACCTCTCTCTCACCCCTTCTCTCTCACCCTTCTCTCTCACCCCTCTCTCAGCCCCTCTCTTTCAGCCCCTCTCACTCTCTCACCTCTCTCTCTCTCACCCCTCTCTCTCACCCTCCTCTCTCTCACACCTCTCTCTCGCCCCCTCTCTCTCTCTTACACCCCCTCTCTCTCTCACACCTCGCTCTCTCTCACCCCTCTCTCTCATCCCGCTCTCCCTCTCACATCTTTCTCTCTCATCCCTCTCTCTCTCATACTCTCTCTCACTGCCCCTCTCTCACCACTCTCTCTCACCCCCTCTCTCTCACCCCCTCTCTCTCACACCCCTCTCTTTCACCCCTCTTTCTCACACCCCCTCTCTCTCACCCCCCTCACTCTCACACCCCTCTCTCTCACGCCCTCTCTCTTACCCCCTCTCTCTCACCCCTCTCTCTCTCACCCCCTCTCTCCCTCACCTCGCTCTATCTGTCTCTCCCCCCTCTCTCTCTCCCCTCTCTCACTCTCCCACACCCTCTCTTTCTTAGCACTCTCACTCTCTTACCCCCTCTCTCTCATGCCTCTCTCTCACCTTCTCTCTCTCACCTATTCGTTCTCTGCCTGTCTCTCTCTCACCTCCTCTCCCTTTCTCACCTGCTCTCTTCCACACCGATCTCTCTCACACACGCTCTCTCTCATCCCTCTCTCTCTCACCCCTCTCTCTATTACCTCTCTCTCTCTCACACACACACACACCACTCTCTCTCAGAACCCTCTTGCTCTACCCAGTCTCTCCCAACCTGATCTCTCTCACTCACCTTCTCTCACACGCCTCTCTCTCTTACACCTCTCTCTATCTCACCCCTCTCTCTCTCAGACCCTCTCTCTCTCACCCTCTCACTGTCTTTCACCCCTCTCTCTCTCTTACCTCTCCCTCTCACCCCCTCTCTCTCACACGTCTCTCTCTCTTTCAGCCCTTCTCTCTCTCACACCCCACTTCTCACACAGACCTCTCTCTCAACCCTCTGTCTCTCTCACACACCTCTCTCTCTCACCCTCTCTCTCACCCCCTTCTCTCTCTCACACCTTTCTCTCTCTCTCTCACCCTCTCTCTCTCTAACCCCTCTCTCTCACTAACCCCTCTCCCTCTTAACCCTCTCTCTCTCACACACATCTCTCTCACCCTTTCTCTCTCACCCCTCTCTCTTACCCCCCTCTCTCTCACACACTCTCTCTCTCACCACTTCTCTCTCACTGCCTCTCTCATCCCCCTCTCTCAGGCTATCCCTTCCAGCCCCTCTCACTCTCTCACCCCTCTATCTCTCTCACCCTTTCTCTCTCAACCCCTTCTCTCTCATACCATCTCTGTCAGGCCCCCCTCTCTCTCACCCCTCTCTCTCTCACCCCTTTCTCTCTCACATACCCCTCTCTCTCACACACCCCTCTCCCTCACACACCCCTCTCCCTCACCCCCTCTCTCTCACCCCCTCTCTCTCACCCCTCTCTCTACTCCCTCTCACCCCCTCTCTCTCATCCCCTCTTTGTCACACACCCCTCTCTTTCACCCCTCTTTCTCACACACACCCTCTCTCACCCCCTCACTCTCACACCCCTCTCTCTCTCACCCTTCTCTCTCTCTCACCCCCTCTCTCCCTCACCCCACTCTATCTGTCATCCTCTCCCTCTCTCCCCCTCTCTCACCCCCTCACTCACACACCCTCTCTTTCTTAGCCCTCTCACTCTCTCACCCCTCCCACTCTCACCACTCTGATTCTCTCTCACCCTTCCCACTCTCACCACTCTCATTCTCTCTTACCCCTCTCTCTTTCACCCCGTCTCTGTCTTACCCCTCTCTCTCACCCCCTCTCTCACACCCTCTCTCTCCCCCATTCTCTCCCCCCTTTCTCTCCCCCACTCTCACTCACCCCCTTTCTCTTTCTCACCCCGATCTTTCCCATCCCCTCTCTCTCTCACACTCTCTCAGCCTTCTCTCTCTTTCCCCTCTCTCTCTTACCCCCTCTCTCACGACTCTCTCTTACCTTCTCACTCTCACCCTCTCTTTCTCTGCCTGTCTCTCTCTCACACCCCGCCACTCTCTCACCCCTCTCTCTCTCACCCTTTCTCTCTCAACCCTCTCTCTCATTACCCCTCACTCTCACACATCTCTCTCTCCTACCCCTCTCTCTTACACCTCTCTCTGTCTCTCACCTCTGTCTCTCACCTCTGTCTCTCACCCCTTCTCTCCCACCATCTCTTTCAGCCCCTCTCTCTCACACCCCCCTCTCTCTCACACACCTCTCTCTCAACCCACTGTCTCTCTCACACCCCTCTCTCTCACCCCTGTCTCTCTTACCCCTCTCTCTTACACACCTCTCTCTCACCCTGTCTCTCAACCCCCGCTCTCTCTCACATCCCTCTCCCTCTCTCACCCATTCTCTCTCACCCCGTCTCTCAGGCCCTCTCTCTCTCATCCCCCCTCTCTCTTACACCCCTCTCTCTCTTACACCCCTCTCTCTGTCACACCCCCTCTCTCACCCCTCTCACTCTCTCACCCCTCTCTCTCTTACACCCCTTCTCTCCCACCCCCCCTCTCTCACCCCCTCTCTGTTACACCCCATCTCTCTCACCTGCTCTATCTTTTTCACTCACTCTCTCTCTTTCTCACCCCCTCTCTCTCCCACCCCCACTCTCTCACCCCCTCTCTGTTACACCCCATCTCTCTCACCTGCTCTATCTTTTTCACTCACTCTGTCTCTTTCTCACCCCCTCTCTCTCTCACCCCTTCTCTCTCAACTCCTCTCTCTCTCTCCCGCCCTCTCTCTCCCCTCTCTCCCCCACTCTCACTCACCCCCTTTCTCTTTCTCACCCGCGCTCTCCCCCACCCCAATCTTTCTCATCCTCCCTCTCTGTCTCACCCTCTCACCCTTATCCCTCTTTCCCCCTCTCTCTCTTACCCCCTCTCTCTCACACCTCTCTCTCACCTTCTCTCTCTCACCCTCTCTTTCTCTGCCTGTCTCTCTCTCACCCCCTCTCTCTTCCTCACCCCCTCTCCCTTCCACTCCGATCTCTCTCACACCCCCTCTCTCACCACTCTCTCTCACCACTCTCTCTCACCCCTCTCTCTCTCACACCCCCTCTCTCTCACACCCCCTCTCTCTCACACCCCTCTCCCCCTCACCCCTCTCTCACCCCTCTCTCTCACACATCCCCTCTCTCTCACCCCTCTCTCTCACACACCCCCTCTCTCTCACACCCCCTCTCTCTCTCACCGCCCTCTCTCCACCCTCTCTCTCTCAGCCCCCTCCCTCTCTCCCCAGTCTCTCCCACCCTGATCTCTCACACACCTTCTCTCACATGCTTCTCTCTCTCTCACCCTCTCTCTCTCCCACCCCTCTCTCTCTCTCATTCCCCTATCTCTATCTCACCCCCTCTCTCTCAGACCCTCTCTCTCTCAGCCCCTCTCTCTCTTTCACCCCTCTCTCTTACCTCCCTCTCACCCTCTCTCTCTCTCCCTCTGTCTCTCAGCTTTGTCTCTCTAACTCAGCCTGTCTCTCTCTCACCCCCGTCTCTTTCTCACCCACACTCTCTTCCACCCCGATCTCTCTCTCACACCCTCTCTCTCCCTCATCCCTCTCTCTCCCTCACTCTTCTCTCCCTCTCACCCCTCTCTCTCTTGCCCGTCTCTCTCTCTCTCTCCCTCTCTCTTAACCCTCTCTCTCACCCCCTCTCTCTCACCCCGTCTTTCTCACCTCCTCTCTCTCATCCCCTCTCTCTCACCCCTTCTCTCTCACCCCTCGCTTTCACCCTGTCTCTCTCTCTCAGCCTGTCTCTCTCTCACCCCCTCTCTCTTTCACATCCGCTCTCTCTTCCACCCCGATTTCTCTCACACAAGCTCTCTAACTCACCCCTCTCTCTCCCTCTCACCCTCTCTCTCTCTCACCCCCTCTTTCTCACATCCTCTCTCTCTCTCCTACCCGTCCATTTCTTACCCCTCTCTCTCTCACCTCTCTCTCACACCCTCTCTCTCCCACCCCTTCTCTCTCACCCCTTCTCTCTCACTCCCTCTCTCTCACACCCACTCTTTCAGCCCCTCTCTCACTCTCCCTTCCCTCTCACACACCTCTCTCTCATCCTCTGTCTCTCACTCCTCTCTCTCTTACCACTCTCTCTCTCACCCCTCTCTCTCTTTCACCCCTCTCTCTGTCACACCCCTCTGTCTCACCCCTCTCATTCTCTCACACCTCTCTCTCTCATCCCCCTCACCCACCCCCTCTCTCTCACCCCCTCTCTGTTACACACCATCTCTCTCACCTGCTCTCTCTTTACACTCACTTTCTCTCTTTCTCACTTACACTCTCTATCTTTTTCACTCACTCTCTCTCTTTCTCACTCCCTCTCTCTCACCCCTTCTCTCTCAACTCCTCTCACTCTCTCACGCCTCTCTCTCAACTTCTCTCTCACCCTCTCTTTCTCTGCCTGTCTCTCTCTCAACCCCTCGCTCTTCCTCACCCGCTCTCCCTTCCACTCCGATCTCTCTCACACCCCCTCTCTCTCACCACTCTCTCTCACCCCTCTCTCTCTCACCCCTCTCTCTCTCATCCCTCTCTCTCTCACCCCTCTCTCTCTCTCACCCCTCTCTCTCTCACACCCCCTCTCTCACACACCCCTCTCTCACCCCTCTCTCTCACACCCCCTCTCTTTCACACCACCTCTCTCTCACACCCCTCTCTCTCTCACCTCTCTCTCTCTCACACCCCTCTCTCTCACCCCTCTCTCTCTCAGCCCCCTCCCCCTCTCTCCCCAGTCTCTCCCACCCTGATCTCTCTCACACACCTTCTCACATGCATCTCTCTCTCACCCTCTCTCTCTCCCACCCCTCTCTCTTTCCCCTATCTCTATCTCACCCCCTCTCTCTCAGGCCCTCTCTCTCTCAGCCCCTCTCTCTCTTTCACCCTCTCTCTCTCTTGCCTCCCTCTCACCCTCTCTCTCTCATCCTCTGTCTCTCATCTTTGTCTCTCTAACTCAGCCTGTCTCTCTCTCACCCCCGTCGCTTTCTCACCCACTCTCTCTTCCACCCCGATCTCTCTCTCACACCCTCTCTCTCTCCCTCAGCCCTCTCTCCCTCACCCTTCTCTCCCTCTCACCCCTCTCTCTCTATTGCCCGTCTCTCTCTCTCATCCCCTCTCTCACCCCTTCTCTCTCACCCCCTCTCTCTCATCTCCTCTCTCTCATCCCCTCTCTCTCACCCCTTCTCTCTCACCCCTCTCTTTCACCCTCTCTCTCTCAACCTGTCTCTCACCCCCTCTCTCTTTCACACCCGCTCTCTCTTTCATCTCGATTTCTCTCACACAAGCTCTCTAACTCACCCCTCTCTCTCTCACTCACCCCTCTCTCTCTCTCACCCCTCTTTCTCTCATCCTTCTCTCTCTCCCCCTCTCTCTCACATCCCCCTCTCTCTCGCCCTCTCTCACTCCTACGGCTCTCCCTCTTAGCCCTCTCTCTCACACATCTCTCTCACCCTCTCTCTCATCCCCTCTCTCTCACATCCTCTCTCACACTCTCTCTCTCCTAACCGTCCATTTCTTACCCCTCTATCTCTCACCTCTCTCTCTCTCACCCCTTCTCTCTCACCCCTTCTCTCTCACCCCTTCTCTCTCACTCCCTCTCTCTCACGCCCACTCTTTCAGCCCCTCTCTCTCACTCTCCCTTCCCTCTCACACACCTCTCTCTCATCCTCTGTCTCTCACTCCTCTCTCTCTTACCACTCTCTCTCTCACCCCCGTCTCTCTCTTATCCCTCTCTCTTACCCCTCTCTCTCACACCGCTTCTCTCTCTCACACCGCTTCTCTCTCTCACCCTCTCTCCCTCACCCCCTCTCTCTCTCAACCCCTGTCTCTCACCCCCTCGCGCTCTCACCCCTCTCTCTCTCTCACTCCCTTTCTGTCTCACCACCCCCTCTCTCAAACCCCCTCACTCTCTCATCCCCTCACTCTCTCTCACACACACACTCTCTCACCTCCTCTCTCTCAATCCCTCTTTCTCACCCCCCTCTTTCACCTCTCTCTCTCACCCCCTCTCACACCCTTTCTCTCTTACCATGCGCTCTCTCTAACCCGTCCGCCTCTCACCCCTCTCGCTCACCCCTCTCTCACCCATTCTCTCAATCACACCCTCTCCTTCTCACTCCACTCTCTCTCTTACCCCCTCCCCACTTTCTCTCTCTCAATCACCCCTTGTCTCTCAACCCCTCTCTCTCACCCATCTCTCACCCGCTCTCTCTTTATTACTCACAATCTCTCTTTCTCACTTACACTCTCTCTCTCTCTTTCACTCTCTCTCTCTCTCTCTTTCTCACCCCCTTTCTCTCTCACACACCTCTCGCTCACCCTTTCTATCTCGCCCCTCTCTCTTACTGCTCTCTCTCACCCCTCTCTCTCTTCGCCTCTCTCACACCCCCTCTCTATTCCCCACTCTCACTCACCCCCTTTCTCTTTCTCACCCCACTCTCTCCCCCACCCCAATCTTTCTCATCCTCCCTCTCTGTCTCACCCTCTCACCCATCTCCTTCTTTCCCCCTCTCTCTCTTACCCCCTCTCTCTCACACCTCTCTCTCACCTTCTCTCTCTCACCCTCTCTTTCTCTGCCGTCTCTCTCACCCCCTCTCTCTCACATCCCTCTCTCTCTCTCACCCCTCTCTCTTTCATCCCTCTCTCTCTCACCACTCTCTCTCTCACCTCTCTCTCTCAGCCCTCTCTCTCAGCTATCTCTCTCTCACCCCTCTCTCTCAGCCCTCTCTCTCTCTCAGCACCCATCCCTCTCTCCCCAGTCTCTCCCACCCTGATCTGTCTCACACGCGTCTCTCGCTCACACTCTCTCTCTCCCACCCCTCTCTCTCTCTTTCCCCTCTCTCTATCTCACACCCTCTCGCTCAAGCCCTCTCTCTCTCAGCCCCTCTCTCTCTTTCACCTCATCTCTACCTCTCTCTCTTACCTCCCTCTCACCCATTCTCTCTCACCCCTGTCTCTCTAACTCAGCCTGTCTCTCTCTCTCATCCCCATCTCTTTCTCACCCGCGCTCTCTTCCATCCCGATCTCTCTCACACACCCTCCATCGCCTCACCCCTCTCTCTCCCTCAACCTTCTCTCCCTCTCACCACTCTCTCTCTCTCACTCACGCCTCTCTCTCTCCCTCTCTCTTACCCCTCTCTCTCTCTCACCCACCTGTCTCTCACCACTCTCTCTCTCACCCTCTCTCTCTCACCCCCTCTCTCACACCCTCTTTCTCTCACACCTCCCTCTCACACCCCTTGTCTCTCACCGCCTCTCTCACCCCTCCTCTCAGTCCCTCTGGTTCAGCCCCTCTCTCTCACACCTCTCTCTCACCCCCTCTCTCTCACCCCCTCTCACTCTTACACCCCTCTCTCTCTTACACCCCTCTCTCTCACACCTCCTCTCTCTCTCTCACCCCCCTCTCTCAACCTTGTCTCTCTTTCCCCTCTCTCTTACCCCTCTCTCTCACGCCTCTCTCACCTTCTCTCTCTCACTCTCTCTTTCTCTGCCTGTCTCTCTCTCACCCCCCCTTTCTCTCTTACCCCCCTCTCTCACACACCTCTCTCTCTCTCACCGCTTCTCTCTCACCCCTCTCTCTCACCCCAGTCTCTCCCACCCTGATCTCTCTCACACACCTTCTCTCTCACATCTCTCTCTCAGCCCTCTCTATCTCCCCAGTCCCTCACACGCTGATCTCTCTCTCACACCTCTCTCTCTCACCCTCTCTCTGTTACCCCTCTCTCTTTCACTCCCCTCTCTCTCTTACGTCTCTCTCACCCCGTCTCTCTCCCCCTCTCTCACTCACCCCCTTTCTCTTTCACACCCGTTCTCTCCCCCACCCCGATCTTTCTCATTCTCCCTCTCTCTCTCACCCTCTCACCCTTCTCTCTCTCATTCCCTCTCTCTCTCGCCCTCTCTCTCTCTCCAACCCCTCTCTCCCACTCCCTCTCTCTCACGCCCTCACCTCCACTCTTTCTCTGACCCCCTCTCATTCTTTCCCCTCTCTCTTTCTCCCCCTCTCTCCCTTTTTCACTCTCCTCTCTCTCTCTCTCACCCCTTCTCTCTCACCCTCTCATCTCACCCTCTCTCTCACATCCCCTCATCCACTCTCTCTCTGCACCCTCTCTCTCCCCCTCTCTCTTTCCCCCCTCCCTTACACACCCTTTACTCTCCCCACCTCTCTGACACCCTCTCTCTCACCCCACTCTCTCACTCCCTCTCTCCCTATCCCCTCTCTCTCTCAGCCCCCTTTCTCTCTCAGCCCGTT
Organism: Chiloscyllium plagiosum; assembly: GCF_037043375.1. Classification (NCBI taxonomy): domain Eukaryota; kingdom Metazoa; phylum Chordata; class Chondrichthyes; order Orectolobiformes; family Hemiscylliidae; genus Chiloscyllium; species Chiloscyllium plagiosum. The sequence continues at coordinate 53,871,699 of NW_028270177.1, forward strand.
CGCACTCTCACCTGGCTCTCTGACCCCCTCTCTCCCTACCCCCTCTCTCTCTCAGCACCCCCTCTCTCTCAGCCCCCTTTCTCTCTCAGCCCCCTTTCTCTCTCAGCCCACTCGCTCTCTCACCCCGCTCTCTGACCCCCTCTCTCCCTACCCCCTCTCTCTCACCCCGCTCTCTCTCCCTCAGCCCCCTTTCTCTCTCAGCCCACTCGCACTCTCACCCCGCTCTTTCTCACCCCCTCTCTCCCTACCCCCTCTCTGTCAGCCCCCTTTCTCTCTCAGCCCACTCGCTCTCTCACCCCGCTCTCTCTCACCCCCTCTCTCCCTACCCCCTCTCTCTCAGCCCCCCCCTCAGCCCCTTTTCTCTCTCAGCCCGTTCACTCTCACACCCCGCTCTCTCTCACCCCCTCTCTCCATACCCCCTCTCTCTCACAGCCCCCTGTCTCCCTCAGCCCCCTTTCTCTCTCAGCCCACTCGCTCTCTCACCCCGCTCTCTCTCACCCCCTCTCTCCCTACCCCCCTCTCTCAGCCCCCTTTCTCTCTCAGTCCGTTCACCCTCTCACCCCTCTCTCCCTCGCCCCCTGTCTCTCAGCCCCCTTTCTCTCAGCCCCCTTTCTCTCTCACACCCTCTCTCTCTCACCCTCGTAACCTCTCACTCTCTCTGTTTCTCACACACCCTCTCTCTCACACCCACCTTTCTCTCTCACCCCCTTTCTCTCTCAACCACCTCTCTCTCACCCCGCTCTATCTCTCATCTCCTCTCTCTGCCCCTCTCTCTCTCACTCTCTCTTTTCCTTTCACCCCCTCTCTCTCACCCCCTCTCTCTCACCCCCTCTCTCTCAGCCCCCTCTCTCTCAACCCCCTCTCACTCAGCCCACTTTCTCTCTCAACCCCCCTCACCCCACTCCCTCTCTCATCTCTCCCCTCTCTCTCACACACTCTCTCTCTCACCCCTCAATCCCCCCACTCTCTCCCCTCTCTCACACCCTCTCTCTCTCACTGCCTTCTCTCTCACAACCCTCACACCATCTCTCACCCCACCTCTCTCTCATACCCCTCTCTCTCACCATCTCCCTCCCACCCCCTCACCCCCACTCTCTCACCTGCTCTCTCAAACCACCTCTCTCTCTCTCACGCCCTCTTCCACCCCCTCTCAGTCTCACCTCCACTCTTTCTCTCCCCTTTGTCTCTCCCCTTTGTCTCTCCCTCTTTCTCTCTCGACCCCCTCACATCACCCCCTCTCTCTCACTCACCCGCGTGCTCTCTCTCACCCCACTCTCCCTCACCCTCTCATCTCACCCCTCTCTCACACACCTCTCATCCCCTCTCTCTCACACCTGCTCTCTCGCTCTCTCAAACTATCTCTCTCTTACCCCCTCTCTCTCATTCCTCTCTCTTTCACTCTCACCCCTCTCTCTTTCTCAGCATCACTATCTCACCCCCTTCTCTCTCTCAACCCCCTTTCTCACTCCCCTCTCAACCCCTCACCCACATTCTCTCTCGATCTCAAACCTCCTCCCTCTCTTACCCTTCTCTCTCTCACTCCCGCCCTCTCTCCCACTCAGTGTCTCTCTCTCTCACCCCATCTCACTCACACCGTCTCTCTCTCTCAACCCCTCTCTCTCCCATGCCCTCTCTCCCAGCCCCTCTCTATCTCACCTCCACTCTTTCTTTGACCCACTCTCACACCCCCTTTGTCTCTCCCCTTTTCTCTCTCACGCCCCTCACATCGCCCTCTCTCTCTCTCTCACCCTCTCTCACTCACCCGCTGTCTCTCCCACCCTACTCTCTCTTCCACCCCTCTCTCTCCCAACCACTCTCTCTCACCCCTCTCTCTCCCACCCACTCTCTCTCACCCCCTCTCTCTCTCATCCTTCTCTCTCTCTCTCTCACCCCTCTCTCTCCCATCCCCATCGCTCTCCCACCCTGTCTCTCTCGAATCCCTTTCTCTCTCACACATCTCACTCAACCCCCCTCTCTCATACCCCTCTCTCTCATCCCCCTCTCTCTCATCCCCATCTCTCTCATCCCCCTCTCTCTCGATCCCTCTCTCTCAACCCCTCTCTCTCACTCCTCTCGCTCACTCTCTTCTCTCTCTCAACCCGTCACTCTCTCTCCCCCTCTCTCACACCGCTTTCTCTCTCTCTCACCCCCTCTCTTTCTCACTCCATCTCTCTTTTACCCCTCTCTCTCTCCCCCCTCTCTCTCACGCCCCCTCTCTCCCCCTCTCCACCTCTCTCTCACCCCCTCCCACCCCGTCTGGTTCACCTTCCCTCTCTTTCTCACCCCCACTCTCTCTCACTCTCTATCTCACCCTTCTCTCTCACCCTTCTCTCTCTCACCCCGTTCTCTCTCACCGTTCCTCTCTCACCCCCCTTCTCTCACCCCTCTCTCTCTCATCCCCTCTCTCTAACCCCGCTCTCTCACCGCCCCTCTCTCTCACCCCCCTTTCTCTCACCCCCCCCTCTCTCTCATCCCCTCTCTCTCAGTCCCACTCTCTCTCACTCTCTCTCACCTCTCTCTCTCTCAGCCCTCTTTCTCACCCCGCTCTCTCAACGCCCCTCTCTCTCAACCCCCTCTCTCTCTCACCCCCCTCTCTCTCACCGCCCCTCTCTCTCGCTCCCCCTCTCTCACACTCCCTCTCTCACCCCACTCTCTCACTATCTCTCTCACCCTTCTCTCTCTCACACCTCTCTCTCTCACCCCACTCTCTCTCACCGTCCCTCTCTCTCAACCCCCTCTCACACTCCCCTTTCTCTCACCCACCTCTCTCTCTCATCCCTTCTCTCTCACCCGCACTCTCTCACTCTCTCTCTCACCCCTCTCTCTCACCCCGCTCTCTCACCGCCCCTCTCTCTCACCGCCCCTCTCTCTCACCCCACCCCCCACACTCCCCTTTCTCTCACCCCCCTATCTCTCTCATCCCCTCTGTCTCACCCCCACTCTCTCTTTCACTCTCTCTCTCACTCCTCTCTCACCCCGCTCTCTCCCCCCTCTCTTTCTCACTCCCTCTCTCCACCCACTCTCTCACTGCCCCTCTCTCTCAACACCCCACTCACCCCTCTCTCTCCCCTCTCTCTCTCCCAAACCCCTCTCTCACTCCCCCTCTCTCACCCCCTTTCTCTCACCCCTCTCTCTCTCACCGCCCCTCTGTCTCACCCGCTTTCTCTCGCACCCCCTCTCTCACCCCATCTGTTTCAGCCCATCTGTCTCACCACCCCTCTCTCTCATACCCCTCTCTCAACCCCCATCTCACAACCCCCATCTCTCAACCCGCTCACTCTCTCCCACCTCACTCCCTCTGTCACCCTCTCACCCTCTCTCTCTGTCACCCCTCTCTCTCTCGCACCCCAATCTCTCTTATTCTTATTCCCCTCTCTCTCACCTCCCTCTCTCACTCTCTCTCTCTCACACACACTCACACACACCCTCCCTCCCTCATACCACTCTTTCTGTCTCTTTCTAATCCCCTCTCCATTCTTCTCACCCCGCTCGCTCTCACCCCCTCTCACTCTCACCCGCTCTCCCTCACCCCTCTCTCATAACCTTCTCTCTCTCACTGTCTCTTTCTCATCCCCTCTCCCTCCTTCTCACCCCCTCTCTCTCTCCAAAACCCCTCTCTCACTTTCTCTTTCTCACTCCCCTAATCCTCCTCTCTCCCTCTCTCACCCGCTCTCTCGCTCTCTCAAACACCCTCTCACTCTCAACCCTTCTCTCCCACCCTCTCTCTCTCACCACCCATCCTCCTCTCTCTATCTCACCCGCGCTCTCTCGCTCTCTCAAAGTCCCTCTCTCTCAACCGCTCTCTCTCACCCTCTCTCTCTCACCGCCCTCATCCTCCTCTCTCTCTCTCACCCACTCTCTCTCGCTCTATCAAACCCCCTCTCTCACTAAAACCCCTCTCTCTCACCTTCTCTCTCTCACCCCCCTCATCATCCTCTCGCTCTCTCACACACTCGCTCTCACCCCCCTCATCCTCCTCTCTCTCTCTCTCACCCACGCTCTCTCGCTCTCTCAAACGCCCCCTCTCTCTAAAACCCCTCTCTCTCACACTCTCTCTCTCACCCACCACATCCTCCTCTCTCTCTCTCACCTGTGCTCTCTCGCTCTCTCAAACCCCATCTCTCTCTCAACCCCTCTCTCTCACCCTCTCTCCCACCCACCTCAACCTCCTCTCTCTCTCTTACCCGCTCACCCTCGTTCTCTCAAACACCCTCTCTCTCTAAAACCCCTCTCTCGCACCCTCTCTCTGTCTCTCACCCCTCTCATCCTCCCATCTCTCTCTCACCCGCTCTCTCTCGCTCTATCAAACCGCCTCTCTCATAAAACCCCTCTCTCGCACCCTCTCTCTCTCACCCCTCTCATCCTCCTCTCTCTCCCTCACCCGCTCTCTCTCGCTCTCTCAAACCCCCTCTCCCTCTAAAACCCCTCTCTCTCACCCCCTCCTCCTCCTCTCTCACTCTCACCCGCTCTCTCTCGCTCTCTCAAACGCCCTCTCTCTCTCAACCACTCTCTCTCACCCTCTCTCTCTCACCCCTCTCATTCTCCTCCCTCTCTCTCACCCGCTCTCTCTTGCTCTCTCAAACACCTTTTCTCACACCCTCTCTCACCGCCCTCATCCTCGTCTCTCTCTCTTCCCTGCTCTCTCTCGCTCTCTCAAACCCCCTCTCTCTCTAAAACCCCTCTCTCTCACCCTCTCTCTCTCACCCCCCTCATCCTCCTCTCCCTCTCTCTCACACGCTCGCTCTCGCTCCCTCAAACCCCCTTTCTCTCTCAACCCCTCTTTCTCACGCTCCCTCTCTCACCCCCCTCATCCTCCTCTCTCTCTCTCTCACCCGCTCTCTCTTGCTCTCTCAAACACCTTCTCTCACACCCTCTCGTAGCCCCCTCATCCTCGTCTCTCTCTCACCCGCTCTCACTCGCTCTCTCAAACCCCCTGTCTCTCTCAACCCCTCTCTCTCATCCTCTCTCTCTCACCCCCCTCAAACTCCTCATGCTCTCTCACCCGCTCTCGCTTGCTCTCTCAAACCCTTTCTCTCTCTAAACCCCCTCTCTCTCACCCTCTCTCTCTCACCCCCTCATCCTCCTCTCTCTCTCTCTCACCCGCACTCTCTCGCTCTCTCAAATTCCCTCTGTCTCTAAAACCCCTCTCTCTCAACCCCTCTCTCTCAACCCTCTCTCACGCCCCTCATCCCCCTCTCTCTCACCCACTCTCTCTCGTTCTCTCAAACCCTCTCTCTCTCCAAAACCCCTCTCTCTGACCCTCTGTCTCTCACCCCCATCCTCCTCCTCTCTCTCACACACACTCTCTCTCTCACCCCTCTCATCCTCCTCTCTCTCTCTCTCACCCGCTCTCTCTTGCTCTCTCAAACACCTTCTCTCACACCCTCTCTCACCGCCCTCATCCTCCTCCCCCTCTCTCACCCGCTCTCTCGCTCTATCAAACGCCCTCTCTCTCAACCCCTCTCTCGCACCCTCTCTATCTCTCATCCCGCTCATCCTCCTCTCTCTCTCTCACCCGCTCTCTCAAATCCCCTCTCTCTCTAAAACCTCTCTGTCTCTCACCCTCTCTCACTCTCTCAACACCCTCATCCTCCTCTCTCTCTCTCACCCACTCTCTCTCGTACTCTCAAACCCCCTCTCTCTCAACCCGTCGCTCTCACCCTCTCTCTCTCACCCCCCTCATCCTCCTCACTCTCTCTCACCCGCTCTCTCGCTCTCTCAAACCCCCTCTCTCTCTCAAACCCCCTCTCTCAACCTCTCACTCACACCCCCGTCGTCATCCTCTCTCTCTCTCTCACCCGTTCTCTCTCACTCTCTCAAACACCCTCTCTCTCTCTAAACCCCTTCTCTCTCACCCTCTCTCTCTCAACCCCCTCATCCTCCTCTCTCTCTCACCCTCTCTCTCTCTCCCCCTCATCCTTCTCTTTCTCACCCGCTCTCTCACTCTCACAAACACCCTCTCTCTCTAAAACCCCTCTATCTCACCCTCTCTATCTCACCCCCCTCATCCTCCTCTCTCTCTCACCTGCTCTCTCTCGCTCTCTCAAACCCCCTCTCTCTCTTAAACCCCTCTACCTCACCCTCTCTCTCTCCCCCTCATCCTCCTCTCTCTCTCTCACCCGCTCTCTCGCTCTCTCAAACCCCCTCTCTCTCTAAAACCTCTCTCTCACCCTCTCTCTCTCACCCCCTCATCCACCTCTCTCTCTCTCACCACCTCTCTCGCGTTCTCTCAAAGCTCCTCTCTCTCTCAACCCACCTCTCTCACCCTCTCTCTCTCTCACTCCCCTTATCCTCCCCTCTCTCTCTCTCGCAACCCCTCTCGCTCACCCTCTCTTTCTCACCCCCCTCATCCTCCTCTCTCTCTCTCACCCGCTCTCTCTCGCTCTCTCACACGCCCTCTCTCTCACTCCCCTCATCCTCCCCCCTCTCTCTCTCAACCACTCTCTCACCCTCTCTCTCTCCCACCACTCTCATCCTCCTCTCTCCCTCTCACCCGCTCTGTCTCGCTCTCTCAACCCCCTCTCTCTCAACCCCTCACTCTCACCCTCTCTCTCTTTCACCCCCCTCATCCTCCTCCCTCTCTCTCACCCGCTCTCTTAAACCCCCTCTCTCTCTCAACCCCTCTCTCTCACCCTCTCTCTCTCACTCCACTCATCCTCCTCTCTCACTCTCACCCGCTCTCTCCCGCTCTCTCAAACCCCCTCTCTCTCTAAAACCCTCTCTCTCACCTTCTCTCTCTCACCCCCCTCATCCTGCTCTCTCTCCCTCACCTGTTCTCTCTCGCTCTCTCAAACTCCCTCTCTCTCAACCCATCTCTCTCACCCTCTCTCTCTCACGCCCCTCATCCTCCTCTGTCTCACCCGCTCTCTCTCAAACCCCCTCTCTCTCAAAAAACCCCTCTCTCTCACCCTCTCACTCTCACCCCCTCATCCTCCTCTCTCTCTCTCACCCTCTCTCACTCACTGCCCTCATCCTCCTCTCTCTCTCACCCGCTCTCTCTCGCTCTCTCAAATTCCCTCTGTCTCTAAAACCCCTGTCTCTCAACCCCTCTCTCTCACCCCTCTCTCTCACGCCCCTCATCCTCCTCTCTCTCACCCACTCTCGCTCGTTCAATTAATCCCTCTCTCTCTCCAAAACCCCTCTCTCTGACCCTCTGTCTCTCACCCCCATCCGCCTCCTCTCTCTCTCTCACACTCTCTCTCTCTCACTGCCCTCATCCTCCTCCCCCTCTCTCACCCGCTCTCTCGCTCTATCAAACCCCCTCTCTCTCAACCCCTCTCTCGCACCCTCTCACTCTCTCATCCCGCTCATCCTCCTCTCTCTCTCTCACCCGCTCTCTCAAATCCCCTCTCTCTCTAAAACCTCTCTGTCTCTCACACTCTCTCACTCTCTCAACACCCTCATCCTCCTCTCTCTCTCACCCACTCTCTCTCGTACTCTCAAAACCCCTCTCTCTCAACCCGTCGCTCTCACCCTCTCTCTCTCACCCCCCTCATCCTCCTCACTCTCTCTCACCCGCTCTCTCTCGCTCTCTCAAACCCCCTCTCTCTCTCAAACCCCCTCTCTCAACCTCTCTCTCACAACCCCGTCATCCTCCTCTCTCTCTCTCTCTCACCCGTTCTCTCTCACTCTCTCAAACACCCTCTCTCTCTAAACCCCTTCTCTCTCACCCTCTCTCTCTCAATCCCCTCATCCTCCTCTCTCTCTCACCCTCTCTCTCTCACCCCCTCATCCTCCTCTTTCTCACCCGCTCTCTCTCACTCTATCAAACCCTCTCTCTCTCTAAAACCCCTCTATCTCACCCTCTCTATCTCACCCCCCTCATCCTCCTCTCTCTCTCACCTGCTCTCTCTCGCTCTCTCAAACCCCCTCTCTCTCTAAAACCCCTCTACCTCACCCTCTCTCTCTCCCCCCTCATCCTCCTCTCTCTCTCTCACCCGCTCTCTCTCGCTCTCTCAAACCCCCTCTCTCTCTAAAACCCGTCTCTCTCACCCTCTCTCTCTCACCCCCTCATCCTCCTCTCTCTCTCTCTCACCCGCTCTCTCTCGCTCTCTCACCCCCCCCCTCTCTCTCTCACTCCCCTCATCCTCCCCTCTCTCTCTCTCAACCACTCTCTCTCACCCTCTCTCTCTCCCACCGCTCTCATCCTCCTCTCTCTCTCTCACCCGTTCTGTCTCGCTCTCTCAAACCCCCTCTCTCTCAACCCCTCAGTCTCACCCTCTCTCTCTTTCACCCCCCTCATCCTCCTCCCTCTCTCTCACCCGCTCTCTTAAACCCCCTCTCTCTCTCAACCCCTCTCTCTCACCCTCTCTCTCTCACTCCCCTCATCCTCCTCTCTCACTCTCACCCGCTCTCTCCCGCTCTCTCAAACCCCCTCTCTCTCTAAAACCCTCTCTCTCACCCTCTCTCTCTCACCCCCTCATCATGCTCTCTCTCCCTCACCTGTTCTCTCTCGCTCTCTCAAACTCCCTCTCTCTCTCAACCCATCTCTCTCACCCTCTCTCTCTCACGCCCCTCATCCTCCTCTCTCTCACCCGCTCTCTCTCAAACCCCCTCTCTCTCTAAAACCCCTCTCTCTCACCCTCTCACTCTCACCCCCTCATCCTCCTCTCTCTCTCTCACCCTCTCTCACTCACTGCCCTCATCCTCCCCTCTCTGTCTCACCCGCTCTCTCTCAAACCCCCTCTCTCTCAAAAAACCCCTCTCTCTCACCCTCTCACTCTCACCCCCCTCATCCTCCTCTCTCTCTCTCACCCTCTCTCACTCACTGCCCTCATCCTCCTCTCTCTCTCACCCGCTCTCTCTCGCTCTCTCAAATTCCCTCTGTCTCTAAAACCCCTCTCTCTCAACCCCTCTCTCTCACCCCTCTCTCTCACGCCCCTCATCCTCCTCTCTCTCACCCACTCTCGCACGTTCTCTCAAACCCTCACTCTCTCCAAAACCCCTCTCTCTGACCCTCTGTCTCTCACTCCCATCCGCCTCCTCTCTCTCTCTCACACTCTCTCTCTCTCACCGCCCTCATCCTCCTCCCCCTCTCTCACCCGCTCTCTCGCTCTATCAAACCCCCTCTCTCTCAACCTCTCTCTCGCACCCTCTCACTCTCTCATCCCGCTCATCCTCCTCTCTCTCTCTCACCCGCTCTCTCAAATCCCCTCTCTCTCTAAAACCTCTCTGTCTCTCACACTCTCTCACTCTCTCAACACCCTCATCCTCCTCTCTCTCTCTCACCCACTCTCTCTCGTACTCTCAAAACCCCTCTCTCTCAACCCGTCGCTCTCACCCTCTCTCTCTCACCCCCCTCATCCTCCTCACTCTCTCTCACCCGCTCTCTCTCGCTCTCTCAAACCCCCTCTCTCTCTCAAACCCCCTCTCTCAACCTCTCTCTCACAACCCCGTCATCCTCCTCTCTCTCTCTCTCTCACCCGTTCTCTCTCACTCTCTCAAACACCCTCTCTCTCTAAACCCCTTCTCTCTCACCCTCTCTCTCTCAACCCCCTCATACTCCTCTCTCTCTCACCCTCTCTCTCTCACACCCCCTCATCCTCCTCTTTCTCACCCGCTCTCTCTCACTCTATCAAACCCCCTCTCTCTCTAAAACCCCTCTATCTCACCCTCTCTATCTCACCCCCCTCATCCTCCTCTCTCTCTCACCTGCTCTCTCTCGCTCTCTCAAACCCCCTCTCTCTCTAAAACCCCTCTACCTCACCCTCTCTCTCTCCCCCCTCATCCTCCTCTCTCTCTCTCACCCGCTCTCTCTCGCTCTCTCAAACCCCCACTCTCTCTAAACCCCTCTCTCTCACCCTCTCTCTCTCACCCCCTCATCCTCCTCTCTCTCTCTCTCACCCGCTCTCTCTCGCTCTCTCACACCCCCTCTCTCTCTCTCACTCCCTCATCCTCCTCTCTCTCACCCCCTCTCTCTCTAAAACCACTCTACCTCACCCTCTCTCTCTCTCCCCCCTCATCCTCCTCTCTCTCTCACCCGTTCTCTCTCACTCTCTCAAACACCCTCTCTCTCTAAACCCCTTCTCTCTCACCCTCCCTCTCTCAACCCCCTCATCCTCCTCTCTCTCTCACCCTCTCTCTCTCACCCCCTCATCCTCCTCTTTCTCGCCCGCTCTCTCTCACTCTCTCAAACCCCCTCTCTCTCTAAAACCCCTCTATCTCACCCTCTCTATCTCACCCCCCTCATCCTCCTCTCTCTCTCTCACCCGCTCTCTCTCGCTCTCTCAAACCCCCTCTCTCTCTAACACCCCTCTACCTCACCCTCTCTCTCTCCCCCCTCATCCTCCTCTCTCTCTCTCACCCGCTCTCTCTCGCTCTCTCAAACCCCCTCTCTCTCTAAAACCCCTCTCTCTCACCCTCTCTCTCTCACCCCCTCATCCTCCTCTCTCTCTCTCACCAGCTCTCTCGCGTTCTCTCAAAGCTCCTCTCTCTCTCAACCCACCTCTCTCACCCTCTCTCTCTCTCACTCCCCTCATCCTCCCCTCTCTCTTTCTCGCAATCCCTCCTGCTCACCCTCTCTTTCTCACCCCCCTCATCCTCCTCTCTCTCTCACCCGCTCTCTCTCGCTCTCTCACACCCGCTCTCTCTCACTCCCCTCATCCTCCCCTCTCTCTCTCTCAACCACTCTCTCTCACCCTCTCTTTCTCACCCCCCTCATCCTCCTCTCTCTCTCTCACCCGCTCTCTCTCGCTCTCTCACACCCGCTCTCTCTCACTCCCCTCATCCTCCCCTCTCTCTCTCTAAAACCCCTCTCTCTCACCCTCTCTCTCTCACCCCCTCATCCTCCTCTCTCTCTCTCACCCGCTCTCTCTCGCTCTCTCACACCCCCTCTCTCTCTCACTCCCCTCATCCTCCCCTCTCTCTCTCAACCACTCTCTCTCACCCTCTCTCTCTCTCACCGCTCTCATCCTCCTCTCTCTCTCTCACCCGTTCTGTCTCGCTCTCTCAAACCCCCTCTCTCTCAACCCCTCACTCTCACCCTCTCTCTCTTTCACCCCCCTCATCCTCCTCCCTCTCTCTCACCCGCTCTCTTAAACCCCCTCTCTCTCTCAACCCCTCTCTCTCACCCTCTCTCTCTCACTCCCCTCATCCTCCTCTCTCACTCTCACCCGCTCTCTCCCGCTCTCTCAAACCCCCCCTCTCTCTAAAACCCTCTCTCTCACCCTCTCTCTCTCACCCCCTCATCCTGCTCTCTCTCCCTCACCTGTTCTCTCTCGCTCTCTCAAACTCCCTCTCTCTCTCAACCCATCTCTCTCACCCTCTCTCACTCACGCCCCTCATCCTCCTCTCTCTCACCCGCTCTCTCTCAAACCCCCTCTCTCTCTAAAACCCCTCTCTCTCACCCTCTCACTCTCACCCCCTCATCCTCCTCTCTCTCTCTCACCCTCTCTCACTCACTGCCCTCATCCTCCCCTCTCTCTCTCACCCGCTCTCTCTCGCTCTCCCAAATTCCCTCTGTCTCTAAAACCCCTCTCTCTCAACCCCTCTCTCTCACCCCTCTCTCTCACGCCCCTCATCCTCCTCTCTCTCACCCACTCTTTCTCGTTCTCTCAAACACTTTCTCTCTCCAAAACCCCTCTCTCTGACCCTCTGTCTCTCACCCCCATCCTCCTCCTCTCTCTCTCACACACTCTCTCTCTCACCGCCCTCCTCCTCCTCCCCCTCTCTCACCCGCTCTCTCGCTCTATCAAACCCCCCCTCTCTCTAAATCCCCTCTATCTCACCCTCTTTACCTCACCCCCCTCATCCTCTTCTCTCTCTCACCTGCTCTCTCTCGCTCTCTCAAACCCCCTCTCTCTCTAAAACCCCTCTACCTCACCCTCTCTCTCTCCCCCCTCATCCTCCTCTCTCTCTCTCACCCGCTCTCTCTCGCTCTCTCAAACCCCCACTCTCTCTAAAACCCCTCTCTCTCACCCTCTCTCTCTCACCCCCTCATCCTCCTCTCTCTCACCCCCTCTCTCTCTAAAACCACTCTACCTCACCCTCTCTCTCTCCCCCCTCATCCTCCTCTCTCTCTCTCACCCGTTCTCTCTCACTCTCTCCAACACCCTCTCTCTCTAAACCCCTTCTCTCTCACCCTCTCTCTCTCAACCCCCTCATCCTCCTCTCTCTCTCACCCTCTCTCTCTCACCCCCTCATCCTCCTCTTTCTCGCCCGCTCTCTCTCACTCTCTCAAACACCTCTCTCTCTAAAACCCCTCTATCTCACACTCTCTATCTCACCCCCCTCATCCTCCTCTCTCTCTCTCACCCGCTCTCTCTCGCTCTCTCAAACCCCCTCTCTCTCTAAAACCCCTCTACCTCACCCTCTCTCTCTCCCCCCTCATCCTCCTCTCTCTCTCTCACCCGCTCTCTCTCGCTCTCTCAAACCCCTCTCTCTCTAAAACCCCTCTCTCTCACCCTCTCTCTCTCACCCCCTCATCCTCCTCTCTCTCTCTCACCAGCTCTCTCGCGTTCTCTCAAAGCTCCTCTCTCTCTCAACCCACCTCTCTCACCCTCTCTCTCTCTCACTCCCCTCATCCTCCCCTCTGTCTTTCTCGCAATCCCTCCTGCTCACCCTCTCTTTCTCACCCCCCTCATCCTCCTCTCTCTCTCTCACCCGCTCTCTCTCGCTCTCTCACACCCGCTCTCTCTCACTCCCCTCATCCTCCCCTCTCTCTCTCTAAAACCCCTCTCTCTCACCCTCTCTCTCTCACCCCCTCATCCTCCTCTCTCTCTCTCTCACCCGCTCTCTCTCGCTCTCTCACACCCCCTCTCTCTCTCTCACTCCCCTCATCCTCCCCTCTCTCTCTCTCAACCACTCTCTCTCACCCTCTCTCTCTCCCACCGCTCTCATCCTCCTCTCTCTCTCTCACCCGTTCTGTCTCGCTCTCTCAAACCCCCTCTCTCTCAACCCCTCACTCTCACCCTCTCTCTCTTTCACCCCCCTCATCCTCCTCCCTCTCTCTCACCCGCTCTCTTAAACCCCCTCTCTCTCTCAACCCCTCTCTCTCACCCTCTCTCTCTCACTCCCCTCATCCTCCTCTCTCACTCTCACCCGCTCTCTCCTGCTCTCTCAAACCCCCCCTCTCTCTAAAACCCTCTCTCTCACCCCCTCATCCTCCTCTTTCTCGCCCGCTCTCTCTCACTCTCTCAAACCCCCTCTCTCTAAAACCCCTCTCTCTCACCCTCTCTCTCTTACCCCCCTCATCCTCCTCTCTCTCTCACCCGCTCTCTCTCGCTCTCTCAAACCCCCTCTCTCTCTAAAACCCCTCTACCTCACCCTCTCTCTCTCCCCCCTCATCCTCCTCTCTCTCTCTCACCCGCTCTCTCTCGCTCTCTCAAACCCCTCTCTCTCTAAAACCCCTCTCTCTCACCCTCTCTCTCTCACCCCCTCATCCTCCTCTCTCTCTCTCACCAGCTCTCTCGCGTTCTCTCAAAGCTCCTCTCTCTCTCAACCCACCTCTCTCACCCTCTCTCTCTCTCACTCCCCTCATCCTCCCCTCTGTCTTTCTCGCAATCCCTCCTGCTCACCCTCTCTTTCTCACCCCCCTCATCCTCCTCTCTCTCTCTCACCCGCTCTCTCTCGCTCTCTCACACCCGCTCTCTCTCACTCCCCTCATCCTCCCCTCTCTCTCTCTAAAACCCCTCTCTCTCACCCTCTCTCTCTCACCCCCTCATCCTCCTCTCTCTCTCTCTCACCCGCTCTCTCTCGCTCTCTCACACCCCCTCTCTCTCTCTCACTCCCCTCATCCTCCCCTCTCTCTCTCTCAACCACTCTCTCTCACCCTCTCTCTCTCCCACCGCTCTCATCCTCCTCTCTCTCTCTCACCCGTTCTGTCTCGCTCTCTCAAACCCCCTCTCTCTCAACCCCTCACTCTCACCCTCTCTCTCTTTCACCCCCCTCATCCTCCTCCCTCTCTCTCACCCGCTCTCTTAAACCCCCTCTCTCTCTCAACCCCTCTCTCTCACCCTCTCTCTCTCACTCCCCTCATCCTCCTCTCTCACTCTCACCCGCTCTCTCCTGCTCTCTCAAACCCCCCCTCTCTCTAAAACCCTCTCTCTCACCCCCTCATCCTCCTCTTTCTCGCCCGCTCTCTCTCACTCTCTCAAACCCCCTCTCTCTAAAACCCCTCTATCTCACCCTCTCTATCTCACCCACCTCATCCTCCTCTCTCTCTCTCACCCGCTCTCTCTCGCTCTCTCAAACCCCCTCTCTCTCTAAAACCCCTCTACCTCACCCTCTCTCTCTCCCCCCTCATCCTCCTCTCTCTCTCTCACCCGCTCTCTCTCGCTCTCTCAAACCCCCTCTCTCTCTAAAACCCCTCTCTCTCACCCTCTCTCTCTCACCCCCTCATCCTCCTCTCTCTCTCTCACCAGCTCTCTCGCGTTCTCTCAAAGCTCCTCTCTCTCAACCCACCTCTCTCACCCTCTCTCTCTCTCACTCCCCTCATCCTCCCCTCTCTCTTTCTCGCAATCCCTCCTGCTCACCCTCTCTTTCTCACCCCCCTCATCCTCCTCTCTCTCTCTCACCCGCTCTCTCTCGCTCTCTCACACCCGCTCTCTCTCACTCCCCTCATCCTCCCCTCTCTCTCTCTCAACCACTCTCTCTCACCCTCTCTCTCTCCCACCGCTCTCATCCTCCTCTCTCTCTCTCATCCGCTCTGACTCGCTCTCTCAAAACCCTCTCTCTCAACCCCTCACTCTCACCCTCTCTCTCTTTCACCCCCCTCATCCTCCTCCCTCTCTCTCACCGGCTCTCTTAAACCCCCTCTCTCTCGCAACCCCTCTCTCTCACCCTCTCTCTCTCAACCCCTCTCTCTCACCCTCTCACTCTCACTCCCGTCATCCTCCTCTCTCACTCTCACCCGCTCTCTCCCGCTCTCTCAAACCCCCTCTCTCTCTAAAACCCTCTCTCTCACCCTCTCTCTCTCATCCCCCTCATCCTGCTCTCTCTCCCTCACCTGTTCTCTCTCGCTCTCTCAAACTCCCTCTCTCTCTCAACCCATCTCTCTCACCCTCTCTCTCTCACGCCCCTCATCCTCCTCTCTCTCACCCGCTCTCTCTCAAACCCCCTCTCTCTCTAAAACCCCTCTCTCTCACCCTCTCACTCTCACCCCCCTCGTCCTCCTCTCTCTCTCTCACCCTCTCTCACTCACTGCCCTCATCCTCCTCTCTCTCTCTCACCCGCTCTCTCAAACCCCCTCTCTCTCGCAACGCCTCTCTCTCACCCTTTCTCTCTCACCCCTCTCCTCCTCCTCTCTCTCTCACCCACTCTCTCTCGCTCTCTCAAACCTCCTCTCTCTCTAAACCCCTCTCTCACACCCTCTCTCACCCCCTCATCGTCCTCTCGCTCTCTCACACACTCTCTCTCACCCCCTCATCCTCCTCTCTCCCTCTCCCGCTCTCTCAAACCCCCCTCTCTCTAAAACCCCTCTCTCTCACACTCTCTCTCTCACCCCCCTCATCCTTCTCTCTCTCTCTCACCCGCACTCTCAGGCTCTATCAAACCCCCTCTCTCACTAAAACCCCTCTCTCTCACCCTCTCTCACCCCCTCATCATCCTCTCGCTCTCTCAACACTCTCTCTCACCCCCCTCATTCTCCTCTCTCTCTCTCACCCGCTCTCTCGCTCTCTCAAACCACCCCCTCACTCTAAAACCCCTCTCTCTCACACTCTCTCTCACCCCCTCATCCTCCTCTCTCTCTCACCCGCGCTCTCTCGCTCCCTCAAACCTGTCTCTCTCCAAAACCCCTCTCTCTCACCCTCTCTCTCTCACCCCCCTCATCCTCCTCCTCTCTCTCACACCCGCTCTCTCTCGCTCTCTCAAAACCCCTCTCTCTCTCACCCCTCTCTCGCACCCTCTCTCTCTTTCATCCCCCTCATCATACTCTCTCTCACACCCGCTCTCTCGTTCTCTCAAATCCCCTCTCTCTCTAAACCCCTCTCTCTCACCCTCCCTCTCTCACCCCCTCATCCTCCTCTCTCTCTCTCACCCGCTCTCTCTCGCTCTCACAAAACCCCTCTCTCTCTCACCCCTCTCTCTCACCCTCTCTCTCTTTCATCCCCCTCATCATACTCTCTCTCTAACACCCGCTCTCTCTCGTTCTCTCAAATCCCCTCTCTCTCTAAACCCCTCTCTCTCACCCTCTCTCTCTCACCCCCTCATCCTCCTCTCTCTCTCTCACCCGCTCTCTCTCACTCTCTCAAACCACCTCGCTCACTAAAACCCCTCTCTCTCACCCTCTCTCTCACCCCCCCCATCGTCCTCTCTCTCTCACCCGCGCTCTCTCGCTCTCTCAAACCCCTCTCTCTCTCAACCCCTCTCTCTCACCCTCTCTCTTGCACCCCGATCATTCTCCTCCCTCTCTCTCACACGCTCTCTCACCCCCCTCATCCTCCTCTCTCTCTCACCCTTCTCTCTCACCCCTCTCTCAGGCCCTCTCTTTCAGCCCCTCTCACTCTCTCACCTCTCTCTCTCTCACCCCTCTCTCTCACCCTCCTCTCTCTCACACCTCTCTCTCGCCCCCTCTCTCTCTCTTACACCCCCTCTCTCTCTCACACCTCGCTCTCTCTCACCCCTCTCTCTCATCCCGCTCTCCCTCTCACATCTTTCTCTCTCATCCCTCTCTCTCTCATACTCTCTCTCACTGCCCCTCTCTCACCACTCTCTCTCACCCCCTCTCTCTCACCCCCTCTCTCTCACACCCCTCTCTTTCACCCCTCTTTCTCACACCCCCTCTCTCTCTCACCCCCCTCACTCTCACACCCCTCTCTCACACCCCCTCTCTCTCTCACCCCCCTCACTCTCACACCCCTCTCTCTCACGCCCTCTCTCTTACCCCCTCTCTCTCACCCCTCTCTCTCTCACCCCCTCTCTCCCTCACCTCGCTCTATCTGTCTCTCCCCCCTCTCTCTCTCCCCTCTCTCACTCTCCCACACCCTCTCTTTCTTAGCACTCTCACTCTCTTACCCCCTCTCTCTCATGCCTCTCTCTCACCTTCTCTCTCTCACCTATTCGTTCTCTGCCTGTCTCTCTCTCACCTCCTCTCCCTTTCTCACCTGCTCTCTTCCACACCGATCTCTCTCACACACGCTCTCTCTCATCCCTCTCTCTCTCACCCCTCTCTCTATTACCTCTCTCTCTCTCACACACACACACACCACTCTCTCTCAGAACCCTCTTGCTCTACCCAGTCTCTCCCAACCTGATCTCTCTCACTCACCTTCTCTCACACGCCTCTCTCTCTTACACCTCTCTCTATCTCACCCCTCTCTCTCTCAGACCCTCTCTCTCTCACCCTCTCACTGTCTTTCACCCCTCTCTCTCTCTTACCTCTCCCTCTCACCCCCTCTCTCTCACACGTCTCTCTCTCTTTCAGCCCTTCTCTCTCTCACACCCCACTTCTCACACAGACCTCTCTCTCAACCCTCTGTCTCTCTCACACACCTCTCTCTCTCACCCTCTCTCTCACCCCCTTCTCTCTCTCACACCTTTCTCTCTCTCTCTCACCCTCTCTCTCTCTCTAACCCCTCTCTCTCACTAACCCCTCTCCCTCTTAACCCTCTCTCTCTCACACACATCTCTCTCACCCTTTCTCTCTCACCCCTCTCTCTTACCCCCCTCTCTCTCACACACTCTCTCTCTCACCACTTCTCTCTCACTGCCTCTCTCATCCCCCTCTCTCAGGCTATCCCTTCCAGCCCCTCTCACTCTCTCACCCCTCTATCTCTCTCACCCTTTCTCTCTCAACCCCTTCTCTCTCATACCATCTCTCTCAGGCCCCCCTCTCTCTCACCCCTCTCTCTCTCACCCCTTTCTCTCTCACATACCCCTCTCTCTCACACACCCCTCTCCCTCACACACCCCTCTCCCTCACCCCCTCTCTCTCACCCCCTCTCTCTCACCCCTCTCTCTACTCCCTCTCACCCCCTCTCTCTCATCCCCTCTTTGTCACACACCCCTCTCTTTCACCCCTCTTTCTCACACACACCCTCTCTCACCCCCTCACTCTCACACCCCTCTCTCTCTCACCCTTCTCTCTCTCTCACCCCCTCTCTCCCTCACCCCACTCTATCTGTCATCCTCTCCCTCTCTCCCCCTCTCTCACCCCCTCACTCACACACCCTCTCTTTCTTAGCCCTCTCACTCTCTCACCCCTCCCACTCTCACCACTCTGATTCTCTCTCACCCTTCCCACTCTCACCACTCTCATTCTCTCTTACCCCTCTCTCTTTCACCCCGTCTCTGTCTTACCCCTCTCTCTCACCCCCTCTCTCACACCCTCTCTCTCCCCCATTCTCTCCCCCCTTTCTCTCCCCCACTCTCACTCACCCCCTTTCTCTTTCTCACCCCGATCTTTCCCATCCCCTCTCTCTCTCACACTCTCTCAGCCTTCTCTCTCTTTCTCCTCTCTCTCTTACCCCCTCTCTCACGACTCTCTCTTACCTTCTCACTCTCACCCTCTCTTTCTCTGCCTGTCTCTCTCTCACACCCCGCCACTCTCTCACCCCTCTCTCTCTCACCCTTTCTCTCTCAACCCTCTCTCTCATTACCCCTCACTCTCACACATCTCTCTCTCCTACCCCTCTCTCTTACACCTCTCTCTGTCTCTCACCTCTGTCTCTCACCTCTGTCTCTCACCCCTTCTCTCCCACCATCTCTTTCAGCCCCTCTCTCTCACACCCCCCTCTCTCTCACACACCTCTCTCTCAACCCACTGTCTCTCTCACACCCCTCTCTCTCACCCCTGTCTCTCTTACCCCTCTCTCTTACACACCTCTCTCTCACCCTGTCTCTCAACCCCCGCTCTCTCTCACATCCCTCTCCCTCTCTCACCCATTCTCTCTCACCCCGTCTCTCAGGCCCTCTCTCTCTCATCCCCCCTCTCTCTTACACCCCTCTCTCTCTTACACCCCTCTCTCTGTCACACCCCCTCTCTCACCCCTCTCACTCTCTCACCCCTCTCTCTCTTACACCCCTTCTCTCCCACCCCCCCCTCTCTCACCCCCTCTCTGTTACACCCCATCTCTCTCACCTGCTCTATCTTTTTCACTCACTCTCTCTCTTTCTCACCCCCTCTCTCTCCCACCCCCACTCTCTCACCCCCTCTCTGTTACACCCCATCTCTCTCACCTGCTCTATCTTTTTCACTCACTCTGTCTCTTTCTCACCCCCTCTCTCTCTCACCCCTTCTCTCTCAACTCCTCTCTCTCTCTCCCGCCCTCTCTCTCCCCTCTCTCCCCCACTCTCACTCACCCCCTTTCTCTTTCTCACCCGCGCTCTCCCCCACCCCAATCTTTCTCATCCTCCCTCTCTGTCTCACCCTCTCACCCTTATCCCTCTTTCCCCCTCTCTCTCTTACCCCCTCTCTCTCACACCTCTCTCTCACCTTCTCTCTCTCACCCTCTCTTTCTCTGCCTGTCTCTCTCTCACCCCCTCTCTCTTCCTCACCCCCTCTCCCTTCCACTCCGATCTCTCTCACACCCCCTCTCTCACCACTCTCTCTCACCACTCTCTCTCACCCCTCTCTCTCTCACACCCCCTCTCTCTCACACCCCCTCTCTCTCACACCCCTCTCCCCCTCACCCCTCTCTCACCCCTCTCTCTCTCACATCCCCTCTCTCTCACCCCTCTCTCTCTCACACACCCCCTCTCTCTCACACCCCCTCTCTCTCTCACCGCCCTCTCTCCACCCTCTCTCTCTCAGCCCCCTCCCTCTCTCCCCAGTCTCTCCCACCCTGATCTCTCACACACCTTCTCTCACATGCTTCTCTCTCTCTCACCCTCTCTCTCTCCCACCCCTCTCTCTCTCTCATTCCCCTATCTCTATCTCACCCCCTCTCTCTCAGACCCTCTCTCTCTCAGCCCCTCTCTCTCTTTCACCCCTCTCTCTTACCTCCCTCTCACCCTCTCTCTCTCTCCCTCTGTCTCTCAGCTTTGTCTCTCTAACTCAGCCTGTCTCTCTCTCACCCCCGTCTCTTTCTCACCCACACTCTCTTCCACCCCGATCTCTCTCTCACACCCTCTCTCTCCCTCATCCCTCTCTCTCCCTCACTCTTCTCTCCCTCTCACCCCTCTCTCTCTTGCCCGTCTCTCTCTCTCTCTCCCTCTCTCTTAACCCTCTCTCTCACCCCCTCTCTCTCACCCCGTCTTTCTCACCTCCTCTCTCTCATCCCCTCTCTCTCACCCCTTCTCTCTCACCCCTCGCTTTCACCCTGTCTCTCTCTCTCAGCCTGTCTCTCTCTCACCCCCTCTCTCTTTCACATCCGCTCTCTCTTCCACCCCGATTTCTCTCACACAAGCTCTCTAACTCACCCCTCTCTCTCCCTCTCACCCTCTCTCTCTCTCACCCCCTCTTTCTCACATCCTCTCTCTCTCTCCTACCCGTCCATTTCTTACCCCTCTCTCTCTCACCTCTCTCTCACACCCTCTCTCTCCCACCCCTTCTCTCTCACCCCTTCTCTCTCACTCCCTCTCTCTCACACCCACTCTTTCAGCCCCTCTCTCACTCTCCCTTCCCTCTCACACACCTCTCTCTCATCCTCTGTCTCTCACTCCTCTCTCTCTTACCACTCTCTCTCTCACCCCTCTCTCTCTTTCACCCCTCTCTCTGTCACACCCCTCTGTCTCACCCCTCTCATTCTCTCACACCTCTCTCTCTCATCCCCCTCACCCACCCCCTCTCTCTCACCCCCTCTCTGTTACACACCATCTCTCTCACCTGCTCTCTCTTTACACTCACTTTCTCTCTTTCTCACTTACACTCTCTATCTTTTTCACTCACTCTCTCTCTTTCTCACTCCCTCTCTCTCACCCCTTCTCTCTCAACTCCTCTCACTCTCTCACGCCTCTCTCTCAACTTCTCTCTCACCCTCTCTTTCTCTGCCTGTCTCTCTCTCAACCCCTCGCTCTTCCTCACCCGCTCTCCCTTCCACTCCGATCTCTCTCACACCCCCTCTCTCTCACCACTCTCTCTCACCCCTCTCTCTCTCACCCCTCTCTCTCTCATCCCTCTCTCTCTCACCCCTCTCTCTCTCTCACCCCTCTCTCTCTCACACCCCCTCTCTCACACACCCCTCTCTCACCCCTCTCTCTCACACCCCCTCTCTTTCACACCACCTCTCTCTCACACCCCTCTCTCTCTCACCTCTCTCTCTCTCACACCCCTCTCTCTCACCCCTCTCTCTCTCAGCCCCCTCCCCCTCTCTCCCCAGTCTCTCCCACCCTGATCTCTCTCACACACCTTCTCACATGCATCTCTCTCTCACCCTCTCTCTCTCCCACCCCTCTCTCTTTCCCCTATCTCTATCTCACCCCCTCTCTCTCAGGCCCTCTCTCTCTCAGCCCCTCTCTCTCTTTCACCCTCTCTCTCTCTTGCCTCCCTCTCACCCTCTCTCTCTCATCCTCTGTCTCTCATCTTTGTCTCTCTAACTCAGCCTGTCTCTCTCTCACCCCCGTCGCTTTCTCACCCACTCTCTCTTCCACCCCGATCTCTCTCTCACACCCTCTCTCTCTCCCTCAGCCCTCTCTCCCTCACCCTTCTCTCCCTCTCACCCCTCTCTCTCTATTGCCCGTCTCTCTCTCTCATCCCCTCTCTCACCCCTTCTCTCTCACCCCCTCTCTCTCATCTCCTCTCTCTCATCCCCTCTCTCTCACCCCTTCTCTCTCACCCCTCTCTTTCACCCTCTCTCTCTCAACCTGTCTCTCACCCCCTCTCTCTTTCACACCCGCTCTCTCTTTCATCTCGATTTCTCTCACACAAGCTCTCTAACTCACCCCTCTCTCTCTCACTCACCCCTCTCTCTCTCTCACCCCTCTTTCTCTCATCCTTCTCTCTCTCCCCCTCTCTCTCACATCCCCCTCTCTCTCGCCCTCTCTCACTCCTACGGCTCTCCCTCTTAGCCCTCTCTCTCACACATCTCTCTCACCCTCTCTCTCATCCCCTCTCTCTCACATCCTCTCTCACACTCTCTCTCTCCTAACCGTCCATTTCTTACCCCTCTATCTCTCACCTCTCTCTCTCTCACCCCTTCTCTCTCACCCCTTCTCTCTCACCCCTTCTCTCTCACTCCCTCTCTCTCACGCCCACTCTTTCAGCCCCTCTCTCTCACTCTCCCTTCCCTCTCACACACCTCTCTCTCATCCTCTGTCTCTCACTCCTCTCTCTCTTACCACTCTCTCTCTCACCCCCGTCTCTCTCTTATCCCTCTCTCTTACCCCTCTCTCTCACACCGCTTCTCTCTCTCACACCGCTTCTCTCTCTCACCCTCTCTCCCTCACCCCCTCTCTCTCTCAACCCCTGTCTCTCACCCCCTCGCGCTCTCACCCCTCTCTCTCTCTCACTCCCTTTCTGTCTCACCACCCCCTCTCTCAAACCCCCTCACTCTCTCATCCCCTCACTCTCTCTCACACACACACTCTCTCACCTCCTCTCTCTCAATCCCTCTTTCTCACCCCCCTCTTTCACCTCTCTCTCTCACCCCCTCTCACACCCTTTCTCTCTTACCATGCGCTCTCTCTAACCCGTCCGCCTCTCACCCCTCTCGCTCACCCCTCTCTCACCCATTCTCTCAATCACACCCTCTCCTTCTCACTCCACTCTCTCTCTTACCCCCTCCCCACTTTCTCTCTCTCAATCACCCCTTGTCTCTCAACCCCTCTCTCTCACCCATCTCTCACCCGCTCTCTCTTTATTACTCACAATCTCTCTTTCTCACTTACACTCTCTCTCTCTCTTTCACTCTCTCTCTCTCTCTCTTTCTCACCCCCTTTCTCTCTCACACACCTCTCGCTCACCCTTTCTATCTCGCCCCTCTCTCTTACTGCTCTCTCTCACCCCTCTCTCTCTTCGCCTCTCTCACACCCCCTCTCTATTCCCCACTCTCACTCACCCCCTTTCTCTTTCTCACCCCACTCTCTCCCCCACCCCAATCTTTCTCATCCTCCCTCTCTGTCTCACCCTCTCACCCATCTCCTTCTTCCCCCCTCTCTCTCTTACCCCCTCTCTCTCACACCTCTCTCTCACCTTCTCTCTCTCACCCTCTCTTTCTCTGCCGTCTCTCTCACCCCCTCTCTCTCACATCCCTCTCTCTCTCTCACCCCTCTCTCTTTCATCCCTCTCTCTCTCACCACTCTCTCTCTCACCTCTCTCTCTCAGCCCTCTCTCTCAGCTATCTCTCTCTCACCCCTCTCTCTCAGCCCTCTCTCTCTCTCAGCACCCATCCCTCTCTCCCCAGTCTCTCCCACCCTGATCTGTCTCACACGCGTCTCTCGCTCACACTCTCTCTCTCCCACCCCTCTCTCTCTCTTTCCCCTCTCTCTATCTCACACCCTCTCGCTCAAGCCCTCTCTCTCTCAGCCCCTCTCTCTCTTTCACCTCATCTCTACCTCTCTCTCTTACCTCCCTCTCACCCATTCTCTCTCACCCCTGTCTCTCTAACTCAGCCTGTCTCTCTCTCTCATCCCCATCTCTTTCTCACCCGCGCTCTCTTCCATCCCGATCTCTCTCACACACCCTCCATCGCCTCACCCCTCTCTCTCCCTCAACCTTCTCTCCCTCTCACCACTCTCTCTCTCTCACTCACGCCTCTCTCTCTCCCTCTCTCTTACCCCTCTCTCTCTCTCACCCACCTGTCTCTCACCACTCTCTCTCTCACCCTCTCTCTCTCACCCCCTCTCTCACACCCTCTTTCTCTCACACCTCCCTCTCACACCCCTTGTCTCTCACCGCCTCTCTCACCCCTCCTCTCAGTCCCTCTGGTTCAGCCCCTCTCTCTCACACCTCTCTCTCACCCCCTCTCTCTCACCCCCTCTCACTCTTACACCCCTCTCTCTCTTACACCCCTCTCTCTCACACCTCCTCTCTCTCTCTCACCCCCCTCTCTCAACCTTGTCTCTCTTTCCCCTCTCTCTTACCCCTCTCTCTCACGCCTCTCTCACCTTCTCTCTCTCACTCTCTCTTTCTCTGCCTGTCTCTCTCTCACCCCCCCTTTCTCTCTTACCCCCCTCTCTCACACACCTCTCTCTCTCTCACCGCTTCTCTCTCACCCCTCTCTCTCACCCCAGTCTCTCCCACCCTGATCTCTCTCACACACCTTCTCTCTCACATCTCTCTCTCAGCCCTCTCTATCTCCCCAGTCCCTCACACGCTGATCTCTCTCTCACACCTCTCTCTCTCACCCTCTCTCTGTTACCCCTCTCTCTTTCACTCCCCTCTCTCTCTTACGTCTCTCTCACCCCGTCTCTCTCCCCCTCTCTCACTCACCCCCTTTCTCTTTCACACCCGTTCTCTCCCCCACCCCGATCTTTCTCATTCTCCCTCTCTCTCTCACCCTCTCACCCTTCTCTCTCTCATTCCCTCTCTCTCTCGCCCTCTCTCTCTCTCCAACCCCTCTCTCCCACTCCCTCTCTCTCACGCCCTCACCTCCACTCTTTCTCTGACCCCCTCTCATTCTTTCCCCTCTCTCTTTCTCCCCCTCTCTCCCTTTTTCACTCTCCTCTCTCTCTCTCTCACCCCTTCTCTCTCACCCTCTCATCTCACCCTCTCTCTCACATCCCCTCATCCACTCTCTCTCTGCACCCTCTCTCTCCCCCTCTCTCTTTCCCCCCTCCCTTACACACCCTTTACTCTCCCCACCTCTCTGACACCCTCTCTCTCACCCCACTCTCTCACTCCCTCTCTCCCTATCCCCTCTCTCTCTCAGCCCCCTTTCTCTCTCAGCCCGTTCGCACTCTCACCTGGCTCTCTGACCCCCTCTCTCCCTACCCCCTCTCTCTCTCAGCACCCCCTCTCTCTCAGCCCCCTTTCTCTCTCAGCCCCCTTTCTCTCTCAGCCCACTCGCTCTCTCACCCCGCTCTCTGACCCCCTCTCTCCCTACCCCCTCTCTCTCACCCCGCTCTCTCTCCCTCAGCCCCCTTTCTCTCTCAGCCCACTCGCACTCTCACCCCGCTCTTTCTCACCCCCTCTCTCCCTACCCCCTCTCTGTCAGCCCCCTTTCTCTCTCAGCCCACTCGCTCTCTCACCCCGCTCTCTCTCACCCCCTCTCTCCCTACCCCCTCTCTCTCAGCCCCCCCCTCAGCCCCTTTTCTCTCTCAGCCCGTTCACTCTCACACCCCGCTCTCTCTCACCCCCTCTCTCCATACCCCCTCTCTCTCACAGCCCCCTGTCTCCCTCAGCCCCCTTTCTCTCTCAGCCCACTCGCTCTCTCACCCCGCTCTCTCTCACCCCCTCTCTCCCTACCCCCCTCTCTCAGCCCCCTTTCTCTCTCAGTCCGTTCACCCTCTCACCCCTCTCTCCCTCGCCCCCTGTCTCTCAGCCCCCTTTCTCTCAGCCCCCTTTCTCTCTCACACCCTCTCTCTCTCACCCTCGTAACCTCTCACTCTCTCTGTTTCTCACACACCCTCTCTCTCACACCCACCTTTCTCTCTCACCCCCTTTCTCTCTCAACCACCTCTCTCTCACCCCGCTCTATCTCTCATCTCCTCTCTCTGCCCCTCTCTCTCTCACTCTCTCTTTTCCTTTCACCCCCTCTCTCTCACCCCCTCTCTCTCACCCCCTCTCTCTCAGCCCCCTCTCTCTCAACCCCCTCTCACTCAGCCCACTTTCTCTCTCAACCCCCCTCACCCCACTCCCTCTCTCATCTCTCCCCTCTCTCTCACACACTCTCTCTCTCACCCCTCAATCCCCCCACTCTCTCCCCTCTCTCACACCCTCTCTCTCTCACTGCCTTCTCTCTCACAACCCTCACACCATCTCTCACCCCACCTCTCTCTCATACCCCTCTCTCTCACCATCTCCCTCCCACCCCCTCACCCCCACTCTCTCACCTGCTCTCTCAAACCACCTCTCTCTCTCTCACGCCCTCTTCCACCCCCTCTCAGTCTCACCTCCACTCTTTCTCTCCCCTTTGTCTCTCCCCTTTGTCTCTCCCTCTTTCTCTCTCGACCCCCTCACATCACCCCCTCTCTCTCACTCACCCGCGTGCTCTCTCTCACCCCACTCTCCCTCACCCTCTCATCTCACCCCTCTCTCACACACCTCTCATCCCCTCTCTCTCACACCTGCTCTCTCGCTCTCTCAAACTATCTCTCTCTTACCCCCTCTCTCTCATTCCTCTCTCTTTCACTCTCACCCCTCTCTCTTTCTCAGCATCACTATCTCACCCCCTTCTCTCTCTCAACCCCCTTTCTCACTCCCCTCTCAACCCCTCACCCACATTCTCTCTCGATCTCAAACCTCCTCCCTCTCTTACCCTTCTCTCTCTCACTCCCGCCCTCTCTCCCACTCAGTGTCTCTCTCTCTCACCCCATCTCACTCACACCGTCTCTCTCTCTCAACCCCTCTCTCTCCCATGCCCTCTCTCCCAGCCCCTCTCTATCTCACCTCCACTCTTTCTTTGACCCACTCTCACACCCCCTTTGTCTCTCCCCTTTTCTCTCTCACGCCCCTCACATCGCCCTCTCTCTCTCTCTCACCCTCTCTCACTCACCCGCTGTCTCTCCCACCCTACTCTCTCTTCCACCCCTCTCTCTCCCAACCACTCTCTCTCACCCCTCTCTCTCCCACCCACTCTCTCTCACCCCCTCTCTCTCTCATCCTTCTCTCTCTCTCTCTCACCCCTCTCTCTCCCATCCCCATCGCTCTCCCACCCTGTCTCTCTCGAATCCCTTTCTCTCTCACACATCTCACTCAACCCCCCTCTCTCATACCCCTCTCTCTCATCCCCCTCTCTCTCATCCCCATCTCTCTCATCCCCCTCTCTCTCGATCCCTCTCTCTCAACCCCTCTCTCTCACTCCTCTCGCTCACTCTCTTCTCTCTCTCAACCCGTCACTCTCTCTCCCCCTCTCTCACACCGCTTTCTCTCTCTCTCACCCCCTCTCTTTCTCACTCCATCTCTCTTTTACCCCTCTCTCTCTCCCCCCTCTCTCTCACGCCCCCTCTCTCCCCCTCTCCACCTCTCTCTCACCCCCTCCCACCCCGTCTGGTTCACCTTCCCTCTCTTTCTCACCCCCACTCTCTCTCACTCTCTATCTCACCCTTCTCTCTCACCCTTCTCTCTCTCACCCCGTTCTCTCTCACCGTTCCTCTCTCACCCCCCTTCTCTCACCCCTCTCTCTCTCATCCCCTCTCTCTAACCCCGCTCTCTCACCGCCCCTCTCTCTCACCCCCCTTTCTCTCACCCCCCCCTCTCTCTCATCCCCTCTCTCTCAGTCCCACTCTCTCTCACTCTCTCTCACCTCTCTCTCTCTCAGCCCTCTTTCTCACCCCGCTCTCTCAACGCCCCTCTCTCTCAACCCCCTCTCTCTCTCACCCCCCTCTCTCTCACCGCCCCTCTCTCTCGCTCCCCCTCTCTCACACTCCCTCTCTCACCCCACTCTCTCACTATCTCTCTCACCCTTCTCTCTCTCACACCTCTCTCTCTCACCCCACTCTCTCTCACCGTCCCTCTCTCTCAACCCCCTCTCACACTCCCCTTTCTCTCACCCACCTCTCTCTCTCATCCCTTCTCTCTCACCCGCACTCTCTCACTCTCTCTCTCACCCCTCTCTCTCACCCCGCTCTCTCACCGCCCCTCTCTCTCACCGCCCCTCTCTCTCACCCCACCCCCCACACTCCCCTTTCTCTCACCCCCCTATCTCTCTCATCCCCTCTGTCTCACCCCCACTCTCTCTTTCACTCTCTCTCTCACTCCTCTCTCACCCCGCTCTCTCCCCCCTCTCTTTCTCACTCCCTCTCTCCACCCACTCTCTCACTGCCCCTCTCTCTCAACACCCCACTCACCCCTCTCTCTCCCCTCTCTCTCTCCCAAACCCCTCTCTCACTCCCCCTCTCTCACCCCCTTTCTCTCACCCCTCTCTCTCTCACCGCCCCTCTGTCTCACCCGCTTTCTCTCGCACCCCCTCTCTCACCCCATCTGTTTCAGCCCATCTGTCTCACCACCCCTCTCTCTCATACCCCTCTCTCAACCCCCATCTCACAACCCCCATCTCTCAACTCGCTCACTCTCTCCCACCTCACTCCCTCTGTCACCCTCTCACCCTCTCTCTCTGTCACCCCTCTCTCTCTCGCACCCCAATCTCTCTTATTCTTATTCCCCTCTCTCTCACCTCCCTCTCTCACTCTCTCTCTCTCACACACACTCACACACACCCTCCCTCCCTCATACCACTCTTTCTGTCTCTTTCTAATCCCCTCTCCATTCTTCTCACCCCGCTCGCTCTCACCCCCTCTCACTCTCACCCGCTCTCCCTCACCCCTCTCTCATAACCTTCTCTCTCTCACTGTCTCTTTCTCATCCCCTCTCCCTCCTTCTCACCCCCTCTCTCTCTCCAAAACCCCTCTCTCACTTTCTCTTTCTCACTCCCCTAATCCTCCTCTCTCCCTCTCTCACCCGCTCTCTCGCTCTCTCAAACACCCTCTCACTCTCAACCCTTCTCTCCCACCCTCTCTCTCTCACCACCCATCCTCCTCTCTCTATCTCACCCGCGCTCTCTCGCTCTCTCAAAGTCCCTCTCTCTCAACCGCTCTCTCTCACCCTCTCTCTCTCACCGCCCTCATCCTCCTCTCTCTCTCTCACCCACTCTCTCTCGCTCTATCAAACCCCCTCTCTCACTAAAACCCCTCTCTCTCACCTTCTCTCTCTCACCCCCCTCATCATCCTCTCGCTCTCTCACACACTCGCTCTCACCCCCCTCATCCTCCTCTCTCTCTCTCTCACCCACGCTCTCTCGCTCTCTCAAACGCCCCCTCTCTCTAAAACCCCTCTCTAACACTCTCTCTCTCACCCACCACATCCTCCTCTCTCTCTCTCACCTGTGCTCTCTCGCTCTCTCAAACCCCATCTCTCTCTCAACCCCTCTCTCTCACCCTCTCTCCCACCCACCTCAACCTCCTCTCTCTCTCTTACCCGCTCACCCTCGTTCTCTCAAACACCCTCTCTCTCTAAAACCCCTCTCCCGCACCCTCTCTCTGTCTCTCACCCCTCTCATCCTCCCATCTCTCTCTCACCCGCTCTCTCTCGCTCTATCAAACCGCCTCTCTCATAAAACCCCTCTCTCGCACCCTCTCTCTCTCACCCCTCTCATCCTCCTCTCTCTCCCTCACCCGCTCTCTCTCGCTCTCTCAAACCCCCTCTCCCTCTAAAACCCCTCTCTCTCACCCCCTCCTCCTCCTCTCTCACTCTCACCCGCTCTCTCTCGCTCTCTCAAACGCCCTCTCTCTCTCAACCACTCTCTCTCACCCTCTCTCTCTCACCCCTCTCATTCTCCTCCCTCTCTCTCACCCGCTCTCTCTTGCTCTCTCAAACACCTTTTCTCACACCCTCTCTCACCGCCCTCATCCTCGTCTCTCTCTCTTCCCTGCTCTCTCTCGCTCTCTCAAACCCCCTCTCTCTCTAAAACCCCTCTCTCTCACCCTCTCTCTCTCACCCCCCTCATCCTCCTCTCCCTCTCTCTCACACGCTCGCTCTCGCTCCCTCAAACCCCCTTTCTCTCTCAACCCCTCTTTCTCACGCTCCCTCTCTCACCCCCCTCATCCTCCTCTCTCTCTCTCTCACCCGCTCTCTCTTGCTCTCTCAAACACCTTCTCTCACACCCTCTCGTAGCCCCCTCATCCTCGTCTCTCTCTCACCCGCTCTCACTCGCTCTCTCAAACCCCCTGTCTCTCTCAACCCCTCTCTCTCATCCTCTCTCTCTCACCCCCCTCAAACTCCTCATGCTCTCTCACCCGCTCTCGCTTGCTCTCTCAAACCCTTTCTCTCTCTAAACCCCCTCTCTCTCACCCTCTCTCTCTCACCCCCTCATCCTCCTCTCTCTCTCTCACCCGCACTCTCTCGCTCTCTCAAATTCCCTCTGTCTCTAAAACCCCTCTCTCTCAACCCCTCTCTCTCAACCCTCTCTCACGCCCCTCATCCCCCTCTCTCTCACCCACTCTCTCTCGTTCTCTCAAACCCTCTCTCTCTCCAAAACCCCTCTCTCTGACCCTCTGTCTCTCACCCCCATCCTCCTCCTCTCTCTCACACACACTCTCTCTCTCACCCCTCTCATCCTCCTCTCTCTCTCTCTCACCCGCTCTCTCTTGCTCTCTCAAACACCTTCTCTCACACCCTCTCTCACCGCCCTCATCCTCCTCCCCCTCTCTCACCCGCTCTCTCGCTCTATCAAACGCCCTCTCTCTCAACCCCTCTCTCGCACCCTCTCTATCTCTCATCCCGCTCATCCTCCTCTCTCTCTCTCACCCGCTCTCTCAAATCCCCTCTCTCTCTAAAACCTCTCTGTCTCTCACCCTCTCTCACTCTCTCAACACCCTCATCCTCCTCTCTCTCTCTCACCCACTCTCTCTCGTACTCTCAAACCCCCTCTCTCTCAACCCGTCGCTCTCACCCTCTCTCTCTCACCCCCCTCATCCTCCTCACTCTCTCTCACCCGCTCTCTCGCTCTCTCAAACCCCCTCTCTCTCTCAAACCCCCTCTCTCAACCTCTCACTCACACCCCCGTCGTCATCCTCTCTCTCTCTCTCACCCGTTCTCTCTCACTCTCTCAAACACCCTCTCTCTCTCTAAACCCCTTCTCTCTCACCCTCTCTCTCTCAACCCCCTCATCCTCCTCTCTCTCTCACCCTCTCTCTCTCTCCCCCTCATCCTTCTCTTTCTCACCCGCTCTCTCACTCTCACAAACACCCTCTCTCTCTAAAACCCCTCTATCTCACCCTCTCTATCTCACCCCCCTCATCCTCCTCTCTCTCTCACCTGCTCTCTCTCGCTCTCTCAAACCCCCTCTCTCTCTTAAACCCCTCTACCTCACCCTCTCTCTCTCCCCCTCATCCTCCTCTCTCTCTCTCACCCGCTCTCTCGCTCTCTCAACCCCCCTCTCTCTCTAAAACCTCTCTCTCACCCTCTCTCTCTCACCCCCTCATCCACCTCTCTCTCTCTCACCACCTCTCTCGCGTTCTCTCAAAGCTCCTCTCTCTCTCAACCCACCTCTCTCACCCTCTCTCTCTCTCACTCCCCTTATCCTCCCCTCTCTCTCTCTCGCAACCCCTCTCGCTCACCCTCTCTTTCTCACCCCCCTCATCCTCCTCTCTCTCTCTCACCCGCTCTCTCTCGCTCTCTCACACGCCCTCTCTCTCACTCCCCTCATCCTCCCCCCTCTCTCTCTCAACCACTCTCTCACCCTCTCTCTCTCCCACCACTCTCATCCTCCTCTCTCCCTCTCACCCGCTCTGTCTCGCTCTCTCAACCCCCTCTCTCTCAACCCCTCACTCTCACCCTCTCTCTCTTTCACCCCCCTCATCCTCCTCCCTCTCTCTCACCCGCTCTCTTAAACCCCCTCTCTCTCTCAACCCCTCTCTCTCACCCTCTCTCTCTCACTCCCCTCATCCTCCTCTCTCACTCTCACCCGCTCTCTCCCGCTCTCTCAAACCCGCTCTCTCTCTAAAACCCTCTCTCTCACCTTCTCTCTCTCACCCCCCTCATCCTGCTCTCTCTCCCTCACCTGTTCTCTCTCGCTCTCTCAAACTCCCTCTCTCTCAACCCATCTCTCTCACCCTCTCTCTCTCACGCCCCTCATCCTCCTCTGTCTCACCCGCTCTCTCTCAAACCCCCTCTCTCTCAAAAAACCCCTCTCTCTCACCCTCTCACTCTCACCCCCTCATCCTCCTCTCTCTCTCTCACCCTCTCTCACTCACTGCCCTCATCCTCCTCTCTCTCTCACCCGCTCTCTCTCGCTCTCTCAAATTCCCTCTGTCTCTAAAACCCCTGTCTCTCAACCCCTCTCTCTCACCCCTCTCTCTCACGCCCCTCATCCTCCTCTCTCTCACCCACTCTCGCTCGTTCAATTAATCCCTCTCTCTCTCCAAAACCCCTCTCTCTGACCCTCTGTCTCTCACCCCCATCCGCCTCCTCTCTCTCTCTCACACTCTCTCTCTCTCACTGCCCTCATCCTCCTCCCCCTCTCTCACCCGCTCTCTCGCTCTATCAAACCCCCTCTCTCTCAACCCCTCTCTCGCACCCTCTCACTCTCTCATCCCGCTCATCCTCCTCTCTCTCTCTCACCCGCTCTCTCAAATCCCCTCTCTCTCTAAAACCTCTCTGTCTCTCACACTCTCTCACTCTCTCAACACCCTCATCCTCCTCTCTCTCTCACCCACTCTCTCTCGTACTCTCAAAACCCCTCTCTCTCAACCCGTCGCTCTCACCCTCTCTCTCTCACCCCCCTCATCCTCCTCACTCTCTCTCACCCGCTCTCTCTCGCTCTCTCAAACCCCCTCTCTCTCTCAAACCCCCTCTCTCAACCTCTCTCTCACACCCCCGTCATCCTCCTCTCTCTCTCTCTCTCACCCGTTCTCTCTCACTCTCTCAAACACCCTCTCTCTCTAAACCCCTTCTCTCTCACCCTCTCTCTCTCAATCCCCTCATCCTCCTCTCTCTCTCACCCTCTCTCTCTCACCCCCTCATCCTCCTCTTTCTCACCCGCTCTCTCTCACTCTATCAAACCCTCTCTCTCTCTAAAACCCCTCTATCTCACCCTCTCTATCTCACCCCCCTCATCCTCCTCTCTCTCTCACCTGCTCTCTCTCGCTCTCTCAAACCCCCCCTCTCTCTAAAACCCCTCTACCTCACCCTCTCTCTCTCCCCCCTCATCCTCCTCTCTCTCTCTCACCCGCTCTCTCTCGCTCTCTCAAACCCCCTCTCTCTCTAAAACCCGTCTCTCTCACCCTCTCTCTCTCACCCCCCTCATCCTCCTCTCTCTCTCTCTCACCCGCTCTCTCTCGCTCTCTCACCCCCCCCTCTCTCTCTCACTCCCCTCATCCTCCCCTCTCTCTCTCTCAACCACTCTCTCTCACCCTCTCTCTCTCCCACCGCTCTCATCCTCCTCTCTCTCTCTCACCCGTTCTGTCTCGCTCTCTCAAACCCCCTCTCTCTCAACCCCTCAGTCTCACCCTCTCTCTCTTTCACCCCCCTCATCCTCCTCCCTCTCTCTCACCCGCTCTCTTAAACCCCCTCTCTCTCTCAACCCCTCTCTCTCACCCTCTCTCTCTCACTCCCCTCATCCTCCTCTCTCACTCTCACCCGCTCTCTCCCGCTCTCTCAAACCCCCTCTCTCTCTAAAACCCTCTCTCTCACCCTCTCTCTCTCACCCCCTCATCATGCTCTCTCTCCCTCACCTGTTCTCTCTCGCTCTCTCAAACTGCCTCTCTCTCTCAACCCATCTCTCTCACCCTCTCTCTCTCACGCCCCTCATCCTCCTCTCTCTCACCCGCTCTCTCTCAAACCCCCTCTCTCTCTAAAACCCCTCTCTCTCACCCTCTCACTCTCACCCCCTCATCCTCCTCTCTCTCTCTCACCCTCTCTCACTCACTGCCCTCATCCTCCCCTCTCTGTCTCACCCGCTCTCTCTCAAACCCCCTCTCTCTCAAAAAACCCCTC
Organism: Chiloscyllium plagiosum; assembly: GCF_037043375.1. Classification (NCBI taxonomy): domain Eukaryota; kingdom Metazoa; phylum Chordata; class Chondrichthyes; order Orectolobiformes; family Hemiscylliidae; genus Chiloscyllium; species Chiloscyllium plagiosum. Next base: position 53,905,108 of record NW_028270177.1, read on the forward strand.
TCTCTCACCCTCTCACTCTCACCCCCCTCATCCTCCTCTCTCTCTCTCACCCTCTCTCACTCACTGCCCTCATCCTCCTCTCTCTCTCACCCGCTCTCTCTCGCTCTCTCAAATTCCCTCTGTCTCTAAAACCCCTCTCTCTCAACCCATCTCTCTCACCCTCTCTCTCTCACGCCCCTCATCCTCCTCTCTCTCACCCGCTCTCTCTCAAACCCCCTCTCTCTCTAAAACCCCTCTCTCTCACCCTCTCACTCTCACCCCCTCATCCTCCTCTCTCTCTCTCACCCTCTCTCACTCACTGCCCTCATCCTCCCCTCTCTGTCTCACCCGCTCTCTCTCAAACCCCCTCTCTCTCAAAAAACCCCTCTCTCTCACCCTCTCACTCTCACCCCCCTCATCCTCCTCTCTCTCTCTCACCCTCTCTCACTCACTGCCCTCATCCTCCTCTCTCTCTCACCCGCTCTCTCTCGCTCTCTCAAATTCCCTCTGTCTCTAAAACCCCTCTCTCTCAACCCCTCTCTCTCACCCCTCTCTCTCACGCCCCTCATCCTCCTCTCTCTCACCCACTCTCGCACGTTCTCTCAAACCCTCACTCTCTCCAAAACCCCTCTCTCTGACCCTCTGTCTCTCACTCCCATCCGCCTCCTCTCTCTCTCTCACACTCTCTCTCTCTCACCGCCCTCATCCTCCTCCCCCTCTCTCACCCGCTCTCTCGCTCTATCAAACCCCCTCTCTCTCAACCTCTCTCTCGCACCCTCTCACTCTCTCATCCCGCTCATCCTCCTCTCTCTCTCTCACCCGCTCTCTCAAATCCCCTCTCTCTCTAAAACCTCTCTGTCTCTCACACTCTCTCACTCTCTCAACACCCTCATCCTCCTCTCTCTCTCTCACCCACTCTCTCTCGTACTCTCAAAACCCCTCTCTCTCAACCCGTCGCTCTCACCCTCTCTCTCTCACCCCCCTCATCCTCCTCACTCTCTCTCACCCGCTCTCTCTCGCTCTCTCAAACCCCCTCTCTCTCTCAAACCCCCTCTCTCAACCTCTCTCTCACAACCCCGTCATCCTCCTCTCTCTCTCTCTCTCACCCGTTCTCTCTCACTCTCTCAAACACCCTCTCTCTCTAAACCCCTTCTCTCTCACCCTCTCTCTCTCAACCCCCTCATACTCCTCTCTCTCTCACCCTCTCTCTCTCACACCCCCTCATCCTCCTCTTTCTCACCCGCTCTCTCTCACTCTATCAAACCCCCTCTCTCTCTAAAACCCCTCTATCTCACCCTCTCTATCTCACCCCCCTCATCCTCCTCTCTCTCTCACCTGCTCTCTCTCGCTCTCTCAAACCCCCTCTCTCTCTAAAACCCCTCTACCTCACCCTCTCTCTCTCCCCCCTCATCCTCCTCTCTCAATCTCACCCGCTCTCTCTCGCTCTCTCAAACCCCCACTCTCTCTAAACCCCTCTCTCTCACCCTCTCTCTCTCACCCCCTCATCCTCCTCTCTCTCTCTCTCACCCGCTCTCTCTCGCTCTCTCACACCCCCTCTCTCTCTCACTCCCCTCATCCTCCCCTCTCTCTCTCTCAACCACTCTCTCTCACCCTCTCTCTCTCCCACCGCTCTCATCCTCCTCTCTCTCTCTCACCCGTTCTGTCTCGCTCTCTCAAACCCCCTCTCTCTCAACCCCTCACTCTCACCCTCTCTCTCTTTCACCCCCCTCATCCTCCTCCCTCTCTCTCACCCGCTCTCTTAAACCCCCTCTCTCTCTCAACCCCTCTCTCTCACCCTCTCTCTCTCACTCCCCTCATCCTCCTCTCTCACTCTCACCCGCTCTCTCCCGCTCTCTCAAACCCCCTCTCTCTCTAAAACCCTCTCTCTCACCCTCTCTCTCTCACCCCCTCATCCTGCTCTCTCTCCCTCACCTGTTCTCTCTCGCTCTCTCAAACTCCCTCTCTCTCTCAACCCATCTCTCTCACCCTCTCTCTCTCACGCCCCTCATCCTCCTCTCTCTCACCCGCTCTCTCTCAAACCCCCTCTCTCTCTAAAACCCCTCTCTCTCACCCTCTCACTCTCACCCCCTCATCCTCCTCTCTCTCTCTCACCCTCTCTCACTCACTGCCCTCATCCTCCCCTCTCTCTCTCACCCGCTCTCTCTCGCTCTCCCAAATTCCCTCTGTCTCTAAAACCCCTCTCTCTCAACCCCTCTCTCTCACCCCTCTCTCTCACGCCCCTCATCCTCCTCTCTCTCACCCACTCTCTCTCGTTCTCTCAAACACTTTCTCTCTCCAAAACCCCTCTCTCTGACCCTCTGTCTCTCACCCCCATCCTCCTCCTCTCTCTCTCACACACTCTCTCTCTCACCGCCCTCTTCCTCCTCCCCCTCTCTCACCCGCTCTCTCGCTCTATCAAACCCCCTCTCTCTCTAAAGCCCCTCTATCTCACCCTCTCTATCTCACCCCCCTCATCCTCCTCTCTCTCTCACCTGTCTCTCTCGCTCTCTCAAACCCCTTCTCTCTCTAAAACCCCTCTACCTCACCCTCTCTCTCTCTCCCCCCTCATCCTCCTCTCTCTCTCTCACCCGCTCTCTCTCGCTCTCTCAAACCCCCACTCTCTCTAAAACCCCTCTCTCTCACCCTCTCTCTCTCACCCCCTCATCCTCCTCTCTCTCACCCCCTCTCTCTCTAAAACCACTCTACCTCACCCTCTCTCTCTCTCCCCCCTCATCCTCCTCTCTCTCTCTCACCCGTTCTCTCTCACTCTCTCAAACACCCTCTCTCTCTAAACCCCTTCTCTCTCACCCTCCCTCTCTCAACCCCCTCATCCTCCTCTCTCTCTCACCCTCTCTCTCTCACCCCCTCATCCTCCTCTTTCTCGCCCGCTCTCTCTCACTCTCTCAAACCCCCTCTCTCTCTAAAACCCCTCTATCTCACCCTCTCTATCTCACCCCCCTCATCCTCCTCTCTCTCTCTCACCCGCTCTCTCTCGCTCTCTCAAACCCCCTCTCTCTCTAACACCCCTCTACCTCACCCTCTCTCTCTCCCCCCTCATCCTCCTCTCTCTCTCTCACCCGCTCTCTCTCGCTCTCTCAAACCCCCTCTCTCTCTAAAACCCCTCTCTCTCACCCTCTCTCTCACCCCCTCATCCTCCTCTCTCTCTCTCACCAGCTCTCTCGCGTTCTCTCAAAGCTCCTCTCTCTCTCAACCCACCTCTCTCACCCTCTCTCTCTCTCACTCCCCTCATCCTCCCCTCTCTCTTTCTCGCAATCCCTCCTGCTCACCCTCTCTTTCTCACCCCCCTCATCCTCCTCTCTCTCTCTCACCCGCTCTCTCTCGCTCTCTCACACCCGCTCTCTCTCACTCCCCTCATCCTCCCCTCTCTCTCTCTCAACCACTCTCTCTCACCCTCTCTTTCTCACCCCCCTCATCCTCCTCTCTCTCTCTCACCCGCTCTCTCTCGCTCTCTCACACCCGCTCTCTCTCACTCCCCTCATCCTCCCCTCTCTCTCTCTAAAACCCCTCTCTCTCACCCTCTCTCTCTCACCCCCTCATCCTCCTCTCTCTCTCTCACCCGCTCTCTCTCGCTCTCTCACACCCCCTCTCTCTCTCACTCCCCTCATCCTCCCCTCTCTCTCTCAACCACTCTCTCTCACCCTCTCTCTCTCCCACCGCTCTCATCCTCCTCTCTCTCTCTCACCCGTTCTGTCTCGCTCTCTCAAACCCCCTCTCTCTCAACCCCTCACTCTCACCCTCTCTCTCTTTCACCCCCCTCATCCTCCTCCCTCTCTCTCACCCGCTCTCTTAAACCCCCTCTCTCTCTCAACCCCTCTCTCTCACCCTCTCTCTCTCACTCCCCTCATCCTCCTCTCTCACTCTCACCCGCTCTCTCCCGCTCTCTCAAACCCCCTCTCTCTCTAAAACCCTCTCTCTCACCCTCTCTCTCTCACCCCCTCATCCTGCTCTCTCTCCCTCACCTGTTCTCTCTCGCTCTCTCAAACTCCCTCTCTCTCTCAACCCATCTCTCTCACCCTCTCTCACTCACGCCCCTCATCCTCCTCTCTCTCACCCGCTCTCTCTCAAACCCCCTCTCTCTCTAAAACCCCTCTCTCTCACCCTCTCACTCTCACCCCCTCATCCTCCTCTCTCTCTCTCACCCTCTCTCACTCACTGCCCTCATCCTCCCCTCTCTCTCTCACCCGCTCTCTCTCGCTCTCCCAAATTCCCTCTGTCTCTAAAACCCCTCTCTCTCAACCCCTCTCTCTCACCCCTCTCTCTCACGCCCCTCATCCTCCTCTCTCTCACCCACTCTCTCTCGTTCTCTCAAACACTTTCTCTCTCCAAAACCCCTCTCTCTGACCCTCTGTCTCTCACCCCCATCCTCCTCCTCTCTCTCTCACACACTCTCTCTCTCACCGCCCTCCTCCTCCTCCCCCTCTCTCACCCGCTCTCTCGCTCTATCAAACCCCCCCTCTCTCTAAATCCCCTCTATCTCACCCTCTTTAACTCACCCCCCTCATCCTCTTCTCTCTCTCACCTGCTCTCTCTCGCTCTCTCAAACCCCCTCTCTCTCTAAAACCCCTCTACCTCACCCTCTCTCTCTCTCCCCCCTCATCCTCCTCTCTCTCTCTCACCCGCTCTCTCTCGCTCTCTCAAACCCCCACTCTCTCTAAAACCCCTCTCTCTCACCCTCTCTCTCTCACCCCCTCATCCTCCTCTCTCTCACCCCCTCTCTCTCTAAAACCACTCTAACTCACCCTCCCTCTCTCCCCCCTCATCCTCCTCTCTCTCTCTCACCCGTTCTCTCTCACTCTCTCCAACACCCTCTCTCTCTAAACCCCTTCTCTCTCACCCTCTCTCTCTCAACCCCCTCATCCTCCTCTCTCTCTCACCCTCTCTCTCTCAACCCCTCATCCTCCTCTTTCTCGCCCGCTCTCTCTCACTCTCTCAAACACCTCTCTCTCTAAAACCCCTCTATCTCACACTCTCTATCTCACCCCCCTCATCCTCCTCTCTCTCTCTCACCCGCTCTCTCTCGCTCTCTCAAACCCCCTCTCTCTCTAAAACCCCTCTACCTCACCCTCTCTCTCTCCCCCCTCATCCTCCTCTCTCTCTCTCACCCGCTCTCTCTCGCTCTCTCAAACCCCTCTCTCTCTAAAACCCCTCTCTCTCACCCTCTCTCTCTCACCCCCTCATCCTCCTCTCTCTCTCTCACCAGCTCTCTCGCGTTCTCTCAAAGCTCCTCTCTCTCTCAACCCACCTCTCTCACCCTCTCTCTCTCTCACTCCCCTCATCCTCCCCTCTGTCTTTCTCGCAATCCCTCCTGCTCACCCTCTCTTTCTCACCCCCCTCATCCTCCTCTCTCTCTCTCACCCGCTCTCTCTCGCTCTCTCACACCCGCTCTCTCTCACTCCCCTCATCCTCCCCTCTCTCTCTCTAAAACCCCTCTCTCTCACCCTCTCTCTCTCACCCCCTCATCCTCCTCTCTCTCTCTCTCACCCGCTCTCTCTCGCTCTCTCACACCCCCTCTCTCTCTCTCACTCCCCTCATCCTCCCCTCTCTCTCTCTCAACCACTCTCTCTCACCCTCTCTCTCTCCCACCGCTCTCATCCTCCTCTCTCTCTCTCACCCGTTCTGTCTCGCTCTCTCAAACCCCCTCTCTCTCAACCCCTCACTCTCACCCTCTCTCTCTTTCACCCCCCTCATCCTCCTCCCTCTCTCTCACCCGCTCTCTTAAACCCCCTCTCTCTCTCAACCCCTCTCTCTCACCCTCTCTCTCTCACTCCCCTCATCCTCCTCTCTCACTCTCACCCGCTCTCTCCTGCTCTCTCAAACCCCCCCTCTCTCTAAAACCCTCTCTCTCACCCCCTCATCCTCCTCTTTCTCGCCCGCTCTCTCTCACTCTCTCAAACCCCCTCTCTCTAAAACCCCTCTATCTCACCCTCTCTATCTCACCCACCTCATCCTCCTCTCTCTCTCTCACCCGCTCTCTCTCGCTCTCTCAAACCCCCTCTCTCTCTAAAACCCCTCTACCTCACCCTCTCTCTCTCCCCCCTCATCCTCCTCTCTCTCTCTCACCCGCTCTCTCTCGCTCTCTCAAACCCCCTCTCTCTCTAAAACCCCTCTCTCTCACCCTCTCTCTCTCACCCCCTCATCCTCCTCTCTCTCTCTCACCAGCTCTCTCGCGTTCTCTCAAAGCTCCTCTCTCTCAACCCACCTCTCTCACCCTCTCTCTCTCTCACTCCCCTCATCCTCCCCTCTCTCTTTCTCGCAATCCCTCCTGCTCACCCTCTCTTTCTCACCCCCCTCATCCTCCTCTCTCTCTCTCACCCGCTCTCTCTCGCTCTCTCACACCCGCTCTCTCTCACTCCCCTCATCCTCCCCTCTCTCTCTCTCAACCACTCTCTCTCACCCTCTCTCTCTCCCACCGCTCTCATCCTCCTCTCTCTCTCTCATCCGCTCTGACTCGCTCTCTCAAAACCCTCTCTCTCAACCCCTCACTCTCACCCTCTCTCTCTTTCACCCCCCTCATCCTCCTCCCTCTCTCTCACCGGCTCTCTTAAACCCCCTCTCTCTCGCAACCCCTCTCTCTCACCCTCTCTCTCTCAACCCCTCTCTCTCACCCTCTCTCTCTCACTCCCGTCATCCTCCTCTCTCACTCTCACCCGCTCTCTCCCGCTCTCTCAAACCCCCTCTCTCTCTAAAACCCTCTCTCTCACCCTCTCTCTCTCATCCCCCTCATCCTGCTCTCTCTCCCTCACCTGTTCTCTCTCGCTCTCTCAAACTCCCTCTCTCTCTCAACCCATCTCTCTCACCCTCTCTCTCTCACGCCCCTCATCCTCCTCTCTCTCACCCGCTCTCTCTCAAACCCCCTCTCTCTCTAAAACCCCTCTCTCTCACCCTCTCACTCTCACCCCCCTCGTCCTCCTCTCTCTCTCTCACCCTCTCTCACTCACTGCCCTCATCCTCCTCTCTCTCTCTCACCCGCTCTCTCAAACCCCCTCTCTCTCGCAACGCCTCTCTCTCACCCTTTCTCTCTCACCCCTCTCCTCCTCCTCTCTCTCTCACCCACTCTCTCTCGCTCTCTCAAACCTCCTCTCTCTCTAAACCCCTCTCTCACACCCTCTCTCACCCCCTCATCGTCCTCTCGCTCTCTCACACACTCTCTCTCACCCCCTCATCCTCCTCTCTCCCTCTCCCGCTCTCTCAAACCCCCCTCTCTCTAAAACCCCTCTCTCTCACACTCTCTCTCTCACCCCCCTCATCCTTCTCTCTCTCTCTCACCCGCACTCTCAGGCTCTATCAAACCCCCTCTCTCACTAAAACCCCTCTCTCTCACCCTCTCTCACCCCCTCATCATCCTCTCGCTCTCTCAACACTCTCTCTCACCCCCCTCATTCTCCTCTCTCTCTCTCACCCGCTCTCTCGCTCTCTCAAACCACCCCCTCACTCTAAAACCCCTCTCTCTCACACTCTCTCTCACCCCCTCATCCTCCTCTCTCTCTCACCCGCGCTCTCTCGCTCCCTCAAACCTGTCTCTCTCCAAAACCCCTCTCTCTCACCCTCTCTCTCTCACCCCCCTCATCCTCCTCCTCTCTCTCACACCCGCTCTCTCTCGCTCTCTCAAAACCCCTCTCTCTCTCACCCCTCTCTCGCACCCTCTCTCTCTTTCATCCCCCTCATCATACTCTCTCTCACACCCGCTCTCTCGTTCTCTCAAATCCCCTCTCTCTCTAAACCCCTCTCTCTCACCCTCCCTCTCTCACTCCCTCATCCTCCTCTCTCTCTCTCACCCGCTCTCTCTCGCTCTCACAAAACCCCTCTCTCTCTCACCCCTCTCTCTCACCCTCTCTCTCTTTCATCCCCCTCATCATACTCTCTCTCTAACACCCGCTCTCTCTCGTTCTCTCAAATCCCCTCTCTCTCTAAACCCCTCTCTCTCACCCTCTCTCTCTCACCCCCTCATCCTCCTCTCTCTCTCTCACCCGCTCTCTCTCACTCTCTCAAACCACCTCGCTCACTAAAACCCCTCTCTCTCACCCTCTCTCTCACCCCCCCCCCCATCGTCCTCTCTCTCTCACCCGCGCTCTCTCGCTCTCTCAAACCCCTCTCTCTCTCAACCCCTCTCTCTCACCCTCTCTCTTGCACCCCGATCATTCTCCTCCCTCTCTCTCACACGCTCTCTCACCCCCCTCATCCTCCTCTCTCTCTCACCCGCTCTAACTCGCTCTCTCGAACCCCCTCTCTCTCTCAACCCCTCTCTCTCACCCTCTCTCTCTCACCCCCTCATTTTCCTCTCGCTCTCTCATCCGCTCTCTCTTGCGATCTCAAACCCCTTCTCTCTCTAAACCCCCCTCTCTCACCCTCTCTCTCTCACCCCCCCTCATCCTCCTCTCTCTCTCTCACCCGCTCTCTCTCACTCTCTCAAACCCCTCTCTCTCTAAAACCCCTATCTCCCACCCTCTGTCTCTCACCCCCCGCTCATCCTCCTCAATCTCTCTCACCCGCTCTCTCTCACCCTCTCAAAAAACCCTTCTCTCTCTAAAACCCCTCTCTCACACCCTCTCTCTCTCACACCCATCTCATCCTTCTCTCTCTCTCACCCGCTCTCTCTCGCTCTCTCAAACCCCGTCTCTCTCTATAACCCCCTCTCTCTCACCCCCTCATCCTCTTCTCTCTCTCTCCCTCACCCGCTCTCTCTCGCTCTCTCAAACCCGCTCTCTCGAAAACCCCTATCTTTCACACTCTGTCTCTCACCCCCTCATCCTCCTATATCTCTCTCACCCGCTGTCTCTCGCCCTCTCAAACCCCCTCTCCCTCGAAAACCTCGCTCTCACCCTCTCTCTCTCACACCCGTCTCATCCTCCTCTCTCTCTCTCTCACCTGCCATCTCTCGGTCTCTCAAACCCCGTCTCTCTCTATAACCCCTCTCTCTCACCCTCTCTCTCACCCCCCTCATCCTCTTCTCTCTCTCTCTCTCACCCGCTCTCTCAAAACCCCTCTCTCTGTCAACCCTTCTCTCTTACCCTTTCTCTCTCATCCCCCTCATCATACTCTCTCTCACCCGCTCTCTCGCTCTCTCAAACTCCCTCTCTCTCGAAACCCCTCTCTCTCACGCTCCCTCTCTCACCCCCCTCATCCTCCTCTCTCTCTCTCTCACACGCTCTCTCTCGCTCCCTCAAACCCCCTCTCTCTCGCAACCCCTCTTTCTCACCCTCTCTCTACCACCCTCTCCTCCTCCTCCTCTCTCTCTCACCCACTCTCTCTCGCTCTCTCAAACCCCTCTCTCTCTAAACCCCCTCTTTCTCACCCTCTCTCTCTCACCCCCTCATCCTCCTCCCGCTCTCTCACCCGCTCTCTCTTGCTATCTCAAACCCCTTCTCTCTCTAAACCCCATCTCTCTCACCCTCTCGCTCTCACCCCCTCATCCTCCTCTCTCTCTCTCACCCGCTCTCTCAAACCCCTCTCTCTTTAAAACCGCTATCTCACACCCACTGTCTCTTACCCCCCTCATCCTCCACTATCTCTCTCACCCGCTCTCACTCACTCTCTCACACCCCCTCGCTCTCTAAAACCCCTCTCTCACACCCTCTCTCTCTCACCCGTCTCATCCTCCTCTCTCTCTCTCACCCGCTCTCTCTCGCTCTCTCAAATCCTGTCTGTCTCTATAACCCCTCTCTCTCACCCCTCTCCCTCTCTCCTCAAATCCCCTCTCTCTCTCAACCCCTCTCTCTCACCCTCTCTCTCTCATCCCCCTCATCATACTCTCTCTCTCTCACCCGCTCTCTATTGCTCTCTCAAACACCTTTTCTCTCTCTCTCTCACCCGCTCTCCCTCGCTCCTCAAATCCCCTCTCTCTCTCAACCCCTCTCTCTCACCCTCTCTCTCTCATCCCCCTCATCATACTCTCTCTCTCTCACCCGCTCTCTATTGCTCTCTCAAACACCTTTTCTCACACCCTCTCTCACCCCCTCATCCTCCTCTCTCTCTCTCACCCGCTCTCACTCGCTCTCTCAAACCCCCCCTCTCTCTCTCAACTCCTTTCTCTCACCCTCTCTCTCTCTCACCCCCTCCTCCTCCTCCCGATCTCTCTCCCGCTCTCTCTCGCTCTCTCAAACCCCCTCTCTCTCTAAAACCCCTCTCTCACCCTCTCTCTCTCACCCCTCTCATCCTCCTCTCTCTCTATCACCCGCTCTCTATCGCTCTCTCAAACTCCCTCTCTCTCTCAACCCCTCTCTCTCAGCCCCCCTCATCCTCCTCTCTCTCTACCACCCGCTCTCTCTCGCTCTCTCCAAAACCCCTCTCTCTCACCATCTCTCTCTCACCCCCCTGATCCTCCTCTCTCTAACTCACCCTCTCTCTCTCACCGCCCTCATCCTTCTCCCCCTCTCTCACCCGCTCTTTCTCACTCTCTCAAACCCCCTCTCTCTCTCAACCCCTCTCTCACACTCTCTCTATCAACCCCCTCCTCCTCTCTCTCACCCGCTCTCTCTTGCTATCTCAAACCCCTTCTCTCTCTAAACCCCCTTTCTCTCACCCTCTCTCTCTCACAACCCCCTCATCCATCTCTCTCTCTCACCACCTCTCTCAAACCCCCTCTCTCTAAAACCCCTATCTCTCACCCTCTGTCTCTAACCCCCCACATCCTCCACTATCTCTCTCACCCGCTCTCTCTCACTCTCTCAACCCCCCTCTCTCTCTATAACCCCTCTCTCTCACCCTCTCTCTCACCCCCCCATCCTCTTCTCTCTCTCTCTCACCCGCTCTCTCACCCTCTCTCTCTCATCCCCCTCATCATACTCTCTCTCTCTCACCCGCTCTCTCTCGCTCTCTCAAACCCCCTCTCTCTCTAAACCCCTCTCTCTCACCTCTCTCTCTCACCCCCCTCCTCCTCCTCTCTCTCTCTGTCACCCGCTCTCTCTCGCTCTCTGAAACCCCTCTCTCTCTCAACCCCTCTCTCTCACCCTCTCTCTCTCACCTCCTCATCCTCCTCTCTCTCTCTCACCCGCTCTCTCGCTCTCTCAAACCACCTCGCTCTCTAAAACCCCTCTCTCTCACCCTCTCTCTCTTACCCCCCTCATCCTCCTCTCTCTCTCACCCGCTCTCTCTCGCTCTCTCAAACCCCCTCTATCTCTCAACCCCTCTCTCTCACCCTCTCTCTCTCTCACCCCCCTATTCTCATCACTCTCTCTCACCCGCTCTCTCTTGCCCTCTCAAACACCTTCTCTCACATCCTCTCTCACCCCCTCATCCTCCTCTCTCTCTCTCTCTCACCCGCTCTCACTCACTCTCTCAAACCCCCTCTCTCTCAACCCCTCTCTCTCACCCTCTCTCTCTCTCATCCCCTCATCCTCCTCCCGCTCTCTCACCCGCTCTCTCTCGCTCTCTCAAACCCCCTCTCTCTCTAAAACCCCTATCTCTCTCCCTCTGTCTCTCACTCCCCCATCCTCCTCAATCTCTCTCACCCTCTCAAAAACCCTTCTCTCTCTAAAACCCCTCTCTCACACCGTCTCTCTCTCTCACACCCGTCTCATCCTCCTCTCTCTCTCTCACCGCTCTCTCTCGCTCTCTCAAACCCCGTCTCTCTCTATAACCCCCCTCCCTCTCACCCCCTCATCCTCTTCTCTCTCTCTCTCTCACTCGCTCCCTCAAACCCCCTCTCTCTCTCAACCCCTCTTTCTCACCCTCTCTCTCTCTCACCCCCTCATCCTCCTCTCTCTCTCTCACCCGCTCTCTCGCTCTCTCAAACCACCTCGCTCTCTAAAACGCCTCTCTCTCACCCTCTCTCTCTTACCCCCCTCATCCTCCTCTCTCTCTCACCCGCTCTCTCTCGCTCTCTCAAACACCCTCTCTCTCTAAGCCCCCTCTTTCTCACCCTCTCTCTCTCACCCCCTCATCCTCCTCCGGCTCCCTCACCCGCTGTCTCTTGCTATCGCAAACCCCTTCTCTCTCTAAATTCCCTCTCTCTCACCCTCTCTCTCTCACCCCCTCATCCTCCTCCCTCTCTCTCACCAGCTCTCTCAAACCCCTCTCTCTCTAAAACCGCTATCTCTCACCCTCTGTCTCTTACCCCCCTCATGCTCCACTATCTCTCTCACACGCTCTCACTCACTCTCTCACACCCGCTCGCTCTCTAAAACCCCTCTCTCACACCCTCTCTCTCTCACCCGTCTCATCCTCCTCTCTCTCTCACCCGCTCTCTCTCGCTCTCTCAAATCCTGTCTGTCTCTCTAACCCCTCTCTCTCACCCCCCTCATCGTCTTCTCTCTCTCTCACCCGCTCTCTCTCGTTCTCTGAAACCCCCCCTCTCTCTAAACCCCTCTCTCTCACCCTCTCTCTCTCACACCCCTCATCCTCCTCTCTCTCTCACCCGCTCTCTCTCGCTCTCTCAAACCACCTCGCTCTCTAAAACCCCTCTCTCTCACCCTCTCTCTCTTACCCCCCTCATCCTCCTCTCTCTCTCTCACCCGCTCTCTCTCGCTCTCTCAAACGCCCTCTCTCTCTCAACCCCTCTCTCTCACCCTCTCTCTCTCACCCCCGCATTCTCCTCCCTCTCTCTCACCCGCTCTCTCTTGCTCTCTCAAACACCTTTTCTCACACCCTCTCTCACCCCCTCATCCTCCTCTCTCTCTCACCCGCTCTCACTCGCTCTCTCAAACCCCCCCCTCTCTCTCTCAACCCCTTTCTCTCACTCTCTCTCTCCCACCCCCTCATCCTCCTCCCGATCTCTCACCCGCTCTCTCTCGCTCTCTCAAACACCCTCTCTCTCTAAAACCCCTCTCTCTCACCCTCTCTCTCTCACCCCCCCATCCTCCTCTCTCTCTATCACCCGCTCTCTCTCGCTCTCTCAAACTCCCTCTCTCTCTCAAACCCTCTCTCTCACCCCCCTCATCCTCCTCTCTCGCTATCACCCTCTCTCACTCACTGCCCTCATCCTCCTCTCTATCTCTCACCCGCTCTCTCTCGCTCTCTCAAATTCCCTCTGTCTCTAAAACCCCTCTCTCTCAAACCCTCTCTCTCACCCCTCTCTCTCACGCCCCTCATCCTCCTCTCTCTCACCCACTCTCGCTCGTTCTCTCAAACCCTCTCTCTCTCCAAAACCCCTCTCTCTGACCCTCTGTCTCTCACCCCATCCGCCTCCTCTCTCTCTCACACTCTCTCTCTCACCGCCCTCATCCTCCTCCCCCTCTCTCACCCGCTCTCTCTCTATCAAACCCACTCTCTCTCAACCCCTCTCTCGCACCCTCTCTCTCTCATCCCGCTCATCCTCCTCTCTCTCACCCGCTCTCTCAAATCCCCTCTCTCTCTAAAACCTCTCTGTCTCTCACACTCTCTCACTCTCTCACTCTCTCAACACCCTCATCCTCCTCTCTCTCTCTCACCCACTCTCTCTCGTACTCTCAAACCCCCTCTCTCTCAACCCGTCGCTCTCACCCTCTCTCTCTCACCCCCCTCATCCTCCTCACTCTCTCTCACCCGCTCTCTCTCGCTCTCTCAAACCCCCTCTCTCTCTCAAACCCCCTCTCTCAACCTCTCTCTCACACCCCCGTCGTCCTCCTCTCTCTCTCTCTCACCCGTTCTCTCTCACTCTCTCAAACACCCTCTCTCTCTCTAAACCCCTTCTCTCTCACCCTCTCTCTCTCAACCCCCTCATCCTCCTTTCTCACCCTCTCTCTCTCACCCCCTCATCCTCCTCTTTCTCACCCGCTCTCTCTCACTCTATCAAACCCCTCTCTCTCTAAAACCCCTCTATCTCACCCTCTCTATCTCACCCCCCTCATCCTCCACTCTCTCTCACCTGCTCTCTCTCGCTCTCTCAAACCCTCTCTCTCTCTAAAACCCCTCTACCTCACCCTCTCTCTCTCCCCCCTCATCCTCCTCTCTCTCTCTCTCACCCGCTCTCTCTCGCTCTCTCAAACCCCCTCTCTCTCTAAAACCCCTCTCTCTCACCCTCTCTCTCTCACCCCCTCATCCTCCTCTCTCTCTCTCACCAGCTCTCTCGCGTTCTCTCAAAGCTCCTCTCTCTCTCAACCCACCTCTCTCACCTTCTCTCTCTCTCACTCCCCTCATCCTCCCCTCTCTCTCTCGCAACCCCTCTCGCTCACCCTCTCTTTCTCACCCCCCTCATCCTCCTCTCTCTCTCTCACCCGCTCTCTCTCGCTCTCTCACACCCCCTCTCTCTCTCTCACTCCCCTCATCCTCCCCTCTCTCTCTCTCAACCACTCTCTCTCACCCTCTCTCTCTCCCACCGCTCTCATCCTCCTCTCTCTCTCTCACCCGTTCTGTCTCGCTCTCTCAAACCCCCTCTCTCTCAACCCCTCACTCTCACCCTCTCTCTCTTTCACCCCCCTCATCCTCCTCCCTCTCTCTCACCCGCTCTCTTAAACTCCCTCTCTCTCTCAACCCCTCTCACCCTCTCTCTCTCACTCCCCTCATCCTCCTCTCTCACTCTCACCCGCTCTCTCCCGCTCTCTCAAACCCCCTCTCTCTCTAAAACCCTCTCTCTCACCCTCTCTCTCTCACCCCCTCATCCTGCTCTCTCTCCCTCACCTGTTCTCTCTCGCTCTCTCAAACTCCCTCTCTCTCAACCCATCTCTCCCAACCTCTCTCTCTCACGCCCCTCATCCTCCTCTCTCTCACCCGCTCTCTCTCAAACCCCTCTCTCTAAAACCCCTCTCTCTCACACTCTCACTCTCACCCCCTCATCCTCCTCTCTCTCTCTCACCCTCTCTCACTCACTGCCCTCATCCTCCTCTCTCTCTCTCTCACCCGCTCTCTCTCGCTCTCTCAAATTCCCTCTGTCTCTAAAACCCCTCTCTCTCAACCCCTATCTCTCACCCCTCTCTCTCACGCCCCTCATCCTCCTCTCTCTCACCCACTCTCTCTCGTTCTCTCAAATCCTTTCTCTCTCCAAAACCCCTCTCTCTGACCCTCTCTCTCTCACCCCTCTCTCACACCCTCTCTCTCTTTAATCCCCCTCATCATACTCTCTCTCTCACACCCGCTCTCTCGTTCTCTCAAATCCCCTCTCTCTAAACCCCTCTCTCACCCCCTCATCCTCCTCTCTCTCTCACCCTCTCTCTCTCACCCCCTCATCCTCCTCTTTCTCGCCCGCTCTCTCTCACTCTCTCAAACCCCCTCTCTCTCTAAAACCCCTCTATCTCACCCTCTCTATCTCACCCCCCTCATCCTCCTCTCTCTCTCACCCTCTCTCTCACCCCCTCATCCTCCTCTTTCTCGCCCGCTCTCTCTCACTCTCTCAAACCCCCTCTCTCTCTAAAACCCCTCTACCTCACATTCTCTCTCTCCCCCCTCATCCTCCTCTCTCTCTCACCAGCTCTCTCGCGTTCTCTCAAAGCTCCTCTCTCTCTCAACACACCTCTCTCACCCTCTCTCTCTCTCACTCCCCTCATCCTCCCCTCTCTCTCTCGCAATCCCTGCTGCTCACCCTCTCTTTCTCACCCCCCTCATCCTCCTCTCTCTATCTCACCCGCTCTCTCTCGCTCACTCACACCCACTCTCTCTCTCACTCCCCTCATCCTCCCCTCTCTCTCTCTCAACCACTCTCTCTCACCCTCTCTCTCTCCCACCGTTCTCATCCTCCTCTCTCTCTCTCACCCGCTCTGTCTCGCTCTCTCAAACCCCTTCTCTCTCAACCCCTCACTCTCACCCTCTCTCTCTTTCACCCCCCTCATCCTCCTCCCTCTCTCTCACCCGCTCTCTTAAACCCCCTCTCTGTCTCAACCCCTCTCTCTCACCCTCTCTCTCTCAACCCCTCTCTCTCACCCTCTCTCTCTCACCCCCGTCATCCTCCCCTCTCACTCTCACCCGCTCTCTCCCGCTCTCTCAAACCCCTCTCTCTCTAAAACCCTCTATCTCACCCTCTCTCTCTCATCCCCCTCATCCTGCTCTCTCTCCCTCACCTGTTCTCTCTCGCTCTCTCAAACTCCCTCTCTCTCTCACCCCATCTCTCTCACCCTCTCTCTCTCACGCCCCTCATCCTCCTCTCTCTCACCCGCTCTCTCTCAAACCCCCCCTCTCTCTCTAAAACCCCCTCTCTCTCACCCTCTCACTCTCACCCCCCTCATCCTCCTCTCTCTCTCTCACCCTCTCTCACTCACTGCCCACATCCTCCTCTCTCTCTCTCACCCGCTCTCTCAAACCCCCTCTCTCTCGCAACGCCTCTCTCTCACCCTGTCTCTCTCACCCCCCTCCTCCTCCTCTCTCTCTCACCCACTCTCTCTCGCTCTCTCAAACCTCCTCTCTCTCTAAACCCATCTCTCACACCCTCTCTCACCCCCTCATCGTCCTCTCGCTCTCTCACACACTCTCTCTCACCCCCTCATCCTCCTCTCTCCCTCTCCCGCTCTCTCAAACCCCCCTCTCTCTAAAACCCCTCTCTCTCACACACTCTCTCTCACCCCCCTCATCCTTCTCTCTCTCTCACCCGCACTCTCAGTCTCTATCGAACCCCCTCTCTCACTAAAACCCCTCTCTCTCACCCTCTCTCACCCCCTCATCATCCTCTCGCTCTCTCAACACTCTCTCTCACCCCCCTCATTCTCCTCTCTCTCTCTCTCACCCGCTCTCTCGCTCTCTCAAACCACCCCCTCACTCTAAAACCCCTCTCTCTCACACTCTCTCTCACCCCCTCATCCTCCTCTCTCTCTCACCCGCGCTCTCTCGCTCCCTCAAACCCGTCTCTCTCCAAAACCCCTCTCTCTCACCCTCTCTCTCTCACCCCCCTCCTCCTCCTCCTCTCTCTCACACCCGCTCTCTCTCGCTCTCTCAAAACCCCTCTCTCTCACCCCTCTCTCGCACCCTCTCTCTCTTTAATCCCCCTCATCATACTCTCTCTCTCACACCCGCTCTCTCGTTCTCTCAAATCCCCTCTCTCTCTAAACCCCTCTCTCTCACCCTCCCTCTCTCACCCCCTCATCCTCCTCTCTCTCTCTCACCCGCTCTCTCTCGCTCTCACAAAACCCCTCTCTCTCTCACCACTCTCTCCCACCCTCTCTCTCTTTCATCCCCCTCATCATACTCTCTCTCTCACACCCGCTCTCTCGTTCTCTCAAATCCCCTCTCTCTCTAAACCCCTCTCTCTCACCCTCTCTCTCTCACCCCCTTATCCTCCTCTCTCTCTCTCACCCGCTCTCTCTCACTCTCTCAAACCACCTCGCTCTCTAAAACCCCTCTCTCTCACCCTCTCTCTCACACACCCCCATCCTCCTCTCTCTCTCTCACCCGCGCTCTCTCGCTCTCTCAAACCCCTCTCTCTCTCAACCCCTCTCTCTCATCCTCCTCTCTCGCACCCCGCTCATTCTCCTCCCTCTCTCACACACGCTCTCTCACCCCCCTCATCCTCCTCTCTCTCACCCGCTCTAACTCGCTCTCTAGAACCCCCTCTCTCTCTCAACCCCTCTCTCTCACCCTCTCTCTCTCACCCCCTCATTTTCCTCCCGCTCTCTCAACCGCTCTCTCTTGCTATCTCAAGCCCCTTCTCTCTCTAAACCCCCTCTCTCTCACCCTCTCTCTCTCACCCCCCCTCATCCTCCTCTCTCTCACCCGCTCTCTCTCACTCTCTCAAACCCCTCTCTCTCTAAAACCCCTATCTCTCACCCTCTGTCTCTCACCCCCCTCATCCTCCTCAATCTCTCTCACCCGCTCTCTCTCACCCTCTCAAAAAACCCTTCTCTCTCTAAAACCCCTCTCTCACACCCTCTCTCTCTCACACCCATCTCATCCTTCTCTCTCTCTCACCCGCTCTCTCTCGCTCTCTCAAACCCCGTCTCTCTCTATAACCCCCTCTCTCTCACCCCCTCATCCTCTTCTCTCTCTCTCTCACCCGCTCTCTCTCGCTCTCTCAAAACCCCCCTCACTCTAAAACCCCTCTCTCACACACTCTCTCTCTCACCCCCCATTCCCCTCTCTCTCTCTCTCACCCGCTCTCTTTCGCTCTCTCAAACCCGCTCTCTCGAAAGCCCCTATCTCTCAGACTCTGTCTCTCACCCCCTCATCCTCCTATATCTCTCTCACCCGCTGTCTCTCGCTCTCTCAAACCCCCTCTCCCTCTCAAACCTCGCTCTCACCCTCTCTCTCTCACACCCGTCTCATCCTCCTCTCTCTCTCTCACCTGCCATCTCTCGTCTCTCAAACCCCGTCTCTCTCTATAACCCCTCTCTCTCACCCTCTCTCTCACCCCCTCATCCTCTTCTCTCTCTCTCTCTCACCCGCTCTCTCAAAACCCCTCTCTCTGTCAACCCTTCTCTCTCACCCTCTCTCTCTCATACCCCTCATCATACTCTCTCTCACCCGCTCTCTCGCTCTTTCAAACCCCCTCTCTCTCTCTCTCACGCTCCCTCTCTCACCAACCTCATCCTCCTCTCTCTCTCTCACACACGTTCTCTCTCGCTCCCTCAAACCCCCTCTCTCTCTCAACCCCTCTTTCTCACCCTCTCTCTACCACCCCCTCCTCTTCCTCCTCTCTCTCTCACCCACTCTCTCTCGCTCTCTCAAACCCCTCTCTCTCTAAACCCCCTCTTTCTCACCCTCTCTCTCTCACCCCCTCATCCTCCTCCCGCTCTCTCACCCGCTCTCTCTTGCTATCTCAAACCCCTTCTCTCTATAAATCCCCTCTCTCTCACCCTCTCTCTCTCACCCCCCTCATCCCCCTCTCTCTCTCCCGCTCTCTCAAACCCCCCTCTCTCTAAAACCCCTCTCTCTCACACTCTCTCTCTCACCCCCCTCATCCTTCTCTCTCTCTCTCACCCGCACTCTCAGGCTCTATCAAACCCCCTCTCTCACTAAAACCCCTCTCTCTCACCCTCTCTCACCCGTCTCATCATCCTCTCGCTCTCTCAACACTCTCTCTCACCCCCCTCATTCTCCTCTCTCTCTCTCTCACCCGCTCTCTCGCTCTCTCAAACCACCCCCTCACTCTAAAACCCCTCTCTCTCACACTCTCTCTCACCCCCTCATCCTCCTCTCTCTCTCACCCGCGCTCTCTCGCTCCCTCAAACCTGTCTCTCTCCAAAACCCCTCTCTCTCACCCTCTGTCTCTCACCCCCCTCATCCTCCTCCTCTCTCTCACACCCGCTCTCTCTCGCTCTCTCAAAACCCCTCTCTCTCTCACCCCTCTCTCGCACCCTCTCTCTCTTTCATCCCCCTCATCATACTCTCTCTCTCACACCCGCTCTCTCGTTCTCTCAAATCCCCTCTCTCTCTAAACCCCTCTCTCTCACCCTCCCTCTCTCACCCCCTCATCCTCCTCTCTCTCTCTCACCCGCTCTCTCTCGCTCTCACAAAACCCCTCTCTCTCTCACCCCTCTCTCTCACCCTCTCTCTCTTTCATCCCCCTCATCATACTCTCTCTCTAACACCCGCTCTCTCTCGTTCTCTCAAATCCCCTCTCTCTCTAAACCCCTCTCTCTCACCCTCTCTCTCTCACCCCCTCATCCTCCTCTCTTTCTCTCACCCGCTCTCTCTCACTCTCTCAAACCACCTCGCTCTCTAAAACCCCTCTCTCTCACCCTCTCTCTCACCCCCCCCATCGTCCTCTCTCTCTCACCCGCGCTCTCTCGCTCTCTCAAACCCCTCTCTCTCTCAACCCCTCTCTCTCACCCTCTCTCTTGCACCCCGCTCATTCTCCTCCCTCTCTCTCACACGCTCTCTCACCCCCCTCATCCTCCTCTCTCTCTCACCCGCTCTAACTCGCTCTCTCGAACCCCCTCTCTCTCTCAACCCCTCTCTCTCACCCTCTCTCTCTCACCCCCTCATTTTCCTCTCGCTCTCTCATCCGCTCTCTCTTGCGATCTCAAACCCCTTCTCTCTCTAAACCCCCTCTCTCTCACCAACTCTCTCTCACCCCCCCTCATCCTCCTCTCTCTCTCTCACCCGCTCTCTCTCACTCTCTCAAACCCCTCTCTCTCTAAAACCCCTATCTCCCACCCTCTGTCTCTCACCCCCCGCTCATCCTCCTCAATCTCTCTCACCCGCTCTCTCTCACCCTCTCAAAAAACCCTTCTCTCTCTAAAACCCCTCTCTCACACCCTCTCTCTCTCACACCCATCTCATCCTTCTCTCTCTCTCACCCGCTCTCTCTCGCTCTCTCAAACCCCGTCTCTCTCTATAACCCCCTCTCTCTCACCCCCTCATCCTCTTCTCTCTCTCTCCCTCACCCGCTCTCTCTCGCTCTCTCAAACCCGCTCTCTCGAAAACCCCTATCTTTCACACTCTGTCTCTCACCCCCTCATCCTCCTATATCTCTCTCACCCGCTGTCTCTCGCCCTCTCAAACCCCCTCTCCCTCGAAAACCTCGCTCTCACCCTCTCTCTCTCACACCCGTCTCATCCTCCTCTCTCTCTCTCTCTCACCTGCCATCTCTCGGTCTCTCAAACCCCGTCTCTCTCTATAACCCCTCTCTCTCACCCTCTCTCTCACCCCCCTCATCCTCTTCTCTCTCTCTCTCTCACCCGCTCTCTCAAAACCCCTCTCTCTGTCAACCCTTCTCTCTTACCCTCTCTCTCTCATCCCCCTCATCATACTCTCTCTCACCCGCTCTCTCGCTCTCTCAAACTCCCTCTCTCTCGAAACCCCTCTCTCTCACGCTCCCTCTCTCACCCCCCTCATCCTCCTCTCTCTCTCTCTCACACGCTCTCTCTCGCTCCCTCAAACCCCCTCTCTCTCGCAACCCCTCTTTCTCACCCTCTCTCTACCACCCTCTCCTCCTCCTCCTCTCTCTCTCACCCACTCTCTCTCGCTCTCTCAAACCCCTCTCTCTCTAAACCCCCTCTTTCTCACCCTCTCTCTCTCACCCCCTCATCCTCCTCCCGCTCTCTCACCCGCTCTCTCTTGCTATCTCAAACCCCTTCTCTCTCTAAACCCCATCTCTCTCACCCTCTCGCTCTCACCCCCTCATCCTCCTCTCTCTCTCTCACCCGCTCTCTCAAACCCCTCTCTCTTTAAAACCGCTATCTCACACCCACTGTCTCTTACCCCCCTCATCCTCCACTATCTCTCTCACCCGCTCTCACTCACTCTCTCACACCCCCTCGCTCTCTAAAACCCCTCTCTCACACCCTCTCTCTCTCACCCGTCTCATCCTCCTCTCTCTCTCTCACCCGCTCTCTCTCGCTCTCTCAAATCCTGTCTGTCTCTATAACCCCTCTCTCTCACCCCTCTCATCGTCTTCTCTCTCTCTCTCACCCGCTCTCCCTCGCTCCTCAAATCCCCTCTCTCTCTCAACCCCTCTCTCTCACCCTCTCTCTCTCATCCCCCTCATCATACTCTCTCTCTCTCACCCGCTCTCTATTGCTCTCTCAAACACCTTTTCTCACACCCTCTCTCACCCCCTCATCCTCCTCTCTCTCTCTCACCCGCTCTCACTCGCTCTCTCAAACCCCCCCTCTCTCTCTCAACTCCTTTCTCTCACCCTCTCTCTCTCTCACCCCCTCCTCCTCCTCCCGATCTCTCTCCCGCTCTCTCTCGCTCTCTCAAACCCCCTCTCTCTCTAAAACCCCTCTCTCACCCTCTCTCTCTCACCCCTCTCATCCTCCTCTCTCTCTATCACCCGCTCTCTATCGCTCTCTCAAACTCCCTCTCTCTCTCAACCCCTCTCTCTCAGCCCCCCTCATCCTCCTCTCTCTCTACCACCCGCTCTCTCTCGCTCTCTCCAAAACCCCTCTCTCTCACCATCTCTCTCTCACCCCCCTGATCCTCCTCTCTCTAACTCACCCTCTCTCTCTCACCGCCCTCATCCTTCTCCCCCTCTCTCACCCGCTCTTTCTCACTCTCTCAAACCCCCTCTCTCTCTCAACCCCTCTCTCACACTCTCTCTATCAACCCCCTCCTCCTCTCTCTCACCCGCTCTCTCTTGCTATCTCAAACCCCTTCTCTCTCTAAACCCCCTTTCTCTCACCCTCTCTCTCTCACAACCCCCTCATCCACCTCTCTCTCTCACCACCTCTCTCAAACCCCCTCTCTCTAAAACCCCTATCTCTCACCCTCTGTCTCTAACCCCCCACATCCTCCACTATCTCTCTCACCCGCTCTCTCTCACTCTCTCAACCCCCCTCTCTCTCTATAACCCCTCTCTCTCACCCTCTCTCTCACCCCCCTCATCCTCTTCTCTCTCTCTCACCCGCTCTCTCACCCTCTCTCTCTCATCCCCCTCATCATACTCTCTCTCTCTCACCCGCTCTCTCTCGCTCTCTCAAACCCCCTCTCTCTCTAAACCCCTCTCTCTCACCTCTCTCTCTCACCCCCTCCTCCTCCTCTCTCTCTCTGTCACCCGCTCTCTCTCGCTCTCTGAAACCCCTCTCTCTCTCAACCCCTCTCTCTCACCCTCTCTCTCTCACCCCCTCATCCTCCTCTCTCTCTCTCACCCGCTCTCTCGCTCTCTCAAACCACCTCGCTCTCTAAAACCCCTCTCTCTCACCCTCTCTCTCTTACCCCCCTCATCCTCCTCTCTCTCTCACCCGCTCTCTCTCGCTCTCTCAAACCCCCTCTATCTCTCAACCCCTCTCTCTCACCCTCTCTCTCTCTCACCCCCCCATTCTCATCACTCTCTCTCACCCGCTCTCTCTTGCCCTCTCAAACACCTTCTCTCACATCCTCTCTCACCCCCTCATCCTCCTCTCTCTCTCTCTCTCTCACCCGCTCTCACTCACTCTCTCAAACCCCCTCTCTCTCAACCCCTCTCTCTCACCCTCTCTCTCTCTCATCCCCTCATCCTCCTCCCGCTCTCTCACCCGCTCTCTCTCGCTCTCTCAAACCCCCTCTCTCTCTAAAACCCCTATCTCTCTCCCTCTGTCTCTCACTCCCCCATCCTCCTCAATCTCTCTCACCCTCTCAAAAACCCTTCTCTCTCTAAAACCCCTCTCTCACACCGTCTCTCTCTCTCACACCCGTCTCATCCTCCTCTCTCTCTCTCACCGCTCTCTCTCGCTCTCTCAAACCCCGTCTCTCTCTATAACCCCCCTCCCTCTCACCCCCTCATCCTCTTCTCTCTCTCTCTCTCACTCGCTCCCTCAAACCCCCTCTCTCTCTCAACCCCTCTTTCTCACCCTCTCTCTCTCTCACCCCCTCATCCTCCTCTCTCTCTCTCACCGCTCTCTCTCGTTCTCTGAAACCCCCCCTCTCTCTAAACCCCTCTCTCTCACCCTCTCTCTCTCACACCCCTCATCCTCCTCTCTCTCACCCGCTCTCTCTCGCTCTCTCAAACCACCTCGCTCTCTAAAACCCCTCTCTCTCACCCTCTCTCTCTTACCCCCCTCATCCTCCTCTCTCTCTCACCCGCTCTCTCTCGCTCTCTCAAACGCCCTCTCTCTCTCAACCCCTCTCTCTCACCCTCTCTCTCTCCCCCCCGCATTCTCCTCCCTCTCTCTCACCCGCTCTCTCTTGCTCTCTCAAACACCTTTTCTCACACCCTCTCTCACCCCCTCATCCTCCTCTCTCTCTCACCCGCTCTCACTCGCTCTCTCAAACCCCCCCTCTCTCTCTCAACCCCTTTCTCTCACTCTCTCTCTCTCCCACCCCCTCATCCTCCTCCCGATCTCTCACCCGCTCTCTCTCGCTCTCTCAAACACCCTCTCTCTCTAAAACCCCTCTCTCTCACCCTCTCTCTCTCAGCCCCCCATCCTCCTCTCTCTCTATCACCCGCTCTCTCTCGCTCTCTCAAACTCCCTCTCTCTCTCAAACCCTCTCTCTCACCCCCCTCATCCTCCTCTCTCGCTATCACCCTCTCTCACTCACTGCCCTCATCCTCCTCTCTATCTCTCACCCGCTCTCTCTCGCTCTCTCAAATTCCCTCTGTCTCTAAAACCCCTCTCTCTCAAACCCTCTCTCTCACCCCTCTCTCTCACGCCCCTCATCCTCCTCTCTCTCACCCACTCTCGCTCGTTCTCTCAAACCCTCTCTCTCTCCAAAACCCCTCTCTCTGACCCTCTGTCTCTCACCCCATCCGCCTCCTCTCTCTCTCACACTCTCTCTCTCACCGCCCTCATCCTCCTCCCCCTCTCTCACCCGCTCTCTCTCTATCAAACCCCCTCTCTCTCAACCCCTCTCTCGCACCCTCTCTCTCTCATCCCGCTCATCCTCCTCTCTCTCACCCGCTCTCTCAAATCCCCTCTCTCTCTAAAACCTCTCTGTCTCTCACACTCTCTCACTCTCTCACTCTCTCAACACCCTCATCCTCCTCTCTCTCTCTCACCCGCTCTCTCTCGTACTCTCAAACCCCCTCTCTCTCAACCCGTCGCTCTCACCCTCTCTCTCTCACCCCCCTCATCCTCCTCACTCTCTCTCACCCGCTCTCTCTCGCTCTCTCAAACCCCCTCTCTCTCTCAAACCCCCTCTCTCAACCTCTCTCTCACACCCCCGTCGTCCTCCTCTCTCTCTCTCTCACCCGTTCTCTCTTACTCTCTCAAACACCCTCTCTCTCTCTAAACCCCTTCTCTCTCACCCTCTCTCTCTCAACCCCCTCATCCTCCTCTCTCACCCTCTCTCTCTCACCCCCTCATCCTCCTCTTTCTCACCCGCTCTCTCTCACTCTATCAAACCCCTCTCTCTCTAAAACCCCTCTATCTCACCCTCTCTATCTCACCCCCCTCATCCTCCACTCTCTCTCACCTGCTCTCTCTCGCTCTCTCAAACCCTCTCTCTCTCTAAAACCCCTCTACCTCACCCTCTCTCTCTCCCCCTCATCCTCCTCTCTCTCTCTCACCCGCTCTCTCTCGCTCTCTCAAACCCCCTCTCTCTCTAAAACCCCTCTCTCTCACCCTCTCTCTCACCCCCTCATCCTCCTCTCTCTCTCTCACCAGCTCTCTCGCGTTCTCTCAAAGCTCCTCTCTCTCTCAACCCACCTCTCTCACCTTCTCTCTCTCTCACTCCCCTCATCCTCCCCTCTCTCTCTCGCAACCCCTCTCGCTCACCCTCTCTTTCTCACCCCCTCATCCTCCTCTCTCTCTCTCACCCGCTCTCTCTCGCTCTCTCACACCCCCTCTCTCTCTCTCACTCCCCTCATCCTCCCCTCTCTCTCTCTCTCAACCACTCTCTCTCACCCTCTCTCTCTCCCACCGCTCTCATCCTCCTCTCTCTCTCTCACCCGTTCTGTCTCGCTCTCTCAAACCCCCTCTCTCTCAACCCCTCACTCTCACCCTCTCTCTCTTTCACCCCCCTCATCCTCCTCCCTCTCTCTCACCCGCTCTCTTAAACTCCCTCTCTCTCTCAACCCCTCTCTCTCACCCTCTCTCTCTCACTCCCCTCATCCTCCTCTCTCACTCTCACCCGCTCTCTCCCGCTCTCTCAAACCCCCTCTCTCTCTAAAACCCTCTCTCTCACCCTCTCTCCCTCACCCCCTCATCCTGCTCTCTCTCCCTCACCTGTTCTCTCTCGCTCTCTCAAACTCCCTCTCTCTCTCAACCCATCTCTCCCACCCTCTCTCTCTCACGCCCCTCATCCTCCTCTCTCTCACCCGCTCTCTCTCAAACCCCTCTCTCTCTAAAACCCCTCTCTCTCACCCTCTCACTCTCACCCCCTCATCCTCCTCTCTCTCTCTCATCCTCTCTCACTCACTGCCCTCATCCTCCTCTCTCTCTCTCTCACCCGCTCTCTCTCGCTCTCTCAAATTCCCTCTGTCTCTAAAACCCCTCTCTCTCAACCCCTATCTCTCACCCCTCTCTCTCACGCCCCTCATCCTCCTCTCTCTCACCCACTCTCTCTCGTTCTCTCAAATCCTTTCTCTCTCCAAAACCCCTCTCTCTGACCCTCTCTCTCTCACCCCCCTCCTCCTCCTCTCTCTCACACCCGCTCTCTCTCGCTCTCTCAAAACCCCTCTCTCTCTCACCCCTCTCTCACACCCTCTCTCTCTTTAATCCCCCTCATCATACTCTCTCTCTCACACCCGCTCTCTCGTTCTCTCAAATCCCCTCTCTCTCTAAACCCCTCTCTCACCCCCTCATCCTCCTCTCTCTCTCACCCTCTCTCTCTCACCCCCTCATCCTCCTCTTTCTCGCCCGCTCTCTCTCACTCTCTCAAACCCCCTCTCTCTCTAAAACCCCTCTATCTCACCCTCTCTATCTCACCCCCCTCATCCTCCTCTCTCTCTCACCCTCTCTCTCACCCCCTCATCCTCCTCTTTCTCGCCCGCTCTCTCTCACTCTCTCAAACCCCCTCTCTCTCTAAAACCCCTCTACCTCACATTCTCTCTCTCCCCCCTCATCCTCCTCTCTCTCTCACAAGCTCTCTCGCGTTCTCTCAAAGCTCCTCTCTCTCTCAACACACCTCTCTCACCCTTTCTCTCTCTCACTCCCCTCATCCTCCCCTCTCTCTCTCGCAATCCCTGCTGCTCACCCTCTCTTTCTCACCCCCCTCATCCTCCACTCTCTATCTCACCCGCTCTCTCTCGCTCACTCACACCCCCTCTCTCTCTCACTCCCCTCATCCTCCCCTCTCTCTCTCAACCACTCTCTCTCACCCTCTCTCTCTCCCACCGCTCTCATCCTCCTCTCTCTCTCTCACCCGCTCTGTCTCGCTCTCTCAAACCCCTTCTCTCTCAACCCCTCACTCTCACCCTCTCTCTGTTTCACCCCCCTCATCCTCCTCCCTCTCTCTCACCCGCTCTCTTAAACCCCCTCTCTGTCTCAACCCCTCTCTCTCACCCTCTCTCTCTCAACCCCTCTCTCTCACCCTCTCTCTCTCACCCCCGTCATCCTCCCCTCTCACTCTCACCCGCTCTCTCCCGCTCTCTCAAACTCCCTCTCTCTCTCACCCCATCTCTCTCACCCTCTCTCTCTCACGCCCCTCATCCTCCTCTCTCTCACCCGCTCTCTCTCAAATCCCCTCTCTCTCTAAAACCCCCTCTCTCTCACCCTCTCACTCTCACCCCCCTCATCCTCCTCTCTCTCTCTCACCCTCTCTCACTCACTGCCCTCATCCTCCTCTCTCTCTCTCACCCGCTCTCTCAAACCCCCTCTCTCTCGCAACGCCTCTCTCTCACCCTGTCTCTCTCACCCCCCTCCTCCTCCTCTCTCTCTCACCCACTCTCTCTCGCTCTCTCAAACCTCCTCTCTCTCTAAACCCATCTCTCACACCCGCTCTCACCCCCTCATCGTCCTCTCGCTCTCTCACACACTCTCTCTCACCCCCTCATCCTCCTCTCTCCCTCTCCCGCTCTCTCAAACCCCCCTCTCTCTAAAACCCCTCTCTCTCACACTCTCTCTCTCACCCCCCTCATCCTTCTCTCTCTCTCACCCGCACTCTCAGTCTCTATCAAACCCCCTCTCTCACTAAAACCCCTCTCTCTCACCCTCTCTCACCCCCTCATCATCCTCTCGCTCTCTCAACACTCTCTCTCACCCCCCTCATTCTCCTCTCTCTCTCTCTCACCCGCTCTCTCGCTCTCTCAAACCACCCCCTCACTCTAAAACCCCTCTCTCTCACACTCTCTCTCACCCCCTCATCCTCCTCTCTCTCTCACCCGCGCTCTCTCGCTCCCTCAAACCCGTCTCTCTCCAAAACCCCTCTCTCTCACCCTCTCTCTCTCACCCCCCTCCTCCTCCTCCTCTCCCTCACACCCGCTCTCTCTCGCTCTCTCAAAACCCCTCTCTCTCTCACCCCTCTCTCGCACCCTCTCTCTCTTTAATCCCCCTCATCATACTCTCTCTCTCACACCCGCTCTCTCGTTCTCTCAAATCCCCTCTCTCTCTAAACCCCTCTCTCTCACCCTCCCTCTCTCACCCCCTCATCCTCCTCTCTCTCTCTCACCCGCTCTCTCTCGCTCTCACAAAACCCCTCTCTCTCTCACCACTCTCTCCCACCCTCTCTCTCTTTCATCCCCCTCATCATACTCTCTCTCTCACACCCGCTCTCTCGTTCTCTCAAATCCCCTCTCTCTCTAAACCCCTCTCTCTCACCCTCTCTCTCTCACCCCCTTATCCTCCTCTCTCTCTCTCACCCGCTCTCTCTCACTCTCTCAAACCACCTCGCTCTCTAAAACCCCTCTCTCTCACCCTCTCTCTCACACACCCCCATCCTCCTCTCTCTCTCTCACCCGCGCTCTCTCGCTCTCTCAAACCCCTCTCTCTCTCAACCCCTCTCTCTCATCCTCCTCTCTCGCACCCCGCTCATTCTCCTCCCTCTCTCACACACGCTCTCTCACCCCCCTCATCCTCCTCTCTCTCACCCGCTCTAACTCGCTCTCTCGAACCCCCTCTCTCTCTCAACCCCTCTCTCTCACCCTCTCTCTCTCACCCCCTCATTTTCCTCCCGCTCTCTCAACCGCTCTCTCTTGCTATCTCAAACCCCTTCTCTCTCTAAACCCCCTCTCTCTCACCCTCTCTCTCTCACCCCCCTCATCCTCCTCTCTCTCTCACCCGCTCTCTCTCACTCTCTCAAACCCCTCTCTCTCTAAAACCCCTATCTCTCACCCTCTGTCTCTCACCCCCCTCATCCTCCTCAATCTCTCTCACCCGCTCTCTCTCACCCTCTCAAAAAACCCTTCTCTCTCTAAAACCCCTCTCTCACACCCTCTCTCTCTCACACCCATCTCATCCTTCTCTCTCTCTCACCCGCTCTCTCTCGCTCTCTCAAACCCCGTCTCTCTCTATAACCCCCTCTCTCTCACCCCCTCATCCTCTTCTCTCTCTCTCTCACCTGCTCTCTCTCGCTCTCTCAAAACCCCCCTCACTCTAAAACCCCTCTCTCACACACGCTCTCTCTCACCCCCCATTCCCCTTTCTCTCTCTCTCACCCGCACTGTTTCGCTCTCTCAAACCCGCTCTCTCGAAAACCCCTATCTCTCAGACTCTGTCTCTCACCCCCTCATCCTCCTATATCTCTCTCACCCGCTGTCTCTCGCTCTCTCAAACCCCCTCTCCCTCTAAAACCTCGCTCTCACTCTCTCTCTCTCACACCCGTCTCATCCTTCTCTCTCTCTCTCACCTGCCATCTCTCGTCTCTCAAACCCCGTCTCTCTCTATAACCCCTCTCTCTCACCCTCTCTCTCACCCCCTCATCCTCTTCTCTCTCTCTCTCTCACCCGCTCTCTCAAAACCCCTCTCTCTGTCAACCCTTCTCTCTCACCCTCTCTCTCTCATACCCCTCATCATACTCTCTCTCACCCGCTCTCTCGCTCTCTCAAACCCCCTCTCTCTCTCTCTCACGCTCCCTCTCTCACCAACCTCATCCTCCTCTCTCTCTCTCACACACGTTCTCTCTCGCTCCCTCAAACCCCCTCTCTCTCTCAACCCCTCTTTCTCACCCTCTCTCTACCACCCCCTCCTCTTCCTCCTCTCTCTCTCACCCACTCTCTCTCGCTCTCTCAAACCCCTCTCTCTCTAAACCCCCTCTTTCTCACCCTCTCTCTCTCACCCCCTCATCCTCCTCCCGCTCTCTCACCCGCTCTCTCTTGCTATCTCAAACCCCTTCTCTCTCTAAATCCCCTCTCTCTCACCCTCTCTCTCTCACCCCCCTCATCCCCCTCTCTCTCTCTCTCTCACCCGCTCTCTCAAACCCCTCTCTCTTTAAAACCGCTATCTCACACCCACTGTCTCTTACCCCCCTCATCCTCCACTATCTCTCTCACCCGCTCTCACTCACTCTCTCACACCCCCTCGCTCTCTAAAACCCCTCTCTCACACCCTCTCTCTCTCACCCGTCTCATCCTCCTCTCTCTCTCTCACCCGCTCTCTCTCGCTCTCTCAAATCCTGTCTGTCTCTATAACCCCTCTCTCTCACCCCCCTCATCGTCTTCTCTCTCTCTCTCACCCGCTCTCCCTCGCTCCTCAAATCCCCTCTCTCTCTAAACCCCTCTCTCTCACCCTCTCTCTCTCATCCCCCTCATCATACTCTCTCTCTCGCACCCGCTCTTTCTTGCTCTCTCAAACACCTTTTCTCACACCCTCTCTCACCCCCTCATTCTCCTCTCTCTCTCACCCGCTCTCACTCGCTCTCTCAAACCCCCCCTCTCTCTCTCAACCCCTTTCTCTCACCCTCTCTCTCTCTCACCCCCTCATCCTCCTCCCGATCTCTCTCCCGCTCTCTCTCGCTCTCTCAAACCCCCTCTCTCTCTAAAACCCCTCTCTCACCCTCTCTCTCTCTCACCCCTCTCATCCTCCTCTCTCTCTATCACCCGCTCTCTCTCGTTCTCTCCAAAACCCCTCTCTCTCACCATCTCACTCTCACCCCCCTGACCCTCCTCTCTCTAACTCACCCTCTCTCTCTCACCGCCCTCATCCTTCTCCCCCTCTCTCACCCGCTCTTTCTCACTCTCTCAAACCCCCTCTCTCTCTCAACCCCTCTCTCACACTCTCTCTATCAACCCCCTCCTCCTCTCTCTCACCCGCTCCCTCTTGCTATCTCAAACCCCTTCTCTCTCTAAACCCCCTTTCTCTCACCCTCTCGCTCTCACAACCCCCTCATCCACCTCTCTCTCTCACCACCTCTCTCAAACCCCCTATCTCTAAAACCCCTCTCCCTCACCCTCTGTCTCTTACCCCCCACATCCTCCACTATCTCTCTCACCCGCTCTCTCTCACTCTCTCAAACCCCTCTCTCTCTATAACCCCTCTCTCTCACCCTCTCTCTCACCCCCCTCATCCTCTTTTCTCTCTCTCTCACCCGCTCTCTCACCCTCTCTCTCTCATCCCCCTCATCATACTCTCTCTCTCTCACCCGCTCTCTCTCGCTCTCTCAAACCCCCTCTCTCTCTAAACCCCTCTCTCTCACCTCTCTCTCTCACCCCCCTCCTCCTCCTCCTCTCTCTCTGTCACCCGCTCTCTCTCGCTCTCTGAAACCCCCTCTCTCTCTCAACCCCTCTCTCTCACCCTCTCTCTCTCACCCCCTCATCCTCCTCTCTCTCTCTCACCCGCTCTCTCGCTCTCTCAAACCACCTCGCTCTCTAAAACCCCTCTCTCTCACCCTCTCTCTCTTACCCCCCTCATCCTCCTCTCTCTCTCACCCGCTCTCTCTCGCTCTCTCAAACCCCCTCTCTCTCTCAACCCCTCTCTCTCACCCTCTCTCTCTCACCCCTCCATTCTCATCACTCTCTCTCACCCGCTCTCTCTTGCCCTCTCAAACACCTTCTCTCACATCCTCTCTCACCCCCTCATCCTCCTCTCTCTCTCTCTCTCATCCGCTCTCACTCGCTCTCTCAAACCCCCTCTCTCTCTCAACCCCTCTCTCACCCTCTCTCTCTCTCATCCCCTCATCCTCCTCCCGCTCTCTCACCCGCTCTCTCTTGCTCTCTCAAACCCCCTCTCTCTCTAAAACCCCTATCTCTCTCCCTCTGTCTCTCACCCCCCCATCCTCCTCAATCTCTCTCACCCTCTCAAAAACCCTTCTCTCTCTAAAACCCCTCTCTCACACCGTCTCTCTCTCTCACACCCGTCTCATCCTCCTCTCTCTCTCTCACCCGCTCTCTCTCGCTCTCTCAAACCCCGTCTCTCTCTATAACCCCCCTCCCTCTCACCCCCTCATCCTCTTCTCTCTCTCTCTCTCACTCGCTCCCACAAACCCCCTCTCTCTCAACCCCTCTTTCTCACCCTCTCTCTATCACCCCCTCCTCCTCCTCTCTCTCTCTCACCCGCTCTCTCTCGCTCTCTCAAACCCCCTCTCTCTCTAAACCCCCTCTTTCTCACCCTCTCTCTCTCACCCCCCATCCTCCTCCCGTTCCCTCACCCGCTGTCTCTTGCTATCGCAAACCCCTTCTCTCTCTAAACTCCCTCTCTCTCACCCTCTCTCTCTCACCCCCCTCATCCTCCTCCCTCTCTCTCACCAGCTCTCTCAAACCCTTCTCTCTAAAACCGCTATCTCTCACCCTCTGTCTCTTTCCCCCTTATGCTCCACTATCTCTCTCACCCGCTCTCACTCACTCTCTCACACCCCCTCGCTCTCTAAAACCCCTCTCTCACACCCTCTCTCTCACCCGTCTCATCCTCCTCTCTCTCTCTCACCCGCTCTCTCTCGCTCTCTCAAATCCTGTCTGTCTCTCTAACCCCTCTCTCTCATCCCCCTCATCATACTCTCTCTCTCTCACCCGCTCTCTCGCTCTCTCAAACCCCCTCTCTCTCGAAACCCCTCTTTCTCACCCTCTCTCTCTCACCCCCCTCATCCTCCTCTCTCTCGCTCTCTCAAACCCCCTCTCTCTCTCAACCCCTCTCTCTCACCCTCTCTCTCTCACCCCCGCATTCTCCTCCCTCTCTCTCACCCGCTCTCTCTTGCTCTCTCAAACACCTTTTCTCACACCCTCTCTCACCCCCTCATCCTCCTCTCTCTCTCACCCGCTCTCACTCGCTCTCTCAAACCCCCCCTCTCTCTCTCTCAACCCCTTTCTCTCACCCTCTCTCTCTCCCACCCCCTCATCCTCCTCCCGATCTCTCACCCGCTCTCTCTCGCTCTCTCAAACCCCCACTCTCTCTAAAACCCCTCTCTCTCACCCTCTCTCTCTCACCCCCCTCATCCTCCTCTCTCTCTATCACCCGCTCTCTCTCGCTCTCTCAAACTCCCTCTCTCTCTCAAACCCTCTCTCTCACCCTCCTCATCCTCCTCTCTCTCTATCACCCGCTCTCTCTCGCTCTCTCAAAACCCCTCTCTCTCTCACCCCTCTCTCGCACCCTCTCTCTCTTTAATCCCCCTCATCATACTCTCTCTCTCACACCCGCTCTCTCGTTCTCTCAAATCCCCTCTCTCTCTAAACCCCTCTCTCTCACCCTCCCTCTCTCACCCCCTCATCCTCCTCTCTCTCTCTCACCCGCTCTCTCTCGCTCTCACAAAACCCATCTCTCTCTCACCACTCTCTCCCACCCTCTCTCTCTTTCATCCCCCTCATCATACTCTCTCTCTCACACCCGCTCTCTCGTTCTCTCAAATCCCCTCTCTCTCTAAACCCCTCTCTCTCACCCTCTCTCTCTCACCCCCTTATCCTCCTCTCTCTCTCTCACCCGCTCTCTCTCACTCTCTCAAACCACCTCGCTCTCTAAAACCCCTCTCTCTCACCCTCTCTCTCACACACCCCCATCCTCCTCTCTCTCTCTCACCCGCGCTCTCTCGCTCTCTCAAACCCCTCTCTCTCTCAACCCCTCTCTCTCATCCTCCTCTCTCGCACCCCGCTCATTCTCCTCCCTCTCTCACACACGCTCTCTCACCCCCCTCATCCTCCTCTCTCTCACCCGCTCTAACTCGCTCTCTCGAACCCCCTCTCTCTCTCAACCCCTCTCTCTCACCCTCTCTCTCTCACCCCCTCATTTTCCTCCCGCTCTCTCAACCGCTCTCTCTTGCTATCTCAAGCCCCTTCTCTCTCTAAACCCCCTCTCTCTCACCCTCTCTCTCTCACCCCCCCTCATCCTCCTCTCTCTCACCCGCTCTCTCTCACTCTCTCAAACCCCTCTCTCTCTAAAACCCCTATCTCTCACCCTCTGTCTCTCACCCCCCTCATCCTCCTCAATCTCTCTCACCCGCTCTCTCTCACCCTCTCAAAAAACCCTTCTCTCTCTAAAACCCCTCTCTCACACCCTCTCTCTCTCACACCCATCTCATCCTTCTCTCTCTCTCACCCGCTCTCTCTCGCTCTCTCAAACCCCGTCTCTCTCTATAACCCCCTCTCTCTCACCCCCTCATCCTCTTCTCTCTCTCTCTCACCCGCTCTCTCTCGCTCTCTCAAAACCCCCCTCACTCTAAAACCCCTCTCTCACACACTCTCTCTCTCACCCCCCATTCCCCTCTCTCTCTCTCACCCGCTCTCTTTCGCTCTCTCAAACCCGCTCTCTCGAAAACCCCTATCTCTCAGACTCTGTCTCTCACCCCCTCATCCTCCTATATCTCTCTCACCCGCTGTCTCTCGCTCTCTCAAACCCCCTCTCCCTCTCAAACCTCGCTCTCACCCTCTCTCTCTCACACCCGTCTCATCCTCCTCTCTCTCTCTCACCTGCCATCTCTCGTCTCTCAAACCCCGTCTCTCTCTATAACCCCTCTCTCTCACCCTCTCTCTCACTCCCTCATCCTCTTCTCTCTCTCTCTCTCACCCGCTCTCTCAAAACCCCTCTCTCTGTCAACCCTTCTCTCTTACCCTCTCTCTCTCATCCCCCTCATCATACTCTCTCTCACCCGCTCTCTCGCTCTCTCAAACTCCCTCTCTCTCGAAACCCCTCTCTCTCACGCTCCCTCTCTCACCCCCCTCATCCTCCTCTCTCTCTCTCTCACACGCTCTCTCGCTCTCTCAAACTCCCTCTCTCTCTCTCTCACGCTCCCTCTCTCACCAACCTCATCCTCCTCTCTCTCTCTCACACACGTTCTCTCTCGCTCCCTCAAACCCCCTCTCTCTCTCAACCCCTCTTTCTCACCCTCTCTCTACCACCCCCTCCTCTTCCTCCTCTCTCTCTCACCCACTCTCTCTCGCTCTCTCAAACCCCTCTCTCTCTAAACCCCCTCTTTCTCACCCTCTCTCTCTCATCCCCTCATCCTCCTCCCGCTCTCTCACCCGCTCTCTCTTGCTATCTCAAACCCCTTCTCTCTCTAAATCCCTTCTCTCTCACCCTCTCTCTCTCACCCCCCTCATCCCCCTCTCTCTCTCCCGCTCTCTCAAACCCCCCTCTCTCTAAAACCCCTCTCTCTCACACTCTCTCTCTCACCCCCCTCATCCTTCTCTCTCTCTCTCACCCGCACTCTCAGGCTCTATCAAACCCCCTCTCTCACTAAAACCCCTCTCTCTCACCCTCTCTCACCCCCTCATCATCCTCTCGCTCTCTCAACACTCTCTCTCACCCCCCTCATTCTCCTCTCTCTCTCTCTCACCCGCTCTCTCGCTCTCTCAAACCACCCCCTCACTCTAAAACCCCTCTCTCTCACACTCTCTCTCACCCCCTCATCCTCCTCTCTCTCTCACCCGCGCTCTCTCGCTCCCTCAAACCTGTCTCTCTCCAAAACCCCTCTCTCTCACCCTCTCTCTCTCACCCCCCTCATCCTCCTCCTCTCTCTCACACCCGCTCTCTCTCGCTCTCTCAAAACCCCTCTCTCTCTCACCCCTCTCTCGCACCCTCTCTCTCTTTCATCCCCCTCATCATACTCTCTCTCTCACACCCGCTCTCTCGTTCTCTCAAATCCCCTCTCTCTCTAAACCCCTCTCTCTCACCCTCCCTCTCTCACCCCCTCATCCTCCTCTCTCTCTCTCACCCGCTCTCTCGCTCTCACAAAACCCCTCTCTCTCTCACCCCTCTCTCTCACCCTCTCTCTCTTTCATCCCCCTCTTCATACTCTCTCTCTAACACCCGCTCTCTCTCGTTCTCTCAAATCCCCTCTCTCTCTAAACCCCTCTCTCTCACCCTCTCTCTCTCAGCCCCTCATCCTCCTCTCTCTCTCTCACCCGCTCTCTCTCACTCTCTCAAACCACCTCGCTCTCTAAAACCCCTCTCTCTCACCCTCTCTCTCACCACCCCCATCGTCCTCTCTCTCTCACCCGCGCTCTCTCGCTCTCTCAAACCCCTCTCTCTCTCAACCCCTCTCTCTCACCCTCTCTCTTGCACCCCGCTCATTCTCCTCCCTCTCTCTCACACGCTCTCTCACCCCCCTCATCCTCCTCTCTCTCTCACCCGCTCTAACTCGCTCTCTCGAACCCCCTCTCTCTCTCAACCCCTCTCTCTCACCCTCTCTCTCTCACCCCCTCATTTTCCTCTCGCTCTCTCATCCGCTCTCTCTTGCGATCTCAAACCCCTTCTCTCTCTAAACCCCCTATCTCCCACCCTCTGTCTCTCACCCCCCGCTCATCCTCCTCAATCTCTCTCACCCGCTCTCTCTCACCCTCTCAAAAAACCCTTCTCTCTCTAAAACCCCTCTCTCACACCCTCTCTCTCTCACACCCATCTCATCCTTCTCTCTCTCTCACCCGCTCTCTCTCGCTCTCTCAAACCCCGTCTCTCTCTATAACCCCCTCTCTCTCACCCCCTCATCCTCTTCTCTCTCTCTCCCTCACCCGCTCTCTCTCGCTCTCTCAAACCCGCTCTCTCGAAAACCCCTATCTTTCACACTCTGTCTCTCACCCCCTCATCCTCCTATATCTCTCTCACCCGCTGTCTCTCGCCCTCTCAAACCCCCTCTCCCTCGAAAACCTCGCTCTCACCCTCTCTCTCTCACACCCGTCTCATCCTCCTCTCTCTCTCTCTCTCACCTGCCATCTCTCGGTCTCTCAAACCCCGTCTCTCTCTATAACCCCTCTCTCTCACCCTCTCTCTCACCCCCCTCATCCTCTTCTCTCTCTCTCTCTCACCCGCTCTCTCAAAACCCCTCTCTCTGTCAACCCTTCTCTCTTACCCTCTCTCTCTCATCCCCCTCATCATACTCTCTCTCACCCGCTCTCTCGCTCTCTCAAACTCCCTCTCTCTCGAAACCCCTCTCTCTCACGCTCCCTCTCTCACCCCCCTCATCCTCCTCTCTCTCTCTCTCACACGCTCTCTCTCGCTCCCTCAAACCCCCTCTCTCTCGCAACCCCTCTTTCTCACCCTCTCTCTACCACCCTCTCCTCCTCCTCCTCTCTCTCTCACCCACTCTCTCTCGCTCTCTCAAACCCCTCTCTCTCTAAACCCCCTCTTTCTCACCCTCTCTCTCTCACCCCCTCATCCTCCTCCCGCTCTCTCACCCGCTCTCTCTTGCTATCTCAAACCCCTTCTCTCTCTAAACCCCATCTCTCTCACCCTCTCGCTCTCACCCCCTCATCCTCCTCTCTCTCTCTCACCCGCTCTCTCAAACCCCTCTCTCTTTAAAACCGCTATCTCACACCCACTGTCTCTTACCCCCCCTCATCCTCCACTATCTCTCTCACCCGCTCTCACTCACTCTCTCACACCCCCTCGCTCTCTAAAACCCCTCTCTCACACCCTCTCTCTCTCACCCGTCTCATCCTCCTCTCTCTCTCTCACCCGCTCTCTCTCGCTCTCTCAAATCCTGTCTGTCTCTATAACCCCTCTCTCTCACCCCTCTCATCGTCTTCTCTCTCTCTCTCACCCGCTCTCCCTCGCTCCTCAAATCCCCTCTCTCTCTCAACCCCTCTCTCTCACCCTCTCTCTCTCATCCCCCTCATCATACTCTCTCTCTCTCACCCGCTCTCTATTGCTCTCTCAAACACCTTTTCTCACACCCTCTCTCACCCCCTCATCCTCCTCTCTCTCTCTCACCCGCTCTCACTCGCTCTCTCAAACCCCCCCTCTCTCTCTCAACTCCTTTCTCTCACCCTCTCTCTCTCTCACCCCCTCCTCCTCCTCCCGATCTCTCTCCCGCTCTCTCTCGCTCTCTCAAACCCCCTCTCTCTCTAAAACCCCTCTCTCACCCTCTCTCTCTCACCCCTCTCATCCTCCTCTCTCTCTATCACCCGCTCTCTATCGCTCTCTCAAACTCCCTCTCTCTCTCAACCCCTCTCTCTCAGCCCCCCTCATCCTCCTCTCTCTCTACCACCCGCTCTCTCTCGCTCTCTCCAAAACCCCTCTCTCTCACCATCTCTCTCTCACCCCCCTGATCCTCCTCTCTCTAACTCACCCTCTCTCTCTCACCGCCCTCATCCTTCTCCCCCTCTCTCACCCGCTCTTTCTCACTCTCTCAAACCCCCTCTCTCTCTCAACCCCTCTCTCACACTCTCTCTATCAACCCCCTCCTCCTCTCTCTCACCCGCTCTCTCTTGCTATCTCAAACCCCTTCTCTCTCTAAACCCCCTTTCTCTCACCCTCTCTCTCTCACAACCCCCTCATCCACCTCTCTCTCTCACCACCTCTCTCAAACCCCCTCTCTCTAAAACCCCTATCTCTCACCCTCTGTCTCTAACCCCCCACATCCTCCACTATCTCTCTCACCCGCTCTCTCTCACTCTCTCAACCCCCCTCTCTCTCTATAACCCCTCTCTCTCACCCTCTCTCTCACCCCCCTCATCCTCTTCTCTCTCTCTCTCACCCGCTCTCTCACCCTCTCTCTCTCATCCCCCTCATCATACTCTCTCTCTCTCACCCGCTCTCTCTCGTTCTCTCAAACCCCCTCTCTCTCTAAACCCCTCTCTCTCACCTCTCTCTCTCACCCCCCTCCTCCTCCTCTCTCTCTCTGTCACCCGCTCTCTCTCGCTCTCTGAAACCCCTCTCTCTCTCAACCCCTCTCTCTCACCCTCTCTCTCTCACCCCCTCATCCTCCTCTCTCTCTCTCACCCGCTCTCTCGCTCTCTCAAACCACCTCGCTCTCTAAAACCCCTCTCTCTCACCCTCTCTCTCTTACCCCCCTCATCCTCCTCTCTCTCTCACCCGCTCTCTCTCGCTCTCTCAAACCCCCTCTATCTCTCAACCCCTCTCTCTCACCCTCTCTCTCTCTCACCCCCCCATTCTCATCACTCTCTCTCACCCGCTCTCTCTTGCCCTCTCAAACACCTTCTCTCACATCCTCTCTCACCCCCTCATCCTCCTCTCTCTCTTTCTCTCACCCGCTCTCACTCACTCTCTCAAACCCCCTCTCTCTCAACCCCTCTCTCTCACCCTCTCTCTCTCTCATCCCCTCATCCTCCTCCCGCTCTCTCACCCGCTCTCTCTCGCTCTCTCAAACCCCCTCTCTCTCTAAAACCCCTATCTCTCTCCCTCTGTCTCTCACTCCCCCATCCTCCTCAATCTCTCTCACCCTCTCAAAAACCCTTCTCTCTCTAAAACCCCTCTCTCACACCGTCTCTCTCTCTCACACCCGTCTCATCCTCCTCTCTCTCTCTCACCGCTCTCTCTCGCTCTCTCAAACCCCGTCTCTCTCTATAACCCCCCTCCCTCTCACCCCCTCATCCTCTTCTCTCTCTCTCTCTCACTCGCTCCCTCAAACCCCCTCTCTCTCTCAACCCCTCTTTCTCACCCTCTCTCTCTCTCACCCCCTCATCCTCCTCTCTCTCTCTCACCCGCTCTCTCGCTCTCTCAAACCACCTCGCTCTCTAAAACGCCTCTCTCTCACCCTCTCTCTCTTACCCCCCTCATCCTCCTCTCTCTCTCACCCGCTCTCTCTCGCCATCTCAAACACCCTCTCTCTCTAAACCCCCTCTTTCTCACCCTCTCTCTCTCACCCCCTCATCCTCCTCCGGCTCCCTCACCCGCTGTCTCTTGCTATCGCAAACCCCTTCTCTCTCTAAATTCCCTCTCTCTCACCCTCTCTCTCTCACCCCCTCATCCTCCTCCCTCTCTCTCACCAGCTCTCTCAAACCCCTCTCTCTCTAAAACCGCTATCTCTCACCCTCTGTCTCTTACCCCCCTCATGCTCCACTATCTCTCTCACACGCTCTCACTCACTCTCTCACACCCGCTCGCTCTCTAAAACCCCTCTCTCACACCCTCTCTCTCTCACCCGTCTCATCCTCCTCTCTCTCTCACCCGCTCTCTCTCGCTCTCTCAAATCCTGTCTGTCTCTCTCACCCTCTCTCTCACCCCCCTCATCCTCTTCTCTCTCTCTCTCACCCGCTCTCTCACCCTCTCTCTCTCATCCCCCTCATCATACTCTCTCTCTCTCACCCGCTCTCTCTCGCTCTCTCAAACCCCCTCTCTCTAAACCCCTCTCTCTCACCTCTCTCTCTCACCCCCCTCCTCCTCCTCTCTCTCTCTGTCACCCGCTCTCTCTCGCTCTCTGAAACCCCTCTCTCTCTCAACCCCTCTCTCTCACCCTCTCTCTCTCACCCCCTCATCCTCCTCTCTCTCTCTCACCCGCTCTCTCGCTCTCTCAAACCACCTCGCTCTCTAAAACCCCTCTCTCTCACCCTCTCTCTCTTACCCCCCTCATCCTCCTCTCTCTCTCACCCGCTCTCTCTCGCTCTCTCAAACCCCCTCTATCTCTCAACCCCTCTCTCTCACCCTCTCTCTCTCTCACCCCCCCATTCTCATCACTCTCTCTCACCCGCTCTCTCTTGCCCTCTCAAACACCTTCTCTCACATCCTCTCTCACCCCCTCATCCTCCTCTCTCTCTCTCTCTCACCCGCTCTCACTCACTCTCTCAAACCCCCTCTCTCTCAACCCCTCTCTCTCACCCTCTCTCTCTCTCATCCCCTCATCCTCCTCCCGCTCTCTCACCCGCTCTCTCTCGCTCTCTCAAACCCCCTCTCTCTCTAAAACCCCTATCTCTCTCCCTCTGTCTCTCACTCCCCCATCCTCCTCAATCTCTCTCACCCTCTGAAAAACCCTTCTCTCTCTAAAACCCCTCTCTCACACCGTCTCTCTCTCTCACACCCGTCTCATCCTCCTCTCTCTCTCTCACCGCTCTCTCTCGCTCTCTCAAACCCCGTCTCTCTCTATAACCCCCCTCCCTCTCACCCCCTCATCCTCTTCTCTCTCTCTCTCTCACTCGCTCCCTCAAACCCCCTCTCTCTCTCAACCCCTCTTTCTCACCCTCTCTCTCTCTCACCCCCTCATCCTCCTCTCTCTCTCTCACCCGCTCTCTCGCTCTCTCAAACCACCTCGCTCTCTAAAACGCCTCTCTCTCACCCTCTCTCTCTTACCCCCCTCATCCTCCTCTCTCTCTCACCCGCTCTCTCTCGCTCTCTCAAACACCCTCTCTCTCTAAACCCCCTCTTTCTCACCCTCTCTCTCTCACCCCCTCATCCTCCTCCGGCTCCCTCACCCGCTGTCTCTTGCTATCGCAAACCCCTTCTCTCTCTAAATTCCCTCTCTCTCACCCTCTCTCTCTCACCCCCTCATCCTCCTCCCTCTCTCTCACCAGCTCTCTCAAACCCCTCTCTCTCTAAAACCGCTATCTCTCACCCTCTGTCTCTTACCCCCCTCATGCTCCACTATCTCTCTCACACGCTCTCACTCACTCTCTCACACCCGCTCGCTCTCTAAAACCCCTCTCTCACACCCTCTCTCTCTCACCCGTCTCATCCTCCTCTCTCTCTCACCCGCTCTCTCTCGCTCTCTCAAATCCTGTCTGTCTCTCTAACCCCTCTCTCTCACCCCCCTCCTAGTCTTCTCTCTCTCTCACCGCTCTCTCTCGTTCTCTGAAACCCCCCTCTCTCTAAACCCCTCTCTCTCACCCTCTCTCTCTCACACCCCTCATCCTCCTCTCTCTCTCACCCGCTCTCTCTCGCTCTCTCAAACCACCTCGCTCTCTAAAACCCCTCTCTCTCACCCTCTCTCTCTTACCCCCCTCATCCTCCTCTCTCTCTCTCACCCGCTCTCTCTCGCTCTCTCAAACGCCCTCTCTCTCTCAACCCCTCTCTCTCACCCTCTCTCTCTCACCCCCGCATTCTCCTCCCTCTCTCTCACCCGCTCTCTCTTGCTCTCTCAAACACCTTTTCTCACACCCTCTCTCACCCCCTCATCCTCCTCTCTCTCTCACCCGCTCTCACTCGCTCTCTCAAACCCCCCCTCTCTCTCTCAACCCCTTTCTCTCACTCTCTCTCTCTCCCACCCCCTCATCCTCCTCCCGATCTCTCACCCGCTCTCTCTCGCTCTCTCAAACACCCTCTCTCTCTAAAACCCCTCTCTCTCACCCTCTCTCTCTCACCCCCCCATCCTCCTCTCTCTCTATCACCCGCTCTCTCTCGCTCTCTCAAACTCCCTCTCTCTCTCAAACCCTCTCTCTCACCCCCCTCATCCTCCTCTCTCGCTATCACCCTCTCTCACTCACTGCCCTCATCCTCCTCTCTATCTCTCACCCGCTCTCTCTCGCTCTCTCAAATTCCCTCTGTCTCTAAAACCCCTCTCTCTCAAACCCTCTCTCTCACCCCTCTCTCTCACGCCCCTCATCCTCCTCTCTCTCACCCACTCTCGCTCGTTCTCTCAAACCCTCTCTCTCTCCAAAACCCCTCTCTCTGACCCTCTGTCTCTCACCCCATCCGCCTCCTCTCTCTCTCACACTCTCTCTCTCACCGCCCTCATCCTCCTCCCCCTCTCTCACCCGCTCTCTCTCTATCAAACCCCCTCTCTCTCAACCCCTCTCTCGCACCCTCTCTCTCTCATCCCGCTCATCCTCCTCTCTCTCACCCGCTCTCTCAAATCCCCTCTCTCTCTAAAACCTCTCTGTCTCTCACACTCTCTCACTCTCTCACTCTCTCAACACCCTCATCCTCCTCTCTCTCTCTCACCCACTCTCTCTCGTACTCTCAAACCCCCTCTCTCTCAACCCGTCGCTCTCACCCTCTCTCTCTCACCCCCCTCATCCTCCTCACTCTCTCTCACCCGCTCTCTCTCGCTCTCTCAAACCCCCTCTCTCTCTCAAACCCCCTCTCTCAACCTCTCTCTCACACCCCCGTCGTCCTCCTCTCTCTCTCTCTCACCCGTTCTCTCTCACTCTCTCAAACACCCTCTCTCTCTCTAAACCCCTTCTCTCTCACCCTCTCTCTCTCAACCCCCTCATCCTCCTCTCTCACCCTCTATCTCTCACCCCCTCATCCTCCTCTTTCTCACCCGCTCTCTCTCACTCTATCAAACCCCTCTCTCTCTAAAACCCCTCTATCTCACCCTCTCTATCTCACCCCCCTCATCCTCCACTCTCTCTCACCTGCTCTCTCTCGCTCTCTCAAACCCTCTCTCTCTCTAAAACCCCTCTACCTCACCCTCTCTCTCTCCCCCTCATCCTCCTCTCTCTCTCTCACCCGCTCTCTCTCGCTCTCTCAAACCCCCTCTCTCTCTAAAACCCCTCTCTCTCACCCTCTCTCTCTCACACCCTCATCCTCCTCTCTCTCTCTCACCAGCTCTCTCGCGTCCTCTCAAAGCTCCTCTCTCTCTCAACCCACCTCTCTCACCTTCTCTCTCTCTCACTCCCCTCATCCTCCCCTCTCTCTCTCGCAACCCCTCTCGCTCACCCTCTCTTTCTCACCCCCCTCATCCTCCTCTCTCTCTCTCACCCGCTCTCTCTCGCTCTCTCACACCCCCTCTCTCTCTCTCACTCCCCTCATCCTCCCCTCCCTCTCTCTCTCAACCACTCTCTCTCACCCTCTCTCTCTCCCACCGCTCTCATCCTCCTCTCTCTCTCTCACCCGTTCTGTCTCGCTCTCTCAAACCCCCTCTCTCTCAACCCCTCACTCTCACCCTCTCTCTCTTTCACCCCCCTCATCCTCCTCCCTCTCTCTCACCCGCTCTCTTAAACTCCCTCTCTCTCTCAACCCCTCTCTCTCACCCTCTCTCTCTCACTCCCCTCATCCTCCTCTCTCACTCTCACCCGCTCTCTCCCGCTCTCTCAAACCCCCTCTCTCTCTAAAACCCTCTCTCTCACCCTCTCTCTCTCACCCCCTCATCCTGCTCTCTCTCCCTCACCTGTTCTCTCTCGCTCTCTCAAACTCCCTCTCTCTCTCAACCCATCTCTCCCACCCTCTCTCTCTCACGCCCCTCATCCTCCTCTCTCTCACCCGCTCTCTCTCAAACCCCCTCTCTCTAAAACCCCTCTCTCTCACCCTCTCACTCTCACCCCCTCATCCTCCTCTCTCTCTCTCACCCTCTCTCACTCACTGCCCTCATCCTCCTCTCTCTCTCTCTCTCACCCGCTCTCTCTCGCTCTCTCAAATTCCCTCTGTCTCTAAAACCCCTCTCTCTCAACCCCTATCTCTCACCCCTCTCTCTCACGCCCCTCATCCTCCTCTCTCTCACCCACTCTCTCTCGTTCTCTCAAATCCTTTCTCTCTCCAAAACCCCTCTCTCTGACCCTCTCTCTCTCACCCCCCTC
The DNA here is from genome assembly GCF_037043375.1 of Chiloscyllium plagiosum. NCBI lineage: Eukaryota > Metazoa > Chordata > Chondrichthyes > Orectolobiformes > Hemiscylliidae > Chiloscyllium > Chiloscyllium plagiosum. The sequence goes on from NW_028270177.1 coordinate 53,948,723, forward strand.
CTCCTCCTCTCTCTCACACCCGCTCTCTCTCGCTCTCTCAAAACCCCTCTCACTCTCACCCCTCTCTCACACCCTCTCTCTCTTTAATCCCCCTCATCATACTCTCTCTCTCACACCCGCTCTCTCGTTCTCTCAAATCCCCTCTCTCTCTAAACCCCTCTCTCACCCCCTCATCCTCCTCTCTCTCTCACCCTCTCTCTCTCACCCCCTCATCCTCCTCTTTCTCGCCCGCTCTCTCTCACTCTCTCAAACCCCTCTCTCTCTAAAACCCCTCTATCTCACCCTCTCTATCTCACCCCCCTCATCCTCCTCTCTCTCTCACCCTCTCTCTCACCCCCTCATCCTCCTCTTTCTCGCCCGCTCTCTCTCACTCTCTCAAACCCCCTCTCTCTCTAAAACCCCTCTACCTCACCCTCTCTCTCTCCCCCCTCATCCTCCTCTCTCTCTCACCAGCTCTCTCGCGTTCTCTCAAAGCTCCTCTCTCTCTCAACACACCTCTCTCACCCTCTCTCTCTCTCACTCCCCTCATCCTCCCCTCTCTCTCTCGCAATCCCTGCTGCTCACCCTCTCTTTCTCACCCCCCTCATCCTCCACTCTCTATCTCACCCGCTCTCTCTCGCTCACTCACACCCCCTCTCTCTCTCACTCCCCTCATCCTCCCCTCTCTCTCTCAACCACTCTCTCTCACCCTCTCTCTCCCACCGCTCTCATCCTCCTCTCTCTCTCTCACCCGCTCTGTCTCGCTCTCTCAAACCCCTTCTCTCTCAACCCCTCACTCTCACCCTCTCTCTCTTTCACCCCCCTCATCCTCCTCCCTCTCTCTCACCCGCTCTCTTAAACCCCCTCTCTGTCTCAACCCCTCTCTCTCACCCTCTCTCTCTCAACCCCTCTCTCTCACCCTCTCTCTCTCACCCCCGTCATCCTCCCCTCTCACTCTCACCCGCTCTCTCCCGCTCTCTCAAACCCCTCTCTCTCTAAAACCCTCTCTCTCACCCTCTCTCTCTCATCCCCCTCATCCTGCTCTCTCTCCCTCACCTGTTCTCTCGCTCTCTCAAACTCCCTCTCTCTCTCACCCCATCTCTCTCACCCTCTCTCTCTCACGCCCCTCATCCTCCTCTCTCTCACCCGCTCTCTCTCAAATCCCCTCTCTCTCTAAAACCCCCTCTCTCTCACCCTCTCACTCTCACCCCCCTCATCCTCCTCTCTCTCTCTCACCCTCTCTCACTCACTGCCCTCATCCTCCTCTCTCTCTCTCACCCGCTCTCTCAAACCCCCTCTCTCTCGCAACGCCTCTCTCTCACCCTGTCTCTCTCACCCCCCTCCTCCTCCTCTCTCTCTCACCCACTCTCTCTCGCTCTCTCAAACCTCCTCTCTCTCTAAACCAATCTCTCACACCCTCTCTCACCCCCTCATCGTCCTCTCGCTCTCTCACACACACTCTCTCACCCCCTCATCCTCCTCTCTCCCTCTCCCGCTCTCTCAAACCCCCCTCTCTCTAAAACCCCTCTCTCTCACACTCTCTCTCTCACCCCCCTCATCCTTCTCTCTCTCTCACCCGCACTCTCAGTCTCTATCAAACCCCCTCTCTCACTAAAACCCCTCTCTCTCACCCTCTCTCACCCCCTCATCATCCTCTCGCTCTCTCAACACTCTCTCTCACCCCCCTCATTCTCCTCTCTCTCTCTCTCACCCGCTCTCTCGCTCTCTCAAACCACCCCCTCACTCTAAAACCCCTCTCTCTCACACTCTCTCTCACCCCCTCATCCTCCTCTCTCTCTCACCCGCGCTCTCTCGCTCCCTCAAACCCGTCTCTCTCCAAAACCCCTCTCTCTCACCCTCTCTCTCTCACCCCCTTCCTCCTCCTCCTCTCTCTCACACCCGCTCTCTCTCGCTCTCTCAAAACCCCTCTCTCTCTCACCCCTCTCTCGCACCCTCTCTCTCTTTAATCCCCCTCATCATACTCTCTCTCTCACACCCGCTCTCTCGTTCTCTCAAATCCCCTCTCTCTCTAAACCCCTCTCTCTCACCCTCCCTCTCTCACCCCCTCATCCTCCTCTCTCTCTCTCACCCGCTCTCTCTCGCTCTCACAAAACCCCTCTCACTCTCACCCCTCTCTCGCACCCTCTCTCTCTTTAATCCCCCTCATCATACTCTCTCTCTCACACCCGCTCTCTCGTTCTCTCAAATCCCCTCTCTCTCTAAACCCCTCTCTCTCACCCTCTCTCTCTCACCCCCTTATCCTCCTCTCTCTCTCTCACCCGCTCTCTCTCACTCTCTCAAACCACCTCGCTCTCTAAAACCCCTCTCTCTCACCCTCTCTCTCACACACCCCCATCCTCCTCTCTCTCTCTCACCCGCGCTCTCTCGCTCTCTCAAACCCCTCTCTCTCTCAACCCCTCTCTCTCATCCTCCTCTCTCGCACCCCGCTCATTCTCCTCCCTCTCTCACACACGCTCTCTCACCCCCCTCATCCTCCTCTCTCTCACCCGCTCTAACTCGCTCTCTCGAACCCCCTCTCTCTCTCAACCCCTCTCTCTCACCCTCTCTCTCTCACCCCCTCATTTTCCTCCCGCTCTCTCAACCGCTCTCTCTTGCTATCTCAAACCCCTTCTCTCTCTAAACCCCCTCTCTCTCACCCTCTCTCTCTCACCCCCCCTCATCCTCCTCTCTCTCTCACCCGCTCTCTCTCACTCTCTCAAACCCCTCTCTCTCTAAAACCCCTATCTCTCACCCTCTGTCTCTCACCCCCCTCATCCTCCTCAATCTCTCTCACCCGCTCTCTCTCACCCTCTCAAAAAACCCTTCTCTCTCTAAAACCCCTCTCTCACACCCTCTCTCTCTCACACCCATCTCATCCTTCTCTCTCTCTCACCCGCTCTCTCTCGCTCTCTCAAACCCCGTCTCTCTCTATAACCCCCTCTCTCTCACCCCCTCATCCTCTTCTCTCTCTCTCTCACCCGCTCTCTCTCGCTCTCTCAAAACCCCCCTCACTCTAAAACCCCTCTCTCACACACTCTCTCTCTCACCCCCCATTCCCCTTTCTCTCTCTCTCACCCGCTCTCTTTCGCTCTCTCAAACCCGCTCTCTCGAAAACCCCTATCTCTCAGACTCTGTCTCTCACCCCCTCATCCTCCTATATCTCTCTCACCCGCTGTCTCTCGCTCTCTCAAACCCCCTCTCCCTCTAAAACCTCGCTCTCACCCTCTCTCTCTCACACCCGTCTCATCCTTCTCTCTCTCTCTCACCTGCCATCTCTCGTCTCTCAAACCCCGTCTCTCTCTATAACCCCTCTCTCTCACCCTCTCTCTCACCCCCTCATCCTCTTCTCTCTCTCTCTCTCACCCGCTCTCTCAAAACCCCTCTCTCTGTCAACCCTTCTCTCTCACCCTCTCTCTCTCATACCCCTCATCATACTCTCTCTCACCCGCTCTCTCGCTCTCTCAAACCCCCTCTCTCTCTCTCTCACGCTCCCTCTCTCACCAACCTCATCCTCCTCTCTCTCTCTCTCACACACGTTCTCTCTCGCTCCCTCAAACCCCCTCTCTCTCTCAACCCCTCTTTCTCACCCTCTCTCTATCACCCCCTCCTCTTCCTCCTCTCTCTCTCACCCACTCTCTCTCGCTCTCTCAAACCCCTCTCTCTCTAAACCCCCTCTTTCTCACCCTCTCTCTCTCACCCCCTCATCCTCCTCCCGCTCTCTCACCCGCTCTCTCTTGCTATCTCAAACCCCTTCTCTCTCTAAATCCCCTCTCTCTCACCCTCTCTCTCTCACCCCCCTCATCCCCCTCTCTCTCTCTCTCTCACCCGCTCTCTCAAACCCCTCTCTCTTTAAAACCGCTATCTCACACCCACTGTCTCTTACCCCCCTCATCCTCCACTATCTCTCTCACCCGCTCTCACTCACTCTCTCACACCCCCTCGCTCTCTAAAACCCCTCTCTCACACCCTCTCTCTCTCACCCGTCTCATCCTCCTCTCTCTCTCTCACCCGCTCTCTCTCGCTCTCTCAAATCCTGTCTGTCTCTATAACCCCTCTCTCTCACCCCCCTCATCGTCTTCTCTCTCTCTCTCACCCGCTCTCCCTCGCTCCTCAAATCCCCTCTCTCTAAACCCCTCTCTCTCACCCTCTCTCTCTCATCCCCCTCATCATACTCTCTCTCTCGCACCCGCTCTTTCTTGCTCTCTCAAACACCTTTTCTCACACCCTCTCTCACCCCCTCATCCTCCTCTCTCTCTCACCCGCTCTCACTCGCTCTCTCAAACCCCCCCCTCTCTCTCTCAACCCCTTTCTCTCACCCTCTCTCTCTCTCACCCCCTCATCCTCGTCCCGATCTCTCTCCCGCTCTCTCTCGCTCTCTCAAACCCCCTCTCTCTCTAAAACCCCTCTCTCAACCTCTCTCTCTCTCACCCCTCTCATCCTCCTCTCTCTCTATCACCCGCGCTCTCTCGTTCTCTCCAAAACCCCTCTCTCTCACCATCTCTCTCTCACCCCCCTGATCCTCCTCTCTCTAACTCACCCTCTCTCTCTCACCGCCCTCATCCTTCTCCCCCTCTCTCACCCGCTCTTTCTCACTCTCTCAAACCCCCTCTCTCTCTCAACCCCTCTCTCACACTCTCTCTATCAACCCCCTCCTCCTCTCTCTCACCCGCTCTCTCTTGCTATCTCAAACCCCTTCTCTCTCTAAACCCCCTTTCTCTCACCCTCTCTCTCTCACAACCCCCTCATCCACCTCTCTCTCTCACCACCTCTCTCAAACCCCCTATCTCTAAAACCCCTCACTCTCACCCTCTGTCTCTTACCCCCCACATCCTCCACTATCTCTCTCACCCGCTCTCTCTCACTCTCTCAAACCCCTCTCTCTCTATAACCCCTCTCTCTCACCCTCTCTCTCACCCCCCTCATCCTCTTTTCTCTCTCTCTCACCCGCTCTCTCTCCCTCTCTCTCTCATCCCCCTCATCATACTCTCTCTCTCTCACCCGCTCTCTCTCGCTCTCTCAAACCCCCTCTCTCTCTAAACCCCTCTCTCTCACCTCTCTCTCTCACCCCCCTCCTCCTCCTCCTCTCTCTCTGTCACCCGCTCTCTCTCGCTCTCTCAAACCCCCTCTCTCTCTCAACCCCTCTCTCTCACCCTCTCTCTCTCACCCCCTCATCCTCCTCTCTCTCTCTCACCCGCTCTCTCGCTCTCTCAAACCACCTCGCTCTCTAAAACCCCTCTCTCTCACCCTCTCTCTCTTACCCCCCTCATCCTCCTCTCTCTCTCACCCGCTCTCTCTCGCTCTCTCAAACCCCCTCTCTCTCTCAACCCCTCTCTCTCACCCTCTCTCTCTCACCCCCCCATTCTCATCACTCTCTCTCACCCGCTCTCTCTTGCCCTCTCAAACACCTTCTCTCACATCCTCTCTCACCCCCTCATCCTCCTCTCTCTCACTCTCATCCGCTCTCACTCGCTCTCTCAAACCCCCTCTCTCTCTCAACCCCTCTCTCACCCTCTCTCTCTCTCATCCCCTCATCCTCCTCCCGCTCTCTCACCCGCTCTCTCTTGCTCTCTCAAACCCCCTCTCTCTCTAAAACCCCTATCTCTCTCCCTCTGTCTCTCACCCCCCCATCCTCCTCAATCTCTCTCACCCTCTCAAAAACCCTTCTCTCTCTAAAACCCCTCTCTCACACCGTCTCTCTCTCTCACACCCGTCTCATCCTCCTCTCTCTCTCTCACCCGCTCTCTCTCGCTCTCTCAAACCCCGTCTCTCTCTATAACCCCCCTCCCTCTCACCCCCTCATCCTCTTCTCTCTCTCTCTCTCACTCGCTCCCACAAACCCCCTCTCTCTCAACCCCTCTTTCTCACCCTCTCTCTATCACCCCCTCCTCCTCTCTCTCTCTCACCCGCTCTCTCTCGCTCTCTCAAACCCCCTCTCTCTAAACCCCCTCTTTCTCACCCTCTCTCTCTCACCCCCCATCCTCCTCCCGTTCCCTCACCCGCTGTCTCTTGCTATCGCAAACCCCTTCTCTCTCTAAACTCCCTCTCTCTCACCCTCTCTCTCTCACCCCCCTCATCCTCCTCCCTCTCTCTCACCAGCTCTCTCAAACCCTTCTCTCTAAAACCGCTATCTCTCACCCTCTGTCTCTTTCCCCCTTATGCTCCACTATCTCTCTCACCCGCTCTCACTCACTCTCTCACACCCCCTCGCTCTCTAAAACCCCTCTCTCACACCCTCTCTCTCTCACCCGTCTCATCCTCCTCTCTCTCTCTCACCCGCTCTCTCTCGCTCTCTCAAATCCTGTCTGTCTCTCTAACCCCTCTCTCTCATCCCCCTCATCATACTCTCTCTCTCTCACCCGCTCTCTCGCTCTCTCAAACCCCCTCTCTCTCGAAACCCCTCTTTCTCACCCTCTCTCTCTCACCCCCCTCATCCTCCTCTCTCTCGCTCTCTCAAACCCCCTCTCTCTCTCAACCCCTCTCTCTCACCCTCTCTCTCTCACCCCCGCATTCTCCTCCCTCTCTCTCACCCGCTCTCTCTTGCTCTCTCAAACACCTTTTCTCACACCCTCTCTCACCCCCTCATCCTCCTCTCTCTCTCACCCGCTCTCACTCGCTCTCTCAAACCCCCCCCCTCTCTCTATCAACCCCTTTCTCTCACCCTCTCTCTCTCCCACCCCCTCATCCTCCTCCCGATCTCTCACCCGCTCTGTCTCGCTCTCTCAAACCCCCTCTCTCTCTAAAACCCCTCTCTCTCACCCTCTCTCTCTCACCCCCCTCATCCTCCTCTCTCTCTATCACCCGCTCTCTCTCGCTCTCTCAAACTCCCTCTCTCTCTCAAACCCTCTCTCTCACCCTCCTCATCCTCCTCTCTCTCTATCACCCGCTCTCTCTCGCTCTCTCCAAAACCCCTCTCTCTCAACATCTCTCTCTCACCCCCCTGATCCTCCTCTCTCTAACTCACCCTCTCTCTCTCACCGCCCTCATCCTTCTCCCCCTCTCTCACCCGCTCTTTCTCACTCTCTCAAACCCCCTCTCTCTCTCAACCCCGCTCTCTCAGCCTCTCTCTATCAAGTGCCTCCTCCTCTCTCTCACCCGCTCTCTCTTGCTATCTCAAACCCCTTCTCTCTCTAAACCCCCGTTCTCTCACCCTCTCTCTCTCACACCCCCTCATCCTCCACTCTCTCTCTCACCCGCTCTCACTCACTCTCACACACCCCCTCGCTCTCTAAAACCCCTCTCTCACATCCTCTCTCTCTCACCCGTCTCATCCTCCTCTCTCTCTCTCACCCGCTCTCTCTCGCTCTCTCAAATCCTGTCTGTCTCTCTAACCCCTCTTTCTCACCCCCCTCATCCTCCTCTCTCTCTCTCTCACCCGCTCTCTCTCGCTCTCTCAAACCCCTCTCTCTCTAAAACCCCCCTCTCTCACCCTCTGTCTCTCACCCCCTCATCCTCCTCTCCCTCTCTCTCACCCGCTCGCTCGCTCTCTCAAACCACCTCACTCTCTAAAACCCCTCTCTCTTACCCTCTCTCTCTTACCCCCCTCATCCTCCTCTCCCTCTCTCTCACCCGCTCTCTCTCGCTCTCTCAAACCCCCTCTCTCTCTCAACCCTTCTCTCTCACCCGCTCTCTCTCATCCCCGCATTCTCCTCCCTCTCACCCGCTCTCTCTCGCTCTCTCAAACCACCTCGCTCTCTAAAACCCCTCTCTCTCACCCTCTCTCTCTTACCCACCTCATCCTCCACTGTCTCTCTCTCACCCGCTCTCTCTCGCTCTCTCCAACCCCCTCTCTCTCTAAAACCCCTTTCTCACACCCTCTCTATCCCACCCCCCTCATCCTCCTCTCTCTCTCTCTCTCACCCGCTCTCTCTCGCTCTCTCAAACCCCTCTCTCTCTAAACCCATAGCTCTCTCACCCCCTCATCCTCCTCTCTCTCTCACCCGCTCTCTCAAACCACCTCGCTCTCAAAAACCCCTCACTCTCACCCTCTCTCTCTTACCCAACTCATCCTCCGCTCTCTCTCTCTCTCACCCGCTCTCTCTCGCTCTCTCAAACCCGCTCTCTTTCTAAAACACCTTTCTCACACCCTCTCTATCTCAACATCCTCATCCTCCTCTCTCTCTCTCTCACCCGCTCTCTCTCGCTCTCTCAAACCACCTCGCTCTCTAAAACCCCTCTCTCTCACCCTCTCTCTCTTACCCCCCTCATCCTCCTCTCTCTCTCTCTCACCCGCTCTCTTGCTCTCTCAAACCCCCTCTCTCTAAAACCCCTCTCTCTCACCCTCTCTCTCTCACCGCCCCATCCTCCTCTCTCTCTCTCATCCGCTCTCTCTCGCTTTCTCAAACCCCTTCTCTCTCTAAAACCCCTCTCTCTCACCCCCCTCATCCTCCTCCCTCTCTCTCACCAGCTCTCTCAAACCCCTCTCTCTCTAAAACCGCTATCTCTCACCCTCTGTCTCTTTCCCCCTTACGCTCCACTATCTCTCTCACCCGCTCTCACTCACTCTCTCACACCCCCTCGCTCTCTAAAACCCCTCTCTCACACCCTCTCTCTCTCACCCGTCTCATCCTCCTCTCTCTCTCACCCGCTCTCTCTCGCTCTCTCAAATCCTGTCTGTCTCTCTAACCCCTCTCTCTCACCCCCCCTCATCGTCTTCTCTCTCTCTCTCCCGCTCTCCCTCGCTCTCTCAAACCCCCCCTCTCTCTCAACCCCTCTCTCTCACCCTCTCTCTCTCATCCCCCTCATCATACTCTCTCTCTCTCACCCGCTCTCTCGCTCTCTCAAACCCCCTCTCTCTCGAAACCCCTCTTTCTCACCCTCTCTCTCACCCCCCCTCCTCCTCCTCTCTCTCTCTCTCTTACCCGCTCTCTCTCGTTCTCTGAAACCCCCTCTCTCTCTAAACCCCTCTCTCTCACCCTCTCTCTCTCACACCCCTCATCCTCCTCTCTCTCTCACCCGCTCTCTCTCGCTCTCTCAAACCACCTCGCTCTCTAAAACCCCTCTCTCTCACCCTCTCTCTCTTACCCCCCTCATCCTCCTCTCTCTCTCTCACCCGCTCTCGCTCGCTCTCTCAAACCCCCTTTCTCTCTCAACCCCTCTCTCTCACCCTCTCTCTCTCACCCCCGCATTCTCCTCCCTCTCTCTCACCCGCTCTCTCTTGCTCTCTCAAACACCTTTTCTCACACCCTCTCTCACCCCCTCATCCTTCTCTCTCTCTCACCCGCTCTCACTCGCTCTCTCAAACCCCCCCTCTCTCTCTCAACCCCTTTCTCTCACCCTCTCTCTCTCCCACCCCCTCATCCTCCTCCCGATCTCTCACCCGCTCTCTCTCGCTCTCTTAAACCCCCTCTCTCTCTAAAACCCCTCTCTCTCACCCTCTCTCTCTCACACCCCTCATCCTCCTCTCTCTCTATCACCCGCTCTCTCGCTCTCTCAAACTCCCTCTCTCTCTCAAACCCTCTCTCTCACTCTCCCTCATCCTCCTCTCTCTCTATCAACCGCTTTCTCTCGCTCTCTCCAAAACCCCTCTCTCTCACCATCTCTCTCTCACCCCACTGATCCTCCTCTCTCCAACTCACCCTCTCTCTCTCACCGCCCTCATCCTTCTCCCCCTCTCTCACCCGCTCTTTCTCACTCTCTCAAACCCCCTCTCTCTCTCAACCCCTCTCTCTCACCCTCTCTCTATCAACTCCCTCCTCCTCTCTCTCAACCGCTCTCTCTTGCTATCTCAAACCCCTTCTCTCTCTAAACCCCCTTTCTCTCACACTCTCTCTCACACCCCCTCATCCTCCACTCTCTCTCTCACCCGCTCTCACTCACTCTCTCACACCCCCTCGCTCTCTAAAACCCCTCTCTCACACCCTCTCTCTCTCACCCGTCTCATCCTCCTCTCTCTCTCTCACCCGCTCTCTCTCGCTCTCTCAAATCCTGTCTGTCTCTCTAACCCCTCTTTCTCACCCCCCTCATCCTCCTCTCTCTCTCTCTCACCCGCTCTCTCTCGCTCTCTCAAACCCCTCTCTCTCTAAAACCCCCCTCTCTCACCCTCTGTCTCTCACCCCCTCATCCTCCTCTCCCTCTCCCTCACACGCTCTCTCTCGCTCTCTCAAACCACCTCACTCTCTAAAACCCCTCTCTCTCACCCTCTCTCTCTTACCCCCCTCATCCTCCTCTCCCTCTCTCTCACCCGCTCTCTCTCGCTCTCTCAAACCCCCTCTCTCTCTCAACCCTTCTCTCTCACCCTCACTCTCTCACCCCCGCATTCTCCTCCCTCTCTCTCACCCGCTCTCTCTCGCTCTCTCAAACCACATCGCTCTCTAAAACCCCTCTCTCTCACCCTCTCTCTCTTACCCCCCTCATCCTCCTCTCCCTCTCTCTCACCCGCTCTCTCTCGCTCTCTCAAACCCCCTCTCTCTCTCAACCCTTCTCTCTCACCCTCACTCTCTCACCCACGCATTCTCCTCCCTCTCTCTCACCCGCTCTCTCGCTCTCTCAAACCACATCGCTCTCTAAAACCCCTCTCTCTCACCCTCTCTCTCTTACCCACCTCATCCTCCACTGTCTCTCTCTCACCCGCTCTCTCTCGCTCTCTCAAACCCCCTCTCTCTCTAAAACCCCTTTCTCACACCCTCTCTATCTCACCCCCCTCATCCTCCTCTCTCTCTCACCCGCTCTCTCTCGCTCTCTAAAACCCCTCACTCTCACCCTCTCTCTCTTACCCAACTCATCCTCCGCTCTCTCTCTCTCTCACCCGCTCTCTCTCGCTCTCTCAAACCCCCTCTCTTTCTAAAACACCTTTCTCACACCCTCTCTATCTCAACATCCTCTTCCTCCTCTCTCTCTCTCTCACCCGCTCTCTCTCGCTCTCACAAACCCCTCTCTCTCTAAAAACCCTCTCTCTCACCCTCTGTCTCTCACCGCCCTCATCCTCCTCTCTCTCCCTCACCCGCTCTCTCTCGCTCTCTCAAACCACCTCGCTCTCTAAAACCCCTCTCTCTCACCCTCTCTCTCTTACCCCCCTCATCCTCCTCTCTCTCTCTCTCACCCGCTCTCTTGCTCTCTCAAACCCCCTCTCTCTAAAACCCCTCTCTCTCACCCTCTCTCTCTCACCACCCCATCCTCCTCTCTCTCTCTCATCCGCTCTCTCTCGCTTTCTCAAACCCCCTCTCTCTCTAAACCCCCTCTCTCTCACCCCCCTCGTCCTCCTCACTCTCTCTCACCCGCTCTCTCTAGCTCTCTCAAACCCCCTCTCTCGCTCAACCCCTCTCTCTCACCCTGTCTCTCTTACCCCCCTCACCCTCCTCTCTCTCTCTCTCAACCGCACTCTCAAACGCCCTCTCTCTAAAACCCCCCTCTCTCTCACCCTCTCTCTCTCTCACCCCCCATCCTCCTCTCTCTCTCACCCACTCTCTCGTACTCTCTAACCCCCTCTCTCTCAACCCCTCGCTCTCACCCTCTCTCTCTCAACCCCCCATCCTCCTCACTCTCTCTCACCCGCTCTCTCTCGCTCTCTCAAACCACCTCTCTCTGTCAACCCCTCTCTCTCACCCTCTCTCTCTCACCCCCCTCATCCTCCTCACTCTCTCTCACCCGCTCTCTCTAGCTCTCTCAAACCCCCTCTCTCGCTCAACCCCTCTCTCTCACCCTGTCTCTCTTACCCCCCTCACACTCCTCTCTCTCTCTCTCACCCGCACTCTCAAACGCCCCCTCTCTAAAACCCCTCTCTCTCTCACCCTCTCTCTCTCTCTCACCACCCCCCATCCTCCTCTCTCTCTCTCACCCACTCTCTCGTACTCTCAAACCCCCTCTCTCTCAACCCCTCGCTCTCACCCTCTCTCTCTCAACCCCCTCATCCTCCTCACTCTCTCTCACCCGCTCTCTCTCGCTCTCTCAAACCACCTCTCTCTCTCAACCCCTCTCTCTCACCCTCTCTCTCTCACCCTCCTCATCCTCCTCTCTCTCTCTCACCCGCTCTCTCAAACACCCTCTCTCTCAAAATACCCCCTCTCTCACCCTCTGTCTCTCACACGCCTCATCCTCCTCTCTCACTCTCTCAACAGCTCTCTCTCGCTCTCTCAAACCTCCTCTCTCTCAACCCCTCTTTCTCACCCGCTCTTTCTCTCACCCCCTCATCCTCCTCTCTCTCTCTCACCCGCTCCCTCTCGCTCTCTCAAACCCCTCTCTCTCTAAACCTCGAGCTCTCTCATCCCCATCCTCCTCCTCTATCTCTCTCACCCGCTCTATCTCACTCGCTCAAAACCCCTCTCTCTCTAAAGCCCCTTTCTCACACCCTCTCTATCTCACCCCCCTCATCCTCCTCTCTCTCTCTCCCCCCCGCTCTCTCTCGCTCTCTCAAACCCCTCTCTCTCTAAAACCCCTCTCTCTCACCCTCTGTCTCTCACCCCCTCATCCTCCTCTCTCTCTCTCACCCGCTCTCTCTCGCTCTCTCAAACCACCTCGCTCTCTAAAACCCCTCACTCTCACCCTCTCTCTCTTACCCCCTCATCCTCCTCTCCCTCTCTCTCACCCGCTCTCTTGCTCTCTCAAACCTCCTCTCTCTAAAACACCTCTCTCTTACCCTCTCTCTCTCACCACCCCATCCTCCTCTCTCTCTCTCTCCCGCTCTCTCTCGCTTTCTCAAACCCCCTCTCTCTCTAAACCCCCTCTCTCTCACCCCCCTCATCCTCCTCACTCTCTCCCGCTCTCTCTCGCTCTCTCAAACCCCCTCTCTCGCTCAACCCCTCTCTGTCACCATCTCTCTCTTACCCCCCTCATCCTCCTCTCTCTCACCCGCACTCTCAAACGCCCTCTCTCTAAAACCCCTCTCTCTCGCCCTCTCTCTCTCTCTCACCCCCCTCATCCTCCTCTCTCTCTCTCTCACCCACTCTCTCGTACTCTCAAACCGCCTCTCTCTCAACCCCTCACTCTCACCCTCTCTCTCTCACCCCCCTCATCCTCCTCTCTCTCTCTCACCCGCTCTCTCGCTCTCTCAAACACCCTCTCTCTCAAAATACCCCGTCTCTCACCCTCTGTCTCTCACACCCCTCATCCTCCTCTCTCACTCTCTCAACAGCTCTCTCTCGCTCTCTCAAACCTCCTCTCTCTCAACCCCTCTTTCTCACCCGCTCTTTCTCTCACCCCCTCCGCCTCCTCTCTCTCTCTCACTCGCTCTCTCTCACTCTCTCAAACCCCTCTCTCTCTAAACCCCTAGCTCTCTCACCCCTCTCATCCTCCTCACTCTCTCTCACCCGCTCCCTCTCGCTCTCTCACACCACCTCGCTCTCTAAAACCCCTCTCTCTCACCCTCTCTCTCTTACCCCCTGCATCCTCCTCTCTCTCTTACCCGCCCTCTCTCGCTCTCTCAAACCCCTCTCTCTCTAAAACCCCTTTCTCACATCCTCTCTATCTCACCCCCCTCATCCTCCTCTCTCACTCTCACCCGCTCTCTCTCGCTCTCTCAAACCCCCTTTCTCTCTAAAACCCCTTTCTCACACCTTCTCTATCTCACCCCCCTCATCCTCCTCTCTCTCTCTCACCCGCTCCCTCTCGCTCTCTCAAACCCCTCTCTCTCTAAACCCCTAGCTCTCTCACCCCCCTCATCCTCCTCTCTCTCTCTCACCCACTCTCTCTCACTCTCTCAAACCCCCTCTCTCTCTAAAACACCTTTCTCACACCCTCTCTATCTCACCCCCCTCATCCTCCTCTCTCTCTCTCACCCGCTCTCTCTCGCTCTCTCAAACCCCTCTCTCTCTAAAACCCCTCTCTCTCACCCTCTGTCTCCCACCCCCCTCATCCTCCTCTCTCTCTCTCTCACCCGCTCTCTCTCGCTCTCTCAAACCACCTCGCTCTCTAAAACCCCTCTCTCTCACCCTCTCTCTCTTACCCCCCTCATCCTCCTCTCTCTCTCTCTCAACCGCTCTCTTGCTCTCTCAAACCCCCTCTCTCTAAAACGGCTCTCTCTCACCCTCTCTATCTCACCAACCCATCCTCCTCTCTCTCTCACCCCCTCTCTCTCGCTTTCTCAAACCCCCTCTCTCTCTAAACCCACTCTCTCTCAACCCCCTCATCCTCCTCACTCTCTCTCACCCGCTCTCTCTCTCGCTCTCTCAAACCCCCTCTCTCGCTCAACCCCTCTCTCTCACCCTCTCTCTCTTACCCCCCTCATCCTCCTCTCTCTCACCCGCACTCTCAAACGCCCTCTCTCTAAAACCCCTCTCTCTCACCCTCTCTCTCTCTCACCCCCCCATCCTCCTCTCTCTCTCTCTCACCCACTCTCTCGTACTCTCAAACCGCCTCTCTCTCAACCCCTCGCTCTCACCCTCTCTCTCTCAACCCCCCAGCCTCCTCACTCTCTCTCACCCGCTCTCTCTCGCTCTCTCAAACCCCCTCTCTCTCTCAACCGCTCACTCTCACCCTCTCTCTCACCCCCCTCATCCTCCTCTCTCTCTCTCACCGGCTCTCTCTCGCTCTATCAAACACCCTCTCTCTCAAAATACCCCCTCTCTCACCCTCTCTCTCTCACACGCCTCATCCTCCTCTCTCACTCTCTCAACAGCTCTCTCTCTCGCTCTTTCCAACCTCCTCTCTCTCAACACCTCTTTCTCACCCGCTCTCTCTCACCCCCTCCTCCTCCTCTCTCTCTCTCACTCGCTCTCTCTCACTCTCTCAAACCCCTCTCTCTCTAAACCCCTAGCTCTCTCACCCCCCTCATCCTCCTCTCTCTCTCTCTCACCCGCTCTCTCAAACACCCTCTCTCTCAAAATACCCCCTCTCTCACCCTCTGTCTCTCACACTCCTCATCCTCCTCTCTCACTCTCTCACCCGCTCTCTCTCGCTCTCACAAACCCCTCTCTCTCTAAAAACCCTCTCTCTCACCCTCTGTCTCTCACCGCCCTCATCCTCCTCTCTCTCCCTCACCCGCTCTCTCTCGCTCTCTCAAACCACCTCGCTCTCTAAAACCCCTCTCTCTCACCCTCTCTCTCTTACCCCCCTCATCCTCCTCTCTCTCTCTCACCCGCTCTCTTACTCTCTCAAACCCCCTCTCTCTAAAACCCCTCTCTCTCACCCTCTCTCTCTCACCACCCCATCCTCCTCTCTCTCTCTCATCCGCTCTCTCTCGCTTTCTCAAACCCCCTCTCTCTCTAAACCACCTCTCTCTAAAACCCCCTCGTCCTCCTCACTCTCTCTCACCCGCTCTCTCTAGCTCTCTCAAACCCCGTCTCTCGCTCAACCCCTCTCTCTCACCCTGTCTCTCTTACCCCCCTCACCCTCCTCTCTCTCTCTCTCACCCGCACTCTCAAACACCCTCTCTCTCAAAATACCCCCTCTCTCACCCTCTGTCTCTCACACGCCTCATCCTCCTCTCTCACTCTCTCAACAGCTCTCTCTCGCTCTCTCAAACCTCCTCTCTCTCTCAACCCCTCTTTCTCACCCGCTCTTTCTCTCACCCCCTCATCCTCCTCTCTCTCTCTCACCCGCTCCCTCTCGCTCTCTCAAACCCCTCTCTCTCTAAACCCCTAGCTCTCTCATCCCCATCCTCCTCCTCTATCTCTCTCACCCGCTCTACCTCACTCTCTCAAACCCGCTCTCTCTCTAAAACCCCTTTCTCACACCCTCTCTTTCTCACCCCCCTCATCCTCCTCTCTCTCTCTCCCCCGCTCTCTCTCGCTCTCTCAAACCCCTCTCTCCTTAAAACCCCTCTCTCTCACCCTCTGTCTCTCACCCCCTCATCCTCCTCTCTCTCTCTCACCCGCTCTCTCTCGCTCTCTCAAACCACCTCGCTCTCTAAAACCCCTCTCTCTCACCCTCTCTCTCTTACCCCCCTCATCCTCCTGTCTGTCTCTCTCCCGCTCTCTTGCTCTCTCAAACCTCCTCTCTCTAAAACCCCTCTCTCTCACCCTCTCTCTCTCACCACCCCATCCTCCTCTCTCTCTCTCTCCCGCTCTCTCTCGCTTTCTCAAACCCCATCTCTCTCTAAACCCCCTCTCTCTCACCCCCCTCATCCTCCTCACTCTCTCCCGCTCTCTCTCGCTCTCTCAAACCCCCTCTCTCGCTCAACCCTTCTCTCTCACCCTCTCTCTCTTACCCCCCTCATCCTCCTCTCTCTCACCCGCACTCTCAAACGCCCTCTCTCTAAAACCCCTCTCTCTCACACCCTCTCTCTCTCTCACCCCCCCATCCTCCTCTCTCTCTCTCTCACCCACTCTCTCGTACTCTCAAACAGCCTCTCTCTCAACCCCTCGCTCTCACCCTCTCTCTCTCAAACCCCATCCTCCTCACTCTCTCTCACCCGCTCTCTCTTGCTCTCTCAAACCCCCTCTCTCTCTCAACCCCTCACTCTCACCCTCTCTCTCTCACCCCCCTCATCCTCCTCTCTCTCTCTCACCCGCTCTCTCAAACACCCTCTCTCTCAAAATACCCCCTCTCTCACCCTCTGTCTCTCACACCCCTCATCCTCCTCTCTCTCTCTCTCAACAGCTCTCTCTCGCTCTCTCAAACCTCCTCTCTCTCAACCCCTCTTTCTCACCCGCTCTTTCTCTCACCCACTCCGCCTCATCTCTCTCTCTCACTCGCTCTCTCTCACTCTCTCAAACCCCTCTCTCTCTCAACCCCTAGCTCTCTCACCCCCTCATCCTCCTCACTCTCTCTCACCCGCTCTCTCTCGCTCTCTCACACCACCTCGCTCTCTAAAACCCCTCTCTCTCACCCTCTCTCTCTTACCCCCTGCATCCTCCTCTCTCTCTTACCCGCCCTCTCTCGCTCTCTCAAACCCCTCTCTCTCTAAACCCCCTTTCTCACATCCTCTCTATCTCACCCCCCTCATCCTCCTCTCTCTCTCTCACCCGCTCTCTCTCACTCTCTCAAACTCCCTCTCTCTCTAAAACCCCTTTCTCACACCCTCTCTATCTCACCCCCTCATCCTCCTCTCTCTCTCTCTCACCCGCTCTCTCTCGCTCTCTCAAAACCCTGTCTCTCTAAAACCCCGCTCTCTCACCCTCTGTCTCCCACCCCCCTCATCCTCCTCTACCTCTCTCTCACCCGCTCTCTCTCGCTCTCTCAAACCACCTCGCTCTCTAAAACCCCTCTCTCTCACCCCCTCTCTCTTACCCCCCTCATCCTCCTCTCTCTCTCTCACCCGCTCTCTTGGTCTCTCAAACCCCCTCTCTCTAAAATGGCTCTCTCTCACCCTCTCTATCTCACCACCCCATCCTCCTCTCTCTCTCTCTCCCGCTCTCTCTCGCTTTCTCAAACCCCCTCTCTCTCTAAACCCCCTCTCTCTCAAACCCCCTCATCCTCCTCACTCTCTCTCACCCGCTCTCTCTCTCGCTCTCTCAAACCCCCTCTCTCGCTCAACCCCTCTCTCTCACCCTCTCTCTCTAACCCCCCTCATCCTCCTCTCTCTCACCCGCACTCTCAAACGCCCTCTCTCTAAAACCCCTCTCTCTCACCCTCTCTCTCTCTCTCACCCCCCCTCATCCTCCTCTCTCTCTCTCTCACCCACTCTCTCGTGCTCTCAAACCGCCTCTCTCTCAACCCCTCGCTCTCACCCTCTTTCTCTCAACCCCCCATCCTCCTCACTCTCTCTCACCCGCTCTCTCTCGCTCTCTCAAACCCCCTCTCTCTCTCAACCCCTCACTCTCACCCTCTCACTCTCACCCCCCTCATCCTCCTCTCTCTCTCTCACCGGATCTCTCGCTCTCTCAACCACCCTCTCCCTCAAAATATCCCCTCTCTCACCCTCTCTCTCTCACACGCCTCATCCTCCTCTCTCACTCTCTCAACAGCTCTCTCTCTCGCTCTCTCAAACCTCCTCTCTCTCAACCCCTCTTTCTCACCCGCTCTCTCTCTCACCCCCTCCTCCTCCTCTCTCTCTCTCACTCGCTCTCTCTCACTCTCTCAAACCCCTCTCTCTCTAAACCCCTAGCTCTCTCACCCCCCTCATCCTCCTCTCTCTCTCTCACCCGCTCTCTCTCGCTCGCTCTCTCTCGCTCTCTCAAACCACCTCGCTCTCTAAACCCCCTCTCTCTCACGCTCTCTCTCTTACCCCCCTCATCCTCCTCTCTCTCTGTCTCACCCGCCCTCTCTCGCTCTCTCAAACCCCCTCTCTCTGTAATACCCCTTTCTCACAACCTCTCTATCTCACCCCCTCATCCTCCTCTCTCTCTCTCACCCGCTCTCTCTCGCTCTCTCAAACCCCTCTCTCTCTAAAACCCCCCTCTCTCACCCTCTGTCTCTCACCCCCCTCATCCTCCTCTCTCTCTCTCTCACCCGCTCTCTCTCGCTCTCTCAAACCACCTCGCTCTCTAAAACCCCTCTCTCTTACCCTCTCTCTCTTACCCCCCTCATCCACCTCTCCCTCTCTCTCACCCGCTCTCTCGCTCTCTCAAACCCCCTCTCTCTCAACCCTTCTCTCACCCTCTCTCTCTCACCCCCGCATTCTCCTCCCTCTCTCTCACCCGCTCACTCTCGCTCTCTCAAACCACCTCGCTCTCTAAAACCCCTCTCTCTCACCCTCTCTCTCTTACCCACCTCATCCTCCACTGTCTCTCTCTCACCCGCTCTCTCTCGCTCTCTCAAACCCCCCCTCTCTAAAACCCCTTTCTCACACCCTCTCTATCTCACCCCCCTCATCCTCCTCTCTCTCTCTCTCACCCGCTCTCTCTCAATCTCTCAAACCCCTCTCTCTCTAAACCCCTAGCTCTCTCACCCCCCTCATCCTTCTCTCTATCTCTCACCCGCTCTCTCAAATCACCTCGCTCTCTAAAACCCCTCTCACTCACCCTCTCTCTCTTACCCCCCTCATCCTCCTCTCTCGCTCTCTCTCACCCGCTCTCTTGCTCTCTCAAACCCCCTCTCTCTAAAACCCGTCTCTCTCACCCTCTCTCTCTCACCACCCCATCCTCCTCTCTCTCTCTCACCCGCTCTCTCTCACTCTCTCAAACCCCTCTCTCTCTAAACCCCTAGCTCTCTCACCCCCCTCATCCTCCTCACTCTCTCTCACCCGCTCTCTCTCGCTCTCTCACACCACCTCGCTCTCTAAAACCCCTCTCTCTCACCCTCTCTCTCTTACCCCCTGCATCATCCTCTCTCTCTTACCCGCCCTCTCTCGCTCTCTCAAACCCCTCTCTCTCTAAAACCCCTTTCTCACATCCTCTCTATCTCACCCCCCTCATCCTCCTCTCTCTCTCTCACCCGCTCACTCTCGCTCTCTCAAACCCCTCTCTCTAAACCCCTAGCTCTCTCACCCCCCTCATCCTCCTCTCTCTCTCTCACCCGCTCTCTCTCACTCTCTCAAACCCCCTCTCTCTCTAAAACCCCTTTCTCACACCCTCTCTATCTCACCCCCATCATCCTCCTCTCTCTCTCCCTCACCCGCTCTCTCTCGCTCTCTCAAACCCCTCTCTCTCTAAAACCCCTCTCTCTCACCCTCTGTCTCTCACCCCCTCATCCTCCTCTCTCTCTCTCTCTCTCACCCGCTCTCCCTCGCTCTCTCAAACCACCTCGCTCTCTAAAACCCCTCTCTCTCACCCTCTCTCTCTTACCCCCCTCATCCTCCTCTCTCTCTCTCACCCGCTCTCTTGCTCTCTCAAACCCCCTCTCTCTAAAACCCCTCTCTCACCCTCTCTCTCTCACCACCCCATCCTCCTCTCTCTCACCCGCTGTCTCTCGCTTTCTCAAACCCCCTCTCTCTCTAAACCCCCTCTCTCTCACCCCCCTCTTCCTCCTCACTCTCTCTCACCCGCTCTCTCTAGCTCTCTCAAACCCCCTCTCTCGCTCAACCCCTCTCTCTCACCCTGTCTCTCTTACCCTCCTCATCCTCCTCTCTCTCTCTCTTACCCGCACTCTCAAACGCCCTCTCTCTAAAACCCCTCTCTCTCTCTCACCCTCTCTCTCTCTCTCTCACCACCCCCCCATCCTCCTCTCTCTCTCTCACCCACTCTCTCGTACTCTCAAACCCCCTCTCTCTCAACCCCTCGCTCTCACCCTCTCTCTCTCAACCCCCCATCCTCCTCACTCTCTCTCACCCGCTCTCTCCCTCTCTCAAACCCCCTCTCTCTCTCAACCCCTCTCTCTCACCCTCTCTCTCTCACCCCCTCATCCTCCTCTCTCTCTCTCACCCGCTCTCTCCCTCTCTCAAACCCCCTCTCTCTCTCAACCCCTCGCTCTCACCCTCTCTCTCTCTCGATCCCCATCCTCCTCACTCTCTCTCACCCTCTCTCTCTCTCTCTCACCACCCCCCCATCCTCCTCACTCTCTCTCACCCGCTCTCTCCCTCTCTCAAACCCCCTCTCTCTCTCAACCCCTCTCTCTCACCCTCTCTCTCACCCCCCTCATCCTCCTCTCTCTCTCTCACCCGCTCTCTCGCTCTCTCAAACACCCTCTCTCTCAAAATACCCCCTCTCTCACCCTCTGTCTCTCACACCCCTCATCCTCCTCTCTCACTCTCTCAACAGCTCTCACTCGCTCTCTCAAACCTCCTCTCTCTCAACCCCTCTTTCTCACCCGCTCTTTCTCTCACCCCCTCCGCCTCCTCTCTCTCTCTCACTCGCTCTCTCTCACTCTCTCAAACCCCTCTCTCTCTAAACCCCTAGCTCTCTCACCCCCCTCATCCTCCTCACTCTCTCTCATCCGCTCTCTCTCGCTCTCTCAAACCCCTCTCTCTCTAAAACCCCTCTCTCTCACCCTCTGTCTCTCACCCCCTCATCCTCCTCTCTCTCTCTCTCTCACCCGCTCTCCCTCGCTGTCTCAAACCACCTCCCTCTCTAAAACCCCTCTCTCTCACCCTCTCTCTCTCATCACCCCATCCTCCTCTCTCTCTCTCTCCCGCTCTCCCTCGCTTTCTCAAACCCCCTCTCTCTCTAAACCCTCTCTCTCTCACCCCCCTCATTCTCCTCACTCTCTCTCACCCGCTCTCTCTCGCTCTCTCAAGCACCCCTATCTAAATCCCCTCTCTCTCACCCCTTGCCCTCTCTCTCTCTTATCCTTCTCTCTCTCACATCCGACTCTCTCACCCCCTTCTCTCTCAACCCCTCACCTGCTCTCTCACTCCTCTCTCTTTCCCAAACTCCCTCTCTCTTACATCCTCACCCATACTCTCTCACACCCCCTCTCTCTCTTACCCTTCTCTCTCTTTCACCCCCTCCCTCTCTCCAACCCCCTCCCTCTCTCCCACCCTCTCTCTGTCTCTTTCTCATACCCTCTCTCTCCTTCTCACTCCCTCTCTCTCTCACCCCATTTCACTCTCACTCCATTTCTCTCAAACCCTCTCTCTCTCATGCCCTTTCTCCCAGCCCCTCTCTGTCTCACCTCCAGTCTTTCTCTGACCCACTCTCACTCCCCCTTTGTCTCTCCCCCTTTCTCTCTCACCCCCCTCACATCGCCCTCTCTCACTCACCACTCTCCCTCACTCACCTCCCTCTCTCTCCCACTCCTCTCTCTCCCCCCTCTCTTTCTAACCCCCTCTCTCATCCTCTCTCCCTCTCTCTACCCCTTCTCTCTCACACTCCACCACTCTCTCTCACCCCCTTCTCTCCCTGAACCCTCTCTCTCTCAACCCCTCTCTCTCTACCCCCCTCCCCCTCTCTCTCACCCTTCTCTCCCCCTCTCTCACCCCACTCTGTCTCACCACCCCCTCTCTCAACCCAGCTCACTCTCTCATCCCCTCAATCTCCCCAACTCTTACTCTCTCATCCCTCTCTCTCTCAACCCCTCTATCTCAGCCCTTCTCTCTCACCCCTCTCTCTCTCACCCCCTCACCCCTCACCCCTCTCGCTCACCCCCTCTCGCCCATTCTCTCTCACACCCTCTCCTTCTCACTCCACTCTCTCTCTTATCCCCTCCCCACTTTCTTTCTCTCAATCACTCCTTCTCTCTCACACCCCTTCCCCCACCTCCTCTCTCACCCCCCTCTCTCACCCGCGCTCTCTTTCTCACTCACTGTCTCTTTCTCACTTACACTCTCTCTTTTTTTTTACTCACACTCTCTCTTTCTCAACCCCTCTCTCACCCGCGCTCTCAAACCCTCTCTCTCTTCCCCCCTCTTTCTCCCCTTCTCTCTCCCACTCTCTGCCAATTTTTTCATCCCCTCTCCCCCTCTCTCCCCCTCTCTCTCTCCCCTCTCTCTCTCCACTCTCTCTCTACCCCCTCGCTAGCCCCCCAATCTCTACCCCCTCTCTCCCCCTGTCTCTCACATCCCCTCTCTCTCGCTCCCATCTCACTCTCTCACCCCACTCTCACTCTCTCACCCCACTCTCTTTCTCTCACCCCACATTTCACTCCCTCCCACCCCTTCTCTCTCACACCCCTCTCTCTCACCCCCCTCTCTCTCACACCCCTCTCTCTCACACCCCTCTCTCTCAACACCTTTCTCTCTCCCCCTCTCTCTCACCCCCCTCTCTTCCTCTCCTCCACTCCTTCCCCCTCACTCACCTCCCCATCTCTCTCCCTCCTCTCTCTCCCCCTCTCTCTCCTCTTCTCTCTGACCCTTCTCTCCCCTCTCTCTGCCCCCTCACTCACCCCCTCTCCTCCGCTCTCTCCTCCTCACAACCCCCTCTCCCATCTCTCTCCCCCCTCTCTCCCCTTCTCTCTCACCCATCTCTCCCCCTCCCTCTCCCCCTCTCTCTCCTCCTCTCTCCCCTCCTCTCTCGCCTCCCTCTCTCTCCGCCCTCTCTCTCTCTCGCATCCTCTCTCTCTCTCACTCTTCCACTCGCTCTCTTCCTCTTGCTCTCTCTCACTCTCTCAACCTCTTCTCACACTCACTCTTCTCCCTGGCTATTTCCCTCTCTCTCTTGCCTCCCTCTCTATCTCATCTCACGGTCTCTCTCGCTCTCTCTCTCTCTGTCGCTCATGCTCTCTGTCTGTCTGTCTGTCTCCCTCTCTCTCAGTCCACCCTACTTCTTTCACTCTTGCTCTATCGTTCTCTCTGTCTGTTGCTCTCTCTCTCTCTCCATCTCTCTCTCTCAGTCCTCCCCCGCACGTCTTCTCTCTCGCAACCCATCTTTCTCAAACCCTCTCTCTCCCCCCTCTCTCTCTCAACCTCTCTCTCCCCCTCTCTCTCTCAACCCCTCTCTCTCTCAACCACTCTCTCACTCATCGCTCTCACCCCCCTCTCTCTCACTCCCCTCTCTCTCTCACCCCCTTTTCTCTCTCACCCCATCTCTCTCTCAACCCCTCACTCTCATATCCCCTCTCTCTCACCCCTGCTCCCTCTCGCACCCCGTCACCCCTCTCCCTCTCTCACACCCTTTCTCTCTTACCCCCTTTCTCTCTTACCCCGAGCTCTCTCTCTCACCACCCACCCTCTCTCTCTCAACCCCTCTCTCTCAACACTCGCACTCTTACTCCTCTCTCTCACACACTCCCTCTCTCTCACTCCCCCCTCTCTCACTCCCATCTCACTCTCTCACCCCTCTCTCTCACCACAATCTTTCTCTCTCTGTCCCACCCCCTCTGTATCTCACACCTTCTCTCTCATCTCCCTCTCACCCCACCCCTCTCTCTCACCCCTTCTCTCTCACACCCCTCTCAACACTACCCCATCTCTCTCACCCCCCTCTCTCTCACCCGCGCTCTCTTTTTCACTCACTCTCTCTCTTTCTCACCCCCTCTCTGTCACCCCTTCTCTCTCAACTCCTCTCTCTCCCGCCCCCTCTCTCTCTCTTCCCTCTCTCCCCCTCTCTCTCTCCCCTCTCTTGCCCCCCACTCTACCCCCTCTCTCTCACTCCCATCTTACTCTCTCACCCCACTCTCACTCTCTCCCCCACTCTCTCTCTCTTAGCCCACGTCTCACTCTCTCCCCCACTCTCTCTCTCTTAGCCCACGTCTCTCTCTCACTCACATCTCACTCTCTCACCCCACTCTCACTCTCTCCCCCACGTCTCTCTTTCGCCCACCCTCTCTATCTCCTACCCTTTCTCTCTCACACCCCTTCTCTCTCTCACAGCCCTGTTTCTCACCCCCTCTCTCTCAATTCCTCTCTCTCACCGCCTCTCTCTCAACACCTCTCTCACCCCCCTCTCTCCTCCTCTCTCTCACCCCCTCTCTCCCCCTTCTCCTGTCTGTCACTCTCACTCTCTGCCTCCCTTTCTCTCAGTCCACCTTATCTCTCTCACCTCTTCTCTCTCACTCTTGTTCTATCGTTCTCTCTGTTCTGTTGCTCTCTCTCTCCGTCTCTCTCTCTCAGTCCTCCCCCTCACCTCCTCTCTCTCTCAACCCATCTTTCTCAACCCCTCTCTCTCCTCTCTCTCCCTAACCCTCTCTCTCTCAGCCCCTCTTTCCCCCGTCTCTCTCTCTCAACCCCCTCTCTGTCAACCCCTCTCTCTCAATCTCTCTCTCCCCCTCTCTCAACCACGCTCTCTCACCCCCTTTCTCCCACTCCCCTTTCTCTCACGACCCTTCGTTCTCTCACCACCTTCTCTCTCTCAACCCCACTCTCTCACCCCTCTCTCTCTCACCCCCTCTCTCACCCCCTCCCTCTCTCCCACCCTCTCTTTATCTCTTTCTCATCCCCTCTCTCTCCTTCTCACTCCTTCACTCTCACCCCCTCTCTCTCTTCCCCTCTCTTTCACACCCTCTCTCTCTCACTCCCATCTCTCTCTTTCTCAACCCCACTCTCTCTCATTCCCCATCTCTCACCAACCTCTCTCTCACACCCACTCTCTCTCTCACCCACCTCTCTTTCTCAACCCCCCTCACTCCCTCTCACCCAGCTCTCTCTCACACACCTCTCTCTCCCACCCCCTCTCACAGCCCCTCTATCTCCCTCCCACCTCCCTCACCCTCCCACCCCCATCCCCCCCACACTCCCTCACCTACCTACCCCTCTCACCCCCCTCTCTCACCCCCCTTACACCTCCTCTCTCTCTCAAGCCCCTCTCTCTGTCACCCCTCTCTCTCTCTCACCACTCTAACTCTCTTACCTGCTCTCCCTCTCTCTCTACCCCTCTCTCCCCCTCTCTCACTCCTCTCTCTCCCCCCTCTCTCACTCCTCTCTCTCACCTCTCTCTCTCTCACACCCCTCTCTCTCCCACCCTCCCTCTCTCATCCCGTCCCTCTCTCACCCCCTTCCACTCTCACACCCTCCCTCTCTCCCCCCTCTTTCTCCCCTCTCTCTCACCCCTCTCTCTCTCACACCCCTCTCTATCACCCTCCCTCTCCCATCCCGTCCCTCTTTCCCCCTCCCACTCTCATCCCTCCTCTCTCACACACTCCCCATCTCACCCATCTCTCTCAGCCCATCTCTCTCTCAGCCCCTCTCTCTCTCAGCCCCTCCTACTCTCACCCACCCTCTCTTGCACCCCATGTCTCTCTCAGCCCCTCTCTCACTGCACCCTCCCCTCCCGCCCCCTCTGTCTCCCACCCTTTCTCTCTCATACCCGTTCTCTCTCTCACACCCCTGCTTCTCACCTCCCCTCTCAATTCCTCTCTTTCACCCCCTCTCTCTCAACACCTCTCTCTCACCCTCTCTCTCCCCCTCTCTCTCCCCTCTCCTCCACTCTCTCCCCCTCTATCCGCCATCTCTCTGCCCCCTCTCTCTCCCCTCTCCCTCTCCCTCCCCCTCTCCCGCCCCCTCTCTCTCTCCTCCTGTCTCCCCTCCTCTTTCGCTCCTCTCTCTCACACCCCTCTCTTACGTCTCTCTCTCTCTATCACTTCAGCTCGCTCTCTTCCCCTTGCGGTCTCTCTCACTCTCTCATCCTCTTCTCACATTATCTCTCTCTCCCTGCCTCTCTCCCTCTCTCTTGCCTCCCTCTCTCTCTTATCTCACGGTCTCTCTCATTCGCTCTCTCTTGCTCGTGGTCTCTCTCTCTCTCTCTCTCTCTCTCTCTCTCTGTCGCTCATGCTCTCTCTGTCTGGCACTCTCACTCTCTCTCTACCTCTCTCTCAGTCCACCCTACCTCCCTCACCTCTTCTCTCTCACTCTTGCTTTATCTCTCTCTCTGTCTGTCGCACTCTCTCTCCGTCTCTCTCTCAGTATCCCCCCTCACCTCCTCTCTCTCAACCCATCTTTCTCAACCCCTCACTCCCCCCTCTCTCTCACCGCACTTCTCTCTCACCCCCTTCTCTCTCTCAACCCCACTCTCTTTCAACCCCGCTCTCTCTCACCCCTTTCTCACCCCCCATCACCACCACCTCACTCAAATCCCCTCACTCTCTGATCCCCTCACTCTCTCACCCCCTCACTCACCCCTCTCTCTTTTCCAATCTCTCTCTCACCCCTTTCTCACCCCCCATCACCACCACCTCACTCAAATCCCCTCACTCTCTGATCCCCTCACTCTCTCACCCCCTCACTCACCCTTCTCTCTTTTCAACTCTCTCTCTCAGCCCTGTCTTTCTCTGTCAACCCCTCACTCTCGCCCCTCTCTCTCATTCCCTCTCTCCCTCACCCCCCTTTCTCTTCACCCCCTCTCTCAACCCCCCTCAATCGCTCATCCCCTCACTCTCTCACCCCATCAGTCTCTCACCCCTCTCTCTCAACCATTTATCTCTCTCACATCCATCTCTCTCTCACCACCCTCTCTCTCTCCACTCTCTCTCCGTCACCCCTCTCTCTCCCACCCCAATCTCTTTTACATCCCCCCTCTCTCTCACTCACACTCTCACACACCCTCTCTCTCGCACCCCCTCTCTCTCTCGTCCCTTCTCTCCCACATCCTCTCTGTCACTCACCTAAATCTCTCCCTCTCACCGCCCTCTCACCCCTCTCTCTCACACCCCCTCTCTCTCAAACCTCTCTTTCTCCCACCTTCCTCTCTCTCAACCCCTCTCTCTCTCACCCCTCTCTCTCTCACACCCTCTCTCTCACCCCTCTCTCTCACCCCTCTCTCTCAACACCCCCTCTCTCAACACCCCTCAAACTCTCATCCCCTCACTCTCTAACCCCCTCAGTCTCTCACCCACCTCTCTCTCAACCCCTCTCTCACACATCCATCTCTCTCTCACCTCTCTCTCTGTCACCCCTTTCTCTCCCACCCCAATCTCTTTCACATCCCCATCTCTCTGCCTCTTTCTCCTTCCCTCTCTCTCCTTCTCGCTCCCTCTCTCTCACCCCCATTCTCTCTCACCCCTCTCTCTTCCACTCCCTCTGTGTCACTCACTCCCACGTCTCCCTCTCACTGCCCTCTCACCCCATTCTTTCTCTTACCCACTGCCCACTTTCTCACTCTCAAACACCCCTTGTCTCTCACCCCTCTCTCTCACACCTCTCTCTCACTCCCTGTGTCTCTCACCATCCCTCTCTCACCACCCCCTCTCTCAACCCCCCTCACTCTCTCATCCCCTCTCTCTCACCCCTCTCTCTGTCACCCCCTCTCACCCCTCCTCTATCTCTCACCCCCTCACCCCTCTCCCTTTCTCTCTTACCCTGCGCTCTCCCTCTCTCTAACCCCTCCCCCTCTCACCCCTCTCGGTCACCTCCTCTCTCTAACCCTCTCTCTCACCCCTCTCTTTCTCTCTCAACCCCTCTCTCTCTCACCACATTCTCTCACACCCTCTCTCTCACCCCTCTCTCTCTCACACCTCTCTTTCTCTGTCAACCCCTCTCTCTCACCGCTCTCTCTCTCACTCCCTCTCTCGCTCACTGCCCTCCTCTCACCACACCCTCTCTCAACAACCCTCACTCTCTCACCCCCTCTCTCTAAACCCCTCTCTCTCTCACATCCATCTCTCTCTCACCCCTCTCTCTCTCCCCTCTCTCTCTCTCTCCGTTACCCCTCTCTCTCCCACCCCAATCTCTTTCACATCCCCCCTCTCTCTCACACACACTCTCACACACATTCGCTCTCAATCCCCGCCCTCTCTCCCGCCATCTCTCTGCCTTTTTCTCATCCCCTCTCTCTCCTTCTCACTCCCTCTCTCTCACCCCCTCTCTCTCTTAATGCCTCTCTCTCCCACCCCCTCTCTGTCACTCACTCCCACCTCCTCCTCTCACCCAGCTCTCTCTCTCTCACCCCCTCTCTCTCCCACCCCTCTCTCTCTCACCCCTCGCTCTCTCACCCCTCTCTCACACCCCTCTCTCTCTCTCTCACCCTCTCCTTCTAACTCCACTCACTCTCTTACCCCTTCCCCACTTTCTCTCTCAATCACCCCTTGTCTCTCAACCCCCCACTCTCTCCCACCTCCCTCTCTTACACCCCTCTCACTCCCATCTCACTCTCTCACCCCTCTCTCTCTCTCACCACAGTCTCTCTCTGTCCCATCGCCTCTGTCTCTCACCCCTTCTCTCTCAACCCCTTCTCACCACACCCCCTCTCTTCACCCCTCACACTCTCACCCCTCTCTCTTTCTCACTTACACTCTCTCTCTTTTTCACTCACTCTCTCTTTCTCAACCCTCTCTCTCACACCCTCTCTCTCAACTCCTCTCTCTCCCCTCTCACTACCCCCTCTCTTGCCCCCCACTCTCTACCCCCTCTCTCCCCTGTCTCTCACACCCCCTCTCTCTCACTCCCATCTCACTCTCTCACCCCACTCACTCCCTCACCCCACGCTCACTCTCTCACCCCACTCTCTCTCTCTCTTAGCCCACGTCTCTCTCTTTCTCACCCCTTATTCCCCCCATCTCTCTCAACCCATCTCTCTCAACCCGTCTCTCACCCCATCTCTCTCTCAAACCCCTCTCTCAACCGCACTCTCTCACCTCTCTCTCTCACTCCCCTCTCTCTCACTCCACTCTGTCTCTCACTCCCCTTCTCTCTCTCTTACCCCCTTTTCTCTCTCAACCCCTCTCTATCTCAACCCCGCTCTCTCTCTCACTCCTCTCTCTGACCGTCCTCTCGCCCAGCTCTCTCTCTCAACCCCCTCTCTCTCCCACACCCCTCTCTCTCACCCCCTCTCTCTCACCCCTCCCTCTCTCACCCCTCCCTCTCTCACCCCACTCTCTCTCACCCCTCTCTCTCACCCCCCTCTCTCTCACCCCCTCTCTCTCACCCCTCGCTCTCTCACCCCTCTCTCTCACCCCCCTCTCTCTCACTCCCGTCTCTCTCACCCGTCCCTCTCTCACCCCTCGCTCTCTCACCCCTCTCTCTCACCCCCCTCTCTCTCACTCCCTAATCTCTCACCCCTCCCTCTCTCACCCCTCGCTCTCTCACCCCTCTCTCTCACCCCGCTCTCTCTCACTCCTCTCTCTCTCTGACCGTCCTCTCGCCCAGTTCTCTCTCTCAACCCCCTCTCTCTCCCACACCCCTCTCTCTCACCTCCCTCTCTCTCACCCCCCTCTCTCTCACCCCACTCTCTCTCACCCCTCTCTCTCTCACCCCTCACTCTCTCACCCCTCACTCTCACCCCTCTCTCTCACACCCTCTCCTTCTCACTCCTCTCTCTCTTACCGTCTCCCCACTTTCTCTCTCAATCACCCCTTGTCTCTCAACCCGTCTCTCTCTCCCACCTCCCTCTCTCTCACTCCCTCTCTCTCTCTCTTAGCCCTCTCTCACACCCCCTCTCATTCTCATCTCACTCTCTCCCCCCCCTCTCACCACAGTCACTCTCTCTCTCTCTGTCCCATCCCCTCTGTCTCTCACCCCTTCTCCCCCTACCCTTCTCTCTCACCCCTCGCTCTCTCACCCCTCGCTCTCTCTCCCCCTCTCTCTTTCACACTCACGCTCTCTCTTTCTCACTTTCACTCTCTCTTTTTCACTCACTGTCTCTCTTTCTCACCCCTTCTCTCTCTCAACTCCTCTCTCCCTCCCCCCTCTCTCCCTTCTCTCTACCCCCTGTCTTGCCCCCACTCTCTACCCCCTCTCTTCCCCTGTCTCTCACACCCCCTCTCTCTTAATCCCATCTCACTCTCTCACCCCACTCTCTTTCTCTTAGCCCACGTCTCTCTCTCACTCACCCCTTTTCCCACATCTCTTTCAACCCCTGTCTCTCACCCCCTCTCTCTTTCAACTCCCTCTCTCAACCTCTCTCTCTCAACACCTCTCTCTCACCCCCCTCTCTCTCCCACTCCGCTCTCTCTCCCACCCCCTTCTCTCTCACCACCCTCTCTCTCACCCCCTCTCTCTCCCCCTCGCTCTCTCACCCATCTCTCTCACCCACTCTCTCTCTCACACCCTCTCCTTCTCACTCCACTCTCTCTGCTACCCCCTCCCCACTTTCTCTCTCTCAATCACTCCTTCTCTCTCACCACCTCTCTCTCCCACCTCCCTCTCTCTCAACCCTCTCTCTCTCTCACCCCTCTCTCTCAACCCCCCCTCAACCCCCCTCTCTCTCTCCCCCTCTCTCTCTCAACCCTTCTCCCTAACCCCTCGCTCTCTCACCCCTCTCTCTCACATTCCCTCGCTCTCTCTCACCATACCCTCTCTCAAACCCCCTCACTCTCTCATCCCCTCTCTCTCTCACGCCCTCACTCTCTCACCCCCTCCCTCTCACACCCCTCTCTCTCACACCGTCTCTCTCCCACCCCCCTCTCTCTCACCACCGCCTCTCTCAACCTCCCTCACTCTCTCATCCCCTCACTCTCTCACACCCTCAATCTCTCACGCCCTTTCTCTTTCTCAAACCCTTTCTCTCGCCCCACTCTCTCTCATCCCCTCTCTCTCACCCCTCTCTCTCACTCCCTCTCACACCCTTTCTCTCTTACCACGCGCTCTCTCTAACCCCTCACCTTCTCACCCCTCTCGCTCACCCCTCTCTCTCACCCACTCTCTCAATCACACCCTGCCCTTCTCACTCCACTCTCTCTCTTACCCCCCACACTTTCTCTCCCTCAATCACCCCCTCACTCTCTCTCTCTCATCCCTCTCTCTGTCACCCCCTCTCACCCTCCTCCCTCTCTCACCCCCTCACCCCTTTCCCTTTCTCTCTTACCCCGCGCTCTCTCTCGAACCCCTCTCCCTCTCACCCACCCCCTCTCTCTCTTCCTCTCTCTCTCTCACCCCTCTCTTTCTCACCCTCTGTCTCTCACCACTCTCTCTCACACACTCTCTTTCTCTGTCAACCTCTCTCTCTCACCCCTCTCTCACTCCCTCTCTCTCTAAACGCCCCCTCTCACCACCCCCTCTCTCAACACCCCTCAATCTCTCATCCCCTCAATCTCTCACACCCTCAGTCTCACACCCCCCTCTCTCTCAACCCCTCTCTATCTCACATCCACCTCTCTCTCACCCCCCTCTCTCTTCAAACCTTCTCTCACCCCCACTTAATCTCTCATCCCCTTACTCTCTCACGTCATCAGTCTCTCACACATCCCTCTCTCTCACACCTTCTCTCTCACCCCCCTCTCTCACCACCCCTCAATCTCTCATTCTCTCAGTCTCTCACACCCTCAGTCTCTCACCCCCCTCTCTCTCAACCCCTCTCTATCTCTCACATCCACCTCTCTCTCACCCCCCCCTCTTCAACCCCTCTCTCACCCCCCTCAATCTCTCATCCCCTTACTCTCTCACCTCATCAGTCTCTCACACCCCCCTCTCTCTCATCCCCCTCTCCCACCTTCCTCTCTCTCAACCCCCTCTCTCACCACCCCTCAAACATCTCCCTCTCTTCCCCCTCTCCCCTCTCTCTGTCACCTCTTTCTCTCCCACCCCAATCTCTTTCACATCCCCCCTCTTTCTCACACACACTCTCAAACACTCTCCCTCTCTCCCACCATCTCTCTGCCTCTTTCTCTCCCCTCTCTCCTTCTTGCGTCCTCTCTCTCACACCCTCTCTCTCACCCCCTCTCTCTCACACCCTCTCTCTCCCACCCCCTCTCTGTCATTTACTCCCACCTCTCCCTCAGCGCCCTCTCACCCAGCTCTCTCTCTCTCTCACCCCCTCTCTCTCTCCCACACCCCCTCTCTTCCTCCCTCTCACTCTTTCACCCTCTCTCTCTCACACCCCACCCCTCTCTCTCACCCTCCTCAGTCTCAGCCCCCACCCCCCTCACTCTCAACTCCCCTCTCTCTCTCTCACACCCTCTCTCTGAACCCCTCTTTCTCACTCCCTGTGTCTCTCACCACCCCTCTCTCACCACCCCCACTCTCATCCCCTCTCTCTCACCCCTCTCTCTGTCACCCCTTCTCATTCCTCCTCCCTCTCTCACCCCCTCACCCCTCTCCCTTTCTCTCTTACCCCACACTCTCTCTCTCTAACCCCTTCCCCTCTCACCCCTCTCGGTCACCCCCTCTATCTCTTACCCTCTCTCTCTCACCCCTGTCTTTCTTTCTCAACCCCTCTCTCTCACACACACTCTCTCTCACCCCTCTCTCTCTGAACTCGCTTTCTCTGTCAACCCCTCTCTCTCACTCCCTCTCTCGCTCACCGTCCCCCCCTCATCACCCCCTCTCTCACCACCCCCTCTCTCAACACCCCTCAGTCTCTCACCCCCTCTCTCTCAACCCCTCTCTCTCTCACATCCATCTCTCTCTCACTCCCCTCTCTCTCACTCCTCTCTCTCCGTCACCCCCTCTCTCCCACCCCAATCTCATTCATATCCCTCTCTCTCACACACACTCTCACACACCCTTGCTCTCTCACCCCTTCCTCTCTCCCACCATCTCTCTGCCTCTTTCTCATCCCTTCTCTCTCCTTCTCGCTCCCTCTCTCTCACCCCTCTCTCTCTCTCACCCCTCTCTCTCCCACTTCCCTCTCTCTCTCCCAGCTCCCTCTCTCTCAACCCTCTGTCTTACACCCCTCACCCCCTCTCTCTTACACACCCCACCCCCTCTCCCTCTCAACCCCTCTCTCTCAACCCCTCACTCTCACCCCTTGCTCTCACCCCTCTCCCACACTCGCTCTCTCTCACTCCCTCTCTCTCTCACCACCCCCTCTCTCAAACCCCCTCACTCTCTCATCCCCTCACTCTCTCATACCTCCAATCTCTCATGCCCTCTCTCTTTTTCAAACCCTCTCTCTCTCACCCCCCTCTCTCTCTCATTCCCTCTCTCACCCCTCTCTCACGCCCTCTCACACCCTTTCGCTCTTACCCCGCGCTCTCTCTAACCCCTCCCCACTCTCTCACCCCTCTCTCTCACCCACTCTCTCAATCACACTCTCTCCTTCTCACTCCACTCT
Source organism: Chiloscyllium plagiosum (assembly GCF_037043375.1). Classification (NCBI taxonomy): domain Eukaryota; kingdom Metazoa; phylum Chordata; class Chondrichthyes; order Orectolobiformes; family Hemiscylliidae; genus Chiloscyllium; species Chiloscyllium plagiosum. Next base: position 53,981,686 of record NW_028270177.1, read on the forward strand.
CTCTCTTACCCCCTCCCCACTTTCTCTCTCTCAATCACCCATTGTCTCTCACCCCCTCTCTCACCCCTCTCTCTAACTCCCTGTGTCTCTCACCCCACTCTCACCACCCCCTCGCTCAACCCCCTCACTCTCTCATCCCCTCTCTCTCACCCCTCTCTCTCTCACCCCCTCTCACCTCTCCTCCTTCTCTCACCCCCTCACCCCCTCCCTTTCTCACACCCTTTCTCTCTTACCCCGCCCTCTCTCTCTAACCCCTCCCCCTCTCACCCCTCTCGCTCACCCCCTCTCTCACCCACTCTCTCTCACCCCTCGCTCTCTCACCACTCTCTCTCACCCACTCACTTCTCACACCCTCTCCTTCTCACTCCACTCTGTCTCTCACAACTCCTTCTCACAACTCCTCTCTCTCACTCCCATCTCACTCTCTCACCCCACTCTCTATCTCTTAGCACACATCGCTCTCTCTTTCCACCCCCTCTGCCTCACACACCTTCTCTCTCACATCCCTTCTCTCTCACACCCCTTCTCTCTCACACCCCTATTTCTCACCCCTCCTCTCTCACTTCCTCTCTCTCATCCCCTCTCTCTCATCACCTCTCTCTCTCAGAGCCCTCTCTCCCCCTTTCTCTCCACCCCTCTCTCTCTCCCCCTCTCTCTCTCCCCCTCTCTCTTTCCCCCTCTCTCTCTCCCCCTCCCCCTCTCTCTCCTCCTCTCTCGCTCATCCTCTCTCTCACCCCTCTCTCTCAACCACTCTCTCTCTCACACCCTCTTTCTCACTCCACTCTCTCTCTTACACACTCCCCACTTTCTCTCTCTCAATCACCCTTTGTCTCTCACACCCTCTCTCTCACACCTCTCTCTCACTCCCTCTGTGTCTAACCGCCCCCTCTCACCACCCCCTCTCTCAACCCCCTCACACTCTCATCTCCTCTCGCTTATCCCTCTCTCTGTTTCCCCTCTCACCCCTCCTCCCTCTCACCGACTCACCCCCTCCCTCTCTCACCCACTTTCTCTCTTACCCTGCCCTCTCTCTCTAACCCCTCCCCTTCACGCCTCTCGCTCACCCCCTCTCTCACCCACTCTCTCTCACCCCTCGCTCTCTCACCACTCTCTCTCAAGCACTCTCTTCTCACACCCTCTCCTTCTCACTCGACTCTCTCTCTTACCCCCCACTTTTTCTCTCTCAATCAACCCTTCTCTCTAAACCCCTTCTCACCCCCACCCCCCTCTCTCTCCACCTCTCTCTGCCCCCCCGTCCATCTCCCTCTGTCTCTCTCACCCCCACTCTCTCCATCCCATCTCACTCTGTCACCCCACTCTCTCGCTCTCACCCCACGTCTCTCTCTCCCTCTCCACCCCTATTTCTCCCACCCCTTCTCTCTCACACCCATTCTCTCTCTCTCACCCCTCTCTCTCATACCGACTCTCTCTCAAACACACCCTCTATCTCACACCAACTCCTTCACCCCCTCTTTCTCATCCTTCTCTCACTCCCCTCTCTCTCCCCTCTTCCCCCCACCCTCTCTCTCCCCTGTCTCTCCACCCTCTCTACACGCTTTCTCTCCAGCCCCTCTCCCCCACTCTCTCTCTCCCCCTCTCTCTCCCCCCTTTTTCTCCACCTATCTCTCCCCATTCTCACACCCTCTCTTACCATCCCCTCTCTCACCCCCCCTCTCTCATCCCCCTCTCTCCCCCCTCTCTTTCTCTCTCACGTAATCTGTCTCCCATCTCTCCCTGTCGCCCTCTCTCTGCCCCCTCTCTGTCACCGTCTCTCTGTCTCCCCTCCCTCTGTCTCCCCTCCCTCTGCCCCCCTCTCTCTGTCCCCATCTCTCGCCCCACCCCCTGTCCGCATCTCTCTGCCCCCTCTCTCTTTCGCACTCTCTCTGCCCCTTCTCTCTCCTCCGCTCTCTGACCCGCTCTCTCTGTCGCCTTCTCTCTGCCCACTCTCTGTCACCGTCTCTCTGTCCCCCTCCCTCTGCCCCCTCCTTCTGTACCACTCTCTCTGTCCCCCCCTCACTGTCCCCTCTCATTGTCGTCCTCTCTATGCCCCCTCACTGTCACCGTCTCTCTGTCCCCGTTTCTCTGTCCCCCTGCTCTCAGTCCCCTTCTCTCTGCCCCCTCTCTGTCACCTTCTCTCTGCACCCCTCTCTCTGTCTCCGTTTCTCTCTCCCCCTGCTCTCTGTCCCCCTCTCTCTGCCTGCTCTCTGTCACCGTTTCTCTGTCCCAGCTCCCTCTGTCCCCCTCCCTCTGTCCCCCTCCCTCTGTCCCCCTCTCCCTGTCCCCTCTCTCTGTCCCCCTCTCTCTGCACCCCTCTCTCAGTCCCCCTCTCTCTGCCCCCTCTCCCTCTTTCCCCTCTCCCTCTGTCCCCTCTCTCTTTCACCCTCTCTCTGCCCCCCTCTCTCTGCCCCCCTCTCTCTGCCCCCTCCCCCCCGTTCCCCACTCAGTCCATCCCCCTCTCTCTGTCCCTCTCTCTCTGTCCGCATCTCTTTCTCTGTCCCGGTGCTCTCTCTGTCCGCATCTCTTTCTATCCCTCCTCTCTATCCCTCCTCTCTCTGTCCCTCTCTCTCTGTCCGCATCTCTTTCTGTCCCCATCTCTCTCTGTCCCCCCTTCTCGCTGTCCCCCTCTCTCTGTCCCCCTGTCTCTGTTCACTCTCTCTCTCTGTCCCGGTGCTCTCTCTGTCCGCATCTCTTTCTGTCCCTCCTCTCTATCCCTCCTCTCTCTGTCCCTCTCTCTCTGTCCGCATCTCTTTCTGTCCCCATCTCTCTCTGTCCCTCCTTCTCGCTGACCCCTCTCTCTGTCCCACTCTCTCTGTTCACTCTCTCTCTGTCCCGGTGCTCTCTCTGTCCGCATCTCTTTCTGTCCCCCCTCTCTATCCCTCCTCTCTCTGTCCACTCCCTCTCCGTCCACCCCTCCCCCCCGTTCCCCACTCAGTCCATCCCCCTCTCTGTCCCCCAGTCTCTGTCCCCGGCTCACTGTCTCCCTCTCTCTGACGGACTCTCTCTCCCCAACTCTGTACCCCTCTCTCAGTCCCCCACTCTCTGTCCCCCCTCCCTCTGTCCCGCTCTCTCTGTACCACCTCTCTCTGCCCCATCTCTCTCTGTCCCCCCTCTCTGTCCCCCTTCTCTCTGTCCCCTCTCTGTCCCCCTCTCTCTCTGTCCCCCTCTCTTTCTCTGTACCCCTCTCTCTGTCCTCCTCTCTCTGTTCCCCCTCTCTGCCCCCCTCTCTCTCTCTATCCCCCTCTCTCTCGCTGTCACCCTCTCTCTGCGCTCTCTCTCCCCCTCTCTCTCTGCCCACTCTCTGTCCCCCTCTCTCTGCCCCCCTCTCTCTCTCCCACTCTGTACCCCTCTCTCTGTCCCCGACTCTCTGTCCCCCTCTCTCTGTACACCTCTCTCTCTGTCCCCCTCTCTCTCTGCCACCCCCTCTTCCCCCCTCTCTCTGTCCCCGCCTCTCTCTGTCCCCCTCTCTCTGTCCCCCTCTCTCTCTGCCACCCCTCTTCCCCCCTCTCTCTGTCCCCCTCTCTCTGTCCCCGCCTCTCTCTGTCCCCCTCTCTCTGTCCCCTCCCCCCCCCCCGGCCGCCTCTCTCTCTCTGTCCCCCTCTCTCTCTGTCCCCCTCTCTCTCTGTACCCCCTCTCTCTGTCCCCCTCTCTCTGTCCACCTCTCTCTGTCCCCCTCTCTCTGTACCCCCTCTCTCTCTGTCCCCCTCTCTCTCTGTACCCCCTCTCTCTGTCCCCGTCTCTCTGTCCCCCTCTCTCTGTCCCCCTCTCTCTCTCCCCCTCTCTCTCTGTCCCCCTCTCTCTGTCCCTCCTCTCTCTGTCCCCCCTCTCTCTGCCCCCACTCTGTCACCATCTCTCTGTCCCCTCTCCCTCTGTTCCCTCTCGCTCTGTCCCCCTCTCTCTGCACCCCCACTCTGGTCCCCCCCGTCCCCCCTCTGTCCACTCTCTCTCTGTCCCCCCTCTCTCTGTCCCCCTCTCTCTCTATCCCTCTCTCTCTCTGATCCCCTCTCTGTGCCCCTCGCTCTGTTCCCCGGTCTCTGTTCCCCCATCTCCATCGCCCTCTCTCTGCCCCCTCTTTGTCACCGTCTCTCTGTCCCCCCCTCTCAGTCTCCGTCTCTCGCCCCGCCGTCCACCCCTCTCTGTCGCCCGCTCTCTGCCCCCTCTCTGTCATAGTTTCTCTGTGCCCCTTCTCTCTGTCCCCCTCGTTCCCCCCTCTCACTGTTCCCCCCCCCCTCACTGTCCCATCTCTGACCCCCCTCTCTCTGTCCCCCCCTCACTGTCCCCTCTCTTTGTTGGCCTCTCTCTGCCCCTCTCTGTCACCGTCTCTCTGCCCCTTCTCTCTCTGCCCCCCCCTCTCTCTGTCCCCTCTCTCTCTCTGTCCCCACTCTTTCTGCCCCATCTCTCTATCCCCATCTCTCTGTTCCCTCTCTGGTCCCCCCCCTCTGCCCCCCCCTCTCTGTTCACCTCTCTCTCTCTGTACCCCCTCTCTCTCTGACCCCCTCTCTCTCTGTCCCCCTCTCACTCCGCCCCCCTCTCTCTCTGTCCCTCTCTCTCTGCCCCCGTCTCTCTCTACCCCCTCGCTCTGTTCCCCGCTCTCTCTCCTCCCATCTCTACCGCCCTCTCTCTGCCCCCTCTCTGACACTGTCTCTCTCTCCCCCCTCTCTCTGTCCCCGTCTCTCTGCCCCCTCTCTCAGTCCATCCTCTCTGTCCCAAACCTCTGTCCCCCACTCTCTGTAGCCCTCTCTCTGCCCCCTCTCAGTCACCATCTCTCTGTTCACCCCCGTCCACGCCTCTCTGTCGCTCGCTCTCTGCCCCCTCTCTGTCATAGTCTCTCTGTCCCCTCTCTCTCTGTCCCCCTCTCTCTGTCCCCCCTCTCTGTCTCCCCCTCTCTGTCCCCCCTCTCTGTAGCCCTCTCTCTGCTCCCTCTCGGTCACCATCTCTTTGTTCCCCCCCGTCCACCCCTCTCTGTCCCCCTCTCTCTGTCGCCCTCTCTGTCCCCCTCTCTCTGTCCCCCCTCCCTCTGTCCCCCTCCTTCTGTCCCCCTCTCTCTGTCGCCCTCTTTCTGACCCCCTCTCTCTGTCCCCCTCTCTCTGTCCCCCTCTCTCTGTCGCCCTCTTTCTGACCCCCTCTCTCTCTGTCCCCCCCTCTCTGTCCCCCTCTCTATGCCCCCTCCCAGTCATCATCTCTCTGTCCCCCCTCCCTCTGTCCCCCTCCTTCTGTCTCCCTCTCTCTGTCCCCCTCTCTCTGTCCCCCCCTCTCTGCCCCCCCTCTGTCCCCCTCTCTCTGTCCTCCTCTCTCTGTCCCCCTCTCTCTGTTGCCATATCTGTCACCGTCTCTCTGTCCCCCACTCTCTGTCCCCCTTCTCTCTGACCCCCTCTATCTCCCTCACTGTCTGTGGCCCTCTCTCTGTCGCCAACTCTCTGCCCCCCTCTCCCTCCCCGCCTCTCTCTGTCCCCCTCTCTCTCTGTCCCCCTCTCTCTGTCCCCCCTCTCTGTCCCCCTCTCTCTATGTCCCTCTCTCTCTGTCCCTCTCTCTCTGTCCCCCTCTCTGTCCCTCTCTCTCTGTTTCCCTCTCTCTGTCGCCCTCTTTCTGACCCCCTCTCTCTCTGTCCCCCCCTCTCTGTCCCCCTCTCTATGCCCCCTCCCAGTCATCATCTCTCTGTCCCCCCTCCCTCTGTCCCCCTCCTTCTGTCTCCCTCTCTCTGTACCCCTCTCTCTGTCCCCCCCTCTCTGCCCCCCCTCTGTCCCCCTCTCTCTGTCCTCCTCTCTCTGTCCCCCTCTCTCTGTTGCCATATCTGTCACCGTCTCTCTGTCCCCCACTCTCTGTCCCCCTTCTCTCTGACCCCCTCTATCTCCCTCACTGTCTGTGGCCCTCTCTCTGTCGCCAACTCTCTGCCCCCCTCTCCCTCCCCGCCTCTCTCTGTCCCCCTCTCTCTCTGTCCCCCTCTCTCTGTCCCCCCTCTCTGTCCCCCTCTCTCTATGTCCCTCTCTCTCTGTCCCTCTCTCTCTGTCCCCCTCTCTGTCCCTCTCTCTCTGTTTCCCTCTCTGTCCCCCATTTCTCTGTCCCCCTCTCTCTCCCACCTGCCTCTCTCTGTCCTCCTCTCTCTGCCCCCCCCTTTCTCTGACACCCTCTCTTTCCCTCATCTGTAACCCTCTCTCTGTCCCCACTCCCTCTGACCCCCTCTATCTTCCCCACTCTCTGTGCCCCACTCTCTGTCCTGCGCTCTCTGTCCCGCGCTCTCTGTCCCTCGCTCTCTGTCCCTCGCTCTCTGTCCCCCACTCTCTGTCCCCCAGCTCTCTGTCTCCCCCGCTCTCTGTCCCCTCTCTCTCTCTCTCTGTCTTTCCCGCCCTCCTTCTGTCCCCCCTCTCTTTCCCCCTCTCTCTCTGTCCCGCTCTCTCTCTGTCCCCCTCTCTCTGCCCCCTCGCTCTTTGTCCCCCCTCTCTGTACCCCTCTCTCTCTCTGTTCCCCTCTCTCTATCCCCCTCTCTCTCTGCCCCCTCTCTCTATTTCCCCCCACTCTCTGTCCCTCAGCTGTCTGTCTCCCCCGCTCTCTGTCCCCTCTCTCTCTTTCCCGCCCTCTCTCTGTCCCCCCTCTCTTTCCCCATCTCTCTCTGTCCTGCTCTCTCTGTCCCTCTCTCTGTCCCCCCCTCTCTGTCCCCCCTCTCTGTCTCCCTCTCTCTGCTCCCTCTCTCTGTCACCGTCTCTCTATCCGCCCTTCTCTCTGACCCACCTTTCTCTGTTCCCCCTCTCTTTGTCCCTCCCTCTCTCAGTCCCCCTCTCTCTCTCTGTCCCCCGCTCTCTGTTGCTTCTTTCTGCCCCCTCTCTGTCTGTCCCCCCTCTCTCTCTGACCCCCTCTATCTCCCCCCGTCTCTGTCCCCCTCTCTCTGTTGCCCTCTCTCGCTGTCGCCCCTCTCTCTGTCCCACTCTCTCTGTCCCACTCTCTCTGCCCCCCGACCCCTCTCTCTGTCCCCTCTCCCTCTGTTCCCCTCTCTCTATCCCCCTCTCTCTGTCCCGTCTCTCTCTCCCCGGCTCGTTGACCCCCCCTCTGTCTCCATCTCTCCATCTGTCCCCTCTCTCTGTCCCCCTCTCTCTATCCCCACCTCACTGTCCCTTCTCTCTCTCTCCCGCTCTCTGACCACCTCTCTGTCATCCTCTCTTTCTGCCCCCTCTCTCTGCCCCCTCTCTCTCTGCCCCCTCTCTCTCTGCCCCCCTCTCTCTCTGCCCCCCTCTCTCTGACCCCCGTCCCCCTCTCTCTGTGTCCTCTCTCTCTCCCCGCTCTCTGATCCCCTCTCTGTCGCCCGCTCTCTCTGCCCCCCTCTTTCTCTGTCCCCCCCTCTCTGTTCTCCCCCTCTGTCCCCCCCTCTCTCTGTCCCCCTCTCTCTGTCCCCCTCTCTCTCTGTCCCCCACTCTCTCCATCTCACCACTCTCTGTCCCCCTCTGTCCCCTCTCTCCCACCCGCATCTCTCTATCCCTCCTCTTTGTCCCCCTCTCTCTGTCCCCCACTCACTCAGTCCCGCTCTCTGTTCTCTCATCTCTGTCCCCCTCTCTCTCCCACCCGCCTCTCTCTCTGTCCCCCCTCTCTCTGTCACCCCCCTCTCTGTCCAACTCTCTCTGTCCCCCCCCGTCTCTGTCCCCCTCTCTCTGTCCCCCCTCTCTCTGTTCCCCTCCCTCTCTGTCCCCCCCTCTCTCTGTCCCCCTCTCTCTGTCTCCCCCTCTCTCTGTCCCCCTCTCTCTGTCCCCCTCTCTCTGTCCCCCACTCTCTCTGTCCCCCTCTCTCTGTCCCCTCTATCTCTCCCTGTCTCTCTGCCCTCTCTCTGTCCCCCACTCTCTCCATCCCCCACTCTCTGTACCCCTCTCTCTGTTCCCACTCTCTGACCCCCTCTATTTCCCCAACTCCCTGTCACCCTCTCTCTGTCCCTCTCTCTTTCCCCTCTCTCTCTGCACCCCTCTCTCTGTCCTCCTCTCTCTGTTCCTCTCTCTCTGCCCCCCTCACTCTGTCCCCCTCTGTCTGCCCCCATCGCTCTCTGCCCCTCTCTCTCTATCTCCCCCACTCTCTGTTCCCCCCCTCTCTCTGCCCCTCTCGCTCTGTCCCCCTGTCTCTGGCCTCCTCTCTCTTTGGCCCCCTCTCTCTCTGGCCCTCTCTCTCTGTCGCCTCATTCTGCCCCCTCTCTTTGTGCCCCCCCTCTCTGTCCCCCTCTCTCTCTATCCCCCTCTCTCTCTCTACCCCTCTCTCTGCCCCCTTTCACTGGCCCCCTCTCTCTGTCGACTGTTTCTGCCCCCTCTCTCTCTGCCCTCCTCTCTCTGTCCTCCTCTCTCTGTCTCCTCGATCTCTTCCTCTCTCGCTCTGCCCCCTCTCTGTCCCCCTCTCTCTCTCTGTCCCCCATTCTCTCCATCCACCCACTCTCTGTCCCCCTCTCTCTGACACCCCCTCTCTGACACCCCGTCTCCCTCACTCTGTACCCCTCTCTCTGTTCTCACTCTCTGACCCACTCTATCTCCCCAACTCTCTGTCACCCTCTCTCTGCCCCTCTCTCTTTCCCCTCTCTCTCTGCCCCCCTCTCTCTGCCCCCCTCTCTCTGTCCCTCTCTCCCTGCCCCCCTCACTCTGTCCCCCTCTGTCTGCCCCTATCCCTCTCTGCCCCACTCTCTCTGTCCCCCTCTCTCTCTGTCTCCCTCTCTCTGTCCCCCTCTCTCTGTGAACCCCTCTCTCTGCCCCCCTCTCTCTGTCCCCCTCTCTCTGTCCCCCCCTCTCTCTCTCCCCCCTCTCTCTGCCCCCTTCTCTCTCTGCCCCCTTCTCTCTCTGTCCCCCTCTCTCTCACTGACCCCCGCTCTCTCTGACCCCCTCTATCTCCCCCACTCTCTGTCCCCCTCTCTCTCTCGACGTCTCTCAGTCCCCCTCTCTCTCTGTATCCTCTCTCTCTGTCCCCCTCTATCTGCCCCCTCTCTCTCCCACCCTCTCTGACCCCCTCTCTCCCCCCCTTTCTGAACCCCTCTCTGTTGCCCTCTCTCTGCCCCCGCTCTCTCTGCCCCCCCCGACCCCTCTCTCTGTCCCCCTCTCTCTGTTTCCCTCTCTCTGTTCCCCTCTCTCTGTTCCCCTCTCTCTGTTCCACTCTCTCTGTCCCCCTCACTCCTGTCCCCCTCACTCTGTCCCCTCTCTCTCCCCCGCTCTTTGAGCCGCTCTCTGTCGCCCTCTCTCTCTGCCCCCTCTCTCTCTGCCCTCCTCTCTCTGTCCCCCTCTCTCTATCCCCCTCTCACTGCCCCCTCTCTCTCTCTCCCGCTCTCTGAAACCCTCTCTCTCGCCCTTTCTCTCTGCCCCCTCTCTCTGCCCCCACTCTCTCTGCCCCCACTCTCTCTGCCCCCTCTCTGTTCCCCCACTCTCTGTCCCCCTCTCTCTGACCCCCTCTCTCACCCCCACTCTGTACCCCTCTCTCTGTCTCCCTCTCTCTGCCCCCCTCTCTGTCACCGTCTTTCTATCCCCCCTTCTCTCTGTTCCCCCTTTCTCTGTTCCCCCTCTCTCTGTTCCCCCTCTCTCTGTTCCCCCTCTCTCTGTCCCGCTCTCTCTGTCCCCCCCTCTCTCTCTGACCAGCTCTATCTCCCCCACTCTCTGTTCCCTGCTCTCTGTCGCCCTCTCCCTGTCCCCTATCTCTCTCTGACCCCCTCTTTCTCTGACCCCCTCTATGTCCCCCGCTCTCTGACCCCCCTCTCTCTGTCGCCCTCTCTCTGTGGCCCTCTCTCTGACCCCCTCTCTCACACCCACCTCTCCCTGTACCACCTCACTGTCCCCCTCTCTCGCTGTCGCCCCTCTCTCTGTCCCACACTCTCTGTCCCACTCTCTCTGCCCCCCGGACCCCTCTCTCTGTCCCTTCTCTCTCTCTGTTCCCCTCTCTCCATTCCCCTCTCTCTGTCTCCCTCTCTCTGTCCCCTCTCTCTCTCCCCCGCTCTTTGACCCCCTCTCTGTCACCCTCTCTCCCTGCCCCGTCTCTCTCTGTCCCCTTCACTCTGTCCCCATCTCACTGCCCCCTCTCTCTCTGCCCCCTCTCTGTGCCCCCCTCTGTCTGAACCCCGTCCCCGTCTCTGTCCCCCTCTCTCTCTGCCCCCTCTCTCTCTGCCCCCTCTCTCTGTCCCCCTCTCTCTGTGCCCACTCTCTCCCCCGCTCTCTGACGCCCTCTCTGTTGCCCTCTTTCTGCCCCCTATCTCTCTGCCCGTTTCTCTGTCCCCCCTCTCTCTGTCCCCCTCTCTCTCTTTGTCCCCCTCTCTCTATCCACTTCTCACTGTCCCCTCTCTCTCCCGCTCTCTGTCCCCCTCTCTCTGTCCTCCTCTCTCTGTACCCCCTCTCTCTGTCCCCCTCTCTCTGTTCCCCCCTCTCTCTGTTCCCCTCTCTGTCCTCCTCTCTCTGTACCCCCTCTCTCTGTCCCCCCTCTCTCTGTTCCCCCCTCTCTCTGTTCCCCTCTCTCTATCCTCCTCTCTCTGCCCCCCCTCTCTCTGTTCTCCCTCTCTCTGCCCCTCCACTCTGTCCCCCTCTCTCTGTCCCCCTCTCTCTGTGTACTCACTCTCTCCCCGCTCTCTGACCCCCTCTCTGTTGCCCGCTCTCAATGTCGCCCCTCTCTATGTCCCCGTCTCTCTGTGCCCTCTCTCTTCCCCGCTCTCTGACGCCCTCTCTGTCGCCCTCTCTCTGCCACCTCTCTCTCTGTACCCCCCTCTCTGTCCCCCTCTCTCTCTGTCCCCCTCTCTCTCTCTATCCCCCACTTCTCCATCCGCCCACTCTCTGTCCCCCTCTCTCTGACCCCCCTCTCTCCCCCACACTGTACCCCTCTCTCACTCTCCCTCTGCCCCCTCTCTCTGTCACCGTCTCTCTATCCCCCTTCTCTCTGTCCCACCTTTCTCTGTTCCCCCTCTCTTTGCCCCCCTCTCTCTGTCCCCCCTCTCTCTGTCCCCCCTCTCTCTGACCCATTCTCTCTCTGTCCTCCTCTCTCTCTATCCCCCTCTCTCTCTGTCCCCCTCTCTCTCTGTCTCCCTCTCTCTGTCCCCCTCTCTCTGTGAACCCCTCTCTCTGCCCCCATCTCTCTGTCCCCCTCTCTCTGTCCCCCTCTCTCTGTCCCCTCCTCTCTCTGTCCCCGTCTCTCTTTTCCCCTCTCTCTGCCCCCCCTCTCTCTGTCCCCCTCTCTCTGCCCCCTTCTCTCTCTGTCCCCCTCTCTCTCACTGACCCCCTCTCTCTCTGACCCCCACTATCTCCCCCACTCTCTGCCCCCCTCTCTCTGTCGCCGTCTCTCTGTCCGCCTCTCTCTCTGTCCCCTCTCTCTCTGTCCCCCTCTATCTGTCCCCTCTCTCTCCCACCCTCTCTGACCCCCTCTCTCCCCCGCTCTCTGACCCCCTCTCTGTTGCCCTCTCTCTGCCCCCGCGCTCTCTGCCCCCCCGACCCCTCTCTCTGTCCTCCTCTCTCTGTTTCCCTCTCTCTGCCCCCTCACTCATGTCCCCCTCGCTTTGTCCCCTCTCTCTCCCCCGCTCTTTGAGCCTCTCTCTGTCGCCCTCTCTCTGCCCCCTCTCTCTCTGCCCCCCTCTCTCTGTCCCCCTCTCTCTATCCCCCTCTCACTGCCCCCTCTATCTCTCTCCCGCTCTCTGATCCCCTCTCTCTCACCCTTTCTCTCTGCCCCCTCTCTCTGCCCCCACTCTCTCTGCCCCCTCTCTGTTCCTCCACTCTCTGTCCCCCTCTCTCTGACCCCCTCTCTCACCCCCACTCTGTACCCCTCTCTCTGTCTCCGTCTCTCTGCCCCCCCCTCTCTGTCACCTTCTTTCTATCACCCCTTCTCTCTGTTCCCCCTCTCTCTGTCCCCCCCTCTCTGTCCCGCTCTCTCTGTCCCCCACTCTCTCTGACCAGCTCTATCTCCCCCACTCTCTGTCCCCTGCTCTATGTCGCCCTCTCTCTCTCCCCTCTCTCTCTCTGACGCCCTCTATCTCCCCCGCTCTCTGTCCCCCCTCTCTCTGGTGCCCTCTCTCGCTGTCGCCCTCTCTCTGTCGCCCTCTCTCTGACCCACTCTCTCACACCAGCCTCTCCCTGTACCACATCACTGTCCCCCTCTCTCGCTGTCGCCCCTCTCTCTGCCCCCTATCTCTCTGCCCCCTCTCTCTCTGCCCCCTCTCTCTGTCCCCCTCTCTCTGTCCCCACTCTCTCTCCCCCGCTCTCTGACGCCCTCTCTGTTGCCCTCTTTCTGCCCCCTATCTCTCTGCCCCCTTCTCTGTCCCCCCTCTCTCTGTCCCCTTCTCTCTCTGTCCCCCTCTCTCTATCCCCTTCTCACTGTCCCCTCTCTCTCTTCCGCTCTCTGCCCCCTCTTTCTGTCCTCCTTTCTCTGTACCCCCTCTCTAGTCCCCCCTCTCTCTGTTCCCCCCTCTCTCTGTTCCCCCCTCTCTGTCCTCCTCTCTCTGTACCCCCTCTCTCTGTACCTCCTCTCTCTGTCCCCCCTCTCTCTGTTCCCCTCTCTCTCTGTTCCCCCTCTCTCTGTCCCCCCTCTATCTGCCCCCCCTCTCTCTGTTCCCCCTCTCTCTGTTCCCCCCCTCTCTGTCCCCCTCTCTCTATGTACTCTCTCCATCCCCGCTCTCTGACTCAGTCTCTGTCGCCCGCTCTCTCTGTCGCCCCTCTCTCTGTTGCCGTCTCTCTGTCCCCCTCTCTCTCTCTGCCCCCTCTCTCTCTGCCCCCCATCTCACCGCCCCCTCTCTCTCTGTTGCCCTCTTTATGTCCCCATCTCTCTGACGCCTCTCTCTTCCCCGCTCTCTCTCGCTGTCGCCCTCTCTGTCGCCCTCTCTCTGACCCCCTCTCTCACACCAGCCTCTCCCTGTACAACATCACTGTCTCCCTCTCTCGCTGTCGCCCATTCTCTGCCCCCTCTCTCTCTGCCCCCTCTCTCTCTGCCCCCCTCTCTCTGTCCCCCTCTCTCTATCCCCCTCTCACTGCCCCCTCTATCTCTCTCCCGCTCTCTGATCCCCTCTCTCTCACCCTTTCTCTCTGCCCCCTCTCTCTCTGCCCCCACTCTCTCTGCCCCCTCTCTGTTCCCCCACTCTCTGTCCCCCTCTCTCTGACCCCCTCTCTCACCCCCACTCTGTACCCCTCTCTCTGTCTCCCTCTCTCTGGTCCCCCTCTCTGTCACCGTCTTTCTATCCCCCCTTCTCTCTGTTCCCCCTCTCTCTGTCCCCCCCTCTCTGTCCCACTCTCTCTGTTCCCCTCTCTCTGTTTCCCTCTCTCTGTCCCCCTCACTCTGTCCCCTCTCTCTCCCCCGCTCTTTGAGCCTCTCTCTGTCGCCCTCTCTCTGCCCCCTCTCTCTCTGCTCCCCTCTCTCTGTCCCCCTCACTCTATCCCCCTCTCACTGCCCCCTCTCTCTCTCTCCCGCTCTCTGACCCCCTCTCTCTCACCCTTTCTCTCTGCCCCCTCTCTCTCTGCACCCACTCTCTCTGCCCCCTTCTCTGTTCCCCCACTCTCTGTCCCCCTCTCTCTGACCCCCTCTCTCACCCCCACTCTGTACCCCTCTCTCTGTCTCCCTCTCTCTGCACCCCCTCTCTGTCACCGTCTTTCTATCCCCCCTTCTCTCTGTTCCCCCTTTCACTGTTCCCCCTCTCTCTGTCCTACTCTCTCTGTCCCCCACTCTCTCTCTGACCAGCTCTATCTCCCCCATCTCTCTGTCCCCCTCTCTCTGTCCGCCCTCTCTCTGTGCCCTCTCTCTGTCCCCCTCTCTCTGCCCCCTTCTCTGTCTGTCCCCCTCTCTCTCACTGACCCCCTCTCTCTCGGACCCCCTCTATCTCTCCCACTCTCTGTCCCCCTCTCTCTGTCGCCGTCTCTCTGTCCCCCTCTCTCTCTGTCCCCTCTCTCTCAGACCCCTCTATCTGTCCCCTCTCTCTCCCACCCTCTCTGACCCCCTCTCACCCCCGCTCTCTGACCCCCTCTCTCCCCCGCTCTCTGACCCCCTCTCTGTTGCCCTCTCTCTGCCCCCGCTCTCTCTGAGCCCCGATCCCTCTCTCTGTCCCCCTCTCTCTGTTTCCCTCTCTCTGTTCTCCTCTCTCTATCCCCCTCTCTATGCCCCCACCCAGGCACTAGCTCTCTGTCCCCCCCTCTCTGTCCCCCCTCTCTGCCCCCCCTGCCCCCCTCTCTCTGTCCCCCACTCTCTGCCCCCCTTCTCTCTGACCCCCTCTATCTCCCTCACTCTCTGTGGCCCTCTCTCTGTCCCCCTCTCTGTCCCCCTCTCTCTCTGTCCCCCTCTCTCTCTGTCCAACCCACTCTGTCCCCCTCTCTCTGTCCCCTCTCTCTGTCCCCCCCTCTCTCTGTCCCTCTCTCTCTCTGTCCCTCTCTCTCTGTCCCCCACTCTGTCCCTCTCTCTCTGTCCCCCTCTCTGTCCCCCATTTCTCTGTCCCCCTCTCTCTCCCACCTGCCTCTCTCTGTCCTCCTCTCTCTGCCCCCTTTCTCTGACAGCCTCTCTTCCCCCCCCCTCTGTAACCCTCTCTCTGTCCCCACTCCCTCTGACCCCCTCTCTCTTCCCCACTCTCTGTGCCCCACTCTCTGTCCCGCGCTCTCTATCCCTCGCTCTGTTCCCCTCTCTCTATCCCCCTCTCACTGCCCCCTCTCTCTCTCTCGCTCTCTGACCCCCTCTCTCTCCCCCACTCTGTACCCCTCTCTCTGTCTCCCTCTCTCTGCCCCCCCTCTCTGTCACCATCTTTCTATCCCCCTTATCTCTGTTCCCCCTTTCTCTGTTCCCCCTCTCTCTGTCCCCCTCTCTCTGTCCCCCCCTCTCTGTAACCCCTCTCTCTGGCCCCCTCTCTCTCTGACCCCCTCTATCTCCCCCACTCTCTGTCCCCTGCTCTCTGTCGCCCTCTCTCTGACCCCCACTCTCTCTGTCCCCCTCTCTCTCTCTGACCCCCTCTCTCTCTGATCCCCTTTATCTCCCCCGCTCTCTGTCCCCCTCTCTCTGTCTCCTCTATCTCTCCCTCTCTCGCCCTGCCCCCTCTCTGTCCCCCTCTCTCTCTCTGTCCCCCACTCTCTCCATCCACCCACTCTCTGTCCCCTCTCTCTGACACCCCCTCTCTGACCCCCCCTGTCTCCCTCACTCTTTACCCCTCTCTCTGTTCTCACTCTCTGACCCACTCTATCTCCCCAACTGTCTGTCACCCTCTCTCTGCCCCTCTCTCTTTCCCCTCTCTCTCTGCCCCCCTCTCTCTGTCCCCCTCTCTCTCTGTCCCCTCTCTCTCTGTCCCCTCTATTTGTCCCCTCTCTCTCCCACCCTCTCTGACCCCCTCTCTCTCCCCGCACTCTGACCCCCTCTCTGTTGCCCTCTCTCTGCCCCCGCGCTCTCTGCCCCCCCCCGACCCCTCTCTCTGTCCCCCTCTCTCTGTTTCCCTCTCTCTGTTCCCCTCTCTGTGTTCCCCTCTCTCTGTCCCCCTCACTCATGTCCCCCTCACTCTGTCCCCTCTCTCTCCCCCGCTCTTTGAGCCTCTCTCTGTCGCCCTCTCTCTGCCCCCTCTCGCTCTGCCCCCCTCTCTCTGTCCCCCTCTCTCTATCCCGCTCTCACTGCCCCCTCTATCTCTCTCCCGCTCTCTGATCCCCTCTCTCTCACCCTTTCTCTCTGCCCCCTCTCTCTCTGCCCCCACTCTCTCTGCCCCCTCTCTGTTCCCCCACTCTCTGTCCCCTCTCTCTGACCCCCTCTCTCACCCCCACTCTGTACCCCTCTCTCTGTCTCCCTCTCTCTGCCCCCCCCTCGCTGTCACCGTCTTTCTATCCCCCCTTCTCTCTGTTCCCCCTCTCTCTGTCGCCCTCTCTCTGTCCCACACTCTCTGTCCCACTCTCTCTGCCCCCCCCGACCCCTCTCTCTGTCTCTTCTCTCTCTCTGTTCCCCTCTCTCTATCCCCTTCTCTGTCTCCCTCTCTCTGTCCCCTCTCTCTCTCCCCCGCTCTTTGACCCCCTCTCTGTCACCCTCTCTCCCTGCCCCCACTCTCTCTGTCCCCCTCTCTCTGTCCCCATCTCACTGCCCCCTCTCTCTCTGCCCCCTCTCTCTGCCCCCCTCTGTCTTAACCCCGCCCCCGTCTCTGTCCCCCTCTCTCTCTGTCCCCCTCTCTCTTTTCCCCTCACTCTGTTCTCCTCTCTCTGTCCCCCTCACTCTTTCCCCCCTCACTCTGTCGCCCTCTCTCTGTCTCCCTCTCTCTATCCCCCTCTCTCTGTCCCCTCTCTTTCTCCCCCGCTCTTTGACCCCCTCTCTGTCGCCCTCTCTCTCTGCCCCCTCTCTCACTGCCCCCTCTCTCTGTCCCCCTTTCACAGTCCCCTCTCTCTCCCGCTCTCTGACCACCTCTCTGTCACCCCCTCTCTCTGCCCCCTATCTCTCTGCCCCCTCTCTCTCTGCCCCCTCTCTCTGTCCCCCTCTCTCTCTCCCCACTCTCTCTCCCCCGATCTCTGACGCCCTCTCTGTTGCCCTCTTTCTGCCCCCTATCTCTCTGCCCCCTTCTCTGTCCCCTCCTCTCTCTGTCCCCCCTCTCTCTGACCCCTTCTCTCTCTGTCCTCCTCTCTCTCTATCCCTCTCTCTCTGTCTCCTCTTTTGCCCCCTTCTCTCTCTGTCCCCCTCTCTCTCACTGACCCCCTCTCTCTCTGACCCCCCTCTATCTCCCCCACTCTCTGTCCCCCTCTCTGTTGCCCTCTCTCTATCTCCGCTCTCTCTGCCCCCCGACCCCTCTCTCTGTCCCCCTCTCTCTGTTTCCCTCTCTCTGTTCTCCTCTCTCTGTCCCCCTCTCTATGCCCCCTCCCAGGCACTATCTCTCTGTCCCCCCCTCTCTGTCCCCCCCTCTCTGCCCCCCCCTGTCCCCCTCTCTCTGTCCTCCTCTCTCTGCCCCCCTCTCTCTGTTGCCATATCTGTCACCGTCTCTCTGTCCCCCACTCTCTGCCCCCCTTCTCTCTGACCCCCTCTATCTCCCTCACTCTCTGTGGCCCTCTCTCTGTCCCCCTCTCTGTCCCCCTCTCTCTCTGTCCCCTCTCTCTCTGTCCCCCCTCTCTCTGTCCCACCCACTCTGTCCCCCTCTCTCTCTGTCCCCCCTCTCTGTCCCCCCCTCTCTCTGTCCCTCTCTCTCTCTGTCCCTCTCTCTCTCTGTCCCCCAATCTGTCCCTCTCTCTCTGTCCCCCTCTCTGTCCCCCATTTCTCTGTCCCCTTCTCTCTCCCACCTGCCTCTCTCTGTCCTCCTCTCTCTGCCCCCTTTCTCTGACACCCTCTCTTTCCCCCACTCTGTAACCCTCTCTCTGTCCCCACTCCCTCTGACCCCCTCTCTCTTCCCCACTCTCTGTGCCCCACTCTCTGTCCCGCTCTCTCTGTATCCCTCGCTCTGTCCCCCTCTCTCTATCCCCCTCTCACTGCCCCCCCTCTCTCTCTCTCGCTCTCTGACCCCCTCTCTCTCCCCCACTCTGTACCCCTCTCTCTGTCTTCCTCTCTCTGCCCACCCTCTCTGTCACCATCTTTCTATCCCCCCTTCTCTCTGTTCCCCCTTTCTCTGTTCCCCCTCTCTCTGTCCCCCTCTCTCTGTCCCCCCCTCTCTGTAACCCCTCTCTCTGGCACCCTCTCTATCTGACCCCCTCTATCTCCCCCACTCTCTGTCCCCTGCTCTCTGTCGCCCTCTCTCTGACCCCCACTCTCTCTGATCCCCTCTCTCTCTCTGACCCCCTCTCTCTCTGACCCCCTCTATCTCCCCCGCTCTCTGTCCCCCTCTCTCTGTCTCCTCTATCTCTCCCTCTCTCGCTCTGCCCCCTCTCTGTCCCCCTCTCTCTCTCTGTCCCCCACTCTCTCCATCCATCCACTCTCTGTCCCCCTCTCTCTGACACCCCCTCTCTGACCCCCCCCGTCTCCCTCACTCTTTACCCCTCTCTCTGTTCTCACTCTCTGACCCACTCTATCTCCCCAAGTCTCTGTCACCCTCGCTCTGCCCCTCTCTCTTTCCCCTCTCTCTCTGCCCCCCTCTCTCTGTCCCCCTCTCTCTCTGTCCCCTCTCTCTCTGTCCCCTCTATCTGTCCCCTCTCTCTCCCACCCTCTCTGACCCCCTCTATCTCCCCCACTCTCTGTCCCCTGCTCTCTGTCGCCCTCTCTCTGACCCCCACTCTCTCTGATCCCCTCTCTCTCTCTGACCCCCTCTCTCTCTGACCCCCTCTATCTCCCCCGCTCTCTGTCCCCCTCTCTCTGTCTCCTCTATCTCTCCCTCTCTCGCTCTGCCCCCTCTCTGTCCCCCTCTCTCTCTCTGTCCCCCACTCTCTCCATCCATCCACTCTCTGTCCCCCTCTCTCTGACACCCCCTCTCTGACCCCCCCGTCTCCCTCACTCTTTACCCCTCTCTCTGTTCTCACTCTCTGACCCACTCTATCTCCCCAAGTCTCTGTCACCCTCGCTCTGCCCCTCTCTCTTTCCCCTCTCTCTCTGCCCCCCTCTCTCTGTCCCCCTCTCTCTCTGTCCCCTCTCTCTCTGTCCCCTCTATCTGTCCCCTCTCTCTCCCACCCTCTCTGACCCCCTCTCTCCCCCCGCTCTCTGACCCCCTCTCTGTTGCCCTCTCTCTGCCCCCGCGCTCTCTGCCCCCCCGACCCCTCTCTCTGTCCCCTTCTCTCTGTTTCCCTCTCTCTGTTCCCCTCTCTGTGTTCCCCTCTCTCTGTCCCCCTCACTCATGTCTCCCTCACTCTGTCCCCTCTCTCTTCCCCGCACTTTGAGCCTCTCTCTGTCGCCCTCTCTCTGCCCCCTCTCTCTCTGCCCCCCTCTCTCTGTCCCCCTCTCTCTATCCCCCTCTCACTGCCCCCTCTATCTCTCTCCCGCTCTCTGATCCCCTCTCTCTCACCCTTTCTCTCTGCCCCCTCTCTCTCTGCCCCCACTCTCTCTGCCCCCTCTCTGTTCCCCCACTCTCTGTCCCCCTCTCTCTGACCGCCTCTCTCACCCCCACTCTGTACCCCTCTCTCTGTCTCCCTCTCTCTGCTCCCCCTCTCTGTCACCGTCTTTCTATCCCCCCTTCTCTCTGTTCCCCCTCTCTCTGTCCCCCCCTCTCTGTCCCGCTCTCTCTGTCCCCCACTCTCTCTGACCAGCTCTATCTCCCCCACTCTCTGTCCCCTGCTCTCTGTCGCCCTCTCTCTGTCCCCTCTCTCTCTCTGACCCCCTCTATCTCCCCCGCTCTCTGTCCCCCCTCTCTCTGTTGCCCTCTCTCGCTGTCGCCCTCTCTCTGTCGCCCTCTCTCTGACCCCCTCTCTCACACCAGCCTCTCCCTGTACCACATCACTGTCCCCCTCTCTCGCTGTCGCCCCACTCTCTGCCCCCTATCTCTCTGCCCCCTCTCTCTCTGCCCCCTCTCTCTGTCCCCCTCTCTCTGTCCCCACTCTCTCTCCCCCGCTCTCTGACGCCCTCTCTGTTGCCCTCTTTCTGCCCCCTATCTCTCTGCCCCCTTCTCTGTCCCCCTCTCTCTGTCCCCCTCTCTCTCTGTCCCCCTCTCTCTATCCCCTTCTCACTGTCCCCTCTCTCTCTTCCGCTCTCTGCCCCCTCTCTCTGTCCTTCTTTCTCTGTACCCCCTCTCTCTGTCCCCCCTCTCTCTGTTCCCCCCTCTCTATCCACCTCTCTCTGTACCCCCTCTCTCTGTACCCCCTCTCTCTGCCCCCCTCTCTCTGTTCCCCTCTCTCTCTGTTCCCCCTTTCTCTGTCCCCCCTCTCTCTGCCCCCCCTCTCTCTGTTCCCCCTCTCTCTTTTCCCCCCCTCTCTGTCCCCCCTCTCTCTGTCCCTCCTCTCTCTGTCCCCCTCTCTCTGTGTACTCTCTACATCCCCGCTCTCTGACCCAGTCTCGGTCGCCCGCTCTCTCTGTCGCCCCTCTCTCTGTTGCCGTCTCTCTGACCCCTCTCTCTCTCTGCCCCCTCTCTCTCTGCCACCTCTCTCTCTGCCCCCCATCTCTCCACCCCCTCTCTCTCTTTCGCCCTCTTTATGTCCCCATCTCTCTGTCGCCTCTCTCTTCCCAGCTCTCTGACGCCCTCTCTGTCGCCCTCTCTCTGCTCCCTCTCTCTCTGCCCCCCTCTCTGTCCCCCTCTCTGTCCCCCTCTCTCTCTCTATCCCCCACTCTCTCCATCCGCCCACTCTCTGTCCCCCTCTCTCTTACCCCCCTCTCTCCCCCACACTGTACCCCTCTCTCTCTCTCCCTCTGCCCCCTCTCTCTGTCACCGTCTCTCTATCCCCCCTTCTCTCTGTCCCACCTTTCTCGATTCCCCCTCTCTTTGCCCCCCCTCTCTCTGTCCCCCCCTCTCTCTGCCCCCCGCCCCTCTCTCTGACTCCTTCTCTCTCTGTCCTCCTCTCTTTCTATCCCCCTCTCTCTGTCTCCTCTTTCTGCCCCCTTCTCTCTCTGTCCCCCTCTCTCTCACTGACCCCCTCTCTCTCTGACCCCCTCTATCTCCCCCAATCTCTCTCCCCCTCTCTGTTGCCCTCTCTCTGTCTCCGCTCTCTCTGCCCCCCGACCCCTTTCTCTGTCCCCCTCTCTCTGTTTCCCTCTCTCTGTTCTCCTCTCTCTGTCCCCCTCTCTATGCCCCCTCCCAGGCACTATCTCTCTGTCCCCCCTCTCTGTCCCCCCCTCTCTGCCACCCCGACCCCCTCTCTCTGTCCTCCTCTCTCTGCCCCCTCCCTCTGTTGCCATATCTGTCACCGTCTCTCTGTCCCCCACTCTCTGCCCCCCTTCTCTCTGACCCCCTCTATCTCCCTCACTCTCTGTGGCCCTCTCTCTGTCGCCAAATCTCTGCCCCCCTCTCCCTCCCCGCCTCTCTCTGTCCCCCTCTCTGTCCCCCTCTCTCTCTGTCCCCCTCGCTCTCTGTCCCCCCCTCTCTCTGTCCCCCCTCTCTGTCCCCCCCTCTCTCTGTCCCTCTCTCTCTGTCCCTCTCTCTCTGTCCCCCACTCTGTCCCTCTCTCTCTGTCCCCCTCTCTGTCCCCCATTTCTCTGTCCCCCTCTCTCTCCCACCTGCCTCTCTCTGTCCTCCTCTCTCTGCCCCCCTTTCTCTGACACCCTCTCTTTCCCCCACTCTGTAACCCTCTCTCTGTCCCCACTCCCTCTGACCCCCTCTCTCTTCCCCACTCTCTGTGCCCCACTCTCTGTCCCGCGCTCTCTGTCCCTCGCTCTGTCCCACTCTCTCTATCCCCCTCTCACTGCTCCCTCTCTCTCTCTCTCGCTCTCTGACTCCCTCTCTCTCTCCCACTCTGTACCCCTCTCTCTGTCTCCCTCTCTCTGCCCCCCCTCTCTGTCACCATCTTTCTATCCCCCCTTCTCTCTGTTCCACCTTTCTCTGTTCCCTCTCTCTCTGTCCCCCTCTCTCTGTCCCCCCCCCTCTCTGTAACCCCTCTCTCTGTCCCCCCTCTCTCTCTCTGACCCCCTCTATCTCCCCTACTCTCTATCCCCTGCTCTCTGTCGCCCTCTCTCTGACCCCCACTCTCTCTGTCCCCCTCTCTCTCTCTGACCCCCTCTCTCTCTGACCCCCTCTATCTCCCCCGCTCTCTGTCCCCCTCTCTCTGTCTCCTTTATCACTCCCTCTCTCACTCTGTCCCCTCTCTGTCCCCCTCTCTCTCTCTGTCCCCCACTCTCTCCATCCACCCACTCTCTGTCCCCCTCTCTCTGACACCCCCTCCCTGACCCTCCCTGCCTCCCTCACTCTTTACCCCTCTCTCTGTTCTCACTCTCTGACCCACTCTATCTCCCCAACTCTCTGTCACCCTCTCTCTGCCCCTTTCTCTTTCCGCTCTCTCTCTGCCCCCCTCTCTCTGCCCCCCTCTCTCTGCCCCCCTCTCTCTGTCCCTCTCTCCCTGCCCCCTCACTCTGTCCCCCTCTGTCTGCCCCTATCCTTCTCTGCCCCACTCGCTCTGACCCACCCTCTCTCTGCCCCCCTCTCTCTCTGTCCCCCTCTCTCTCTGTCTCCCTCTCTCTGTCCCCCTCTCTCTGTGAACCCCTCTCTCTGCCCCCATCTCTCTGTCCCCCTCTCTCTGTCCCCCCCTCTCTCTGTCCCACTCTCTCTGTCCCCCTCTCTCTGCCCCCTTCTCTCTCTGACCCCCTCTCTCTCACTGACCCCCTCTCTCTCTGACCCCCTCTATCTCTCCCACTCTCTGTCCCCCTCGCTCTGTCGCCGTCTCTCTGTCCCCCCCTCTCTCTGTCCCCTCTCTCTGTCCCCCTCTATCTGTCCCCTCTCTCTCCCACCCTCTCTGACCCCCTCTCTCCACCGCTCTCTGACCCCCTCTCTCCCCCGCTCTCTGACCCCCTCTCTGTTGCCCTCTATCTGCCCACGCTCTCTCTGCCCCCCCGACCCCACTCTCTGCCCCCCTCTCTCTGTTCCCCTCTCTCTGCCCCCCTCACTCATGTCCCCCTCACTCTGTCCCCTCTCTCTCTCTCTCCCGCTCTCTGACCCCCTCTCTCTCACCCTTTCTCTCTGCCCCCTCTCTCTCTGCACCCACTCTCTCTTCCCCCCTCTCTGTTCCCCCATTCTCTGTCCCCCTCTCTCTGACCCCCTCTCTCTGTCCCACTCTCTCTGTCCCCCACTCTCTCTTTGACCAGCTCTATCTCCCCCACTCTCTGTCCCCTGCTCTCTGTCGCCCTCTCTCTGTCCCCTCTCTCTCTCTGACCCCCTCTATCTCCCCCGCTCTCTGTCCCCCTCTCTCTGTTGCCCTCTCTCGCTGTCGCCCTCTCTCTGGTGCCCTCTCTCTGACCCCCTCTCTCACACCAGCCTCTCCCTGTACCACCTCACTGTCCCCCTCTCTCGCTGTCGCCCCTCTCTCTGTCCCACACTCTCTGTCCCACTCTCTCTGCCCCCCCCGACCCCTCTCTCTGTCTCTTCTCTCTCTCTGTTCCCCTCTCTCTATCCCCTTCTCTGTCTCCCTCTCTCTGTCCCCTCTCTCTCTCCCCCGCTCTTTGACCCCCTCTCTGTCACCCTCTCTCCCTGCCCCCTCTCTCTCTGTCCCCCTCTCTCTGTCCCCATCTCACTGCCCCCTCTCTCTCTGCCCCCTCTCTCTGCCCCCCTCTGTCTGAACCCCGCCCCCGTCTCTGTCCCCCTCTCTCTCTGTCCCCCTCTCTCTTTTCCCCTCACTCTGTTCTCCTCTCTCTGTCCCCCTCACTCTTTCCCCCATCACTCTGTCGCCCTCTCTCTGTCCCCTTCTCTCTGTCTCCCTCTCTCTATCCCCCTCTCTCTGTCCCCTCTCTTTCTCCCCCGCTCTTTGACCCCCTCTCTGTCGCCCTCACTCTCTGCCCCCTCTCTCACTGCCCCCTCTCTCTGTCCCCCTTTCACAGTCCCCTCTCTCTCCCGCTCTCTGACCACCTCTCTGTCACCCCCTCTCTCTGCCCCCTATCTCTCTGCCCCCTCTCTCTCTGCCCCCTCTCTCTGTCCCCCTCTCTCTGTCCCCCTCTCTCTGTCCCCACTCTCTCTCCCCCGATCTCTGACGCCCTCTCTGTTGCCCTCTTTCTGCCCCCTATCTCTCTGCCCCCTTCTCTGTCCCCTCCTCTCTCTGTCCCCCCCTCTGTCTGACCCCTTCTCTCTGTCCTCCTCTCTCTCGATCCCCCTCTCTCTGTCTCATCTTTCTGCCCCCTTCTCTCTCTGTCCCCCTCTCTCTCACTGACCCCCTCTCTCTCTGACCCCCTCTATCTCCCCCACTCTCTGTCCCCCTCTCTGTTGCCCTCTCTCTGTCTCCGCTCTCTCTGCCCCCCGACCCCTCTCTCTGTTCCCCTCTCTCTGTTTCCCTCTCTCTGTTCTCCTCTCTCTGTCCCCCTCTCTATGCCCCCTCTCAGGCACTATCTCTCTGTCCCCCCCTCTCTGTCCCCCCCACTCTGCCCCCCCGTCCCCCTCTCTCTGTCCTCCTCTCTCTGCCCCCCTCTCTCTGTTGCCATATCTGTCACCGTCTCTCTGTCCCCCACTCTCTGCCCCCCTTCTCTCTGACCCCCTCGATCTCCCTCACTCTCTGTGGCCCTCTCTCTGTCGCCAACTCTCTGCCCCCCTCTCCCTCCCCGCCTCTCTCTGTCCCCCTCTCTGTCCCCCCCTCTCTCTGTCCCCCCTCTCTGTCCCCCCCTCTCTCTAGTATATAGAGAAGCTGCAGAGCTGGGCAGAAAGGTGGCAAATGGAATTCAATGTAGCTAAGTGTGAGGTGATTCACTTTGGGAAGAATAACAAAAAGATGGGGTACTGGGCTAATGGTCGGATACTTGGTAGTGTGGATGAGCAGAGGGATCTTGGTGTCCATGTACACAGATCTCTGAAAGTTGCCACCCAGGTAAATAGTGCAGTGAGGAAGGCATATGGCGTACTGGCTTTTATTGGTAGAGGAATTGAGTTCCGGAGTCCTGAGGTCATGATGCAGTTGTATAAGACTCTGGTGCGGCCGCATCTGGAATATTGTATGCAGTTTTGGTCGCCATCCTATAGGAAGGACGTGGAGGCACTGGAACGGGTGCAGAGGAGGTTTACCAGGATGTTGCCTGGTATGGAAGGAAGATCGTATGAGGAAAGACTGAGACACTTGGGGCTGTTTTCATTAGAGAAAAGACGGTTTAGGGGTGACTTGATTGAGGTGTACAAGATGATTAGGGGGTTAGATAGGGTTGACAGTGTGAACCTTTTCCCGCATATGGAGTCGGGTATTACAAGAGGGCATAGCTTTAAATTAAGGCGGGGGGGGGGGTAGATATAGGACTGAAGTTAGGGGTAGGTTCTTCACTCAGCGAGTCGTAAGTTCATGGAATGCCCTGCCAGTAGCAGTGGTGGACTCTCCCTCTTTATGGGCATTTAAGCGGGCATTGGATAGGTATATGGAGGATAGTGGGTTAGTATAGGTTAGGTGGGCTTGGATCGGCGCAACATCGAGGGCCAAAGGGCCTGTACTGCGCTGTATTCTTCTATGTTCTATGTTCTATGTTCTCTGTCCCCTCTCTCTCTGCCCCCCTCTCTCTGCCCCCCTCTCTCTGCCCCCTCTCTCTGTCCCTCTCTCCCTGCCCCTCTCACTCTGTACCCCTCTGTCTGCCCCTATCCTTCTCTGCCCCACTCGCTCTGACCCACCCTCTCTCTGTCCCCCTCTCTCTCTGTCCCCCTCTCTCTCTGTCTCCCTCTCTCTGTCCCCCTCTCTCTGTGAACCCCTCTCTCTGCCCCCATCTCTCTGTCCCCCCTCTCTGTCCCCCCCTCTCTCTGTCCCCCTCTCTCTATCCCCCTCTCTCTGCCCCTTCTCTCTCTATCCCCCTCTCTCTCACTGACCCCCTCTCTCTCTGACCCCCTCTATGTCTCCCACTCTCTGTCCCCCTCTCTCTGTCGCCGTCTCTCTGTCCCCCTCTCTCTCTGTCCCCTCTCTCTCTGTCCCCCTCTATCTGTCCCCTCTCTCTCCCACCCTCTCTGACCCCCTCTCTCCCCCGCTCTCTCACCCCCTCTCTCCCCGCTCTCTGACCCCCACTCTGTTGCCCTCTCTCTGCCCCCGCTCTCTCTGCCCCCCCGACCCCTCTCTCTGTCCCCCTCTCTCTGTTTCCCTCTCTCTGTTCCCCTCTCTCTGTTCCCCTCTCTCTGTCCCCCTCACTCATGTCCCCGTTACTCTGTCCCCTCTCTCTCACCCGCTCTTTGAGCCTCTCTCTGTCGCCCTCTCTCTGCCCCCTCTCTCTGCCCCCCTCTCTCTGTCCCCCTCTCTCTATCCCCCTCTCACTGCCCCCTCTCTCTCTCTCCCGCTCTCTGACCACCTCTCTCTCACCCTTTCTCTCTGCCTCCTCTCTCTCTGCACCCACTCTCTCTGCCCCCTCTCTGTTCCCCCACTCTCTGTCCCCCTCTCTCTGACCCCCTCTCTCACCCCCACTCTGTACCCCTCTCTCTGTCTCCCTCTCTCTGCCCCCCCTCTCTGTCACCGTCTTTCTATCCCCCCTTCTCTCAGTTCCCCCTTTCTCTGTTCCCCCTCTCTCTGTCCCACTCTCTCGGTCCCCCACTCTCTCTCTGACCAGCTCTATCTCCCCCACTCTCTGTCCCCTGCTCTCTGTCGCCCTCTCTCTGTCCCCTCTCTCTCTCTGACCCCCTCTATCTCCCCCGCTCTCTGCCCCCCCTCTCTCTGTTGCCCTCTCTCTGACCCCCTCTCTCACACCAGCCTCTCCCTGTACCACCTCACTGTCCCCCTCTCTCGCTGTCGCCCCTCTCTCTGTCCCACACTCTCTGTCCCACTCTCTCTGCCCCCCCGACCCCTCTCTCTGTCTCTTCTCTCTCTCTGTTCCCCTCTCTCTATCCCCTTCTCTGTCTCCCTCTCTCTGCCCCCTCTCTCTGCCCCCCTCTGTCTGAACCCCGCCCCCGTCTCTGTCCCCCTCACTCTTTCCCCCCTCACTCTGTCGCCCTCTCTCTGTCCCCTTCTCTCTGTCTCCCGTTCTCTATCCCCTTCTCTCTGTCCCCTCACTTTCTCCCCCGCACTTTGACCCCCTCTCTGTCGCCCTCTCTCTCTGCCCCCCCCTCACTGCCCCCGCTCTCTGTCCCCCTTTCACAGTCACCTCTCTCTCCCGCTCTCTGACCACCTCTCTGTCACCCCCTCTCTCTGCCCCCTATCTCTCTGCCCCCTCTCTCTCTGCCCCCTCTCTCTGTCCCCCTCTCTCTGTCCCCACTCTCTCTCCCCCGCTCTGTGACGCCCTCTCTGTTGCCCTCTCTCTGCCCCCTATCTCTCTGCCCCCTCTCACTCTGCCCCCTCTCTCTGTCCCCCTCTCTCCGTCCCCACTCTCCCCCGCTCTCTGACGCCCCCTCTGTTGCCCTCTTTCTGCCCCCTATCTCTGTGCCCCCTTCTCTGTCCCCCCTCTCTCTGTCCCCTCTCACTCTGTCCCCCTCTCTGTATCCCCTTCTCACTGTCCCCCTCTCTCTCTTCCGCTCTCTGCCCCCTCTCTCTGTCCTCCTCTCTCTGTACCCCCTCTCTCTGTCACCCCTCTCTCTGTTCCCCCCTCCCCCCTCTCTCTGTCCCCCTCTCTCTGTTTCTCTCTCTCTGTTCTCCTCTCTCTGTCCCCCTCTCTATGCCCCCTCCCAGTCACTATCTCTCTGTCCCCCCCTCTCTGTCCCCCCCTCTCTGCCCCCGCTGTCCCCCTCTCTCTGTCCTCCTCTCTCTGCCCCCCTCTCTCTGTTGCCATATCTGTCACCCTCTCTCTGTCCCCCACTCTCTGTCCCCCTTCTCTCTCTGTCCCCCTCTCTCTGTCCCACCCACTCTGTCCCCCTCTCTCTGTCCCCCCTCTATGTCCCCCTCTCTCTCTGTCCCCCTCTCTGTCCCCCATTTCTCTGTCCCCCTCTCTCTCCCACCTGCCTCTCTCTGTCCTCCTCTCTCTGCCCCCCTTTCTCTGACACCCTCTCTTTCCCCCACTCTGTAACCCTGTCTCTGACCCCACTCCCTCTGACCCCCTCTATCTTCCCCACTTTCTGTGCCCCACTCTCTGTCCCGCGCTCTCTGTCCCTCGCTCTCTGCCCCCTCTCTCTGTCCCCATCTCTCTATCCCCCTCTCACTGCCCCCTCTCTCTCTCCCGCTCTCTGACCCCCTCTCTCTCACCCCCACTCTGTACCCCTCTCTCTGTCTCCCTCTCTCTGCCCCCCCTCTCTGTCACCGTCTTTCTATCCCCTCTTCTCTCTGTTTCCCCTTTCTCTGTTCCCCCTCTCTCTGTCCCCCTCTCTCTGTCCCCCCCCTCTCTGTCCCCCTCTCTCTCTGTTCCCCCCTCTCTCTCTGACCCCCTCTATCTCCCCCACTCTCTGTCCCCTGCTCTCTGTCGCCCTCTCTCTGACCCCCACTCTCTCTGTCCCCCACTCTCTCTCTGACCCCCTCTCTCTCTGACCCCCTCTATCTACCCCGCTCTCTGTCCCCCCTCTCTATTGCCCTCTCTCGCTGTCGCCCTCTCTCTGTCCCCATCTCTCTGTTCGCCCTCACTCTGTCGCCCTCTCTCTATCCCCCTCTCTCTGTCCCCTCTCTTTCTCCCCTGCTCTTTGACCCCCTCTCTGTCGCCCTCTCTCTCTGCCCGCTCCTCACTGCCCCCTCTCTCTCTGTCCCCCTCTCACAGTCTCCTCTCTCTCCCACTCTCTGACCACCTCTCTGTCACCCCCTCTCTCTACCCCCTCTCTCTCTGCCCCCCTCTCTCTGTCCCCCTCTCTCTCTCTGTCCCCCTCCCTCTATCCCCTTCTCACTGTCCCCTGTCTCTCTCCCGCTCTCTGTCCCCCTCTCTCTGTCCTCCTCTCTCTGTACCCACTCTCTCTGTCCCCCCTCTCTCTGTTCCCCCCTCTCTCTGTTCCCCCTCTCTCTGTCCCCCCTCTCTCTGCCCCCCCCTCTCTGTTCCCCCTCTCTCTGTCCCCCTCTCTCTGCCCCTCCTCTCTTGTCCCCCCCTCTCTGTCCCCCTCTCTCTGTGTACTCTCTCTCTCCCCGCTCTCTGACCCCTCTCTGTCGCCCGCTCTCTCTGTCGCCCCTCTCTCTGTTGCCGTCTCTCTGTCCCCCTCTCTCTCTGTCCCTCTCTCTCTGTCCCTCTCTCTCTGTCCCCCTCTCTGTCCTCCTCTCTCTGCCCCCCTTTCTCTGACACCCTCTCTTTCCCCCACTCTGTAACCCTTTCTCTGTCCCCACTCCCTCTGACCCCCTCTATCTTCCCCACTCTCTGTGCCCCACTCTCTGTCCCGCGCTCTCTGTCCCTCGCTCTCTGTCCCCCACTCTCTGTCATCCTCTCTCTGTCCCCCAGCTCTCTGTCTCCCCCTCACTCTGTCCCCTCTCTCTCTCTCTTTCCCGCCCTTTCTCTGTCCCCCCTCTCTTTCCCCCTCTCTCTCCGACCCGCTCTCTCTCTGTCCCCCTCTCTCTGTCCCTCTCGCTCTCTGTCCTCCCTCTCTGTCCCCCTCTCTCTCTGTCCCGCTCTCTCTCTCTGTCCCCCTCTGTCTGCCCCCTCTCTCTGTCCCGGTCTCTGTCCCCCTCTCTCTGTTGCCCTCTCTCATGCCCACTATCTCTCCCCCTCTCTCTGCCCCCTCACTCTCTCCCACTCAGTCCCCCTCTCTCTGTCCCCCACTCTCTTCCCCCCTCTCTCTGCGCCCCTCTCTCTCTGTCCCCCTCTCTCTGCCCCCCCTCTCTCTGCCCCCCCTCTCTCTGTCCCCCTCTCTCTCTGTCCCTCTCTCTGTCCCTCATCTCTCTGTCCCTCTCTGTCCCCCTCTCTCTGTCCCCCCTCTCTCTCTGTCCCCCTCTCTCTGCCCCCCGCTCTCTCTGTCCCCCCTCTCTCTGCCCCTCCTCTCTGTCCCCCCTCTCTCTGTCCCCCTCTCTCTGTGTACTCTCTCTCTCCCCGCTCTCTGACCCCCTCTCTGTCGCCCGCTGTCTCTGTCGCCCCTCTCTCTGTTGCCGTCTCTCTGTCCCCCTCTCTCTGCCCCCTCTCTCTCTCTGCCCCCTCTCTCTGCCACCTCTCTCTCTGCCCCCCATCTCTCTGCTCCCTCTTTCTCTGTCACCCTCTCTCTATCCCCATCTCTCTGTCCCCTCTCTCACTGTCGCCCTCTCTCTGTCCCCATCTCTCTGTCCCCCTCTCTCTGTCGCCCTCTCTCTGTCCCCATCTCTCTGTCCCCCTCTCTCTTCCCCCTCTCTCTCTCTCTGCCCCCTCTCTCTCTGTCCCCCTCTCTCTGCCCCCCTCTCTCTGCCCCCCCTCTCTCTGTCCCCCTCTCTCTCTGTCCCTCTCTCTGTCCCTCATCTCTCTGTCCCTCTCTGTCCCCCTCTCTCTGTCCCCCCTCTCTCTCTGTCCCCCTCTCTCTGCCCCCCGCTCTCTCTGTCCCCCCTCTCTCTGCCCCTCCTCTCTGTCCCCCCTCTCTCTGTCCCCCTCTCTCTGTGTACTCTCTCTCTCCCCGCTCTCTGCCCCCCTCTCTGTCGCCCGCTGTCTCTGTCGCCCCTCTCTCTGTTGCCGTCTCTCTGTCCCCCTCTCTCTGCCCCCTCTCTCTCTCTGCCCCCTCTCTCTGCCACCTCTCTCTCTGCCCCCCATCTCTCTGCTCCCTCTTTCTCTGTCACCCTCTCTCTATCCCCATCTCTCTGTCCCCTCTCTCACTGTCGCCCTCTCTCTGTCCCCATCTCTCTGTCCCCCTCTCTCTGTCGCCCTCTCTCTGTCCCCATCTCTCTGTCCCCCTCTCTCTGCCCCCTCTCTCTCTCTCTGCCCCCTCTCTCTCTGTCCCCTCTCTCTGCCCCCCCATCTCTCCGCCCCCTCTCTCTCTGTCGCCCTCTCTCTGTCCCCATCTCTCTGTCCCCTCTCTCTTCCCCGCTCTCTGACGCCCTCTCTCTGACCCCCACTCTCTCTGTCTCCTTCTTTCTCTCTGACTCCCTCTCTCTCTGACCCCCTCTATCTCCCCCGCTCCCTGTCCCCCCACTCACTGTTGCCCTCTCTCGCTGTCGCCCTCTCTCTGTCGCCCTCTCTCTGACCCCCCTCTCTCACACCCGCCTCTCCCTGTAACACCTCACTGTCCCCCTCTCTCGCTGTCGCCCCTCTCTCTGTCCCACTCGCTCTGTCGCACTCTCTCTGCCCCCGACTCCTCTCTCTGTCCCTTCTCTCTCTCTGTTCCCGTCTCTCTATCCCCCTCTCTCTGTCCCCTCTCTCTCTCCCCCGCTCTTTAACCCCCCTCTCTCACCCTCTCTCCCTGCCCCTCTCTCTCTGTCCCCCTCTCTCTATCCCCATCTCACTGCCCCCTCTCTCTATCTCCCGCTCTCTAACCCCTTCTCTGTCATCCTCTCTTTCTGCCCACTCTCTCTGCCCCCTCTCTCTCTCTGCCCCCCTCTGAACCCCGTCCCCGTCTCTGTCCCCCTCTCTCTCTGTCCCCCTCTCTCTGTTCCCCTCTCTCTGTTCCCCCTCACTCTGTCGCCCTCTCTCTGTCCCCTTCTCTCTGTCTCCCTCTCTCTATCCCCCTCTCTCTGTCCCCTCTCTTTCTCCCCCGCTCTTTGACCTCCTCTCTGTCGCCCTCTCTCTCTGCCCCCTCTCTCACTGCCCCCTCTCTCTGTCCCCCTCTCACAGTCCCCTCTCTCTCCCGCTCTCTGACCACCTCTCTGTCACCCCCTCTCTCTGCCCCCCCTCTCTCTGCCCCCTCTCTCTCTGCCCCCTCTCTCTCTCTCCCCCGCTCTCTGACCCCCTCTCTGTTGCCCTCTTTCTGCCCCCTATCTCTGTCCCCCCTCTCTCTTTCCCCTTCTCACTGTCCCCTGTCTCTCTCCCGCTCACTGTCCCCCTCTCTCTGTCCTCCTCTCTCTGTACCCCCTCTCTCTGTCCCCCTTCTCTCTGTTCCCCCTCTCTCTGTTCCCCCTCTCTCTGTTCCCCCTCTCTCTGCCCCTCCTCTCTGTCCCCCCTCTCTCTGTCCCCCTCTCTCTGTGTACTCTGTCTCTCCCCGCTGTCTGACCCCCGCTCTGTCGCCCGCTCTCTCTGTCGCCCCTCTCTCTGTTGCCGTCTCTCTGTCCCCCTCTCTATGCCCCCTCTCTCTCTGTCGCCCTCTCTCTGTCCCCTCTCTCTCTCCCCCGCTCAATAACCCCCTCTCTGTCGCCCTCTCTCTGCCCCCCTCACTGTCCCCCTCTCTCTCTGCCCCCTCTCTCTCTGCCCCCTCTCTCTGCCCCCATCTCTCTGCCCCCTCTCTCTCTGTCGCCCTCTCTCTGTCCCCTCTCTCTCTCCCCCGGTCTCTAACCCCCTCTCTGTCGCCCTCTCTCTGTCCCCCCACTGTCCCCCTCTCTCTCTGTCCCCCCCTCTCTCTATCCCCAACTCTCTCCATCCGCCCACTCTCTGTCCTCCTCTCTCTGACCCCCCTCTCTCCCCCACACTGTACCCCTCTCTCTCTCCCTCTGCCCCCTCTCTCTGTCACCGTCTATCCATCCCCCCTTCTCTCTGTCCCACCTTTCTCTGTTCACCCTCTCTTTGCACCCCCCCTCTCAGTCCCCTCCTCTCTCTGTCCCTCCCCTCTCTGACCCCTTCTCTCTCTGTCCTCCTCTCTCTCTGTCCCCCTCTCTCTGTCTCCTCTTTCGGCCCCCTTTTCTCTCTGTCCCCCTCTCTCTCACTGACCCACTCTATCTCCCCCACTCTCTGTTCCCCTCTCTCTGTCGCCGGCTCTCTGAGCCCCTCTCTTTCTGTCCCCTCTCTCTCTGTCTCGTATATCTGTCCCCTCTCTCTCCCACGCTCCCTGACCTCCTCTCTCCCCTGCTCTCTGACCCCCTCTCTGTTGCCCTCTCTCTGCCCCCCTCTCTCTGCCCCCCGACCCCCCTCTCTGCCCCCCTCTCTCTGTTTCCCTCTCTCTGTTCTCCTCTCTCTATCCCCCTCTCTCTGTCCCTCTCACTCCTGTCCCTCTCACTCTGTCCCCTCTCTCTCCCCCACTCTTTGACCACCTCTCTGTCCCCCTCTCTCTATCCCCCTCTCTCTGCCCCCTCTCTCTCTCTCCCGCTCTCTGACCCCCTCTCTGTCACCCTTTCTCTCTGCCCCCTCTCTCTGCCCCCACTCTCTCTGCCCACCTCTCTGCCCCCCCACTCTCTGTACCCCTCTGTCTGTCTCCCTCTCTCTGCCCCCCCTCTCTGTCACCGTCTCTGTATCCCCCTTCTCTCTGTTCCTGCTTTCTGTGTTCCCCCTCTCTCTGTCCCCCTCTCTCTGTCCCCCTCTCTCTCTCTGTCCCCCTCTCTCTGTTGCCTCTTTCTGCCCCATCTCTCTCTCTGACCCCTCTCTCTCTAACCCCCTCTCACTCTGCCCCTCTCTCTCTGACCCCCTCTGTCTCTGACCACCTCTCTCTCTGCCCCTCTCTCTCGGTACCCTCTCTTTCTGTCCCCCCTCTCTCTCTGTACCCTCTCTCTGTCCCCCTCGCTCTTTGTCCCGCTCTCTCTGTTCCACCCCTCTCTGTCGCTCTCTCTCTGACCCCCCTCTCTCTGTCCCACTCTCTCTGTCCCACTCTCTCTCTCTGTCCCCCTCTCTCTCTCTGTCCCTCTCTCTCTACACCTCTCTCTCTCTGTCCCCTCTCTCTCTGTCCCCTCTCTCTCTGCCCCTCCTCTCTGTCCCCCCCTCTCTCTGTTCCCCCTCTCTCTGTCCCCGCTCTCTCTGCCCCCCTCTCTCTTTCCCCCCCATCTCTGTCCCCCCTCTCTCTGCCCCTCCTCTCTGTCCCCCCCTCTCTCTGTCCCCCTCTCTCTGTGTACTGTCTCTGTCCCCGCTCTCTGACCGGCTCTCTGTCGCCTGTTCTCTCTGTCGCCCCTCTCTCTGTTGCCGTCTCTCTGTCCCCCTCTCTCTGCCCCCTCTCTCTCTGCCCCCCCTCTCTCTGCCCCCTCTCTCTCTGCCCCATCTCTCTGTCCCCTCTCTCTCTGTCGCCCTCTCTCTTTCCCCATCTGTATGTCCCCTCTCTCTCCCCCGCTCTCTAACCCCCTCTCTGTCGCCCTCTCTCTGCCCCCTCTCTCTCTGCCCCTCTCTCTGTCCCCCTCTCTCTGTTGCCGTCTCTCTGTCCCCCTCTCTCTCTGTCCCTCTCTCTCTCTGTCCCTCTCTCTCTGTCCCCCTCTCTGTCCTCCTCTCTCTGCCCCCCTTTCTCTGACACCCTCTCTTTCCCCCACTCTGTAACACTTTCTCTGTCCCCACTCCCTCTGACCCCCTCTATCTTCCCCACTCTCTGTGCCCCACTCTCTGTCCCGCGCTCTCTGTCCCTCGCTCTCTGTCCCCCACTCTCTGTCACCCTCTCTCTGTCCCCCACTCTCTGTCATCCTCTCTCTGTCCCCCAGCTCTCTGTCTCCCCCTCTCTCTGTCCCCTCTCTCTCTCTCTTTCCCGCCCTTTCTCTGTCCCCCCTCTCTTTCCCCCTCTCTCTCCGACCCGCTCTCTCTCTGTCCCCCTCTCTCTGTCCCTCTCGCTCTCTGTCCCCCCTCTCTGTCCCCCTCTCTCTCTGTCCCGCTCTCTCTCTCTGTCCCCCTCTGTCTGCCCCCTCTCTCTGTCCCGGTCTCTGTGCCCCTCTCTCTGTTGCCCTCTCTCGTGCCCACTATCTCTCCCCCTCTCTCTGCCCCCTCACTCTCTCCCACTCAGTCCCCCTCTCTCTGTCCCCCACTCTCTTCCCCCCTCTCTCTGCCCCCCTCTCTCTCTGTCCCCCTCTCTCTGCCCCCCCTCTCTCTGCCCCCCTCTCTCTGTCCCCCTCTCTCTCTGTCCCTCTCTCTGTCCCTCATCTCTCTGTCCCTCTCTGTCCCCCTCTCTCTGTCCCCCCTCTCTCTCTGTCCCCCTCTCTCTGTCCCCCGCTCTCTCTGTCCCCCCTCTCTCTGCCCCTCCTCTCTGTCCCCCCTCTCTCTGTCCCCCTCTCTCTGTGTACTCTCTCTCTCCCCGCTCTCTGACCCCCTCTCTGTCGCCCACTGTCTCTGTCGCCCCTCTCTCTGTTGCCGTCTCTCTGTCCCCCTCTCTCTGCCCCCTCTCTCTCTCTGCCCCCTCTCTCTGCCACCTCTCTCTCTGCCCCCCATCTCTCTGCTCTCTCTTTCTCTGTCACCCTCTCTCTATCCCCATCTCTCTGTCCCCTCTCTCACTGTCGCCCTCTCTCTGTCCCCATCTCTCTGTACCCCTCTCTCTGTCGCCCTCTCTCTGTCCCCATCTCTCTGTCCCCCTCTCTCTGCCCCCTCTCTCTCTCTCTGCCCCCTCTCTCTCTGTCCCCTCTCTCTGCCCCCCCATCTCTCCGCCCCCTCTCTCTCTGTCGCCCTCTCTCTGTCCCCATCTCTCTGTCCCCTCTCTCTTCCCCGCTCTCTGACGCCCTCTCTCTGACCCCCACTCTCTCTGTCTCCTTCTTTCTCTCTGACTCCCTCTCTCTCTGACCCCCTCTATCTCCCCCGCTCCCTGTCCCCCCTCTCACTGTTGCCCTCTCTCGCTGTCGCCCTCTCTCTGTCGCCCTCTCTCTGACCCCCTCTCTCACACCCGCCTCTCCCTGTACCACCTCACTGTCCCCCTCTCTCGCTGTCGCCCCTCTCTCTGTCCCACTCGCTCTGTCCCACTCTCTCTGCCCCCGACTCCTCTCTCTGTCCCTTCTCTCTCTCTGTTCCCGTCTCTCTATCCCCCTCTCTCTGTCCCCCCTCTCTCCCCCGCTCTTTGACCCCCCTCTCTCACCCTCTCTCCCTGCCCCTCTCTCTCTGTCCCCCTCTCTCTATCCCCATCTCACTGCCCCCTCTCTCTATCTCCCGCTCCCTAACCCCTTCTCTGTCATCCTCTCTTTCTGCCCACTCTCTCTGCCCCCTCTCTCTCTCTGCCCCCCCTGAACCCCGTCCCCGTCTCTGTCCCCCTCTCTCTCTGTCCCCCTCTCTCTGTTCCCCTCTCTCTGTTCCCCCTCACTCTGTCGCCCTCTCTCTGTCCCCTTCTCTCTGTCTCCCTCTCTCTAACCCCTCTCTCTGTCCCCTCTCTTTCTCCCCCGCTCTTTGACCTCCTCTCTGTCGCCCTCTCTCTCTGCCCCCTCTCTCACTGCCCCCTCTCTCTGTCCCCCTCTCACAGTCCCCTCTCTCTCCCGCTCTCTGACCACCTCTCTGTCACCCCCTCTCTCTGCACCCCCTCTCTCTGCCCCCTCTCTCTCTGCCCCCTCTCTCTCTCTCCCCCGCTCTCTGACCCCCTCTCTGTTGCCCTCTTTCTGCCCCCTATCTCTGTCCCCCCTCTCTCTTTCCCCTTCTCACTGTCCCCTGTCTCTCTCCCGCTCACTGTCCCCCTCTCTCTGTCCTCCTCTCTCTGTACCCCCTCTCTCTGTCCCCCTTCTCTCTGTTCCCCCTCTCTCTGTTCCCCCTCTCTCTGTTCCCCCTCTCTCTGCCCCTCCTCTCTGTCCCCCCTCTCTCTGTCCCCCTCTCTCTGTGTACTCTGTCTCTCCCCGCTGTCTGACCCCCGCTCTGTCGCCCGCTCTCTCTGTCGTCCCTCTCTCTGTTGCCGTCTCTCTGTCCCCCACTCTCTGCCCCTCTCTCTCTGTCGCCCTCTCTCTGTCCCCTCTCTCTCTCCCCCGCTCAATAACCCCCTCTCTGTCGCCCTCTCTCTGCCCCCCTCACTGTCCCCCTCTCTCTCTGCCCCCTCTCTCTCTGCCCCCTCTCTCTGCCCCCATCTCTCTGCCCCCTCTCTCTCTGTCGCCCTCTCTCTGTCCCCTCTCTCTCTCCCCCGGTCTCTAACCCCCTCTCTGTCGCCCTCTCTCTGTCCCCCCACTGTCCCCCTCTCTCTCTGTCCCCCCCTCTCTCTCTATCCCCAACTCTCTCCATCCGCCCACTCTCTGTCCTCCTCTCTCTGACCCCCCTCTCTCCCCCACACTGTACCCCTCTCTCTCTCCCTCTGCCCCCTCTCTCTGTCACCGTCTCTCCATCCCCCCTTCTCTCTGTCCCACCTTTCTCTGTTCACCCTCTCTTTGCACCCCCCTCTCAGTCCCCTCCTCTCTCTGTACCTCCCCTCTCTGACCCCTTCTCTCTCTGTCCTCCTCTCTCTCTGTCCCCCTCTCTCTGTCTCCTCTTTCGGCCCCCTTTTCTCTCTGTCCCCCTCTCTCTCACTGACCCACTCTATCTCCCCCACTCTCTGTTCCCCTCTCTCTGTCGCCGGCTCTCTGAGCCCCTCTCTTTCTGTCCCCTCTCTCTCTGTCCCGTCTATCTGTCCCCTCTCTCTCCCACGCTCCCTGACCTCCTCTCTCCCCTGCTCTCTGACCCCCTCTCTGTTGCCCTCTCTCTGCCCCCCTCTCTCTGCCCCCCGACCCCCCTCTCTGCCCCCCTCTCTCTGTTTCCCTCTCTCTGTTCTCCTCTCTCTATCCCCCTCTCTCTGTCCCTCTCACTCCTGTCCCTCTCACTCTGTCCCCTCTCTCTCCCCCACTCTTTGACCACCTCTCTGCCCCCCTCTCTCTATCCCCCTCTCTCTGCCCCCTCTCGCTCTCTCCCGCTCTCTGACCCCCTCTCTGTCACCCTTTCTCTCTGCCCCCTCTCTCTGCCCCCACTCTCTCTGCCCACCTCTCTGCCCCCCCCACTCTCTGTACCCATCTGTCTGTCTCCCTCTCTCTGCCCCCCCTCTCTGTCACCGTCTCTGTATCCCCCCTTCTAGCTGTTCCTCCTTTCTGTGTTCCCCCTCTGTCTGTCCCCCTCTCTCTGTCCCCCTCTCTCTCTGTCCCCCTCTCTCTGTTGCCTCTTTCTGCCCCATCTCTCTCTCTGACCCCTCTCTCTCTAACCCCCTCTCTCTCTCTGCCCCTCTCTCTCTGACCCCCTCTGTCTCTGACCACCTCTCTCTCTGCCCCTCTCTCTCGGTACCCTCTCTTTCTGTCCCCCTCTCTCTCTGTACCCTCTCTCTGTCCCCCTCGCTCTTTGTCCCGCTCTCTCTGTTCCACCCCTCTCTGTCGCCCTCTCTCTGACCCCCCTCTCTCTGTCCCACTCTCTCTGTCCCACTCTCTCTCTCTGTCCCCCTCTCTCTCTCTGTCCCTCTCTCTCTACACCTCTCTCTCTCTGTCCCCTCTCTCTCTGCCCCTCTCTCTCTGTCTCCCTCGCTGTCTGTCTCCCCCACTCTGTCCCCCTCTGTCTGTCGCCCTCTCTCTGACCCCCTCTCTCTCCCAACCGCCTCTCTCTCTCTCCCGCTCTCTGTCCCCCTCTCTCTGCCCCTCTCTCTCTGTTCCCCATTCTCTTTTCCCCCTCTCTCTGTTCCCCCTCTCTCTATCGCCCTCTCTCTGCCCCCCACTCTCTCTGTCCCCCTCTCTCTCTCTGACCCCCTCTAACTCCCCCGCTCCCTGTCCACACTCTCTCTGTTGCCCTCTCTCGCTGTCGCCCTCTCTCTGTCGCCCTCTCTCTGACCCCCTCTCTCTACCCCCTCTCTCTGTCCCCTGTCTCTCTCCCCCGCTCTTTGACCCCCTCTCTGTCACCCTCTCTCCCTGCCCCTCTCTCTCTGTCCCCCTCTCTCTCTCCCCTCTCGCTCTGCCCCCTCTCTCTCTGCCCCCTTCTGTCTGAACCCCGTCCCCGTCTCTGTCCCCTTCTCTCTCTTTCCCCCTGTCTCTGTTCCCCTCTCTCTATTCCCCTCTCTCTGTCCCCCTCACTCTGTGCCCCCTCACTCTGTCGCCCTCTCTCTGTCCCCTTCTCTCTGTCTCCCTCTCTCTATCCCCCTCTCTCTATCCCCCCTCTCTCTGTTCCCCCCTCTCTCTGTGCCCCCTCTCTCAGCCCCACTCTCTCTGCCCCTCCTCTCTGTCCCCCCCTCTCTCTGTTCCCCCTCTCTCTGTCCCCGCTCTCTCTGCCCCCCTCTCTCTGTTCCCCCCATCTCTGTCCCCCCTCTCTCTGCCCCTCCTCTCTGTCCCCCCCTCTCTCTGTCCCCCTCTCTCTGTGTACT
Source organism: Chiloscyllium plagiosum (assembly GCF_037043375.1). Classification (NCBI taxonomy): domain Eukaryota; kingdom Metazoa; phylum Chordata; class Chondrichthyes; order Orectolobiformes; family Hemiscylliidae; genus Chiloscyllium; species Chiloscyllium plagiosum. The sequence continues at coordinate 54,019,892 of NW_028270177.1, forward strand.
CTCTCTGTCCCCGCTCTCTGACCGGCTCTCTGTCGCCCGTTCTCTCTGTCGCCCCTCTCTCTGTTGCCGTCTCTCTGTCCCCCTCTCTCTGCCCCCTCTCTCTCTGCCCCCTCTCTCTCTGCCCCCTCTCTCTCTGCCCCATCTCTCTGTCCCCTCTCTCTCTGTCGCCCTCTCTCTGTCCCCATCTCTCTGTCCCCTCTCTCTCCCCCGCTCTCTAACCCCCTCTCTGTCGCCCTCTCCATGCCCCCTCTCTCTCTGCCCCTCTCTCTGTCCCCCTCTCTCTGTCCCCCCCTCTCTCTGTTCCCCCTCTCTGTGTCCCCCCTCTTTCTGCCCCTCCTCTCTGTCCCCTCCTCTCTCTGTCCCCCTCTCTCTGTGTACCCTCTCTCTCTCCCCGCTCTCTGACCCCCTCTCTGTTGCCCGCTCTCTCTGTCGCCCCTCTCTCTGTTGCCGTCTCTCTGTCCCCCTCTCTCTGCCCCCTCTCCATCTCTGCCCCCTCTCTCTATGTCGCCATCTCTCTGTCCCCATCTCTCTGTCCCCTCTCTCTCCCCCGCTCTCTAACCCCCTCTGTGTCGCCCTCTCTCTGCCCCCTCTCTCTCTGCCCCCCTCTCTGTCCCCCTCTCTCTCTGTCCCCCTCTCTCTCTCGATCCCCCACTCTCTCCATCCGCCCACTCTCTGTCCCCCTCTCTCTGACCCCGCCTCTCTCTCCCACACTGTACCCCTCTCTCTCTCTCCCTCTGCCCCCTCTCTCTGTCACCGTCTCTCTATCCCCCCTTCTCTCTGTCCCACCTTTCTCTGTTCCCCCTCTCTTTGCCCCCCCTCTCTGTCCCCTCCTCTCTCTGTCCCGCCTCTCTCTAACCCCGTTTCTCTCTGTCCTCCTCTCTCTCTCTGTCCCCCTCTCTCTCTGTCTCCTCTTTCTGCCCCCTTCTCTCTCTGTCCCCCTCTCTATCACTGACCCCCTCTCTCTCTGACCCCCTCTATCTCCCCCTCTCTCTGTCCCCCTCTCTCTGTCGCCGTCTCTCTGTCCCCCTCTCTCTCTCTCTGTCCCCTCTCTCTCTGTCCCCCTCTATCTGTCCCCTCTCTCTCCCACGCTCTCTGATCCTCTCTCTCCCCCGCACTCTGACCCCCTCTCTGTTGCCCTCTCTCTGCCCCCTCTCTCTCTGTCCCCCTCTCTCTATCCCCCCTTTCTCTCTGTCCCCCCTCTCTCTGCCCCCCCTCTCTCTGTCCCCCTCTCCCTCTGTACCCTTCTCTCTGTCCCCCTCTCTCTGTTCACCTCTCTCTCTGTCCCCCCTCTCTCTGTCCCCCTCTCTCTGTCCCTCCTCTCTCTGTCCCCTCTCTCTGTCCCCCTCTCTCTGTCCCCCCTCTCTCTGTCCCCCTCTCTCTGTCCCCCTCTCTCTCTGTCCCCCTCTCTCTCTGTACCCCCTCTCTCTGTCCCCCTCTCTCTGTCCCTCCTCTCTCTGTCCGCCTCTCTCTCTGTCGCCCTCTCTCTGTCCCTCCTCTCCCTGTACCCTCTCTATGTCCCCCTCTCTCTGTCCCCCTCTCTCTGTCCCCCCTCTCTCTGTCCCCCTCTCTCTCTGTCCCCCTCTCTCTGTCCCCCTCTCTCTCTGTCCCCCTCTCTTTCTGTCCCCTCTCTCTCTGTTCTCCCTCTCTCTGTCCCTCCTCTCTCTGCCCCCACTCTGTCACCATCTCTCTGTCCCCTCTCCCTCTGTTCCCTCTCGCTCTGTCCCCCTCTCTCTGCACCCCCACTCTGGTCCCCCCCCCTCCCCCCTCTGTCCCCTCTCTCTGTCCCCCTCTCTTTCTGTCCCCCTATCTCTCTGTTCTCCCTCTCTCTGTCCCTCCTCTCTCTGCCCCCACTCTGTCACCATCTCTCTGTCCCCTCTCTCTCTATCGCTCTCTCTCTCTGACCCCCTCTCTCTGCCCCCTCGCTCTTTTCCCCGCTCTGTGTTCCCCCATCTCTATCGCCCTCTCTCTGTCCCCCCCCCTCCTCTGTCACCGTCTCTCTGCTCCCTCTCTGTCACAGTTTCTCTGTCCCGCCTCTCTCTGCCCAGCTCGTCCCCCCCTCTCTCTGTCCCCCACTCACTGTCCCCTCTCAGTCACCGTCTCTCTGTTCACCCCCACCGTCCCCCCTCTCTCTGTCCCCCACTTCACTGTCCCCTCTCTTTGTTGGCCTCTCTCTGCCCCGTCTCTCTGCCCCTTCTCTCTCTGGCCCCCCTCTTTCTGCCCCCTCTCTCTGTCCCCCTCTCTCTGTTCCCTCTCTGGTCACCCCCTCTGCCCCCCTCTCTGTTCCCCTCTCTCTCTGTACCCCCTCTCTCTCTGACCCCTCTCTCTGACCCCCTCTCTCTCTGACCCCCCCTCTCTCTCTGTACCCCCTCCCTCTGACCCCATCTCTCTATGACCCCCCCACTCTGTTCCCCCCGCTGTCCCCCCCTCTCTGTCCCCCCTCTCTGTCTCCCTGTCTCTGTCCCCTCTCTCTGTCACCGTCTCTCTATCCCTCTTCTCTCTGTCCCACCTTTCTCTGTTCCCCTCTCTTTGTCCCTCCCTCTCTCTGTCCCCCTCTCTCTCTGCCCTCCTCTCTCTGTCCCCTCTCTCTCCCCCGCTCTCTAACCCCCTCTCTGTCGCCCTCTCTCTGCCCCCTCTCTCTGCCCCCCTCTCTGTCCCCCCCTCTCTCTCTCCCCCCCTCTCTCTCTCTCCCCAACTCTCTCCATCCGCCCACTCTCTGTCCCCCTCTCTCTGACCCCCCCTCTCTCCCACACACTGTACCCCTCTCTCTCTCCCTCTGCCCCCTCTCTCTGTCACCGTCTCTCTATCCCCCCTTCTCTCTGTCCCACCTTTCTCTGTTCACCCTCTCTTTGCCCCCCCCCCTCTCTGTCCCCTCCTCTCTCTGTCCCCCCCCCCCCACTCTCTGACCCCTTCTCTCTCTGTCCTCCTCTCTCTCTGTCCCCCTCTCTCTGTCTCCTCTTTCGGCCCCCTTCTCTCTCTTTCCCCCTCTCTCTCACTGACCCCCTCTCTCTCTGACCCCCTCTATCTCCCCCACTCTCTGTCCCCCTCTCTCTGTCGCCGGCTCTCTGAGCCCCTCTCTTTCTGGCCCTCTCTCTCTGTCCCCTCTATCTGTCCCCTCTCTCTCCCAGGCTCTCTGACCTGCTCTCTGACCCCCTCTCTGTTGCCCTCTCTCTGCCCCCCGACCCCCCTCTCTGTCCCCCTCTCTCTGTTTCCCTCTCTCTGTTCTCCTCTCTCTATCCCCCTCTCTCTGTCCCTCTCACTCCTGTCCCCCTCACTCTGTCCCCTCTCTCTCCCGCACTCTTTGACCCCCTCTCTGTCCCCCTCTCTCTATCCCCCTCTCTCTGCCCCCTCTCTCTCTCCTGCTCTCTGACCCCCTCTCTGTCACCCTTTCTCTCTGCCCCCATTCTCTCTGCCCCCCTCTCTGCCCCCCCCCACTCTCTGTACCCCTCTCTCTGTCTCCCTCTCTCTGCCCCCCCTCTCTGTCACCGTCTCTGTATCCCCCCTTCTAGCTGTTCCTCCTTTCTGTCTTCGCCCTCTCTCTGTCCCCCTCTCTCTGTCCCCGTCTCTCTCTGTCCCCCTCTCTCTGTTGCCTCTTTCTGCCCCCTCTCTCTCTCTGACCCCTCTCTCTCTGACCCCCTCTCTCTCTGCCCCTCTCTCTCTGACCCCCTCTGTCTCTGACCACCTCTCTCTCTGCCCCACTCTCTCGGTACCCTCTCTTTCTGTCCCCCTCTCTCTCTGTACCCTCTCTCTGTCCCCCTCTCTCTTTGTCCCGCTCTCTCTGTTCCACCCCTCTCTGTCGCCCTCTCTCTGACACCCCTCTCTGTCCCCTCTCTCTGTTTCCCTCTCTCTTTTCTCCTCTCTCTATCCCCCTCTCTCTGTCCCTCTCACTCCTGTCCCCCTCACTCTGTCCCCTCTCTCTCCCGCACTCTTTGACCCCCTCTCTGTCCCCCTCTCTCTATCCCCCTCTCTCTGCCCCACTCTCTCTCTCTCCTGCTCTCTGACCCTCTCTCTGTCACCCTTTCTCTCTGCCCCCATTCTCTCTACCCCCCTCTCTGACCCCCCCACTCTCTGTACCCCTCTCTCTGTCTCCCTCTCTCTGCCCCCCTCTCTGTCACCGTCTCTGTATCCCCCCTTCTCTCTTTTCCTCCTTTCTGTGTTCCCACTCTCTCTGTCCCACTGTCTCTGTCCCCCTCTCTCTCTGTCCCCCTCTCTCTGTTGCCTCTTTCTGCCCCCCCTCTCTCTCTCTGACCCCTCTCTCTCTGTCCCCCTCTCTCTCTGCCCCCTCTCTCTGACCCCCTCTGTCTCTGACCACCTCTCTCTCTGCCCCTCTCTCTCGGTACCCTCTCTTTCTGTCCCCCTCTCTCTCTGTACCCTCTCTCTGTCCCCCTCTCTCTTTGTCCCGCTCTCTCTGTTCCACCCCTCTCTGTCGCCCTCTTTCTGACCCCCCTCTCTCTGTCCCACTCTCTCTGTCCCACTCTCTCTCTCTGTCCCCCCTCTCTCTCTGTCCCTCTCTCTCTACACCTCTCTCTCTCTGTCCCCTCTCTCTCTGTCCCCTCTCTCTGTGTCTCCCTCGCTCTCTGTCTCCCCCACTCTGTCCCCCTCTGTCTGTCGCCCTCTCTCTGTTCCCCTTTCTCTGTTCCCCCTCTCTCTGTTCCCCCCTCTCTGTCGCCCTCTCTCTGACCCCCACTCTCTCTGTCCCCCTCTCTCTCTCTGACCCCCTCTATCTCCCCCGCTCTCTGTCCCCCCTCTCTCTGTTGCCCTCTCTCGCTGTCGCCCTCTCTCTGTCGCCCTCTCTCTGACCCCCTCTCTCACACCCGCCTCTCCCTGTATCACCTCACTGTCCCCCTCTCTCGCTGTCGCCCCTCTCTCTGTCCCACTCTCTCTCTCCCACTCTCTCTATCCTCCTCTCTCTGTCCCCTCTCTCTCCCCCGCTCTTTGATCCCCTCTCTGTCACCCCCTCTCCCTGCCCCCTCTCTCTCTGTCCCCCTCTCTCTCTCCCCTCTCACTCTGCCCCCTCTCTCTCTGCCCCCCTCTGTCTGAACCCCGTCCCCGTCTCTGTCCCCCTCTCTCTCTGTCCCCCTCTCACTGACACCCTCTCTCTGTTCCTCTCTCTCTGTCCCCTTCTCTCTCTGTCCCCCTCTCTCTGACACCCTCTCTCTGTTCCCCTCTCTCTGTTCCCCTCTCTCTGTCCCCCTCACTCTGTCCCCCCTCACTCTGTCGCCCTCTCTCTGTCCTCTTCTCTCTGTCTCCCTCTCTCTATCCCCCTCTCTCTATCCCCTCTCTTTCTCCCCCTCTCTTTGACCCCCTCTCACAGGCCCCTCTCTCTCCCGCTCTCTGACCACCTCTCTTGTCACCCCCTCTCTCTGCCCCCTCTCTCTCTGCCGCCCTCTCTCTGCCCCCCTCTCTCTGTCCCCCTCTCTCTGCCCCCTCTCTCTCTGCCGCCCTCTCTCTGCCCCCCTCTCTGTTGCCCTCTTTCTGCCCCCTATCTCTCTGCCCCCCTCTCTGTCCCCCCTCTCTCTGTCTCCCTCTCTCTCTCTGTCCCCCTCTCTCTATCCCCTTCTCACTGTTCCCTCTCTCTCTCCCGCTCTCTGTACCCCTCTCTCTGTCCTCCTCTCTCTGTATCCCCTCTCTCTGTCCCCCCGCTCTCTGCCCCCCTCTCTCAGTTCCCCCTCTCTCTGTCCCCCCTCTATCTGTTCCCCCCTCTCTCTGTCCCCCTCTCTGTCCCCCTCTCTCTGCCCCCTCTCTCTCTGCCCCCTCTCTCTTTTCCCCCTCTCTCTGTCCCCCCTCTCTCTGCCCCCCTCTCTCTGTTCCCCCTCTCTCTGTCCCCCCTCTCTCTGCCCCTCCTCTCTGTCCCCCCTCTCTCTGTGTACTCTCTCTCTCTCTCCCCGCTCTCTGACCCCCTCTCTGTCGCCCGCTCTCTCTGTCGCCTCTCTCTCTGTTGCCCTCTCTCTGACCCCCTCTCTCACACCCGCCTCTCCCTGTACCACCTCACTGTCCCCCTCTCTCGCTGTCGCCCCTCTCTCTGTCCCACTCTCTCTCTCCCACTCTCTCTATCCTCCTCTCTCTGTCCCCTCTCTCTCCCCCGCTCTTTGATCCCCTCTCTGTCACCCCCTCTCCCTGCCCCCTCTCTCTCTGTCCCCCTCTCTCTCTCCCCTCTCACTCTGCCCCCTCTCTCTCTGCCCCCCTCTGTCTGAACCCCGTCCCCGTCTCTGTCCCCCTCTCTCTCTGTCCCCCTCTCACTGACACCCTCTCTCTGTTCCTCTCTCTCTGTCCCCTTCTCTCTCTGTCCCCCTCTCTCTGACACCCTCTCTCTGTTCCCCTCTCTCTGTTCCCCTCTCTCTGTCCCCCTCACTCTGTCCCACCTCACTCTGTCGCCCTCTCTCTGTCCTCTTCTCTCTGTCTCCCTCTCTCTATCCCCCTCTCTCTATCCCCTCTCTTTCTCCCCCTCTCTTTGACCCCCTCTCACAGGCCCCTCTCTCTCCCGCTCTCTGACCACCTCTCTTGTCACCCCCTCTCTCTGCCCCCTCTCTCTCTGCCGCCCTCTCTCTGCCCCCCTCTCTCTGTCCCCCTCTCTCTGTCCCCTCTCTCTCTCCCCCGCTCTCTGACCCCCCTCTCTGTTGCCCTCTTTCTGCCCCCTATCTCTCTGCCCCCCTCTCTGTCCCCCCTCTCTCTGTCTCCCTCTCTCTCTCTGTCCCCCTCTCTCTATCCCCTTCTCACTGTTCCCTCTCTCTCTCCCGCTCTCTGTACCCCTCTCTCTGTCCTCCTCTCTCTGTATCCCCTCTCTCTGTCCCCCCTCTCTCTGCCCCCCTCTCTCAGTTCCCCCTCTCTCTGTCCCCCCTCTCTCTGTTCCCCCCTCTCTCTGCCCCCCTCTCTGTCCCCCTCTCTCTGCCCCCTCTCTCTCTGCCCCCTCTCTCTTTTCCCCCCCTCTCTGTCCCCCTCTCTCTGCCCCCTCTCTCTCTGCCCCCTCTCTCTTTTCCCCCTCTCTCTGTCCCCCCTCTCTCTGCCCCCCTCTCTCTGTTCCCCCTCTCTCTGTCCCCCCGCTCTCTGACCCCCTCTCTGTCGCCCGCTCTCTCTGTCGCCTCTCTCTCTGTTGCCCTCTCTCTGACCCCCTCTCTCACACCCGCCTCTCCCTGTACCACCTCACTGTCCCCCTCTCTCGCTGTCGCCCCTCTCTCTGTCCCACTCTCTCTCTCCCACTCTCTCTATCCTCCTCTCTCTGTCCCCTCTCTCTCCCCCCTCTTTGACCCCCTCTCTGTCACCCCCTCTCCCTGCCCCCTCTCTCTCTGTCCCCCTCTCTCTCTCCCCCCTCACTCTGCCCCCTCTCTCTCGGCCCCCCTCTGTCTGAACCCCGTCCCCGTCTCTGTCCCCCTCTCTCTCTGTCCCCCTCTCTCTGACACCCTCTCTCTGTTCCTCTCTCTCTGTCCCCCTCTCTCTCTGTCCCCCTCTCTCTGACACCCTCTCTCTGTTCCCCTCTCTCTGTTCCCCTCTCTCTGTCCCCCTCACTCTGTCCCCCCTCACTCTGTCGCCCTCTCTCTGTCCTCTTCTCTCTGTCTCCCTCTCTCTATCCCCCTCTCTCTATCCCCTCTCTTTCTCCCCCTCTCTTTGACCCCCTCTCTGTCGCCCTCTCTCTCTGTCGCCCTCTCTCTCTGCCCCCTCTCTCTGTCCCCCTCTCACAGGCCCCTCTCTCTCCCTCTCTCTGACCACCTCTCTTGTCACCCCATCTCTCTGCCCCCTCTCTCTGCTGCCCTCTCTCTGCCCCCCTCTCTCTGTCCCCCTCTCTCTGTCCCCTCTCTCTCTCTCCCCCGCTATCTGACACCCCTCTCTGTTGCCCTCTTTCTGCCCCCATCTCTCTGCCCCCCTCTCTGTCCCCCCTCTCTCTGTCCCCCTCTCTCTCTCTGTCCCCCTCTCTCTATCCCCTTCTCACTGTTCCCTCTCTCTCTCCCGCTCTCTGTACCCCTCTCTCTGTCCTCCTCTCTCTGTATCCCCTCTCTCTGTCCCCCCTCTCTCTGTTCCCCACACTCTCTGTGCCCCCTCTCTCTGTCCCCCCTCTCTCTGCCCCCCTCTCTCTGTTCCCCCTCTCTCTGCCCCCCCTCTCTCTGTTCCCCCCTCTCTCTGTCTCCCTCTCTGTCCCCCTCTCTCTGCCCCCTCTCTCTCTGCCCCCTCTCTCTTTTCCCCCTCTCTCTGTCCCCCCTCTCTCTGTCCCCCGTCTCTCTGCCCCTCCTCTCTGTCCCCTTTCTCTCTGTGTACTCTCTCTCCCCGCTCTCTGACCCCCTCTCTGTCGCCCGCTCTCTCTGTCCCCCTCTCTCTGCCCCCTCTCCATCTCTGCCCCCACTCTCTCTGCCGCCTCTCTCTCTGCCCCCATCTCTCTGCCCCCTCTCTCTCTGTCGCCATCTCTCTGTCCCCATCTCTCTGTCCCCTCTCTTTCCCCCAACCTATAACCCCCTCTTTGTCGCCCTCTCTCTGCCCCCTCTCTCTCTGCCCCCCTCTCTGTCCCCCTCTCTCTCTGTCCCCCTCTCTCTCTCGATCCCCCACTCTCTCCATCCGCACACTCTCTGTCCCCCTCTCTCTGACCCGCCTCTCTCTCCCACACTGTACCCCTCTCTCTCTCGCCCTCCGCCCCCTCTCTCTGTCACCGTCTCTCTATCCCCCTTCTCTCTGTCCCACCTTTCTCTGTTCCCCCTCTCTTTGCCCCCCCTCTCTCTCTCCCCTCCTCTCTCTGTCCCCCCTCTCTCTGACCCCGTTTCTCTCTGTCCTCCTCTCTCTCTGCCCCCCTCTCTCTGTCTCCTCTTTCTGCCCCCTTCTCTCTCTGTCCCCCTCTCTCTCACTGACCCCCTCTCTCTCTGACCCCCTCTATCTCCCCCTCTCTCTGTCCCCCTCTCTCTCTGTCCCCTCTCTCTCTGCCCCCCTCTATCTGTCCCCTCTCTCTACCCCGCGTTGTGACCACTTCTCTGTTGCCCTCTCTCTGCCCCCTCTCTCTCTGTCCCCCTCTCTCTGTCCCCCCTTCTCTCTGTCCCCCTCTCTCTGCCCCCCCTCTCTCTGTCCCCCTCTCCCTCTGTCCCCCTCTCTCTGTCCCCCTCTCTCTGTTCACCTTTCTCTCTGTCCCCCTCTCTCTGTCCCTCTCTCTGTCCCCCTCTCTCTCTGTCCCCCCTCTCTCTGTCCCCCCTCTCTCTGTCCGACCTCTCTCTGTCCCCCTCTCTCTGTCCCTCCTCTCTCGGTCCCCCTCTCTCTGTCCCCCTCTCTCTGTCCCCCCTCTCTCTGTCCCCCTCTCTCTGTCCCCCTCTCTCTCTGTCCCACTCTCTCTCTGTCCCCCTCTCTCTGTCCCCTCTCTCTGTCCCCTCTCTCTCTGTACCCCCTCTCTCTGTCCCCCCTCACTCTGTCGCCCTCTCTCTGTCCTCTTCTCTCTGTCTCCCTCTCTCTATCCCCCTCTCTCTATCCCCTCTCTTTCTCCCCCTCTCTTTGACCCCCTCTCTGTCGCCCTCTCTCTCTCTGTCGCCCTCTCTCTCGGCCCCCTCTCTCAGTCCCCCTCTCACAGGCCCCTCTCTCTCCCGCTCTCTGACCACCTCTCTTGTCACCCCCTCTCTCTGCCCTCTCTCTCTCTGCCGCCCTCTCTCTGCCCCCCTCTCTCTGTCCCCCTCTCTCTGTCCCCCTCTCTCTCTCTGTCCCCCTCTCTCTATCCCCTTCTCACTGTTCCCTCTCTCTCTCCCGCTCTCTGTACCCCTCTCTCTGTCCTCCTCTCTCTGTATACCCTCTCTCTGTCCCCCTCTCTCTGTTCCCCCCTCTCTCTGTGCCCCCTCTCTCTGTCCCCCCTCTCTCTGCCCCCCTCTCTCTGTCCCCCTCTCTGTCCCCCTCTCTCTGCCCCCTCTCTCTCTGCCCCCCTCTCTCTTTTCCCCCTCTCTCTGCCCCCCCTCTCTCTGCCCCCCTCTCTCTGTTCCCCCTCTCTCTGTCCCCCCTCTCTCTGCCCCTCCTCTCTGTCCCCCCTCTCTCTGTGTACTCTCTCTCTCTCCCCGCTCTCTGACCTCCTCTCTGTCGCCCGCTCTCTCTGTCGCCTCTCTCTCTGTTGCCCTCTCTCTGCCCCCTCTCCATCTCTGCCCCCTCTCTCTCTGCCCCCTCTCTCTCTGCCCCCATCTCTCTGCCCCCTCTCTCTCTGTCGCCCTCTCTCTGTCCCCATCTCACTGTCCTCTCTCTCTCCCCCACTCTCTAACACCCTCTTTGTCGCCCTCTCTCTCTGCCCCCCTCTCTGTCCCCCTCTCTCTCTATCCCCCTCTCTCTCTCGATCCCCCACTCTCTCCATCCGCCCACTCTCTGTCCCCCTCTCTCTGACCCGCCTCTCTCTCCCACACTGTACCCCTCTCTCTCTCTCCCTCTGCCCCCTCTCTCTGTCACCGTCTCTCTATCCCCCTTCTCTCTGTCCCACCTTTCTCTGTTCCCCCCTCTTTGCCCCACTCTCTCTGTCCCCTCCTCTCTCTGTCCCCCCTCTCTCTGACCCCGTTTCTCTCTGTCCTCCTCTTTCTCTGTCCCCCTCTCTCTGTCTCCTCTTTCTGCCCCCTTTCTCACTCTGTCCCCCTCTCTCTCACTGACCCCCTCTCTCTCTGACCCCCTCTATCTCCCCCTCTTTCTGTCCCCCTCTCTCTCTGTCCCCAGTCTCACTGTCCCCCTCTATCTGTCCCCTCTCTCTCCCCCGCGCTGTGACCACTTCTCTGTTGCCCTCTCTCTGCCCCCCCTTCTCTCTGTCCCCCCTCTCTCTGCCCCCCCAATCTCTGTCCCCCTCTCCCTCTGTCCCCCTCTATCTGTCCCCCTCTCTCTGATCACCTTTCTCTCTGTCCCCCTCTCTCCGTCCCTCTCTCTGTCCCCCTCTCTCTCTGTCCCCCCTCTCTCTGTCCCCCTCTCTCTGTCCCCCCTCTCTCTATCCCCCTCTCTCTATCCCCTCTCTTTCTCCCCCTCTCTTTGACCCCCTCTCTGTCGCCCTCTCTCTCTGTCGCCCTCTCTCTCTGCCCCCTCTCTCTGTCCCCCTCTCACAGGCCCCTCCCTCTCCCGCTCTCTGACCACCTCTCTTGTCACCCCCTCTCTCTTTCCCCTCTCTCTCTGCCCCCCTCTCTCTGCCCCCCTCTCTCTGTCCCCCTCTCTCTGTCCCCCCTCTCTCTCTCCCCCGCTCTCTGACCTCCCTCTCTGTTGCCCTCTCTCTGTCCCCTCTCTCTCTGCCCCATCTCTCTGTCCCCCCTCTCTCTGTCGCCCTCTCTCTGTCCCCATCTCTCTGTCCCCTCTCTCTTCCCCACTCTCTAACCCCCTCTTTGTCGCCCTCTCTCTGCCCCCTCTCTCTCTGCCCCCCTCTATGCCCCCCTCTCTCTCTGTCCCCCTCTCTCTCTCGATCCCCCACTCTCTCCATCCGCCCACTCTCTGTCCCCCTCTCTCTGACCCGCCTCTCTCTCCCACACTGTACCCCTCTCTCTCTCTGCCTCTGCCCCCTCTCTCTGTCACCGTCTCTCTATCCCCCCTTCTCTCTGTCCCACCTTTCTCAGTTCCCCCTCTCTTTGCCCCCCCTCTCTGTCCCCTCTCTCTCTGTCCCCCTCTATCTGTCCCCTCTCTCTCCCCCGCGCTGTGACCACTTCTCTGTTGCCCTCTCTCTGCCCCCTCTCTCTCTGTCCCCCTCTCTCTGTCCCCCCCTTCTCTCTGTCCTCCCTCTCTCTGCCCCTCTCTCTCTGTCCCCCTCTCCCTCTGTCCCCCTCTCTCTGTCCCCCCCTTCTCTCTGTCCCCCCTCTCTCTGCCCCCCTCTCTCTGTCCCCCTCTCCCTCTGTCCCCCCTCTCTCTGTTCACCTTTCTCTCTGTCCCCCTCTCTCTGTCCCTCTCTCTGTCCCCCTCTCTCTCTGTCCCCCCTCTCTCTGTCCCCCCTCTCTCTGTCCCCCCTCTCTCTATCCCCCTCTCTCTATCCACTCTCTTTCTCCCCCTCTCTTTGACCCCCTCTCTGTCGCCTACTCTCTCTCTGTCGCCCTCTCTCTCTGCCCCCTCTCTCTGTCCCCCTCTCACAGGCCCCTCTCTCTCCCGCTCTCTGACCACCTCTCTTGTCACCCCCTCTCTCTTTCCCCTCTCTCTCTGCCCCCCTCTCTCTGCCCCCCTCTCTCTGTCCCCCTCTCTCTGTCCCCTCTCTCTCTCTCTCCCGCTCTCTGACCACCCTCTCTGTTGCCCTCTCTCTGCCCCCTCTCTCTTTTCCCCCTCTCTCTGCCCCCCCTCTCTCTGCCCCCCTCTCTCTGTTCCCCCTCTCTCTGTCCCCCCTCTCTCTGCCCCTCCTCTCTGTCCCCCCTCTCTCTGTGTACTCTCTCTCTCTCCCCGCTCTCTGACCTCCTCTCTGTCGCCCGCTCTCTCTGTCGCCTCTCTCTCTGTTGCCCTCTCTCTGCCCCCTCTCCATCTCTGCCCCCTCTCTCTCTGCCCCCTCTCTCTCTGCCCCCATCTCTCTGCCCCCTCTCTCTCTGTCGCCCTCTCTCTGTCCCCATCTCACTGTCCTCTCTCTCTCCCCCACTCTCTAACACCCTCTTTGTCGCCCTCTCTCTCTGCCCCCCTCTCTGTCCCCCTCTCTCTCTATCCCCCTCTCTCTCTCGATCCCCCACTCTCTCCATCCGCCCACTCTCTGTCCCCCTCTCTCTGACCCGCCTCTCTCTCCCACACTGTACCCCTCTCTCTCTCCCTCTGCCCCCTCTCTCTGTCACCGTCTCTCTATCCCCCTTCTCTCTGTCCCACCTTTCTCTGTTCCCCCTCTTTGCCCCACTCTCTCTGTCCCCTCCTCTCTCTGTCCCCCCTCTCTCTGACCCCGTTTCTCTCTGTCCTCCTCTTTCTCTGTCCCCCTCTCTCTGTCTCCTCTTTCTGCCCCCTTTCTCACTCTGTCCCCCTCTCTCTCACTGACCCCCTCTCTCTCTGACCCCCTCTATCTCCCCCTCTTTCTGTCCCCCTCTCTCTCTGTCCCCAGTCTCACTGTCCCCCTCTATCTGTCCCCTCTCTCTCCCCCCGCGCTGTGACCACTTCTCTGTTGCCCTCTCTCTGCCCCCCCTTCTCTCTGTCCCCCCTCTCTCTGCCCCCCCAATCTCTGTCCCCCTCTCCCTCTGTCCCCCTCTATCTGTCCCCCTCTCTCTGATCACCTTTCTCTCTGTCCCCCTCTCTCCGTCCCTCTCTCTGTCCCCCTCTCTCTCTGTCCCCCCTCTCTCTGTCCCCCTCTCTCTGTCCCCCCTCTCTCTATCCCCCTCTCTCTATCCCCTCTCTTTCTCCCCCTCTCTTTGACCCCCTCTCTGTCGCCCTCTCTCTCTGTCGCCCTCTCTCTCTGCCCCCTCTCTCTGTCCCCCTCTCACAGGCCCCTCCCTCTCCCGCTCTCTGACCACCTCTCTTGTCACCCCCTCTCTCTTTCCCCTCTCTCTCTGCCCCCCTCTCTCTGCCCCCCTCTCTCTGTCCCCCTCTCTCTGTCCCCCCTCTCTCTCTCCCCCGCTCTCTGACCTCCCTCTCTGTTGCCCTCTCTCTGTCCCCTCTCTCTCTGCCCCATCTCTCTGTCCCCCCTCTCTCTGTCGCCCTCTCTCTGTCCCCATCTCTCTGTCCCCTCTCTCTTCCCCACTCTCTAACCCCCTCTTTGTCGCCCTCTCTCTGCCCCCTCTCTCTCTGCCCCCCTCTATGCCCCCCTCTCTCTCTGTCCCCCTCTCTCTCTCGATCCCCCACTCTCTCCATCCGCCCACTCTCTGTCCCCCTCTCTCTGACCCGCCTCTCTCTCCCACACTGTACCCCTCTCTCTCTCTCCCTCTGCCCCCTCTCTCTGTCACCGTCTCTCTATCCCCCCTTCTCTCTGTCCCACCTTTCTCAGTTCCCCCTCTCTTTGCCCCCCCTCTCTGTCCCCTCTCTCTCTGTCCCCCTCTATCTGTCCCCTCTCTCTCCCCCGCGCTGTGACCACTTCTCTGTTGCCCTCTCTCTGCCCCCTCTCTCTCTGTCCCCCTCTCTCTGTCCCCCCCTTCTCTCTGTCCTCCCTCTCTCTGCCCCTCTCTCTCTGTCCCCCTCTCCCTCTGTCCCCCTCTCTCTGTCCCCCCCTTCTCTCTGTCCCCCCTCTCTCTGCCCCCCTCTCTCTGTCCCCCTCTCCCTCTGTCCCCCCTCTCTCTGTTCACCTTTCTCTCTGTCCCCCTCTCTCTGTCCCTCTCTCTGTCCCCCTCTCTCTCTGTCCCCCCTCTCTCTGTCCCCCCTCTCTCTGTCCCCCCTCTCTCTATCCCCCTCTCTCTATCCACTCTCTTTCTCCCCCTCTCTTTGACCCCCTCTCTGTCGCCTACTCTCTCTCTGTCGCCCTCTCTCTCTGCCCCCTCTCTCTGTCCCCCTCTCACAGGCCCCTCTCTCTCCCGCTCTCTGACCACCTCTCTTGTCACCCCCTCTCTCTTTCCCCTCTCTCTCTGCCCCCCTCTCTCTGCCCCCCTCTCTCTGTCCCCCTCTCTCTGTCCTCTCTCTCTCTCTCTCCCGCTCTCTGACCACCCTCTCTGTTGCCCTCTCTCTGCCCCCTCTCTCTCTGCCCCATCTCTCTGTCCCCCCTCTCACTGTCGCCCTCTCTCTGTCCCCATCTCTCTGTCCCCTCTCTCTCCCCCACTCTCTAACCCCGTCTTTGTCGCCCTCTCTCTGCCCCCTCTCTCTCTGCCCCCCTCTCTGTCCCCCTCTCTCTCTGTCCCCCTCTCTCTCTCGATCCCCCACTCTCTCCATCCGCCCACTCTCTGTCCCTCTCTCTGACCCGCCTCTCTCTCCCACACTGTCCCCCTCTCTCTCTGTCCCCCTCTCTCTGACACCCTCTCTCTGTTCCTCTCTCTCTGTCCCCATCTCTCTCTGTCCCCCTCTCTCTGACACCCTCTCTCTGTTCCCCTCTCTCTGTTCCCCTCTCTCTGTCCCCCTCACTCTGTCCCCCCTCACTCTGTCGCCCTCTCTCTGTCCTCTTCTCTCTGTCTCCCTCTCTCTATCCCCCTCTCTCTATCCCCTCTCTTTCTCCCCCTCTCGTTGACCCCCTCTCTGTCGCCCTCTCTCTCTGTCGCCCTCTCTCTCTGCCCCCTCTCTCTGCCCCCCCTCTCACAGGCCCCTCTCTCTCCCGCTCTCTGACCACCTCTCTTGTCACCCCCTCTCTCTGTCCCCCTCTCTCTATCCCCTTCTCACTGTTCCCTCTCTCTGCCGCCCTCTCTCTGCCCCCCTCTCTCTGTCCCCCTCTCTCTGTCCCCTCTCTCTCTCTCCCCCGCTCTCTGACACCCCTCTCTGTTGCCCTCTTTCTGCCCCCATCTCTCTGCCCCCCTCTCTGTCCCCCCTCTCTCTGTCCCCCTCTCTCTCTCTGTCCCCCTCTCTCTATCCCCTTCTCACTGTTCCCTCTCTCTCTCCCGCTCTCTGTACCCCTCTCTCTGTCCTCCTCTCTCTGTATCCCCTCTCTCTGTCCCCCCTCTCTCTGTTCCCCCCTCTCTCTGTCCTCCTCTCTCTGTATCCCCTCTCTCTGCCCCCCTCTCTCTGTTCCCCCTCTCTCTGTCCCCCCTCTCTCTGTTCCCCCCTCTCTCTGTCCCCCTCTCTGTCCCCCTCTCTCTGCCCCCTCTCTCTCTGCCCCCTCTCTCTTTTCCCCCTCTCTCTGTCCCCCCTCTCTCTGCCCCCTCTCTCTGTTCCCCCTCTCTCTGTCCCCCCTCTCTCTGCCCCTCCTCTCTGTCCCCCCCTCTCTCTGTGTACTCTCTCTCTCCCCGCTCTCTGACCTCCTCTCTGTCGCCCGCTCTCTCTGTCGCCTCTCTCTCTGTTGCCGTCTCTCTGTCCCCCTCTCTCTGCCCCCTCTCCATCTCTGCCCCCTCTCTCTCTGCCCCCTCTCTCTCTGCCCCCATCTCTCTGCCCCCTCTCTCTCTGTCGCCCACTCTCTGTCCTCATCTCTCTGTCCCCTCTCTCTCCCCCACTCTCTAACCCCCTCTTTGTTGCCCTCTCTCTCTGCCCCCCTCTCTGTCCCCCTCTCTCTCTCGATCCCCCACTCTCTCCATCCGCCCACTCTCTGTCCCCCTCTCTCTGACCCGCCTCTCTCTCCCACACTGTACCCCTCTCTCTCTCGCCCTCTGCCCCCTCTCTCTGTCACCGTCTCTCTATCCCCCCTTCTCTCTGTCCCACCTTTCTCTGTTCCCCCTCTCTTTGCCCCCCTCTCTCTGTCCCCTCCTCTCTCTGTCCCCCCTCTCTCTGACCCCGTTTCTCTCTGTCCTCCTCTCTCTCTGTCCCCCTCTCTCTGTCTCCTCTTTCTGCCCCCTTCTCTCTCTGTCCCCCTCTCTCTCACTGACCCCCTCTCTCTCTGACCCCCTCTATCTCCCCCTCTCTCTGTCCCCCTCTCTCTCTGTCCCCAGTCTCTCTGTCCCCCTCTATCTGTCCCCTCTCTCTCCCCCGCGCTGTGACCACGTCTCTGTTGCCCTCTCTCTGCCCCCCCTTCTCTCTGTCCCCCCTCTCTCTGCCCCCCCAATCTCTGTCCCCCTCTCCCTCTGTCCCCCTCTATCTGTCCCCCTCTCTCTGTTCACCTTTCTCTCTGTCCCCCTCTCTCTGTCCCTCTCTCTGTCCCCCTCTCTCTCTGTCCCCCCTCTCTCTGTCCCCCCTCTCTCTGTCCCCCCTCTCTCTATCCCCCTCTCTCTATCCACTCTCTTTCTCCCCCTCTCTTTGACCCCCTCTCTGTCGCCCTCTCTCTCTGTCGCCCTCTCTCTCTCGATCCCCCACTCTCTCCATCCGCCCACTCTCTGTCCCCCTCTCTCTGACCCGCCTCTCTCTCCCACACTGTACCCCTCTCTCTCTCTCCCTCTGCCCCCTCTCTCTGTCACCGTCTCTCTATCCCCCCTTCTCTCTGTCCCACCTTTCTCAGTTCCCCCTCTCTTTGCCCCCCCTCTCTGTCCCCTCTCTCTCTGTCCCCCTCTATCTGTCCCCTCTCTCTCCCCCGCGCTGTGACCACTTCTCTGTTGCCCTCTCTCTGCCCCCTCTCTCTCTGTCCCCCTCTCTCTGTCCCCCCCTTCTCTCTGTCCTCCCTCTCTCTGCCCCTCTCTCTCTGTCCCCCTCTCCCTCTGTCCCCCTCTCTCTGTCCCCCCCTTCTCTCTGTCCCCCCTCTCTCTGCCCCCCTCTCTCTGTCCCCCTCTCCCTCTGTCCCCCCTCTCTCTGTTCACCTTTCTCTCTGTCCCCCTCTCTCTGTCCCTCTCTCTGTCCCCCCCTTCTCTCTGTCCTCCCTCTCTCTGCCCCTCTCTCTCTGTCCCCCTCTCCCTCTGTCCCCCCTCTCTCTGTCCCCCCTCTCTCTGTCCCCCCTCTCTCTATCCCCCTCTCTCTATCCACTCTCTTTCTCCCCCTCTCTTTGACCCCCTCTCTGTCGCCTACTCTCTCTCTGTCGCCCTCTCTCTCTGCCCCCTCTCTCTGTCCCCCTCTCACAGGCCCCTCTCTCTCCCGCTCTCTGACCACCTCTCTTGTCACCCCCTCTCTCTTTCCCCTCTCTCTCTGCCCCCCTCTCTCTGCCCCCCTCTCTCTGTCCCCCTCTCTCTGTCCCCTCTCTCTCTCTCTCCCGCTCTCTGACCACCCTCTCTGTTGCCCTCTCTCTGCCCCCTCTCTCTCTGCCCCATCTCTCTGTCCCCCCTCTCACTGTCGCCCTCTCTCTGTCCCCATCTCTCTGTCCCCTCTCTCTCCCCCACTCTCTAACCCCGTCTTTGTCGCCCTCTCTCTGCCCCCTCTCTCTCTGCCCCCCTCTCTGTCCCCCTCTCTCTCTGTCCCCCTCTCTCTCTCGATCCCCCACTCTCTCCATCCGCCCACTCTCTGTCCCTCTCTCTGACCCGCCTCTCTCTCCCACACTGTCCCCCTCTCTCTCTGTCCCCCTCTCTCTGACACCCTCTCTCTGTTCCTCTCTCTCTGTCCCCATCTCTCTCTGTCCCCCTCTCTCTGACACCCTCTCTCTGTTCCCCTCTCTCTGTTCCCCTCTCTCTGTCCCCCTCACTCTGTCCCCCCTCACTCTGTCGCCCTCTCTCTGTCCTCTTCTCTCTGTCTCCCTCTCTCTATCCCCCTCTCTCTATCCCCTCTCTTTCTCCCCCTCTCGTTGACCCCCTCTCTGTCGCCCTCTCTCTCTGTCGCCCTCTCTCTCTGCCCCCTCTCTCTGCCCCCCCTCTCACAGGCCCCTCTCTCTCCCGCTCTCTGACCACCTCTCTTGTCACCCCCTCTCTCTGTCCCCCTCTCTCTATCCCCTTCTCACTGTTCCCTCTCTCTGCCGCCCTCTCTCTGCCCCCCTCTCTCTGTCCCCCTCTCTCTGTCCCCTCTCTCTCTCTCCCCCGCTCTCTGACACCCCTCTCTGTTGCCCTCTTTCTGCCCCCATCTCTCTGCCCCCCTCTCTGTCCCCCCTCTCTCTGTCCCCCTCTCTCTCTCTGTCCCCCTCTCTCTATCCCCTTCTCACTGTTCCCTCTCTCTCGCCCGCTCTCTGTACCCCTCTCTCTGTCCTCCTCTCTCTGTATCCCCTCTCTCTGTCCCCCTCTCTCTGTTCCCCCCTCTCTCTGTCCTCCTCTCTCTGTATCCCCTCTCTCTGCCCCCCTCTCTCTGTTCCCCCTCTCTCTGTCCCCCCTCTCTCTGTTCCCCCCTCTCTCTGTCCCCCTCTCTGTCCCCCTCTCTCTGCCCCCTCTCTCTCTGCCCCCTCTCTCTTTTCCCCCTCTCTCTGTCCCCCCTCTCTCTGCCCCCTCTCTCTGTTCCCCCTCTCTCTGTCCCCCCTCTCTCTGCCCCTCCTCTCTGTCCCCCCCTCTCTCTGTGTACTCTCTCTCTCCCCGCTCTCTGACCTCCTCTCTGTCGCCCGCTCTCTCTGTCGCCTCTCTCTCTGTTGCCGTCTCTCTGTCCCCCTCTCTCTGCCCCCTCTCCATCTCTGCCCCCTCTCTCTCTGCCCCCTCTCTCTCTGCCCCCATCTCTCTGCCCCCTCTCTCTCTGTCGCCCACTCTCTGTCCTCATCTCTCTGTCCCCTCTCTCTCCCCCACTCTCTAACCCCCTCTTTGTTGCCCTCTCTCTCTGCCCCCCTCTCTGTCCCCCTCTCTCTCTCGATCCCCCACTCTCTCCATCCGCCCACTCTCTGTCCCCCTCTCTCTGACCCGCCTCTCTCTCCCACACTGTACCCCTCTCTCTCTCGCCCTCTGCCCCCTCTCTCTGTCACCGTCTCTCTATCCCCCCTTCTCTCTGTCCCACCTTTCTCTGTTCCCCCTCTCTTTGCCCCCCTCTCTCTGTCCCCTCCTCTCTCTGTCCCCCCTCTCTCTGACCCCGTTTCTCTCTGTCCTCCTCTCTCTCTGTCCCCCTCTCTCTGTCTCCTCTTTCTGCCCCCTTCTCTCTCTGTCCCCCTCTCTCTCACTGACCCCCTCTCTCTCTGACCCCCTCTATCTCCCCCTCTTTCTGTCCCCCTCTCTCTCTGTCCCCAGTCTCACTGTCCCCCTCTATCTGTCCCCTCTCTCTCCCCCGCGCTGTGACCACTTCTCTGTTGCCCTCTCTCTGCCCCCCCTTCTCTCTGTCCCCCCTCTCTCTGCCCCCCCAATCTCTGTCCCCCTCTCCCTCTGTCCCCCTCTATCTGTCCCCCTCTCTCTGTTCACCTTTCTCTCTGTCCCCCTCTCTCTGTCCCTCTCTCTGTCCCCCTCTCTCTCTGTCCCCCCTCTCTCTGTCCCCCCTCTCTCTGTCCCCCCTCTCTCTATCCCCCTCTCTCTATCCACTCTCTTTCTCCCCCTCTCTTTGACCCCCTCTCTGTCGCCCTCTCTCTCTGTCGCCCTCTCTCTCTCGCCCCCTCTCTCTGTCCCCCTCTCACAGGCCCCTCTCTCTCCCGCTCTCTGACCACCTCTCTTGTCACCCCCTCTCTCTTTCCCCTCTCTCTCTGGCCCCCTCTCTCTGCCCCCCTCTCTTTTTCCCCCCCTCTCTGTCCCCTCTCTCTCTCCCCCGCTCTCTGACCTCCCTCTCTGTTGCCCTCTCTCTGCCCCCTCTCTCTCTGCCCCCATCTCTCTGTCCCCCCTCTCTCTGTCGCCCTCTCTCTGTCCCCATCTCTTTTTCTCCTCTCTCTCCCCCACTCTCTAACCCCCTCTTTGTCGCCCTCTCTCTGCCCCCTCTCTCTCTGCCCCCCTCTCTGTCCCCCTCTCTCTCTGTCCCCCTCTCTCTCTCGATCCCCCACTCTCTCCATCCGCCCACTCTCTGTCCCCCTCTCTCTGACCCGCCTCTCTCTCCCACACTGTACCCCTCTCTCTCTCTCCCTCTGCCCCCTCTCTCTGTCACCGTCTCTCTATCCCCCCTTCTCTCTGTCCCACCTTTCTCTGTTCCCCCTCTCTTTGCCCCCCCCTCTCTGTCCCCTCCTCTCTCTGTCCCCCCTCTCTCTGACCCCGTTTCTCTCTGCCCCCCTCTCTCTCTGTCCCCTCTCTCTCTGTCCCCCTCTATCTGTCCCCTCTCTCTCCCCCGCGCTGTGACCACTTCTCTGTTGCCCTCTCTCTGCCCCCTCTCTCTCTGTCCCCCTCTCTCTTTCCCCCCTTCTCTCTGTCCCCCCTCTCTCTGCCCCCCCCCCTCTCTGTCCCCCTCTCCCTCTGTCCCCCTCTCTCTGTCCCCCCTTCTCTCTGTCCCCCTCTCTCTGCCCCCCCTCTCTGTCCCCCTCTCCCTCTGTCCCCCCTCTCTCTGTTCACCTTTCTCTCTGTCCCCCTCTCTCTGTCCCTCTCTCTGTCCCCCTCTCTCTCTGTCCCCCCTCTCTCTGTCCCCCCTCTCTCTATCCCCCTCTCTCTATCCCCTCTCTTTCTCCCCCTCTCTTTGAACCCCTCTCTGTCGCCTACTCTCTCTCTGTCGCCCTCTCTCTCTGCCCCCTCTCTCTGTCCCCCTCTCACAGGCCCCTCTCTCTCCCGCTCCCTGACCACCTCTCTTGTCACCCCCTCTCTCTTTCCCCTCTCTCTCTGCCCCCCTCTCTCTGTCCCTCTCTCTCTGTCCCCCTCTCTCTGTCCCCTCTCTCTCTCTCCCCCGCTCTCTGACCACCCTCTCTGTTGCCCTCTCTCTGCCCCCTCTCTCTCTGCCCCCATCTCTCTGTCCCCCTCTCTCTGTCGCCCTCTCTCTGTCCCCATCTCTCTGTCCCCTCTCTCTCCCCCACTCTCTAACCCCCTCTTTGTCGCCCTCTCTCTGCCCCCTCTCTCTCTGCCCCCCTCTCTGTCCCCCTCTCTCTCTGTCCCCCTCTCTCTCTCGATCCCCCACTCTCTCCATCCGCCCACTCTCTGTCCCCCTCTCTCTGACCCGCCTCTCTCTCCCACACTGTACCCCTCTCTCTCTCTGCCTCTGCCCCCTCTCTCTGTCACCGTCTCTCTATCCCCCCTTCTCTCTGTCCCACCTTTCTCTGTTCCCCCTCTCTTTGCCCCCCCCTCTCTGTCCCCTCCTCTCTCTGTCCCCCCTCTCTCTGACCCCGTTTCTCTCTGCCCCCCTCTCTCTCTGTCCCCTCTCTCTCTGTCCCCCTCTATCTGTCCCCTCTCTCTCCCCCGCGCTGTGACCACTTCTCTGTTGCCCTCTCTCTGCCCCCTCTCTCTCTGTCCCCCTCTCTCTTTCCCCCCTTCTCTCTGTCCCCCCTCTCTCTGCCCCCCCCTCTCTCTGTCCCCCTCTCCCTCTGTCCCCCTCTCTCTGTCCCCCCTTCTCTCTGTCCCCCTCTCTCTGCCCCCCCCTCTCTGTCCCCCTCTCCCTCTGTCCCCCCTCTCTCTGTTCACCTTTCTCTCTGTCCCCCTCTCTCTGTCCCTCTCTCTGTCCCCCTCTCTCTCTGTCCCCCCTCTCTCTGTCCCCCCTCTCTCTATCCCCCTCTCTCTATCCCCTCTCTTTCTCCCCCTCTCTTTGAACCCCTCTCTGTCGCCTACTCTCTCTCTGTCGCCCTCTCTCTCTGCCCCCTCTCTCTGTCCCCCTCTCACAGGCCCCTCTCTCTCCCGCTCCCTGACCACCTCTCTTGTCACCCCCTCTCTCTTTCCCCTCTCTCTCTGCCCCCCTCTCTCTGTCCCTCTCTCTCTGTCCCCCTCTCTCTGTCCCCTCTCTCTCTCTCCCCCGCTCTCTGACCACCCTCTCTGTTGCCCTCTCTCTGCCCCCTCTCTCTCTGCCCCCATCTCTCTGTCCCCCTCTCTCTGTCGCCCTCTCTCTGTCCCCATCTCTCTCTCCCCTCTCTCTCCCCCACTCTCTAACCCCCTCTTTGTCGCCCTCTCTCTGCCCCCTCTCTCTCTGCCCCCCTCTCTGTCCCCCTCTCTCTCTGTCCCCCTCTCTCTCTCGATCCCCCACTCTCTCCATCCGCCCACTCTCTGTCCCCCTCTCTCTGACCCGCCTCTCTCTCCCACACTGTACCCCTCTCTCTCTCTGCCTCTGCCCCCTCTCTCTGTCACCGTCTCTCTATCCCCCCTTCTCTCTGTCCCACCTTTCTCTGTTCCCCCTCTCTTTGCCCCCCCCTCTCTGTCCCCTCCTCTCTCTGTTCCCCCTCTCTCTGACCCCGTTTCTCTCTGCCCCCCTCTCTCTCTGTCCCCTCTCTCTCTGTCCCCCTCTATCTGTCCCCTCTCTCTCCTCCGCGCTGTGACCACTTCTCTGTTGCCCTCTCTCTGCCCCCTCTCTCTCTGTCCCCCTCTCTCTGTCCCCCCTTCTCTCTGTCCCCCCACTCTCTGCCCCCCCTCTCTCTGTCCCCCTCTCCCTCTGTCCCCCTCTCTCTGTCCCCCCTTCTCTCTGTCCCCCTCTCTCTGCCCCCCCTCTCTCTGTCCCCCTCTCCCTCTGTCCCCCCTCTCTCTGTTCACCTTTCTCTCTGTCCCCCTCTCTCTGTCCCTCTCTCTGTCCCCCTCTCCCTCTGTCCCCCCTCTCTCTGTCCCCCCTCTCTCTATCCCCCTCTCTCTATCCCCTCTCTTTCTCGCCCTCTCTTTGAACCCCTCTCTGTCGCCTACTCTCTCTCTGTCGCCCTCTCTCTCTGCCCCCTCTCTCTGTCCCCCTCTCACAGGCCCCTCTCTCTCCCGCTCCCTGACCACCTCTCTTGTCACCCCCTCTCTCTTTCCCCTCTCTCTCTGCCCCCCTCTCTCTGTCCCTCTCTCTCTGTCCCCCTCTCTCTGTCCCCCCTCTCTCTCTCCCCCGCTCTCTGACCACCCTCTCTGTTGCCCTCTCTCTGCCCCCTCTCTCTCTGCCCCCATCTCTCTGTCCCCCTCTCTCTGTCGCCCTCTCTCTGTCCCCATCTCTCTCTCCCCTCTCTCTCCCCCACTCTCTAACCCCCTCTTTGTCGCCCTCTCTCTGCCCCCTCTCTCTCTGCCCCCCTCTCTGTCCCCCTCTCTCTCTGTCCCCCTCTCTCTCTCGATCCCCCACTCTCTCCATCCGCCCACTCTCTGTCTCTCTTTCTCTGACCCGCCTCTCTCTCCCACACTGTACCCCTCTCTCTCTCTCTCCCTCCGCCCCCTCTCTCTGTCACCGTCTCTCTATCCCCCCTTCTCTCTGTCCCACCTTTCTCTGTTCCCCCTCTCTTTGCCCCCCCCATCTCTCTGTCCCCCCTCCTCTCTCTGCCCCCCTCTCTCTGACCCCGTTTCTCTCTGTCCTCCTCTCTCTCTGTCTCCCTCTCTCTGTCTCCTCTTTCTGCCCCCTTCTCTCTCTGTCCCCCTCTCTCTCACTGACCCCCTCTCTCTCTGACCCCCTCTATCTCCCCCTCTCTCGGTCCCCCTCTCTCTCTGTCCCCTCTCTCTCTGTCCCCCTCTATCTGTCCCCTCTCTCTCCCCCGCGCTGTGACCACTTCTCTGTTGCCCTCTCTCTGCCCCCTCTCTCTCTGTCCCCCTCTCTCTGTCCCCCCCTTCTCTCTGTCCCCCCTCTCTCTGCCCCCCCTCTCTGCCCCCTCTCCCTCTGTCCCCCTCTCTCTGTCCCCCTCTCTCTGTTCACCTTTCTCTCTGTCCCCCTCTCTCTGTCCCTCTCTCTGTCCCCCTCTCTCTCTGTCCCCGCTCTCTCTGTCCCCCCTCTCTCTGTCCCCCCTCTCTCTGTCCCCCTCTCTCTGTCCCTCCTCTCTCGGTCCCCCTCTCTCTGTCCCCCTCTCTCTGTCCCCCCTCTCTCTGTCCCCCTCTCTCTGTCCCCCTCTCTCGCTGTCCCCCTCTCTCTCTGTCCCCCTCTCTCTGTCCCCTCTCTCTGTCCCCTCTCTCTCTGTACCCCCTCTCTCTGTCCCCCTCTCTCTGTCCTTCCTCTCTTTGTCCGCCTCTCTCTCTGTCGCCCTCTCTCTGTCCCTCCTCTCCCTGTACCCTCTCTATGTCCCCCTCTCTCTGTCCCCCCTCTCTCTGTCCCCCTCTCGCTCTGTCCACCTCTCTCTGTCCCCCTCTCTCTCTGTCTCCCTCTCTTTCTGTCCCCCTCTCTCTCTGTTCTCCCTCTCTCTGTCCCTCCTCTCTCTGCCCCAATCTGTCACCATCTCTCTGTCCCCTCTCCCTCTGTTCCCTCTCGCTCTGTTACCTTCTCTCTGCACCCCCACTCTGGTCTCCCCCTCCCCACTCTGTCCTCTCTCTCTCTGTCCCCTCTCTCTCAGTCCCCCTCTCTCTCTATCCCTCTCTCTCTCTGACCCCCTCTCTCTGCCCCCTCTCTCTGTCACCCACTCACTGTCCCCTCTCAGTCACCGTCTCTCTGTTCCAACCCCCGTCCCCCCTCTCTCTGTCCCCCACTTCACTGTCCCCTCTCTTTGTTGGCCTCTCTCTGCCCCGTCTCTCTGCCCCTTCTCTCTCTGGCCCCCCTCTTTCTGCCCCCTCTCTCTGTCCCCCTCTCTCTGTTCCCTGTCTGGTCCCCCCCTCTGCCCCCCTCTCTGTTCCCCTCTCTCTCTGTACCCACTCTCTCTCTGACCCCTCTCTCTCTGACCCCCTCTCTCTCTGACCCCCTCTCTCTCTCTGTACCCCCTCTCTCTGACCCCATCTCTCTCTGTCCCCCCCCTCTGTCCCCCCCTCTCTGTCCCCCCTCTCTGTCTCCCTCTCTCTGTCCCCTCTCTCTGTCACCGTCTCTCTATCCCCCCTTCTCTCTGTCCCACCTTTCTCTGTTCCCCTCTCTTTTTCCCTCCCTCTCTCTGTCCCCCTCTCTCTCTGTCCCCTCTCTCTGTTGCCTCTTTCTGCCCCATCTCTCTCTGACCCTCTCTCTCTCTGACCCCCTCTATCTCCCCCGCTCTCTGTCCTCCTCTCTCTGTTGCCCTCTCTCGCTGTCGCCCCTCTCTCTGTCCCACTCTCTCTGTCCCACTCTCTCTGCCCCCCGACCCCACTCTCTGTCCCCTCTGTGTTCCCCTCTCTCTGTCCCCCTCTCTCTGTCCCCTCTCTCTCTCCCCTGCTCTTTGACCCCCCTCTGGCTCCCTCTCTCTCTCTGACCCCTCTCTCTGTCCCCCTCTCTCTATCCCCATCTCACTGTCCCCTCTCTCTCTCCCGCTCTCTGACCCCCTCCCTGTCATCATCTCTTTCTGCCCCCTGTCTCTGCCCCCTCTCTCTCTGACCCCCTCTCTCTGACCCCCGTCCCCCTCTCTCTGTGTCCTCTCTCTCTCCATCTCCCCACTCTCTGTCCCCCTCTGTCCCCTCTCTCTCCCACCCGCATCTCTCTATCCCTCCTCTTTGTCCCCCTCTCTCTCTGTCCCCCACTCTCTCAGTCCCGCTCTCTCCGTTCCCCCATCTCTGTCCCCCTCTCTCTCCCACCCGCCTCTCTCTGTCTCCCCTCTCTCTGTCCTCCCTCTCTCTGTCCACTCCCTCTCTGTCCCCCTCTCTCTCTGTCCCCCTCTCTCTCTGTCCCCCACTCTCTCTGTCCCCCTCTCTCTGTCCCCTCTATCTCTCCCTGTCTCTCTGCCCTCTCTCTGTCCCCCAATCTCTCCATCCCCCCACTCTCTGTACCCCCTCTCTCTGTCCCCCCCTCTCTGTCCCCCTCTCTCTCTGTCCCCCTCTCTCTCTCTGTCCCCCACTCTCTCTGTCCCCCTCTCTCTGTCCCCTCTATCTCTCCCTGTCTCTCTGCCCTCTCTCTGTCCCCCACTCTCTCCATCCCCCCACTCTCTGTACCCCTCTCTCTGTCCCCACTCTCTGACCCCCTCTATCTCCCCAACCCCCTGTCACCCTCTCTCTGCCCCTCTCTCTTTCCCCTCTCTCTGCCCCCTCTCTCTGTCCTCCTCTCTCTGTCCCTCTCTCTCTGCCCCCTCACTCTGTCCCCCTCTGTCTGCCCCCCTCTGTCTGCCCCCATCGCTCTCTGCCCCCTCTCTCTATCTCCCCCACTCTCTGTTCCCCCTCTCTCTCTCTGCCCCTCTCTCTCTGCCCCCCTGTCTCTGGCCTCCTCTCTCTTTGGCCCCCTCTCTCTCTGGCCCCCTCTCTCTGTCGCCTCTTTCTGCCCCCCTCTCTCTATCCCTCTCTCTCTCTGTCCCCCTCTCTCTGCCCCCTCTCTCTGTCCCCCTCTCTCTGTCTCCTCTATCTCTCCCTCTCTCGGTCTGCTCCCTCTCTGTCCCCCTCTCTCCCTGTCCCCCACTCTCTCCATCCACCCACTCTCTGTCCCCGTCTCTGACCACCCCTGTCTCCCTCACTCTGTACCTCTCTCTCTGTTCTCACTCTCTGACCCACTCTTTCTCCCCACTCTGTCCCCCTCTGTCTGCCCCTATCACTCTGCCCCTCTCTCTCTGTCCCCCTCTCTCTGTCCCCCTCTCTCTCTGTCCCCCTCTCTCTGTCCCCCTCTCTCTCTGTCCCCCTCTCTCTGTCCCCCTCTCTCTGTACCCCTCTCTCTGCCCCCCTCTCTCTGTCCCCCTCTCTCTGTCCCCCTCTCTCTCTGTCCCCCCTCTCTCTGTCCCTCTCTCTCTGTCCCCCCTCTCTCTATCCCCCTCTCTCTGTCCCTCCTCTCTCTGTCCCCCTCTCTCTGTCCCCCTCTCTCTGTCCCCCTCTCTCTCTGTCACCGTCTCTCTGTCTGCCTCGCTCTGTTCTCCCTCTCTCTGTCCCCCTCTCTCTCTGTCCCCCTCTCTCTGTCCCTCCTCTCTCTGCCCCCTCTCTCATCATCTCTCTGTCCCCTCTCCCTCTGTTCTCTCTCGCTCTGTCCCCCTCTCTCTGCCTCCCCCTGACTCTGGTCCTCCCCTCCCCCGCCTGTCCTCTCTCTCTCTGTCCCCTCTCTCTCTGTCCCCTCTCTCTCTGTCACCCTCTCTCTCTATCCGTCTCTCTGTCTGACCGCCTCTCTCTGCCCCCTCGCTCTGTTTCCCGCTCTCTGTTCCCCCATCTCTATCGCCCTCTCTCTGTCCCCTCCCGTCACCGTCTCTCTGCCCCCTCTCTGTCACAGTTTATCTGTCCCCCTCTCTCTGTCCTGCTCGTCCCCCCCTCTCTCTGTCCCCCACTCACTGTCCCCTCTCAGTCACCGTCTCTCTGTTCGCCCCACCATCCCCCCTCTCTCTGTCCCCCCCTTCACTGTCCCCTCTCTTTGTTGGCCTGCACCGTCTCTCTGCCCCTTCTCTCTTTGGCCCCCCTCTTTCTGCCCCCTCTCTCTGTCCCCCTCTCTCTGTTCCCTCTCTGGTTCCCCCCTCTGCCGCCCTCTCTGCTCCCCTCTCTCTCTGTACCCCCTCTCTCTCTGACCCCTCTCTGTCTGACCCCCTCTCGCTCTGACCCCCCTCTCTCTCTCTGTACCCCCTCTCTCTGACCCCATCTCTCTCTGTCGCCCCCCCTGTCCCCCCCTTTCTGACTCCCCCTCTCTGCCTCCCTCTCTCTGCCCCCTCTCTCTGTCACCGTCTCTCTATCCCCCCTTCCCTCTGTCCCCCTCTCTCTGCCCCCCCCTCTCTGTCCCACTCTCTCTCTGTCCCCCTCTCTCTGTCCCCCTCTCTCTGTTCCCCTCTCTCTCTGTCCCCCTCTCTCTGTCCCTCTCTCTGTCTCCCTCTCTCTGTCAAAGTCTCTCTATCCCCCCTTCTCTCTGTTCCCCCTCTCTCTGCCCCCCCTCTCTCTGTCCCACTCTCTCTCTGTCCCCCTCTCTCTCTGTCCCCCTCTCTCTGTTCCCCTCTCTCTCTGTCCCCCTCTCTCTGTCCCTCTCTCTGTCCCTCTCTCTCTGTCCCCCTCTCTCTGTCCCCCTCTCTCTGTCCCCCCCTCTCTGTCCCCCCTCTCTCTGTCCCCCTCTCTCTGTCCCTCCTCTCTCTGTCCCCCTCTCTCTCTCCCCCTCTCTCTGTCCCCCTCTCTCTCTGTCCCCCTCTCTCTCTGTCCCCTCTCTCTGTCCCCTCTCTCTCTGTACCCCCTCTCTCTGTCCCCTTCTCTCTGTCCCTCCTCTCTCTGTCCGCCTCTCTCTCTGTCGCCCTCTCTCTGTCCCTCCTCTCCCTGTACCCTCTCTCTGTCCCCCTCTCTCTGTCCCCCCCTCTCTGTCCCCCTCTCTCTCTGTCCCCCTCTCTCTGTCCCCCTCTCTCTCTGTCCCCCTCTCTTTCTGTCCCCCTCTCTCTCAGTTCTCCCTCTCTCTGTCCCTCCTCTCTCTGCCCCCACTCTGTCACCATCTCTCTGTCCCCTCTCCCTCTGTTCCCTCTCGCTCTGACCCCTCTCTCTGCACCCCCACTCTGGTCAGCCCCCCTCTGTCCTCTCTCTCTCTGTCCCCTCTCTCTCTGTCCCCCTCTCTCTCTATCCCTCTCTCTCTCTGACCCCCTCTCTCTGCCCACCTCTCTGTTCCCCTCTCTATCTGTACCCCCTCTCTCTCTGACCCCCCTCTCTCTGACCCCCTCTCTCTCTGACCCCCCTCTCTCTCTCTGTACCCCCTCTCTCTGACCCCATCTCTCTCTGTCCCCCCTCTTTCCCCCCCTCTCTGAGCCCCCTCTCTGTCTCCCTCTCTCTGCCCCCTCTCTGTCACCGTCTCTCTATCCCCCTTCTCTCTTCCCACCTTTCTCTGTTCCCCCTCTCTTTGTCCCTCCCTCTCTCTGCCCCCCTCTCTCTCTGTCCACCCCGCCCCCCCCCGTCCCCCCTCTCTGTCCCCCCTCTCTGTCTCCCTCTCTCTGTCACGGTCTCTCTATCCCCCCCTCTCTCTGTCCCACCTTTCTCTGTTCCCCCTCTCTTTGTCCCTCCCTCTCTCTATCCCCCTCTCTCTCTGTCTCCCTCTCTCTGTTGCCTCTTTCTGCCCCCTCTCTCTCTGTCCCCCTCTCTCTCTGACCCCCTCTATCTCCCCCGCTCTCTGTCCCCCTCTCTCTGTTGCCCTCCCTCGCTGTCGCCCGTCTCTCTGTCCCACTCTCTCTGTCCCACTCTCTCTGCACCCCGACCCCTCTCTCTGTCCCCTCGCTCTCTGTTCCCCTCTCTCTGTCCCCCTCTCTCTGTCCCCTCTCTCTCTCCCCTGCTCTTTGACCCCCCCTCTGTCTCCCTCTCTCTCTCTATCCCTCCTTCTCTCTGTCCCCCTCTCTCTGCTCCCCCTCTCTCTGTCCCACTCTCTCTCTGTCCCCCTCTCTGTCCCCTCTCTCTGTCCCCCTCTCTCTATCACCATCTCACTGTCCCCCTCTCTCTCTCCCGCTCTCTGACCCCCTCTCTGTCATCCTCTCTTTCTACCCCCTGTCTCTGCCTCCTCTCTCTCTGACCCCTCTCTCTGACCCTCGTCCCCCTCTCTCTGTGTCCTCTCTCTCTCCCCTCTCTCTACCCCCCTCTCTCACTGCCCCCTCTCTCTGACCCCCGTCCCCCTCTCTCTGTGTCCTCTCTCTCTCCCCGCTCTCTGACCCCCTCTCTGTCACCCGCTCTCTCTGTCCCCAGTCTCTCAATCTCCCCACTCTCTGTCCCTCTCTGTCCCCTCTCTCTCCCACCCGCATCTCTCTATCCCTCATCTCTGTCCCCCTCTCTCTCCGACCCGCCTCTCTCTGTCTCCCCCTCTCTCTGTCCTCCCTCTCTCTGTCCACCCCCTCTCTGTCCCCCTCTCTCTCTGTCCCTCTCTCTCTGTCCCCTCTATCTCTCCCTGTCTCTCTGCCCTCTCTCTGTCCCCCACTCCCTCCATCCCCCCACTCTCTGTACCCCTCTCTCTGTCCCCACTCTCTGACCCCCTCTATCTCCCCAACTCCCTGTCACCCTCTCTCTGCCCCTCTCTCTTTCCCGTCTCTCTCTGCCCCCCTCTCTCTGTCACCGTCTCTCTATCCCCCTTCTCTCTTCCCACCTTTCTCTGTTCCCCCTCTCTTTGTCCCTCCCTCTCTCTGCCCCCCTCTCTCTCTGTCCACCCCGCCCCCCCCCGTCCCCCCTCTCTGTCCCCCCTCTCTGTCTCCCTCTCTCTGTCACGGTCTCTCTATCCCCCCTTCTCTCTGTCCCACCTTTCTCTGTTCCCCCTCTCTTTGTCCCTCCCTCCCTCTATCCCCCTCTCTCTCTGTCTCCCTCTCTCTGTTGCCTCTTTCTGCCCCCTCTCTCTCTGTCCCCCTCTCTCTCTGACCCCCTCTATCTCCCCCGCTCTCTGTCCCCCTCTCTCTGTTGCCCTCCCTCGCTGTCGCCCGTCTCTCTGTCCCACTCTCTCTGTCCCACTCTCTCTGCCCCCCGACCCCTCTCTCTGTCCCCTCGCTCTCTGTTCCCCTCTCTCTGTCCCCCTCTCTCTGTCCCCTCTCTCTCTCCCCTGCTCTTTGACCCCCCTCTGTCTCCCTCTCTCTCTCTATCCCTCCTTCTCTCTGTCCCCCTCTCTCTGCTCCCCCTCTCTCTGTCCCACTCTCTCTCTGTCCCCCTCTCTGTCCCCTCTCTCTGTCCCCCTCTCTCTCTCCCGCTCTCTGGCCCCCTCTCTGTCATCCTCTCTTTCTACCCCCTGTCTCTGCCTCCTCTCTCTCTGACCCCTCTCTCTGACCCTCGTCCCCCTCTCTCTGTGTCCTCTCTCTCTCCCCTCTCTCTACCCCCCTCTCTCACTGCCCCCTCTCTCTGACCCCCGTCCCCCTCTATCTGTGTCCTCTCTCTCTCCCCGCTATCTGACCCCCTCTCTGTCACCCGCTCTCTCTGTCCCCAGTCTCTCAATCTCCCCACTCTCTGTCCCTCTCTGTCCCCTCTCTCTCCCACCCGCATCTCTCTATCCCTCCTCTTTGTCCCCCTCTCTCTCTGTCCCCCACTCTCTCAGTCCCGCTCTCTCTGTTCCCTCATCTCTGTCCCCCTCTCTCTCCGACCCGCCTCTCTCTGTCTCCCCCTCTCTGTCCTCCCTCTCTCTGTCCACCCCCTCTCTGTCCCCCTCTCTCTCTGTCCCTCTCTCTCTGTCCCCTCTATCTCTCCCTGTCTCTCTGCCCTCTCTCTGTCCCCCACTCTCTCCATCCCCCCACTCTCTGTACCCCTCTCTCTGTCCCCACTCTCTGACCCCCTCTATCTCCCCAACTCCCTGTCACCCTCTCTCTGCCCCTCTCTCTTTCCCGTCTCTCTCTGCCCCCCTCTCTCTGTCCTCCTCTCTCTGTCCCTCTCTCTCTGCCCCCTCACTCTGTCCCCCTCTGTCTGCTCCCCTCTGTCTGCCCCCATCGCTCTCTGCCCCTCTCTCTCTATCTCCCCCACTCTCTGTTCCCCCTCTCTCTCTGCCCCTCTCTCTCTGCCCCCCTGTCTCTGGCCTCCTCTCTCTTTGGCCCCCTCTCTCTGTCTCCTCTATCTCTCCCTCTCTCGGTCTGCCCCCTCTCTGTCCCCCTCAATCTCCCCACACTCTGTCCCTCTCTGTCCCCTCTCTCTCCCACCCGCATCTCTCTATCCCTCCTCTTTGTCCCCCAACTCTCTGTCACCCTCTCTCTGCCCCTCTCTCTTTCCCCTCTCTCTCTGACCCCTTCTCTCTGTCCCCCTCTCTCTGTCCCCCTCTCTCTGTCTCCTCTATCTCTCCCTCTCTCGGTCTGCCCCCTCTCTGTCCCCCTCTCTCTCTGTCCCCCTCTCTCTATCCCCCTCTCTCTCTGTCCCCCTCTCTCTGCCCCCTCTCTCTGTCCCCCTCTCTCTGTCTCCTCTATCTCTCCCTCTCTCGGTCTGCCCCCTCTCTGTCCCCCTCTCTCTCTGTCCCCCACTCTCTCCATCCACCCACTCTCTGTCCCCCTCTCTCACACACCCCCTCTCTGACCACCCCTGTCTCCCTCACTCTGTACCTCTCTCTCTGTTCTCACTCTCTGACCCACTCTATCTCCCCAACACTCTGTCACCCTCTCTCTGCCCCTCTCTCTTTCCCCTCTCTCTCTGACCCCTTCTCTCTGTCCCCCTCTCTCTGTCCCTCTCTCCCTGCCCCCCTCACTCTGTCCCCCTCTGTCTGCCCCTATCACTCTCTGCCCCTCTCTCTCTGTCCCCCTCTCTGTGTCCCCTCTCTCTCTGTCCGCCTCTCTCTCTGTCTCCCTCTCTCTGTCCCCCTCTCTCCGTACCCCTCTCTCTGCCCCCCTCTCTCTGTCCCCCTCTCTCTGTCCCCCCCTCTCTCTGTCCCCCCTCTCTCTGTCCCCCTCTCTCTGCCCCCCCTCTCTCTGTCCCCCTCTCTCTGTCCCTCCTCTCTCTGTCTGCCTCGCTCTGTTCTCCCTCTCTCTGCCCCCCTCTCTCTCTGTCCCCCTCTCTCTGTCCCTCCTCTCTCTGCCCCCTCTCTATCACCATCTCTCTGTCCCCTCTCCCTCTGTTCCCTCTCGCTCTGTCCCCCTCTCTCTGCCTCCCCCTGACTCTGGTCCCCCCTCCCCCCTCTGTCCTCTCTCTGTCCCCGCTCTCTCTGTCACCCTCTCTCTCTATCCGTCTCTCTGTCTGACCGCCTCTCTCTGCCCCCTCGCTCTGTTCCCCGCTCTCTGTTCCCCCATCTCTATCGCCCTCTCCCTGCCCCCTCTCAGTCACCGTCTCTCTGTCCCCCTCTCTCTGTCCCCGTCTCTCTGCCCCCTCTCTGTCGCCCTCTCTCTGCCCCCTCTCTCTCTGCCCACCTCTCTGTCCCCCTCTCTCTCTCTATCCCCCACTCTCTCCATCCGCCCACTCTCTGTCCCCCTCTCTCTGACCCACCCTCTCTCCCCCACACTGTACCCCTCTCTCTCTCTCCCTCTGCCCCCTCTCTCTGTCACCGTCTCTCTATCCCCCCTTCTCCCTATCCCACCTTTCTCTGTTCCCCCTCTCTTTGACCCCCTCTCTCTGTCCCCCCTCTCTCTGTCCCCCTTCTCTCTGGACCCTTCTCTCTCTGTCCTTCTCTCTCTTTGTCCCCCTCTCTCTGTCTCCTCTTTCTGCCCCCTTCTCTCTCTGTCCCCCTCTCTCTCACTGACCCCCTCTCTCTCTGACCCCCTCTATCTCCCCCACTCTCTGTCCCCCTCTCTCTGTCGCCGTCTCTCTGTCCCCCTCTCTCTCTGTCCCCTCTCTCTCTGTCCCCCTCTATCTGTCCCCTCTCTCTCCCACCCTCTCTGTCCCCCTCTCTCCCCCGCTCTCTGACCCCCTCTCTGTTGCCCTCTCTCTGCCCCCGCTCTCTCTGCTCCCCCGACCCCTCTCTCTGTCCCCCTCTCTCTGTTTCTCTCTCTCTGTTTCCCTCACTCTGTTCCCCTCTCTCTGTCTCCCTCTCTCTGCACCCCCTCTCTGTCACCATCTTTCTATCCCCCCTTCTCTCTGTTCCCCCTTTCTCTGTTCCCCCTCTCTCTGTCCCCTCCTCTCTCTGTCCCCCTCTCTCTGTCCCCGTCTCGCTCTGACCCCCTCTCTATCTGACCCCCTCTATCTCCCCCACTCTCTGTCCCCTGCTCTCTGTCGCCCTCTCTCCGACCCCCACTCTCTCTGTCCCCCTCTCTCTCTCTGACCCCCCTCTCTCTCTGACCCCCACTATCTCCCCCGCTCCCTGTCCCCCTCTCTCTGTTGCCCTCTCTCGCTGTCGCCCCTCTCTCTGTCGCCCTCTCTCTGACCCCCTCTCCCACACCCGCCTCTCCCTGTACCACCTCACTGTCCCCCTCTCTCGCTGTCGCCCCTCTCTCTGTCCCACTCTCTCTGCCCCCCCGACCCCTCTCTCTGTCCCTTCTCTCTCTCTGTTCCCCTCTCTCTATCCCCCTCTCTCTCTCCCCCGCTCTTTGACCCCCTCTCTGTCACCCTCTCTCCCTGCCCCCTCTCTCTCTGTCCCCCTCTCTCTATCCCCATCTCACTGCCCCTCTCTCTATCTCCCGCTCTCTAACCCCTTCTCTGTCATCCTCTCTTTCTGCCCCTCTCTCTGTCTCCCTCTCTCTGCACCCCCTCTCTGTCACCGTCTTTCTATCCCCCCTTCTCTCTGTTCCCCCTTTTCCCCCTCTCTCTGTACCCCTCTCTCTGCACCCCCCCCTCTCGGTCCCCCCTCTCCCACCCCCCCTCTCTCTGTCCCCCCTCTCTCTCTGACCCCCTCCATCTCCCCCACTCTCTGTCCCCTGCTCTCTGTCGCCCTCTCTCTGACCCCCACTCTCTCTGTCCCCCCCTCTCTCTCTGACCCCCTCTCTCTCTGACCCCCTCTCTCTCTCTCCCGCTCTCTGACCTCCTCTCTGTCACCCTTTCTCTCTGCCCCCTCTCTCTCTGCCCCCACTCTCTCTGCCGCCCTCTCTGCCCCCCCCCACTCTCTGTCCCCCTCTCTCTGACCCCCTCTCTCTCCCCCACTCTGTACCCCTCTCTCTGTCTCCCTCTCTCTGCTCCCCCTCTCTGTCACCGTCTTTCTATCCCCCTTCTCTCTGTTCCCCCATTCTCTGTCCCCCCTCTCTCTTTCCCCCCTCTCTCTCTGACCCCCTCTATCTCCCCCACTCTCTGTCTCCCGCTCTCTGTTGCCCTCACTCTGACGCCCACTCTCTCTGTCCCCCTCTCTCTCTCTGACCCCCTCTATCTCCCCCGCTCCCTGTCCCCCCTCTCTCTGTTACCCTCTCTCGCTGTCGCCCTCTCTCTGTCGCCCTTTTTCTGACCCCCACTCTCTCACACGCGCCTCTCCCTGTACCACCTCACTGTCCCCCTCTCTCTCTCTCCCCTCTCTCTCTCTGTCCCCCTCTCTCTGTCCCCTCTCTCTCTCCCCCGCTCTCTGACCCCCTCTCTGTTGCCCTGTCTCTGCCCCCACTCTCTCTGCCCCCGACCCCTCTCTCTGTCCCTCTCTCTCTCTGTCCCACTCTCTCTGTCTCCCTCTCTCTGCCCCCCCCCTGTCACCGTCTCTCTATCCCCCCTTCTCTCTGTTCACCCTTTCTCTGTTCCCCTTCTCTCTGTCCCCGTCTCTCTGTCCCCCACTCTCTCTGCCAACCCCTCTGCCCCCCTCTCTCTCTCTCCCCTCTCTCTCTGTCCCCCTCTCTCTGTCCCCTCTCTCTCTCCCCGGCTCTCTGACCCCCTCTCTGTTGCCCTGTCTCTGCCCCCACTCTCTCTGCCCCGACCCCTCTCTCTGTCCCCCTCTCTCTCTCTGTCCCACTCTCTCTGTCTCCCTCTCTCTGCCCCCCCCCCTCTGTCACCGTCTCTCTATCCCCCCTTCTCTCTGTTCCCCCTTTCTCTGTTCCCCCTCTCTCTGTCCCCGTCTCTCTGTCCCCCACTCTCTCTGCCACCCCCTCTGCCCCCCTCTCTCTCTCTCCCCTCTCTCTCTGTCCCCCTCTCTCTGTCCCCTCTCTCTCTCCCCGGCTCTCTGACCCCCTCTCTGTTGCCCTGTCTCTGCCCCCACTCTCTCTGCCCCCGACCCCTCTCTCTGTCCCCCTCTCTCTCTCTGTCCCACTCTCTCTGTCTCCCTGTCTCTGCCCCCCCCTCTGTCACCGTCTCTCTATCCCCCCTTCTCTCTGTTCCCCCTTTCTCTGTTCCCCCTCTCCCTGACCCGTCTCTCTGCCCCCCCTGCCCCCCCTGCCCCCCTCTCTCTCTCTGCCCTCTCAATCTGCCCTCCTCTCTCTCTGTGCCCCTCTCTCTCTGCCCCTCTCTCTCTGACCCCCTCTGTCTCTGACCCCGTCTCTCTCTGCCCCCTCTCTCTGTACCCTCTCTTTCTGTCCCCCTCTCTCTCTGTAACCTCTCTCTGTCCCCCTCTCTCTCTGTACCCTCTCTCTCTGTCCCCCTCACTCTTTGTCCCGCTCTCTCTGTTCCACCCCTCTCTGTCGCCCTCTCTCTGACCCCCCTCTCTCTGTCCCACTCTCTGTGTCCCCCTCTTTCTCTGTCCCCCTCTCTCTCTCTCTGTCCCCCTCTCTCTACACATCTCTCTCTCTGCCCCCTCTCTCTCTGTCCCCTCTCTCTCTGTCCCCTCTCTCTCTGTCCCCTCTCTCTCTGTCTCCTTCTCTCTCTGTCTCCCCTCTCTCTGTCTCCCCTCTCTCTGTCTCCCTCGCTCTCTGTCTCCCTCTTTCTGCCCCCTCTCTCTCTGTCCCACTCACTCTCTGTCCCCCTCTCTCTATCCCCCTCTCACAGTCCCCTCTCTCTCCCGCTCTCAGACCACCTCTCTGTCACCCCCTCTCTCTGCTCCCTCTCTCTCTGCCCCCTCTCTCTGTCCCCCTCTCTCTGTCCCCTTTCTCTCCCCCGCTCTCTGATTCCCTCTCTGTTGCCCTCTTTCTGCCCCTATCTCTCTGCCCCCTCTCTTTCCCCCCTCTCTCTGTCCCCCCCTCTCTCTCTGTCGCCCTCTCTCTATCCCCTTCTCAATGTCCCCTATCTCCCGCTCTCTGTCCCCCTCTCTCTGCCCCCCTCTCTCTGTCCTCCTCTCTCTGTACCCCCTCTCTCTCTGTCCCCCCTCTCTCTGTTCCCCCCTCTCTCTGTACCCCCTCTCTGTCCCCCCTCTATCTGCCCCCCTCTCTCTGTTCCCCCTCTCTCTGCCCGCCTCTCTCTGCCCCCCATCTCTGTCCCCCCCTCTCTCTGTCCCCCTCTCTCTGTCCCCCCCTCTCTCTGTCCCCCTCTCTCTGTCCCTTCCCTCTCTGTCCCCCTCTCTCTCTTCCCGCTCTCTGACCCCTCTCTGTCGCCCGCGCTCTCTGTCGCCCCTCTCTCTGTCGCCGTCTCTCTGCCCCCTCTCTCTCTCTGCCCCCTCTCTCTCTGCCCCCTCTCTCTCTGCCCCCCCCATCTCTCTGCCCCCTCTCTCGCTGTCGCCCCTCTCTCTGTCCCACTCTCTCTGCCCCCCCGACCCCTCTCTCTGTCCCTTCTCTCTCTCTGTTCCCCTCTCTCTGTCCCCTCTCTCTCTCTCCCGCTCTTTGACCCCCTCTCTGTCACCCTCTCTCCCTGCCCCCTCTCTCTGTGCCCCCCTCTCTCTGTCCCCCTCACTCTATCCCTCTCTCACTGCCCCCCTCTCTCTCTCCCGCTCTCTGACCCCCTCTTTGTCACCCTTTCTCTCTGCCCCCTCTCTCTCTGCCCCCACTCTCTCTGCCCCCCCACTCTCTGTCCCCCTCTCTCTGACCCCCTCTCTCCCCCCCACTCTGTACCCCTCTCTCTGTCTCCCTCTCTCTGCCCCCCCTCTCTGTCACCGTCTTACTATCCCCCTTCTCACAGTTCCCCCTTTCTCTGTTCCCCCTCTCTCTGTCCCCTCTCTCTGTCCCCCCCTCTCTGTCCCCCCTCTCTCTGACCCCCTCTCTCTCTGACTCCCTCTATCTCCCCCACTCTCTGTCCCCCTCTCTCTGTTGCCCTCTCTCTGACCCCCACTCTCTCTGTCCCCCTCTCTCTCTCTGACCCCCTCTATCTCCCCCGCTCCCTGTCCCCCCTCTCTCTGTTACCCTCTCTCGCTGTCACCCTCTCTCTGTCACCCTGTCTCTGACCCCCTCTCTCACACCCGCCTCTCCCTGTACCACCTCACTGCCCCCCTCTCTCGCTGTCGTCCCTCTCTCTGTCACCGTCTCTCTGTCCCCCCCTCTCTCTGTCCCCCTCTCTCTCTGTCCCCCTCTCTTTCTCCCCTCTATCTCTGTCCCCCTCTCTCTGTCCCCTCTCTCTCTCCCCCGCTCTCTGACCCCCTCTCTGTTGCCCTCTCTCTGCCCCCTCTCTCTCTGTACCCCCCTCTCTCTGTCCCCCTCTCTCTCTGCCTCCCTCTCTCTGTCCCCGCTTCTCTCCCGCCCGCTGTCTGACCCCCTCTCTGTTGCCATCTCTCTGCCCCCACTCTCTCTGCCACCCGACCCCTCTCTCTGTCCCCCCCTCTCTCTGTCTCCCTCTCTCTGTCTCCCTCTCTCTGCCCCCCTCTGTCACCATCTCTCTATCCCCCCTTCTCTCTGTTCCTCCTTTCTCTGTTCCCCCTCTCTCTGTCCCCCTCTCTCTCTGTCCCCCTCTCTCTGTTGCCTCTTTCTGCCCCCTCTCTCTCTGTCCCCCTCTCTCTGTCCCTCCCTCTGACCCCCTCTCTCTCTCTGCCCCTCTCTCTCTGTCCCCCTCTCTGTCTGCCCCTCTCTCTCTGACCCCCTCTGTCTCTGACCCCCTCTCTCTCTGCCCCTCTCTCTCTGCCCCTCTCTCTGTCCCCCACTCTCTCCATCCCCCCACTCTCTGTACCCCTCTGCCCCCTCTCTCTCTTTGCCCCTCTCTCTCTGTCCCCCTCTCTCTCTGCCCCTCTCTCTCTGACCCCCTCTGTCTCTGACCCCCTCTCTCTCTGCCCCCCTCTCTCTCTGCCCCTCTCTTTCTGTCCCCCTCTCTCTCTGTACCCACTCTCTGTCCTCCTCTCTCTCTGTACCCTCTCTCTCTGTCCCCCTCTCTCTTTGTTCCGCTCTCTCTGTTCCACCCCTCTCTGTCGCCCTCTCTCTGACCCCCCTCTCTCTGTCCCACTCTCTCTGTCCCCCTCTCTCTCTCTGTCCCTCTCTCTCTACACCTCTCTCTCTCTGTCCCATCTCTCTCTGTTCCCTCTCTCTCTGTCTCCCGCTCTCTCTGTCTCCCCTCTCTCTGTCTCCCCTCTCTCTGTCTCCCTCGCTCTCTGTCTCCCCCACTCTGTCCCCCTCTCTTTGTCACCCTCTTTCTGCCCCCTCTCTCTCTGTCCCCCTCACTCTCTGTCCTCCTCTCTCTGTCCCCCTCTCTCTGTTCCCCTCTCTCTGACCCCCTCTCTCTCCCAACCGCCTCTCCCTCTCCCCCGCTCCCTGCCCCCTCTCTCTGTCGCCCTCTTTCTGTCCCCCTCTTTCTGACCCCGTCTCTCTCCCACCTGCCTCTCCCTCTGCCCCGCTCTCTGCCCCCTCTCTCTGTCGCCCTCTCTCTGTCCCTCTCTGTCTCCTACCCGCCTCTCTCTATCCCCCCTCTTTTTCACACTCTCTCTCTGTACCCCTCTCTCTGTTCCCTCTCTCTCTGTCCTTCTCTCTCTGCCATCCGCCTCTCTCTGACCCCCTCTCTCTCCCACCCGCCTCTCTCTCTGTCCCTCTCTTTCTCTCCGCCTCTCTCTGTACCCCTCTCTCTGCCCCCCTCTCTCTGTTCCCCTTTCTCTCTGGCCCCCTCTCTCTCTCCCCCGCTCTCTGACCCCCTCTCTGTTGCCCTCTCTCTGCCCCCTCTCTCTCTGTACCCCCCTCTCTGTCCCCCTCTCTCTCTGTCCCCCTCTCTCTCTCTGTCCCCTACTCTCTCCATCCCCCCCGTCCCCCTCTCTCTCTGTTCCCCTCTCTCTCTGTCCCCCACTCTCTCCATCCCCCCACTCTCTGTCCCCCTCTCTCCCCCCACTCTGTACCCCTCTCTGTCCCCCTATCTCTGTCCCCCTCTCTCTGTCCCATCTATCTCCCCCTGTCTCTGTCCTCCTCTCTCCGTCCCCTATCTCTCTCCCCCGCTGTCTGTCCCCTCTATCTCCCCCTCTCTCTGTCCTCCTCTCTCTGTCCCCTATTTCTCTCCCCCGCTCTCTGACCCCCCCTCTGTTACCCTCTCTCTTCCCCCTTCTCTCTGCCCCCTCTCTGTCCCCCTTTCTCTCTGTCCCCCACTCTCTCCATCCCCACACTCTCTGTCCCCCTCTCTCTGACCCCCTCTCTCTCCCCACTCTGTACCCTCTCTGTCCCCCACTCTCTGTCCCCTCTATCTTCCCCTCTCTCTGTCCCCCTCTCTCTGTCCCCTCTATCTCCCCCTCTCTCTCTGTCCCCCTCTCTCTGTCCCCTCTCTCTCCCCCCCGCTGTCTGACCCCCACTCTGTCGCCCTCTCTCTGTCACCTCTCTCTGTACCCCTCTCTCTGTCCCCCACTCTCTCCATCCCCCCACTCTCTGTCCCCCTCTCTCTGACCCCCTCTCTCTCTCCCACTCTGTACCCCTCTCTCTGTCCCCTTCTCTCTGTCACCATCTCTCTGTCACCATCTCTCTGTCCCCCCTTGTCTCTGTCCCCTCTCTCTCTCTCTCCCCCACTCTCTCTGTCCCCCTCTCTCTGTCCCGTCGATCTCTCCCCCGCTCTCTGCCCACCTCTGTCGCCCTCTCCCTGCTCCCTCTCTCTCTGCCCCCTCTCTCTCTGTCCCCCCTCTCTCTCTGTCCCCCACTCTCTCCATCCCCCACTCTCTGTCCCCCTCTCTCTGACCCCCTCTCTCCCCCCCACTCTGTACCCCACTCTCTGTGCCCCTCTCTCTGTCGCACTCCCTATCTCCCCCCTTTTCTGTCCCCCCTCTCTCTGTCCCCCTCTCTCTGTCCCCCCTCTCTCTGACCCCTCTCTCATTATGTCCTCCCCTATTTCTCTCTCTCCCTCCCTCACCTTATCTCTCCCTTCCCTCTCTCTCTCCCTTTGTCTCTCCCTGCTCCTTCGCTCTCTCTCCATCTTCTCTCACTCTCGATCCCCCTCCCTCGGTGTCTCTCTCTCTCCCCACCTCCCTCCGTTTCTCTCTGACTCAATCTCTCTCCCTCCTGTCCTGCCCTTCCTCTCTCTCTGACACACTCTGTCTCCCTGGTCCTTCCCTCTCCCTCTAACCTAGAGACTGGGTGTTTGTGGTGCAGCTGCGTGTGGGGGGTGGGGGTGAGATGATTGAGAGATGTGGGAAGTGGGGAAATTGGGGTAGAGACGGAATTGCGGGAGGGAGACAGAGACGGCAGGAGTGAGAGAGAGAGAGTGAGGGTGAGGGGGAGAGAGAAGAATGGACGCAGGTGGATAAACTCATGTTGGGGGTGTGAGAGAGAGAGAGAGGGAGAGTGAGGCAGAAAGAATAGTGGAGGCAGGTGGAGAATCCGGGGTTGGGGGGGTGTCTGAGAGGGGAGCAGAGAGAGTGAAAGGGAGAGGAGGTGAGAGAGAGAGACAGTGTGCAGAGAGAGAGAGAGAGGGAGAGAATTGAGGAGGAAGAGTGGGGGAGAGGAAATGGGGAGGTCAGGTTGGAGTAGGGGGGTGTCAGAGGGAGTTAAACCCAGCTCCTGAGCTCAGGGCCCGGTGCCCTCCCCTTCCCTGAGGACTAGGACTTGGGGCTGAGTCTGTCTCTCTCCAGCTCAGCTTCTCCAACACAACGACACACACCAACATCGGTCACTCTGCTGCTCGGCACGCTTTAATCAACATTTTTATTGGTTACAAATGGAAGTGATGGATACAGTCAGTGGGATGGTGCCTTTTCTCACTGGGCCCTGAGTTGTGAGGCACATTGAAATGTTTCCCTGTAACCCCCTTGTGGGATAAGGATAGACAACCCAGCGCTACCCGCAGTCTGTTACCATAGCGACAGGTTGCCCCATCGCTGAAACACTGAACTGAAATGAGAAAATCCCGGATGGATTGATTAATGAGGGAATTTGATGGATGGATGGATTTGGGTGAAGGGATATTTCAGCACATTCTTCAGCTGCTGCCTGAACTTAGTCTGGGTCACGGCATAAATCGCGGTGTTTGTGCAGCAACTGAGGAGCTGCAGCATGAAGCCCAATTCCCGCACAAAGAGATGGAGATACACAGGGGTATACACAATATCCCACATCCGGATCCATATAGAAAACAGCATTAATGTTGACCATAACAGGATGAAATTGGCCGAGATCACAAACAGTAAAATGATGGATTTTTTTCGGTTTCTCATTTCAGTGTCAGACTGAGCGTCCCCATTGGTGTGAGCGCGGAGTCTCCTGCGGGCTCTGCTGGTCACTACAATGTGTCTGACGGTGAGAACATTGAGCAGCAGAACCAGGAGAAATGGGACACACGGGGTTAGAATGTGGTGGAGGAACTCGATTGTGACCCAGACACTGGAGACTAGACCAGCGAGTGTTACCTCACAAAACCAGGGGGCGTTCATTAGCCAATACCGAGCCGTGAGCACAAAATACCAGGAAATGTTCTTTAAACAGCTCAGCACAGTCACTGCTCCCAGAACCACAGCCGCCGTCTTCTCACTACAATATTTACTTTTCAGCTTCTGGCAACAAATGGCCA
Source organism: Chiloscyllium plagiosum (assembly GCF_037043375.1). Lineage (NCBI taxonomy): Eukaryota > Metazoa > Chordata > Chondrichthyes > Orectolobiformes > Hemiscylliidae > Chiloscyllium > Chiloscyllium plagiosum. Next base: position 54,061,870 of record NW_028270177.1, read on the forward strand.
CAAACCGGTCAAAGGTGAAAGTGACGGTGAACCAGACAGAGCAGTCAGTGGCTGCATAAAGCAGGACGGCGTGGATATTACACACGGGGATGGAGTCCTTCAGGAAATAAAACTGTTCCCGATAAACAATGGGAATGTGTCTCAGGATCAGGTCGAGGATAATGACCAGGAGATCCGCCGCTGCCATGGCCCCCAGGTAACGTCTGACACATGGAGACAATCCACAATCTTTATAAAGCAGGACGTAGATGGTCACTACGTTAACTGTGAGGAAGGAAAACAAACCCATTATCCATCAGCCTGGAGGCAAAGGGACCCGTTTGATCGGGGACCCAGTGAGATTTTCAAATGTGTCCCTGTATTCAGGGATTTATTAAAATAATCGGAGCGGGAATAACAAATGGGAAGATCTGAATTACTGACAAAAAAGTGACATAAACCACAAGAAACCCTCCCTCCCCAATCACACAGAGACACATCCATAAGGACAGATGGTTTCTAGAACATTCCCACACACTCGATCACTCGAGAGCAGACGCAGGTCACTCCTTCCCAGTTCCTAATACGGAGGGTGGGGACGTTGCTGTCCTGAAGGATTCTCTCCCAGTTTCCTGAAGACAAACTGAGTTTGGTAATTCCTGTGTTTTGGTCTACATTGTGGTCGATCCTGTGTCGTGGAGAAATGTAAACGCAGGGAAAACGTATTCACCCCTTTAACTGCCCGAGGGGCCTTCGGAACAGTGTCTCCTTCTCGCTGGAACGGGATCTCTTACCTCGGGATCATATCGTTTGTTCAATTCACTGACGTCCGGCCGTTCACAAACAATGTCGGGGACAGAATGTTCCGGGGAATGTCAGTTATAGAATGTTGGGGACAGAACGTTCCGGGGAATGTCAGTTATAGAATGTTGGGGACAGAACGTTCCGGGGAATGTCGGTTATAGAATGTTGGGGACAGAACGTTCCGGGGAATGTCAGTTATAGAATGTCGGGGACAGAACGTTCCGGGGAATGTCAGTTATGGAATGTTGGGGACAGAACGTTCCGGGGAATGGCAGTTATGGAATGTTGGGGACAGAACGTTCCGGGGAACTCCTTGACCTGTCCATCACCTTTCCCCCCGCTACCCACCCCACCAACATGATGTACTGTCCCTGGGAACACTGTAACATTAATGGGGTGCGAGACGGAGGGTCCAATCACAGGAATGGGAACTAAAGGCATTGCCAGATCAGCTGAAAGGGTTAGATATACCACATTCTCAATCCACCTCGAAGAACCAGCCCAGACACCACACACCCAGAGGGGATATCTGTTCACTGTGGAACACTGTGCAGACCAGGCCAGTGTCCTGCTCAGTACAACCCAGCAATCTGTCCAGATTCATCCATTGCACTGGTCAATACAATCCAGCGATCTGTCCAGAGTGGAACACTGCGCAGATCAGATCAGGGCATTGGTCTATGAACCCAGACCATATATCTGTCCAGGGCAGTGAGCTGTTTAGATCACAGCAGTGCGTTATCTATAAAACTCAACCAGATAGTCTGACCACCACAGCGACCTGCGCAGTGATCACCCGTGAATTAATCTATAAGCCAGGAGCAGTGACCCTCTCAGCATGTAGGACTGTGTACCCCGCCCCAGTACATTGATCTGTAACCCTGGAGCAGTTACCCTCCCAACATGTAGGACTGTGTACCCCACCCCAGTACATTGATCTGTAACCCAGGAGCAGTTACCCTCCCAGCATGTAGAGCTGTGTACATCACACCAGTGAATTGATCTGTAACCCTGGAGTAGTTACGCTCCCAGCATGTAGAGCTGTGTACATCACACCAGTGCATTGCTCAGTAACACTGTGATAAATCACTGCCCAGCGTGGGGAAACTTGCAGCCCATGCTGGAAGTGACGGGATGTGCAGCTCCCACCCATTTACAGCTCCCTATCTCCATTGTGCCCTGACAAGGGGGTGCTGTGGGTGTGAACATCACTGCCACAGAGAGGTGGCGGGGAAATCAGTTTAAATATCACCACATGGGAGGGGTTGGGGTATAGACAGAGAGGGGGAGACTGAGAGACAGTGTCATGGAATGATGTGTTCCCAGATTACAGAATGCTGAAATGTAAACACTTGGATAGCATCCTGTAACATGAGACAGGCTTCCCAGGAAAGTTGGGAAAAAGTGATATTGGTGTGAGGTCAGCTGCTGTGTGGTTTTGAAATTACGTTTATGTAATGTTAATAAGTGTCTTTTTGAAACAGTATATTGCTGTAGAGTTGGAGTAGGGTAATAAGCAATTAAGAGAAATGAGGTCTCCGAGTTGTGAATAGTTGATGTAAAATGTTCAGTTTCAGGGTTAAAAAAAAATTGGTGTTTTTATTTAAACAGTGGAATTTGGGAGTTCTCTGTCCCTCATATTTTAACAGTTTACAAGGCAAATTGAGCATTTCTTTATGTTTAGTTTAAATTACCAGATGAACTCAATGTTGTGTCCTAACAATTGCTGTGTGTGTATCTGTGTGTCTCTGTGTGGGGCAGGTCTGGCAGTCTCTGTGGTGCTTAAAGTGATGCAATGCCACCCTCTGCTGGCCTCCCCACGCCACTGCACAGACATTGGCAGAGGGTGAATACCAACAGGGATTCATTCAGAGAGGGCGAGGGAGAGGGCAGCTGCTCACAGCACCATCCAAACTGATGTCTTATCCATGGACTGATCTAAATGTCCTTTAAATGTTGTAACTGTCCACGCTTTCACCACTTCCTCTGGAAGTTCATTCCACACCCAAGCCAGATTCTGTCTAACATAATTACCTCTCATGACTTTTGTAAATCTTTTTCCTTGCACCTTAATTATCCCTCAGTTTTGAATCCCCAACTCTAGGGAAAAGACATCAGCCCTTCAGCTTATCTGTACCCCTCATTATTTTATAAACCTGTGTAAAGTTACCGCAGAATCTCATATTCTTCAGTGAAAAAAGATCCAGCCTCTCCTTATAGCTCACTCCCTCCTTTCCCAGCAACATCCAGGTTAATCTCTTCTGAACCCTCTCCAGCTTAAGAATATCAAGGTCAGTAATATCAAAGTGAATAGTCAATGTGTTTTCTAAGGTACGGGGAGACCAAAACTAGAGGATATGGGCTTAAAGTGAGAGGGGAAATATTAAAGTGACATAAGGGGCAGCTTTTTCACCCAGAGGGTGGTGTGCCTATGGAATGAGCGGGCAGGATGACCAGACTGAACACAGTATTCCAGAAGAGGTCTCACCAATGTCCTGTACATCCTCAACATGACGTCCCAATTCCGATACTCAAAGGTCTGACCGATGAAGACAAGTGTGTTAAACACATTCTTAAACACGCTATCTATATGAGATGCAAATTTTAAAGAATTATACCTGAGGGCCTAGGTCTCTGTTCTACAACATTGCCAAAGGCTCTACTTTTAATTGTATTGGTCCTGCTCTTCTTTGATTTACCAAATACAATTAAAACTCCATCTGCTACCCCTCAGCCCAGTGTGTGGTATTACTGCCACCTCCCCCTCCCCCTTCAATTTTAAAATGCCCATCCCTCTCCAGGATGCTTGCACACTCCGGCCTTGATTTTCACAAAGACCCTGAGCTTGGTTTGCCTTGTGTGGTTAGAGGGAGGAGGGACAGATTGCTGACACAGTCAGTGGAGAGGAGAGGCTGGACAGTAATCACCGGCCAGGAAGAGGGGAGTCGCACGTTAGAGTTGGTTAAGAGTGATCGGTGTTGTGGGACCAGAAATTAAGCTCTTCCTTCGTCTCTGCTGTTCAGTAATAAATATCCATTTGAGACCCTTCATTGGGCTGAGTGTGGCTGCAGGATTTCTTTCCCTAATATTCCAGACTACAGATAATAGCGATTAAAGATGTTCATAGTTAATTTCGATGGCACAGCACAAACACTCAACATCCTACAGTTGAGACAAATATCTTGCATTTGCTTAACAATACAAAGTGTTTTGTGTAGTTCAGTAATGGTAAACTGATTGTAATAAATCCACACCGAGCTGAAAGTGGGCATAACATATAACCCAAAATCTGGGTATGGTAGTGTAGTGGGTAGTGTACCTGCCTCTGAGCCAGAACTCTGGATTTGATTCCAATTCCTGAACTTGTGTGGTAGCATTCCTAGCTCTAGACTAGAAGGCCTGGATTTAAGTCCTGCCTGTTGCAGAGGTATGACACAGCATGTCAAACCAGGCTGATGAGCAAACACACAGGAGAATACTGTTACAGCTTTATGGGTATTGCTAGTGTCCCTACCTCTGGGCACAAAGGTCTGGGTGTAAAGCCCACAGATGTGTCTCATGATACATCTGAACAAACTGATTAAAATGGATTTAAAATTGTGACTTGATGGAGAAGGAAGAGGTGTCAGTTTTGCAATTTCAGAATTTAGGCCCAGGATGACTGAAAGTCCAGTTATTCGTGTTGATTGAAGTCACATTTCGCAGCAGTAAAGATTTATAAAATCGGAACGGTCCTGGATAGGGTGAGTAGTCAGGGTTTTACCCCAGTTTGGGGCGTCCAAAACTAGAGGGCATTGTTTGAAAGTGAGAGGGGAAAAGTTTGATGAGACCTAAAGGGCACCTTTTCACACAGAGAGTGGTGTGTGTATGGAATGAGCTGCCAGAGGAAGTGGTGGAGGCTGGTACAACTTTACAGATTACTTACAGTGTGGAAACAGGCCCTTCGGCCCAACAAGTCCACACCGCCCCGCCGAAGCGCACCCACCCATACCCATTCCCCTACATTTACCCCTGTACCGAACACTACAGGCAATTTAGCACGGCCAATTCATCTAACCTGCACATTTTTGGACTGTGGGAGGAAACCAGAGCACCCGGAGGAAATCCACGCAGACACGGGGAGAATGTGCAAACTCCACACTGACAGTCGCCTGAGGCGGGAATTGAACCCAGGTCTCTGGCGCTGTGAGGCAGCAGTGCTAACCACTGTGCCACCGTGCCGCCCACAAAATGCAGCATGTAAAAGGCATCTGGGTACTGACAGACCTGCCGAGCTTTACCAGCAATTTCTGTATTTGTTAAAAAAATGCATTCATTTTAACACAGGTATTCTCAATACATTAAATATTTTATTTTTTTCATGACGCAGGGCAATGTAAACATATTTCAAATTGATCGAGACCATTTTCTGTTAAGGATATGGCTCTGTGTATGACAGTAGCAATGATGCACCTACATGGAACAGGGAATGTGATGGAGACATAGTTCGACAATGTACAAGGAGACCTCACATGGGGTCCAGTTTGGGAAAGGATGATATTTTTATGTGATTCAACTCAGAGAGGGAGAAAATGCAATCCTCCTGAGAAGGAACGGCCTATTGCACTCTCCCTCCTTCAGTGTCCCTCACCACAGCAATGTGTGCAAGCTAAAACAAACTCTACAGTCATCATTACCATTCTTATTTTTATAGAATCCCTGCAGTGTTGAAACAGGCCCTTCGGCCCAACAAATCCATACCAACCTTCCCAACCCATTCCCCTATATTTGCCCCTGACTAATGCGCCTAACCTAGAATTCCCTGAACACTACAGACAATTTAGCATGACCAATCCACCAAACCTACACAGTTTGAGCTGTGGTAGGAAACTGGATCACCCATTAGAAGCTCACACAGGAAAGTGGAGAATGTGCAAGCTCCACACCGACAGTCACCCAAGGCTGGAATCGAACCCAAGTCCCTGGTGCTGTGAGGCAGCAGTGCTAACCACCGTACTACCCATTGGGTGCTCCCTGACCATAATTCATTGGAATCTACTCACTGCCTAAAGCAAAGGGAATGCAGCCAAATCTAACTCTCCCAGGATGGAATCCCATTGCTAGCAGCTATATGAGTACAATATCTTCAGAAGCAGAAAAATGTTTTAGACAACCTCAATTTTTACTTTTGTCATGAGTTCCATTAATATCTGGACAAAGTTCTTTCAAATTAAAATTGCAGAAATTTTGTTAATCTGTCTGTGTGTGTGTATGCATGTGTTTGTGTTTGTGTGTGTGTGTGTGTGTGTGTTTAGAAAGGGAAGTACTAGACCATTAGACCATAAGACCATAAGACATAGGAGCGGAAGTAAGGCCATTCGGCCCATCGATTCCACTCCGCCATTCAATCATGGCTGATGGGCATTTGAACTCCACTTACCCGCATTCTCCCCGTAGCCCTTAATTCCTTGTGACATCAATAATTTATCAATCTCTGCCTTGAAGACATTTAGTGTCCCGGCCTCCACTGCACTCTGCGGCAATGAATTCCACAGGCCCACCACTCTCTGGCTGAAGAAATGTCTCCGCGTTTCTGTTCTGAATCGACCCCCTCTAATTCTAAGGCTGTGTTCACGGGTCCTAGTTTCCTCGCCTAGCGGAAACAATTTCCTAGCGTCCACCCTCTCCAAGCTATTGATTATATATTTGCAATACTCAAACAGTTTGCCATTCATCTTTCCATCATAGTTTGAGTAACATTGCCCTGGATCATAAACGTGTTGTTTTAGCAGATTAAAGTAACTAGCCTGACTTGTTCCTAAAACTGACCCTGACCCAGTGTGAGACCGATATCATCGGCCATCTCACTAACCTGGTTATATTTAACATTTGTTGTGAGCAGTGGAAGAGTGGGACTAGAAAAGGAAACAGTGACCCAAAAGCCGGGGAACTATAGACGGGTGAGCCTGACGTCAGTGGTGGGTAAGTTGTTGGAGGGGATTCTGAGGGATAGCATTTACATACATTTGGGAAGGCAAGGGCTGATCGGGGTAGACAACATGGCTTTCTGCATGGGAAATCATGTCTCATTAAATCGGTTGAGTTTTTTGAAGAGGTGACAAAGAAGATTGATGAAGGCAGTTTGGTAGATATTGTCTATATGGACCTCAGCAAGGTGTTCATTTAAAGAACAAAGAGCAAAGAAAATTTACAGCCCAGGAACAGGCCCTCCAGCCCTCCAAGCCTGAGCCGATCCAAATGTACTGTCTAAATCTGTCGGTCAATTCCTAAGCATATGTACCCCTCTGCTCCCACCTACTCATGCATCTGTCCAGACTCTTCTTAAATGAATCTACCGTGTCTGCCTCTACCACCTCTGCTAGCAACACGTTCAAAATGCCCACCACCTTCTGTGTGAAGTACTTACCGTGTGTATCCCCCTTAAACTTTCCACCTCTCATCTTGAATGCACGACTTCTCGTTATTGAATCCTTCACTCTGGGAAAAAGCTTGTCTCTGTCTATACCCTTCATGATTTTGTAAACCTCAATCAAGTCCCCCCTCAATCTCTTTTTTTCCAGTGAAAATAAACCTAACCTACTCAGCCCCTCTTCATAGCAAGTATTTCATTCTGATTGGTAGACAAATGAGTAAGGTTCGGTCACATGGGATAGAGAGGAGGCTAGTCGCAATTGGCTTGAAGGAAGAGGGGTATTTTTCAGACTGGAGGCTTGTGAGCAGCAGTGTGCTGTAAGAATCAGTACTGAGTTCACTGCATTTCATCATTTATGTAAAGGATTTAGATGTGAATATTGGGGCCATTGTTACTAAGTTTACAGATTACATCAGAAAGGCAGTGTAGTAGATTATCTCAGAGTACAACAAGACCACAATTAGATGGGACAAAAGGGCAAAGAGTGACAGATTAAGTTTAATTTAGATAAATACGAGATTTTGAATTTTGTGAATGCAAACCAGGGCAGGAATTATACACTTGATGGTAAGGTCCTGGGGCGTGTTGTGAAACAAAGGGATAGGGCTGCAGGTACATTGTTCCTTGAACGTGGAGTCGCAGGTAGACAGAGTGGGACAGAACACATTTGGCACATCTCCCTTAATCAGTCAGAGCATTGTGTATAGGGGTTGTGATGGTATGTTGCATCTGTACAGGATGTTGGTGAGGCCACTTTAAAAATACTGCATGCAACTCGGTTTTCTGCAGAAATGATTTAGACACAGATGTTCCAGAACTGGAGGTTTGAGCTGTAGGGAGAGGTTGATTAGGGTGAGGTGTTTCTCCCTGGAGTGTCAGAGGTTGAGGGGTGACATTATAGAGATTTATAAAATCATCAGGGGCATAGATATTCTGAACAGCCACGTTCTGCTCCCCAGTGTAGGGGAGTCCAGAGCAAGAGAGCATAGGTTGAAGGGGAGAGGGCGAATGATTTAGAAGGGACCTGAAGGTAAATGTTACACACAGAGAGTGGTGTGTGTATGGAAAGTGCTGTCAGAGGAAGTGGTGAAGGCAGTTACAATCGCACATTTAAAAAGTATCTGAAAGAGGAGGGATATTGGTCAAATGCTGGCAAATGGGACTGGATCAGGTTTGATATCTGATCGGAGTGAACAGGTTGGACTAACGGGTCTGTTTCCGTTCTGCATGACGCTCTGATTCTATAAAAAGGATGACGAATAATTCTGAAAGGACCTTTCAAGTGGGAATTCTCTTCACTGGAAGTTTATCGTGCCTCCATGCTCACATTGATTGAAAGCTGCATTAGGTAAATATTTGACAGAGAAGTGAGTCACGGATAATGGGATATAGAGAGCAAAGTGGAGCTGAGACCCCAACTTGATCAGCCAGAATCTTAGTGTCTGGTGGAAAAGGCTCAAAGTATCTAATGACCCACTCCTGCTCTTCAGTCCCATTTTTCTGTATTCCATTCAGCCCATCAAACCTGCTAGACAGGAGCAGTTGGAGGCTACTTACTCCTATAACCTGGTGCACAGAAACAGAGGAGACTATTCAGCCTTGCAAGACTGTCACACACGATGTGAGGTGATTTGGGAAATGTAATTGGAAAACCCAGGCTGTTTATGAAAGAGGCTCCTCATCTCTCTTTACAGAGCTTCCCCTCTCTGCAACTTGTGCTCCATTTGTTGGTCATGTTGTAGACCCAGATTCACTGTGAATACAGCCCACATACCTCACCCAGCGATAGCTCACAAAATCCTCTGGTCTCCCTGACTGCAATATGTAATAACATAACATTCATGAAAATAACACCCACTACCTTTCCAAAAACAGAATGTGAGAGCATCAGAAACAGGGGCAGGTCGTTCACTCCCCAAGCCTGCCTTGTCCTTCACTAAGATTGTGGCTGATCTGCTCTCGGTCTGAAATTGTCTTTAATACCCAATTCCTCATAGCCCTCACCTCTCTGACAGATCAATATCCATCTAACTCCTCTTCAAATAATTTCAGTCATCTCACTCCCCGAACACTCTTGAGAACAGAAATCCTGACATTGAATCCCACCTGTTTGATGAAAACACTTGCTGCTCCTATATCATGGTTTATTGATATGAACAAAAGAGGTTGAGACAAGGGTTCAGGTAAAGTGGACTCGCCCTGATATCAAGGCAGTGGTTGCCTTCTGTTGACATCAAGGAGCTTACCAAAACTGGACTTAATGGGAATCAGACTAAACTCTCCAGTGTTTGGAGTCAAACATGGCACAAAGGAAGATGTTCATCATCTCAGTCCTGGGTAACCTCTGTGCGAGATCCTCAGGGTAGCTTCCTCTTCACAAACATCTTCAGCTGTTTCATCAATGTCTCCCGACCCCACCCTCACCAAAATAAGATCAGAAGTGGGGATGGTCACTGAAGATTCCACAATGTTCAGAACATTTTGTCCCCCCTCAGCTCCTGAACTGGTCTGTGTCCATGTGCAGCAAGACCCAGACTCCATTGAGAGTTGTGCTGTTAACGTGTCAGTAACATTCATGTAACTGCACTGCCTATTGCCACAGTAAAATAAGAGTTCATTCAGCACTTCACAGGAATATGAGGAAGTCATTCAGCCCATTGACACTATTGGAGAAGAACAGGGACAACCCATTCAGTGCCTCCAGCCTATTACTCAGGAAGAGAAGGAGTCTAGTGTGATGGGCCACACCAGAGCCCCTCGAAATATTGGAAGGCAATAGCCTTGCTTCTAATGTTTTATTATTTTAAAGGAAATATAAAGGGTCTGTTCCAGATGCAATGTGACAGCATCAAGAGAAAATTCAGTGAGAGTAGCAGACAGGAGACATTCCCTGAAGCTTCCAACTCTGTTGAGACCGCTATAGTTTTTGATGTTACTGAGAAACCAAAACCCAGAGATCCTAATCTGTGAGAGCTGGCCACACCCATTCAGTCTGCATTAAAATAAACCTAAGGCATGCCTCGCTGTTACTCAAGTGTCTTAACTAACCAGCTTGGTAACGATCGTTCAATCTCTCTCTTAAAAGAAACCAGAACAAAATAACCTCGTAAAGCTACAGCATCATCACACTTGTCAGTACATCGAGCTATCAAACAGGAACCAGGGGTAACCCAGTCAGGCCCTTGGCCCTGTCCAATCGGACGAGGAAGAAGTCAATCAGCCCCTTGAGTTACTTATACATGAACAGTAGGAGGCCATTCCCACCTCAATACACTTACACGGGGGCAGAATGAGGTAATTGATGCTGATTCCTGATGAATGTCTTATTCATGCAACGTCGATTCTCCTGCTTCTCGGATGCTGCCTGACCTGCTGTGCTTTTCCAGCAATCGACGCTCTACTCTGATCCTGGATTAGTGGTGCTGGAAGAGCATAGCAGTTCAGGCAGCATCAGAGGCGCAGTAAAATCGACGTTTCGGGCAAAAGCCCTTCGAGGAGGCAAACTTCTTCAAGGCAGGTATCCTTGCAAGAGGATTCGCAGTCGGGTTAAAATCAACTAGGTAAAAACAATGACTGCAGATGCTGGAAACTCTGATCTCCAGCATCGGCAGTCTTAAGTTTCTCCTAAATGATGCTCCAACATGATGAACAAGTGGAGCAGAGGCTTCACATACAGACTGTTCCACGTTGTTCCTCATGGCTCCATTGCTTATGATACACACGTGGGACTAAAACGTGGTTTTCTAGTGGTGAGCAGAGAAGCTTCATGTCTTGTGTGAAGTCTGAAGAAGGCATCTTCCATCTCTGAGAAAACAGCCTGGTGTTCTTTATGCAGGGCGGAAGCTGTTGGGAATGGCTACCTGTTTCAGATCGAAGGTATTGTGGCTGCTGTTGGGAATTGTAAGCAACATGGCGTTCAGTACGGGCTCACATGCCGACTGCACAATAACGTGGGGAGAGTTAATTAAGGCATATAAACTTAGGATAGTCACGTTAGACTGCTGAATGGACTCTCTATGTTCAAATAATGCTGACCGTGTTCATGTTGACCTTGTCTAGTGCATGTCCTGTGCAGTGTAACCTGTATGCCTTACTCTGTCCAAGTCTATTTCCACCCTTTGATCTGTCTGGCTATGCTTACTATGATCTGCCTCCACTGCTCATAAATAAAGTGTTTCTCTGTATTGAGATACACGTGACAATATATCAAACCAATTAATCCTGTGAAAAGTATGGAATTTCTCTCCCTGTCAATGTCTCTTTTGGAAATAAGTGATCGCTGCCACTCCTCGTGTTTCAGCATCACCATTTCTTCGTCTCTCACAGCTCTACAGATTAAACACTCAGCTTCTTCACTCTATCCTCATGTTACCATCACCTGTGTCTGTGGTAAGGAGATCATTCCTTACAAAGGAGATCAAATCTGTACAGAGTGCCTCAAATACTCTCTCAGCAAGGCTCTACAACTGCAGGAAAATGGCTTTACTTATTTACTCGAATCATCTTACAATGAAGGACAGCATACCATTGACTGCACCCATTACTTACACAGGGTTTGATTTGGCACAGTCAGCGTAGACTTGTGAGTGGGAGATCATGCTTCCCAAATTTGTTAGAGTTCTTTGATGAAGTGACAAGGAAGGTTGACGAGGACAGAGCGGTAGACGTAGTCTCTATGGATTTCAGTAACGCATTTGAAAAGCTTCCACATGGCAGGCTGCTCAGGAAGGTTACATCGCGTGGAATGCTGGGGGAACTGGCCAATTGGATACACAGTTGGGTTGTTGGTAGGAAGCAGAGGATTCAGTGGAAGGATGCTTGTCAGACTGGAGGCTGGGTCTATAGCTGTTTGTTATCTATGATTATCTATGATTATCTGTGACTGCAGACACATAGACATGGGATAAAACTTTTCAATGATCTTTGAATCAGCCAACAAGACACTCTATTGTGTCAAATTGCTCTGAGGTCTTAAAGGATTAACCTGGACAGAAAACCTGACCCCAGCCTCAGTATCGGAAAAAGGGGACGGGAAACAGTCCTGTTGACACTGCAGAAACCTCCTTCCTAACATCTGAGAGCTTGTGACAACAATAGACGATAGACAATAGACAAAAGGTGCAGGAGTAGGCCATTCTGCCTTTCGAGCCTGCACTGCCATACAATATGATCATGGCTGATCATTCCTAATCATTATCCTCTTCCTGCCGTATCTCCATAACCCTTGATTCCATTACCTTTGAGAGCTCTCTCCAACTCTTTCTTAAATGAATCCAGAGACTGGGCCTCCACTGCCCTCTGGGGCAGAGCATTCCACACAGCCACCACTCACTGGGTGAAGAAGTGTTTCCTCATCTCTGTCCTGAATGGTCTACCCCGTATTTTTAATCTGCGTCCTCTGATTCGGCACTCACCCATCAGCGGAAACATGTTTCCTGCTGCCAAAGTGTCCAATCCTGTCATAATCTTATATGTCTCTATCAGATCCCCTCTCAGTCTTCTAAACTCAAGTGTATACAAGTCTAGTCGCTCCAGTCTTTCAGTGTAAGGTATTCCCACCATTCCAGGAATTGACATCGTGAATCAACGCTGCACTCCCTCAATAGCCAGAATGTCTTTCCTCAAATTTAGAGACCAGAACTGCACACAGTACTCCAGGTGTGGTCTCACCAGGGCCTACAGCTGCAGAAGAACCTCTTTGCTTCTATACTCAATCCCTCTTGTTATGAAGGCCAGCATGCTATTAGCCTTCTTCACTACCTGCCGTACCTGCATGCTTACTTTCATTGACTGGTGTACAAGAACACCCAGATCTCTCTGTACTGCCCCTTCACCTAAATTGATTCCATTGACGTAGTAATCTACCTTCCTGTTCTTGCCACCAGCGTGGATAACCATACACTTATCACATTAAACTGCAATTGCCAGCCATCTGCCCACTCACCTAACTTGTCCAGGTCACCCTGTAATCACCTAACATCCTCATCACATTTCACCCTGCCACCCAGCTTTGTATCATCAGCAAATTTGCTAATGTTATTGCTGATACCATCTTCTATATCATTAACATATATTGTAAAAAGCTGCAGTCCCTGCAGGGATCCCTGCGGTATCCCACTGGTCAATGCCTGCCATTCCGAAATGGAGCCATTTATCACTACTGTTTGTTTCCGATCAGCCAACCAATTTTCAATCTAAGTTAGTACTTTGCCCCCAATACCATGCGCCCTAATTTTGCTCACTTACCTCCTATGTGGGACTATATCAAAAGCTTTCTGAAAGACTCGGTGGTACAGTGGTTAGCACTGCTGCCTCACAGCGCCGGAGACCCGGGTTCAATTCCCGCCTCAGGCGACTGTCTGTGTGGAGATTGCGCATTCTCCCCGTGTCTGCTTGGGTTTCCTCCGGGTGCTCCGGTTTCCTCCCACAGTCCAAAGATGTGCCGGTCAGGTGAATTGGCCATGACAAATTGTCCGTAGTGTTAGGTAAGGGGTAAATGTAGGGGTATGGGTGGGTTGCGCTTCAGCGGGTCGGTGTGGACTTGTTGGGCCGAAGGGCCTGTTTACACACTGTAACGTAATCTAAAAAAAAAGTCCAGGTGCACTACATCTACTGGATCTCCCTCATCCATCTGCAGAGTTACATCCTCCAGAAGATTAGTCAAGCATGATTTCCCCTTCATAATCCATGCTGACTCTGACCTATCCTGTTACTACTATCCAGATGTACCGTAATTTCATCCTTAATAATAGACTCCAGCATCTTTCCCACCACTGAGGTCAGACTAACTGGTCTATAATTTCCTGCTTTCTCTCTCCCACTTTTCTTAAAAAGTGGTATAACATTGGCCACCCTCCAATCCGCAGGAACTGACGCCGAATCTATCGAACTCTGGAAAATAATCACCAACACATCCACGATTTCCCGAGCCACCTCCTTCAGTACCCTGGCATGTAGACCATCAGGCCCCGGAGACTTATCAACCTTCAGACCTAACAGTTTCTCCAACACCAAATCCTGGCAAATATAAATTCCCTTAAGTTCAGGTCCTTCAGCCACTGTTACCTCAGGGAGATTGCTTGTGTCTTCCCCAGTGAACACAGATCTGAAGTACCCATTTAATTCTTCTGCCATTTCTTTGTTCCAAGTAATATATTCCCCTGTTTCTGTCTTCAAGGGACCAATTTTTGTCCTAACCATTTTTTTGCCTTGCACATACCTAAAAAAGCTTTTACTATCCTCCTTTATATTATTGGCCAGTTTACCTTCGTACCTCATTGTTTCTCTGCTTATTTCCTTCTTAGTAATCCTCTGTTGTTCTTTAAAAGCTTCCCAATCCTCCGTTTTCCCACTTATCTTTGCTATATTATACTTTTTCTCTTTTAACTTTATATGTTTCTTAACATCCCTCGTCAACCACGGCCGCCCATGGTCTACATCCCAGGGTACTGAAGGAGGTGGCTCGGGAAATCGTGGATGCGTTGGTGACTATTTTCCAGAGTTCGATAGATTCGGCATCAGTTCCTGCGGATTGGAGGGTGGCCAATGTTATTAAGAAAAGTGGGAGAGAGAAAGCAGGAAATTATAGACCGGTTAGTCTGACCTCAGTGTTGGGAAAGATGCTGGAGTCTATTATTAAGGATGAAATTACGGCACATCTGGATAGTAGTAACAGGATAGGTCAGAGTCAGCATGGATTTATGAAGGGGATCTTTCTTCATTTTAGGAATGAACTGATCCTGCAACTTCTGCATTATACACAGAAATATCCGCCATTGTTCCTCCACAGTCATCCCTGCTAAGGTATTGCACCATTGAACTTTGGCCAGCTCCTCCCTCATAGCTCCATAATTCCCTTTATTCAACAGAAATGCTGTCACTTCCGACTGTACCCTCTCCCTCTCAACATTTACAGAGCTTTCCCACAGACTATACAGAAACATCAGGAATGGAGTAGGCCATACAACACATTGAGCCTTCCTCATCATCGTTCCTGTTCAAACATCTCCACAATGCACTTATCCCACACAATGAATATATCCGTTAATGTGATTAACCTTAGGAAGCTATAAAATAGGAAGTGCAATAGTCCCTTTGGTCCATCGAGTTTGCTACCCAATGCAATATAATGATGGCTTGCCCTTTATTTCCACACCGTTCTCCTGCTCGCCCATCATTCCTTTTCTGTCTATAAATCCTTACTTATATTCAATGTCCTGGCTTCCAGGTTTGAGTGCATTCCCCAGGTTCACCAGTCGCTGAGTGCAGACATTTATTCTCATCTCATTGCAGAATGGCCTGTCTGTACCAAATACTGTGGCCCCTTGTTTTAGACACCATAGCCTGGGGAATTATCATCGCTGCTTCCAATCCGTCTCACCCTGTCAGAGCTTTATATATCTCACTGAGATCTCCATCCATTTTCCTAAACCCCATGGAATGCAGGCCCAGTCGCCCCAAACTCTGCTCCCACAACAAGCCTGTCATCACAAAGATCAGTCTGGTTATCCTTCGCTGCTCTCCCTCAATGTCAGGTTTGTCCTTTATGAAGGTACAGAGACCAAACCCGCACACAATACTGCACAGTGTTTTAGATGGGGAGTCACCAAGGCCCTGTATAACTGCAGTACGACACCCTTACTCCTGGACCCAAATCCCTTTGGAATTAAGGTCAGCACACCACTGATCTTCCTAACTGTGTTCTTTCCTGCAATATTGCTTTCAGTGACTGGTGTACAGGGAGATCCAGATCCTTTGCAATGTTACAGCTCCCTACTTTGTGGGTCTATGTACCCTGGTCAGCGTGCCAATGCCATTCCCAGTATTGACTTCTGGCTTCAGAACTCACTGTGCTGCAGGGACCCCGGAGGGCTGCGAAGAAGGAAACAACAAAAATGAGCATATGTCCCTTTGTATATCAACATGTTTCAAACAATCCCTTTACAAACGATAGGCTTCCAATCTATTGTTCCCAACAAAGGGCACACCGTCACCTCTACCCACATTGCTCTCCATCTGCCACGTATTTGCCCATTCACTCCACTTGTCTTCGTCGCCTTGAAGCTTTTTTACAGCCTCCTCACCCACTCACAATCCAACATCCTTTAGTTCTGTCAGCAGGTTGGGATATATTGCATTTGATTCCCACAACCAAATGTTTGATGAGTACTGTGAACAGTTGGGGCCTGAGTACCGATCTCTATGATATCCCAGCAACCTTCTTCTGTTACTTTTTAAAATAATATTTATTTCCTCAATCTAGGTGTGATTGGCTGTCCCTGGTTGCCCCTTGAGAAGGTGGTGGTGAGCTGCCTTGTTGAACCGCTGCAGCCCACTGTGGATTCAGTGACAGTAACACCAATGAATGCTAAGCAGCAGTGGTTAGATTGTATTTTATTGGTGATGGTCACGGTGTGGCATTTGTGTGGCGTGAATATTACTTGCCACTTGTTAGCCTGGATACTGTCCAGATCTTGTCGCATTTGGACATGGCCTGCTTCAGTATCTGAGGAGCCACAAACATTGCTGAACATTGTACAATCATTAGTGAACATCCCCACTTCTTACCTTATAATAGAGGCAAGGCCATTGATGAAGAAGCCCTGAAGATGTATGGGCCTAGGTCACTGCCCGAGCAACTCCTACAGACTTGTCCTGGAGCTGAGTTGACTGGCCTTTATCAACCATAACCATCTTCCTACGTGTCAGGTATGATTCTAACCAACGGGAAGTTTGCCCCTGATTCCCATTGATTCTAATCTTGCTAAGGCCCCTTGATGCCACACTTGGTCGAAGGAAACCTTGATTTAAAGGGCTATCACTCTCACCCCACCTCTGGAATTAAGCTCTTTTGTCCATGTTTGAATCAAGGTACTGAGATCAGGAGCTGAGTGGCCCTGCTGGAGCCCAAACTGGGTGTCATTGACCAGGTTATTGCTGAGCAGGTGCTGCTAAAAAGCACTGACACCTTCCACCACTTTACTCATGATCGAGAGTAGACTGATGGGGTGGTAACTGGCCGGATTGGATTTGTTCTGCTTTTTATGCATGGGAGATATTTGGGGTAATTTTCGATGTAATTGGGGAAATGTCGTTGTTGTAACAGTATTGGAACAGCTTAGCTAGGGCAGTGACAAGGGCTGGAGAACAACTTTTCAGTACTATTGCCAGAATGTTGTCAGGGTATGTACCTTCTGGGGTATCCAGTGTCTCCAACTGAATCTGGATATCGCATGGAGTGAACCAAATTGGCTGATGACTGGTAACTGAATTCCTGAGGACCATTGGAGGAGGATGAGATGGATCATCCACTCAGCACTTCTGACTGAAGATTGTTGCGAATGCATGAACGTTATCTTTTGTACTGATGTGCTGGGCTCTTCCATCATTAAGGATAGGGATCTCCTCCTCCAATGACTTGTTTAATTGTCCATAACTATTCTCAACTAGAAGTAGAAGGACTGCAGAGCTTAGATCTGATCCGTTGCTTGTGGGATCACTAAGCTCTGTCTATCACTTATTGATTATGCTGTTTGGCGCACAGGTAGTCCTGGTTCGTGGCTTCACCAGGCTGACACCTCATTTTCAGGTATGCCCGGTGCTGCTCCTGCCCTCCTGCACAATCCATTGAATTGAGGTTGATCCTCTGACTTGATGGTAATTGTTGTGAGGGGGATATGCCAGGCCGTGAGGTTTTGCGGGAGTACAATTCTGCTGCTATTGATGACCCACAACACCTTATGGAAACCCAGACTTGAGCTGCTCGATCTGTTCTAATCTGTCCTATTTAGCACCGTGATAGTACCACCGAAAATGGTGGAGGTTATTCTCAATGTGAAGATGTGACTTTGTCTCCACAACGACTATGCGGTGGTCACTCTTACCCGATACATCATGGACAGATACTTCTGCAACTGTCAGATTAATAAGGCTGTGGTCAAATATGGCTTATCCATATTGATGGTTCCTTTAGCACCTGCCGCAGACCAAGTCGAGAAGTTATATCCTTTCGGACCCAACCAGCTCGATCAGTAATGCTGCTGCTGAACCACTCTTTTTGTGGACATTGACATCCCCCACCCAGAGTACATTTTGTGCCTTTGCCACCCTCAGTGCTTCCTTCAAGTGTTGGTCAGCATGGAGGAGTACTGATTCATCAGTTGAGAGAGGCTGGTACATGGTAAACAGCAGGAGGTTTCTTTTCCCATGTGTAAATTAACGCCATGAGACTTCATGGGATACAGAGACACTGTTGAGGACTCCCAGAGCAATTCCCTTCCAACTGTATCCCACTGTGCCACCACGTCTGCTGTGTCTGTCCTGCTGGTGAAACAGGAGATATCCAGGGAAGGTGATGGGGTGTCTGGGACATGGTCATACTCACAGAATCATACCTTAAAGACAATGTCAGGCTGTTGCTTCACAAGTCTGTTTATTTCTATTCACTGTTTCCTGCCAGCTGTCCCATTCTAGAAGCATGTCCATATATTCGCCCCAATCCACTAAGATTTGATTTTGCAAACTGGGCTTGGAGCTTTACCAAACTTTTTCTGAAAATCCACGTGTTTTATCTCCATTGCTTCTCTTTCATTTGTCTCCCAATCAGTTTCTGAAACATAATTCCCATTTTACAAATCTATGTTAGTGTTGTATATGACCATTACTTTCAGTCCCAATAATTTCTCCCAAACCATTTACTTACTATGTTCTATGTTCCATGTACTATTTCGTTTTCCCACACCAGACTTGGTTTTCCTGGTATTGTCAGAAAGTTCTGTGAAGTAGTGGATTCATAGTTCTGCCATTTCCCTGTTTCCCATTCTCCATTCTCTAGTTTCAAACTAGAAGGAACCCACACTATTTTTTCATACATCTCACATTGACATAATTTGACAAGCTATAACAGTTCACCCTTATAACCTTTGTGAACATTATCTTCAGAAACCTATCAATTCCTGTCTTAAGCTGCTCAGCTCCACATCATACACGCACAGGAACATAGTCTCTGTACCAACAGAAATACAGCACGATCTATATTAGTCCCACTTTCCAACACCAGGCACATAGCCTTGAATGTTATGACACTTCCAAGTACACTTAACGGTTGAGAGATTAGCCGCGATAACTCCCCTCTCAGGAAGTACATTCCAGACCTCAACACACTCTGGGTGAAAAAAAAGTAATCTTTAAATCCTCTCTGAATGTCAAACCCTTCACTTTAAGGTGTGCTCCCTTGTTCTTGACCCTCTGTCTTAAAGGAACAGCTACTGTCTATCCACCCTGTCCATGCCCCTTGTTAACTTATCCTTCTGAATCACATCCCCCGCAGCCTCCTCTGCTCCAAAGTAAACAACCCGAGCTTATCCAGCATCTCTCCATAGCTGATATGCTCCTTCCCAGGGAACATCCTGGTGAATCTCCTCTGCAAGCCCCTCCAGTACAATCACACCCTTCCTGTAATGAGGCTCCCAGAACGACATACAGTACTCCATCATGGACTAAACCAAGCCCTGTATAGCACTTATAATCTACTCCCTGATTAATAAAAGCTACACCCAAGGTTCAGTTCTTAACTTGTCCATTACCCTGTTCAGTCACATTCAGGGATGTGTGGAGAAACACCCTCTGAGCTCCCTAGTGTGCTGCCAATCATTGTGTTCACCCCATGTCTGGTTCCTCCTTCCAAAGTACATCACCTCATATTTATCAGGATCACTTCCATCTTCCATTGATCTGCCCATCTGATCATTCCACTCGATTATTCCTGTAAAACCGGAACTTCCTCCTCACTGCCAACCACACGGCCAATCTTTATGTCAAACACAAACTTACTTATCGCAACTCCCACCCCTCCACCCACCAACACACCCCCCCTCCCCCTCCAGATTCACATCTATACCATTTATGAATGCTACAAACAATAAGGGACACAGCACTGATCTCTGTGGTACACCAGGGGACACTGGTCTCCAGTCACACAAACAGACTTCTCCCACCACCCTCTGCCTCCTGACACTAAGACAATTTTCGTTGTAACTTGTCAAGTTATCTTTGATACTGTGAGATTTTACTTTATTTTTTTCAATTTCCAATGTGGAACTTTGTCAAAGATCTTGCTGCAAAACTAAATAAGCGACTTCCTCAAACTAATTGAATCAAATTCATTAGGTGTGACTTCACTCTGATAAAGTCATGATGATTATGCCTGATCAAACCTTGCGACTCTGATTGGAGTTGGATTTTCTCCTTCTCTATTTTCTCCAGTAGTTTCCCGAACAGTGATCTAATACTTGCTCATCCGTAGTTACCTTGGCAAATATCTACCACCCTTACTGTGAAGTGGAATCATATTAGCTGCTCTCCAGTCCTCTGGCACCTCCCCTGTGGTCAGATTCCAAGTAAAATTTCTTCCCTTGACTCCAACAGTGTCCAGACCTGCGGATTTGTCCAATTTTATACCAGACAAAGCCTCAAACCCCTGCTCGTATTTTACATCAATCTCTTCAAGAGCTTTCCGGTCCATCTTCTTGAATTCTGTACCTGCATCCTCCTTCTCCCAAGTAAAACAGCTGTGATGTTTACATGTACCAATCTATCAATGTTCTCCGGGTTGACGCACTGATTGCCCCTTTGGTTTCTAATGGACACTAACTGTTTGCTGATTATTCTGTTCTACTTGTCCGTGTAGAATACCGTGGGATTCTCCCTAATATCGCCTGCTTGCACTTCTCCATGTCCCTTTGTAATTCAGTCCCCTCTATGTTCCTAAGCTTCTAAGTTTCACTACAATCACCTCTCATCTTTTGAAACTCGAGATCACAGACTGAGTTTCCCCATCAGACAATCTTGCCATTTTATGGATTAGTCTGGAGAATACCTTTTGCAGTTCCTCTGTAGTCAGTACATTCTATCTTAGATTGGGACTCCAAATGGAACGCAATACTCTAATTTCAGTCTCAGCAACACTCTATGCAGCTGGTGCATGACATCTTCTATATTGCAATTACATACACATGAATGTTAACCTAATTTTTCGTTTCCTATTTGCACGCGTTCTTCCCAATTCCTTTCACTTTAACTTTTCTTATGAAGTTAGTGGGAGAGTTCTTAAAAAAGATCCTCCTGAATATCCAACCATACGTTATCCATTAGCTCCTTGTTGCCTCCGTCCACAAGAATAATCTTCAAACCGTTCCAAAAAATGTTTGCCACGTATGGTTTTGTTTCATCGATGCATGATCATCCTCCCCAGTTTTCCCATTACCTTCTGTATATCCAGTAACACGTTCTTTGTAATTCAGCCCAGGAGACACCCGACCGCGGATTACAAGTTAACTGATCTGTAGTTCACCACTCTCCATCTTCATCCGTTCTTAAACTGTTGGATAATATTTATAACTTTTGCCATATCCAGAGTGGCTAAATGTCGTTCAGGAATATATTGGAAAATAACATGAAAATTCGCAATGCAATCAATACGTCTATTGCTGCTTCCTCTGA